>NC_137865.1:21406921-22081921 GCF_963924005.1 Protomyctophum bolini | reverse complement strand
CAGTGCCTTGCTCAAGGACACTTTGACACTAACCCAGGGAGAATCCTGTGATCGAACTGGGGATCAAACCGGGAACCTTCCGATTCCCAAGAGGCACAGTATACCTCCTGAAAAAAGCACACCAAGTACAGTAGCAACTCGGGTGCATTGTTTACTAAGAATAGAGGGTTTAAGTGGTTACATTATAGTGGTTATACAACAGGTCATTTCGAGGAAGCAATCTTATTGGTTGAAACAGTTTTCTAGCCGTGCTTCAAACCAGCATCATGGAACACCTAATTAACAAAGAATTCAGACGTGTTGTTCTCCCAGAGCGCAGCAGACTCGGTGGCTACTAGGCTAGCTAGTTTCTTGGGACATTAACGTCGTAGTGGCTTCATCTGTCAAATAAGTTTTTTTAGCGACTCTCTTAGTTTTAAGCGTAACTGTTCGCATTATTACACTCGAGGGTGTGCGATACTGTCATTAGCTTACAGAATTTGCCTTCAGCTCGTTCTTGCAGCAACGCAGGAGTGCCATTAATGACAGTAACGTTCACCCTCTCGTGTAATATTGCTTAATTAAACTATTTTGATTACTACGCTGGTATTTTTCTGAGGCTGTGTAAGTTATAACGCACCAGGCCACCAGCTTCCACAAACTCCTGTGACACCGACAGTCAAAGTTGCATACATGAATAAAGCCACCATAAATAATACACTTTGTCACAATGACAACAGAAATCAGACGCAAAATAACAAGGGCAAATTTACTCAGTTGCAAATCAGGGGCGTGTTTGTGCTGTCATAGGATATAAATAGCGCAATATCTTTTGTGAATCGGACCTTGAAACGCTGGCAGACAGTGGGGGTGATGCATAATGCATGGTGTTGTGATGAGCGGCTGCAATACATTCTCTGTGAATTCACCCCTGAGAGGGTAAACATGGACCGTGAATGGATTTTAAATTAACATTGAGGATGGCATTTGTTTGTTTGCTCTGCTCTGTCCATTTGTTTTTGTTTTGTATTGTTTGATCCATCTTTTCTTCTTCTCTATGTTTTGTCCATTCCGTGGTGATTGGTGATGTGTTCTGCTGTGCTAGGCTGGCTCTGATCCATTTGTCATGCTTCCACAGCCATCAGCACATGGCCACTGATGGCTGTGGAAGCGTAGCGCTAAGTGCTTTCCTAAGACCTAAGGCACCTCTCTGATTACGGAATGATGCTGTAATGCAGATTATTCAGAGCATTAAGTCAAACTCTGAGTGTTACTATAAAAATAAGTAATATTACTTGTTACTCGTTACTCTGTTCAAAAGCAATACTTTACATGATTACTTTTCTGTTACTTTCAAGGTGTAGTTCACCCAAAGAATTACGTGTGTGTGTGTGTGTGTGTGTGTGTGTGTGTGTGTGTGTGTGTGTGTGTGTGTGTGTGTGTGTGTGTGCGCGTGTGTGTGTGCGCGTGTGTGCGTGCGTGCGTGCATTGTGTGTGTGTGTAGTTTGTACTACTCCTTTAATTATTTTTAGACTATCTAGACTGGGATCAAGTCGCTTTGCATGTTGCTGATCAGATGTTCAGTGTGGAAGGATAAGCCACGCAAAATAACTTGTTTGGAAAGTAACAAGTACACATTTACAACTTAGCACAATTTTCACTGCTGGGCCTACATAACACCTTGGCACCAGCTCCACACAAACTCCTTGTTGACAGTCAAAAATGAATCAGCACACAAATATATATACTTTGTCACAATGGCAACAGCAATCAGATGCAAAACAAGGGCACACTTTCACTAAGTTGCAAATCATGGTTGTGTTTGCGCCGTCATATAAATAGCGCAATATCTTCCGTGAATCGGACCTTGAAACATGGCAGGGAACGACTGTAAAAGATCAGGGACGTCACTGACCATGGCCTACGCATAATATGTTCTGCGCATAATATGTTCTGCGCTTCCTCATGCAGATCGGCTCCGTTTGATAACTTTGATTTGTCCTAATGTTGGTGCTAAATAACACTTCAACTCACTGCTAGACCGGGTTGGGAAGAGGGGCAGAGCAGCACACACTCGAGGACGCACACACAGGCACTCGTTATTAATCGGCGGAGACAAAATTCTTTTGAGGATCGGCTTGCCACTTTTTGGCACATTGTGTTGCCCCCCTCGGCGTGTTCCCCTACGCACAGTGCATCTTGTGCGTTTGCCTATAGCGACGGTTCTGCAAGAGATGCATAATTCATGGTGTTATCAGCAGCCGCAAACCATTCTTTGTGAATTTCAATTAACATTGACGATATTTCTTAGTTTGTTCTGTTCTGTCCATTTGGTTGTTTTGTGTTGTTCTTATCTGTCTTTTCTTCTTCCATGTTTTATCCATTCCGTCATGACCTGTTCTGCTCCACTGCTGTACTAGGCTGGCTCTGATCCATTTAGTCATGGCCATGTGCTGATGTCTGTGGATGCACTAAGTGCTTTCCTAAGGCACCTCTCTGATTACGGCCTGACGCTCTAATGCAGTTTATTCAAAGCAGTAAGTATAGAACTTTTAACTGCAACTGTCCAAAGTATACTGACCCTGGCCATATTCTTTCAGATACTAAATAATACATCCATATCTTTAGCCCTTCTAGCGGTGAGACTCAGAGGACGGTGATGTTGAGCCTTCAAGCTCCCCCAGAGGATGACCCGTTCTGGTCGTTCCTCTAGTGCCAGCCAAAATATCCAGTTAGGTGCAAGGATTTTTCATGGTAAGTACTCAGCTGTGCTGCTCATCCTCCCAAAAAAGCATGTTCCTTACAAATGGTGCACCATTTAAAAGGGAAATAAATCGGTTTCCGATGGCGTAAAGGTATGGCCAAGGAGCATTGTTACAGAGACATTATCAACCAAACACACATTTCCGAACTATTTGCTCTACGCTTATGGGGTTTAACTTGTTAAAGTTGTGTTAATGTCTTCTGCATCAATGCGCCTGCTTGCATTTTTATGTGCATACTCGTGTGTGTGTATATACGCATGCATGCCAGCGAGATGTCGGGAGAGATCTCAATTGTATCGCTCGCCTGGAGGGAGCCATTTCATTACACGCAAATATATACAGGTACACATCCTCTCCCCTCTCGCTCTGAGCATCGCAAAACTCAAGACACTCGCATACGACGTTGCATACAAACTCCCCTCATGCGTGCTGTCGCTTTTCAATAGTCCCTGCTGCAAGTCTGTCTCCACCACGCTCTCTCGCTTACCCGGCGATGTTGTTGTTGTTGTCATTGTGTTATTGGTGCGAACGAGAGTTTACTTGTCAAGACAGGGAAAACACAAAACCCTTCAAACGCACCCCCCCCCCCCATCCAATCACCCCCACCCCTCCGCCCCATGCTGCCTTCTCCTCCTCCTCCTTTTGTCAGATCTGTCTGTACTGCCTTGTAGCGCCATGCAGCCCGCTGAGCTAACAAGGTGTGTGCTCTTTCAGTATAGACAAAACCAATCCAAAGAAATCCACCCATCACCGTGTGTTGGTCTGTGTTCTGCTGCTAATATGACTAATGTTTGTGGGCATGTTTTTGAGAGAGAGAGAGTGAGTGAGTGAGTGAGTGAGTGAGTGAGTGAGTGAGTGAGTGAGTGAGTGAGTGAGTGAGTGAGTGTGTGTGTGTGTGTGTGTGTGTGTGTGTGTGTGTGTGTGTGTGTGTGTGTGTGTGTGTGTGTGTGTGTGTGCAAACTGTGCATGCGTGCGTGAGTCATCCTTTTCCTCCCTACAAAACCTAGAAACAGTGCTGTACGTATACTTGCCTGCATGGGGTCCCCCAGGAGTCTATACTCAGTCCCCTCCCTTTTTTGCTCAACACCAAGGCTGTAAATTCAGTCACTCATTTGCTATTTAGAGAATACTAAATCTATCTACGTTTTTGTGTTTTTTCACAAATTAACCCCTACTTCATGGAACTAGCATTAGCAGTATATTTCCACCAAACAGAGACAATATAGTGAACTCCTCAGGAAAAATGTGTCATCTTTCCGGACACTACTCGTCCTCAGTTACGTCATCGATGTCACACAATTAAAATCTTCCGACATCAGCGTTGGCTAGTGGAGCGACACAAACACCCCATGCATTAAAACTAAAAGATTATCATGTTATCCCGAATTCTCCAGACATGAATTCTCTCCAGAATTCATGTCGTTAAGACCTCCTTGAAACTCGTGAACCTTGAACGTAATACTGTAATCAGTGTGGCGATAGCATTCTAACATGCTGGGTTGATGTTGAGGTCGACTTCAGCCCATGTTTTCTTGTACACTGAGTAGACGCTCTGTATTCAGTCTTTCATATACTCATTTACAGCTGCTTTTCTGTACGAAATGAAAGTATGAATAATTCACACAAATCAACCGCTGCAGAGTGGCCATTGGGACCAGAGTAACTGTGTGTGTGTGCGTGTGTTCATTTATTTAAAAGTTCACAACAATTTGACGACAATTTGACTTTCCAAAAGAGGCACAATAATGAGGCCGAGAATGGAAGAAGTCATACAATATTCATATATAAAGACTTAATTTACTGCATAAAAAATCAACAGATGCAGTGTGTGTGTGTGTGTGTGTGTGTGTGTGTGTGTGTGTGTGTGTGTGTGTGTGTGTGTGTGTGTGTGTGTGTGTGTGTGTGTGTGTGCATGCGTGCGTGCGTGCGTGCTTGTGCGTGTGCAAAACACAAGCCTTTCTGTCATTACATGAATGTTATTCGCCTTATTTTTCCACTCAGTTTGTTTGCTATAACTCAACTTGGACCATTTAGGGGCGCTAAATTATTGGGAAACCTACACAGGCTCAGCCCTGGCAGTGCATGTGAATAATTTAGCACTGCATTAAACATTCTGGGCTTCATCCACAAAGCCTTGGATTAAAAAACAACAAAAAAAGGAATAGAAATAAAGGATGGCCACCCTTAATATCAGCTCTCAGGTTGCATAAGCAAAAATGTGTTCATTTAAGTCAGAGAGTATAAAGTGGAACCAAATTAATCAGACTAATTTATTTAGTCGCTTATATACACACGGTATATAAAAACCTGCTTTTGAATTATTCGATTATGAGCAAGATTACGTTGGTTATTGGTTCTACTGTAAATGTCGGTTTGGATACATTTCCGGTTAACTGCCCAGCCCTGAGCCCTTGTGTTAACAAATATTTGACGCAAAACGGTGGCCCCTGGCTGTTCTGAGGAGATGTGAGGAAGAGTTTAAAATCCTTCTCATATTAATGAGAGAGACGCTTCTCTGCCGACGTCCATGTTCACATGCACTGGAAATGCTTAAGGGGGACTCGCACACATGCATGAATTAGTTCACAGTCACACACATACTGTATATGCACACGACTGTATTAGCATACTTGTGAGGACATCTGCATTTTGGGAGGCCCCAAATAGACAACGCATCACAGAGCTAATGCGTTGTCAGATTGTAGATCAGCTATTTATGGCGCATGACACGGTCCGGCACACACTCTAACCCTAAAAGCTAAAACCTATCCTGTAAATGTCAAATCCAAAATCGAAACTACAACCTAATTTATCTAGTGGGGGAATTGGTCCTCACAAGTATAGTAATAAAAGCACATGGCGAGCGCACGCACGCACACGCACACACACACACACACACACACACACACACACACACACACACACACACACACACACACACACACACACACACACACACACACACACACACACACACACACACACACACACACACACACATGCGTGCAACACACGCTCACTCAAAATCATCATCATCAGCTCTCAAGTGTCCAGTCAGCTCTTGAGCCATCTATTTACTGTGCTAAAAGCCTCGGGATGTGATTATGTGGCAGGGGAGGAGGAGGCACATACTGTACAGGGGAGGAGGAGGCGCATACTGTACATGAACGGCCACGCAAGAGCACTTTAGCTGGCAGCGCATCAAAGGAAAGGAAACACAACACCACTTAGCACAGGGACCGAGGGACGGAGGGCCATTTCACTGACAGCGGTCAGGACACCAATCCCCACAGAGGCTGCGGATGGCCAGGTGGGACGCATTAACGTTGCTCACAATCACTTTCACATACTATACAAAGCAATATGATAATATTATATGCATACAGTATATCCATGTCATGATATGAGACTATATATCATCTGGGTGGATATCGTTCATGTGGCATTGTCTTCTCCCATGGTTTTAAGCACTTAAGTCATATTTCATGCCTATTTCAAACATTCAAACATTTGGACATTGGTCAACGACGGCTAAATAAGATTTAAGTGGTTCATTGGTACTGGAGTGGCACCAGTATGAGAATGGAATTAGCACAGCAGAGAGGAACACGTATATATATTTACTGTATAATCGCGTGTGCTTATTGCAAGTACTTACTGCACAGACTTGGACGACTGGGACCTGAACTTGCTGAACTCGCCGGGAGCGGTCCACTCTGTACCCAGCTGCAACACACAACACAGGAGAGTACACGTGTGTGAGTTGATAACATGCACAACAACATGAGATGGTGAGTCAATACGGTAGCAGTTTGCTGGCCATGGGGGTAACCCTAACCCTAACCCACACACACACACACACACACACACACACACACACACACACACACACACACACACACACACACACACACACACACACACACACACACACAGCAGTGGATCAGGGGTAGAGTGGCCGCATTGAAACCACAAGGTTCCCGCTTCGATCCCGGGTGTCAAAGTGTCCTTAAGCAACACTCTGAACCCCTAATTGCTCCCGATGTGCAGGTTGGTGCCTTGCATAGTTTCCTCCACCATCGGTGTATGCATGTGTGTGTGAATGGGTGAATGTAAATCTAGGTAAAGCCCCTTGATAAAGGCACTGTATAAATGCACCATTACAGCCTAATTCATTGATCTCCTAGCGTATTAAACAAATTATAGGGAAACCAAATCCCTTACAGTACAACGTTCAATTCAATACACATTCATCCCACACAGTTGGTGATATGATGTTTAGTTTTCAACGCAATGTAACGCTACAGTTCTGAGTTCAAAGTGACACAGTGTACACACCCACGTCCAGTGTAATGCAAACGCTTCAAGCGCCCGAGAACCTCCCGGTGAGTCAATGTTTTAGTCAAATAACAAGTCAGTCAGTCAGTCAGTCAGTCAGTCAGTCAGTCAGTCAGTCAGTCAGTCATTTCCCATGTATAGTGATTCAGTCAACATAATATGAATCATAATGAGAATTCATACACTGGTGAAGGCCGAAGGGCCGGAATGCATTATGTTTTCTGCTCTGCTGCTGCTGCTGCTGCTGCTGCTGCGGAGTATAATTATTTGAAGAGACATCCAACTGTTGTTTGTGCGGTTGTTCTTCTGATGTTCCATGTTTTTCTTGAACCGTGCACATGAAACTGATCTGGTTTTTTTCCTCCTGCAATTTGTTGTCTTTTGTAGAAAAAGAAACTAGGATGCAAGATTAAAAAAAAATAACCTAGCATCTGTCTAGTCTACACACATTTGTGGTCAAGACAAAAAAATAACATAAGTAACAAAGATATGAGAACAAGTCACCAAGATCTGTATAGTAAAGTACCATCTGTTGGAAAAGGTGACAAGAACGGTTGAGGAAATGTGTTCAGACTGTGGCTGAAAATTACAGATTGACAATTACAAATTACAAAATTACGAATCATCAATTACTCTACAGTACACTGTAGAGTCCACAACATAGATGGGCAACTGGCGGCTCAAAACGTGTCGCAGTGCGACGCGTTTTGAGTTTATAGATCGGCTATTTTTGCTACAATAATATGCAATGTGGCTCTCTGGAGTGAGTGTGGAACTATAGTGGCCCTCTCCATCGGCAACGTTGCTGGTCTACAGCATGGGTTTTCAAAGTGGAGTCCGGGGACTCCCAGAGGGGTTAGTCCAACAGCGTGGCTTTGCTTGGGGCTATAGTCATGGGGCGAGGTTAGGGTTAGGGACCGGGCTATAGTCATGGGGAGAGGTTAGGGTTAGGGACCGGGCTATAGTCATGGGGCGAGGTTAGGGTTAGGGACCGGGCTATAGTCATGGGGCGAGGTTAGGGTTAGGGACCGGGCTATAGTCATGGGGCGAGGTTAGGGTTAGGAACAGTCTGAACTGTGGGGACACCTACAGTATAGGGTTAGGGTTAGGGACCGGGCTATAGTCATGGGGCGAGGTTAGGGTTAGGAACAGTCTGAACTGTGGGGACACCTACACTATAGGGTTAGGGTTAGGGACCGGGCTATAGTCATGGGGCGAGGTTAGGGTTAGGAACAGTCTGAACTGTGGGGACACCTACAGTATACAAAAATCCAGCCACTGCTGCATGAGCCCAGCTCATTATAATTAATTCACTACGGAGAATACTAGAACAAGGTCTGTGTGAACTATCCAGATGGCATTGTTCTAACAGCAGGGAAATTAAGGAGTAATTGAGAAAATGAGTGAAGGCACAGATTCCGTCAGGCAGAATCGATGGGGAGGAGAGTTCTTTTTGCACAATGTGTGTGTGAGAGAGAGAGATAGAGAACGAGGTGAGGGCAAATTGCCATAAACTCGGGAGGAACGGAGGAATTAGAGATTCATTACCGATGCCATCTGTAAAGATGCCGGCTCATCGCTGTTCTCCGGGGTCTTGTTCCAGCACTGCAGTCACAGCAATGCCCGTTCAATTCCTCATGCCAGCCAGACCCGGCGAATTACTGCCCCGGCTATTGAAGCGTATAATAAAAGAAGAAGGCTAGGGAGGATCATGGTTGTTTGTTTGTGTTGGCTATCCCTGCAGCTTTTGCAGAGCAGGTATTGTACCGAACAACATGCCAGATTTCTGCTAATCCCCATGTTGAAGAGTCCTAGACCCCTTATTGCAATCGAGTTTGCTGTGCAAAGACGAATGGAAACGCCAAGCTGAAGATATAATGCTGAACAACTGGTGCAACATAAATGAACGGTGGATTAGCAATGGCTAAGAAGAAATAATACACACAATTTATTATTTTATTTATAAACTGCGTCCTCAACGATTGACTGCGATTTACGTGGCATGTCATTCACGTTAATGAGCATGTAAACAGCGGACTACGTTTAGGTAAGAAAAATGTTAATAATATACTACAACTCTAAGAGTTGTAGAACTCTTAATAATTACGGCATTCTGTCATTTCGGGTACTCAGGTTTTGTGCGGGTAACGGTTCGCATATTCATTATCATAGGCGGTTCGGTTCGGGCTGCGGTTCCAAACCCCTCTGTGCTTTTCGGGCTCTGAGCCAGAATTCTAATAATAGAGGTCGTCTCCATTATCTCCGGTTCTTTTTTGGTGTTGGTTGGTCAAATTGGACCCGTGAAGACCTCTAGTGTACATTATTACGCGGCAGAGCCGCAAAGAAAATTGTTATTTATTAATTTAATTGTTAATTATTATGAGGGTCGGCTTGGCATATACGTAGCGGCGGCGCTCTATTCTTAACACACACACAATCACGCACGCACATGCGTGTGGCACCTCTGAAGTGGCACCTCTGAAGTGTGTTTGCTGGCATGGGAATAGAGCGACCATGGAAGGAAGAAGCAAAGCTCCCTAACAGGCTGTAATGCATGCATAGACCCAAAACCAATAAAGGCCTCCTGGCCAGAGCCAGCTCCTCTGAGAGGCTCTGTGTGAGGCTGGCCGGCCTCAGGGCAGCACCGCACAATGTGAGCCACTGTCACTTCACTCTGACACCCACCTGAAGGATACTGCTGGTGGGCACAACACACACACACACACACACACACACACACACACACACACACACACACACACACACACACACACACACACACACACACACACACACACACACACACACACACACACACACACACACACACACACACACACACACACACACAGGTCCTTTATTTGTTATAGAACGTAGGACGGTCATTTGTTACGATTGCTTCCAGAAAAAGGTTCTTACTGTATAAACCAAATGTGGGCCCTGCTCAGGATGTAATACTATGGGTACCCATAATTCAGAACTTATAATAAAAAATGAACTAAAATAAGCCAAAAATAGCAAATCTACAAGCTCAAAATGCATCACAACGTAATCTAAAAGTTTATACAGTATATGTTTTTTTGAATGGCCTACCTCCCCCTTCAGGGGTGGTTCTGGTTATAATAGAATACAAGAATGGTCGCCCCAAACCTTCTCGCCCCCAGATAAATGTGGTGGCCTCAGAGCGGTCGCCACCAGATTTTCCTAAACGTAACCTCAGTAAAACTATGCCTAAACCTAACCTCAAGGCCTAATCCTTATTCCCCATTTTTTTCTTGGCGTGCGTTCCCAGAACAAAATGGGGGCAAGTGGTGAAAAGAAAGAAAACAGCTGGTTCCAGCCAGGCAAAACAAACCACACGCACCCACCTCGTGTGTGTGTGTGTGTGTGTGTGTGTGTGTGTGTGGAGGGGGGGGGGGGGGGGGTGTTTGGGGGTAAGTCTGTGTGGTAGTTGGCCTTGACTGCCGTCATGCGAGTGTTAAACAAATAAATACTAGACCTCTGGGCTTTGCTCCCAGGCAGTGAAAAGGGTCTCTCAGGCCTTATTCATTTTGTTGTTATTTTGACGTAAATTGGACCGTGATGAAATTATGGCCGACCACCACACTGCCTCCGGCCGGGCCGGGCGCTCCAACCAAAACAAATGTCTGTGTTCTGTTCTGTTCTGGGTAATTGGCAACAACTGAAATGGCAGAGAAAGTCGTTTTTTCACACTTTCCTGAAAAGTTGTCTCTTGCCATTGAGCGCGAACCAAATCACATTAATATTATTACAGTAATGAGAAGTTATTGTAACGTATGTATGTATGTATGTATGTATGTATGTATGTATGTATGTATGTATGTATGTAGTTGAAGAATTCAACTGGTGGGTAGGCTGACTGCATTTCGATTCCCTTGCCACAGGAATCGTCATTAAAACAAGGTCTCTTGTCACCGTGGAGTGCTTTTGAATGCGTACGTGGGGGCGCAGATAGCTTCCACTGCAAGTCAAATTGCTTTTGGAGGAACAAAAAGAGGAATGCATTCCTTTGCAGAAGCTTAACATTTTGAACTGCTCCATGTAAATGGGAACCGCCGTGCGATAACGGTGCTCAGAATGTTGCACTCAACTTCACAGCTTTCTCTGAGAGAGTTGTCACTTGTCATTTATCAAAATGGAGAGGCAGTAGTCACACAGCACAGGCAGTATGACTTCCTGTATAGGCGGTGAGGCGTTGAGCAGAACGACTGGTTTTCAAGTAATGTTACGAAATATCACCTGGGACGTCCAACATTACCTTCTAAATATCACCTGGGACGTCCAACATTACCTTCTAAATATCACCTGGGACGTCCAACATTACCTTCTAAATATCACCTTGGGACGTCCAACATTACCTTCTAAATATCACCTGGGACGTCCAACATTACCTTCTAAATATCACCTGGGACGTCCAACATTACCTTCTAAATATCACCTGGGACGTCCAACATTACCTTCTAAATATCACCTGGGACGTCCAACATTACCTTCCATGAATGCTCGCACTGTTAAAAATATGATATCATTGCTGTCGGACTTAAAACATTTTGCTAAATTAACGCCATACATGTACTTACAGACTCACACCAAAGCATCTAAAGTAACGGATCCACAAGCTAGAAAGCTTGTCGATCTGTTAGTATCGCAAAAAAAGAATCCTGTAAAGTACAGTAATCGTTTTGGACATATGATTGACCTAACAGAGGCGATATAATATAAGGATCCTATGTCACTTAACTTTTTTTGTATTATTATTATTGGTGTCCAAATAATCTAGAGGCAAGTCCGAAACATGGTGCAATGTCGGCCATGATTTGTATTAGTGCTGAACAATTAATCAAAAAATAATCAAATGCGCAACATAACTTACTGCATTTTCCAAATTGCAGAGGCTGCAATGAATGGCTTCTATTAATTCTAGTATGGTGTATGCAAATTGCAGTCATAACAGTCAAAGGGCTAAACCTTCAATTAAATATCCTTAATTGAATATCCTCAAAATATTGATTATATACTGTACTAGCCTCGCGTTGCGATACTAAATCCGCCTCGGGGCATATGCAATAGGGGCGGGTGAAGTGTGGCTGCGCCAGGCTAATACTGTACTGCTGTACTGTGAACAGTAAAAAGCATTAAGCTTGACTTTACAGTAAAAGCATTAAGTCTATGCTACTAGCGATGGAGTCCTATTTATCCTTTTATATACAAAAAAAACCCCTGAACTATCCAACTATATTTTATAATAAAAATAACACAAATCTATCTGCACACAAGTGTCCATACCCACTTTTAAAGACAGCCAGAATCTAGCTCAGTCAGAAAAAGAAAAAAGTGTCGTGACTGCACTGACAATCTCCGTGGGTTCATACATTTTAATATACAACCATGGGACTGGAGTAACTCTAAAGTATTTGCATCTCTTGCATAACAGCAGCACATTGGCGAACACTTTTATTCACTTTTTTGCAGGAATTTTGGCTTCTAAATTGTTTTAAATTGCATAAGCCTGCAAGGTTGTCTAGGCTAGGGGAAGTGCTACGGCACAGACAAAATCGCATTAATATATAATAAGTATAAGTAGTATAACAATGAATTAATACATTAATTAATTAATTAATTCCCACATACATGTATGAATTAATTCATTGCTGTTGTGGGTGGAGGTGATATCTTGTGTCATATGATTAAAAGTCTGATGTTACATCCTGTGGGTGTTTCCGATGATACTAAATAACTAGTATCATCGCCAGTATATCACCCATACAGGATGCAATATTACTCTACTATTGATGTCAATATGGGTGCATTGAAAAAATGTCTCTTACAACACCACTCGAGGCAAGTTCACAAGCTAATGACTATATCCTGACATTAATACTGCATGTGTCCCATTGGGAAAACATACATTTGAACATTGAAGGAGTGTCCATGCGTTGATGTATTGGTAACCTGATCTAACCGATGCTTGACTGTGTGTGAGGAAGCATCTCTCACATCTTGTCTTCTTTATTGAGAGACAAAGCAACCAGAATACATTTTCGCTGATATGTAGTTGCTTTTGCGGCCGTGTCTCTGGCACACGCGCCCCGTGTGTCTCTGTCACACCCGCCCCGTGCCCACGGGAGCTCCGGTCTCCACTGGCATACCTGCCAATACTTCTGAATTTCTACTCCTTCTCCTGCTCCTATCTGTCTCCAGATGTTTTGAGCAACTCAACCCTAACTCTAACTATTTCTGTACTGTGGATGATGAAATGACCAACTGTACCCATAATGTTCCTATGCTAATGAAGCTCCCGAAACCGCCGCCAAACTTGTCCCACCCACATTCAACCTTATAACGTTTATGTTTAACCATATAACGATCATGTCTGTGCATCTGAACCTTAGCTTTTTTTTCCTATCCCACAATTTTGCAACCCATTTTTTCACCCAGTGTCAATGATCTAATCATGTAATCCTATGCGCTACACTCCCTCTGCCAACCTGTGGGGGCAGCGGACTGACCTCATGCTTCATTCTATGCATGAGGAGTCCAATCTGCTTCTTTTCACCTGACGGGGGGAGTTTTCCCAGCCGGACGTAGCACGTGGAAGGAACACATTATTCCGACCAGTTCCTTTCCCTTCCATCAGGCGCCATGGGGGAGGTGGAGGCAGTTTAGAGACCAGGATTACTGCATGTTTTTGTGAGGGTACCTACCCTCTAGGGGACACGGGGAGAACATCTTTTTAAAAAGAACGTTGTTTTGTTTTGTTCGGTTTGTTTTGTTTTGTTTTGTACAGCGACTTTGTTTATCGATAAAAGCCCTAAAGAAATTGCATGTAGGATTATTATAGTTATTATTACTATATTACTTGTGGTCAAATGGTTGTGTCTGAAAAGAAGATCCCTTGATTTTTCACTCTAATGTTGGCAGGTATAGCGTTCTCCACACACGCCTATTTGTACTGCATAGCCACAGTTTTTATTGCTTCACTCATGCCACTATTCTCTGCCCAGTGCCCACCCCACCACCATGAAGGCTTTTAAACTTTGTACCTGCCTCCTGTGCCTGCTTTTGGGTCCAATATCTGTTTGTTGTCCTGACCGTCTCACACACAAAAGTGAGCCAAGTGGAATTCAAGCATTACATTATGTAACCTAACACCTTGGTCCAAATGTATACAACATTGTTTCTAAATGGGGAATGAAGCTTTTACATGAGGTTCTATAGTAGCGGATGTTCATGTTGTGGAATGCTATGGATCCTGTCCTCACAAATGTACAAACTATTTCCCAAATTCTAACCACACTTGTGCGGACATAATGGTCCTCACAAGTATAGTAATCAGGTGCACACACACACACACACACACACACACACACACACACACACACACACACACACACACACACACACACACACACACACACACACACACACACACACACTGAACAGCAGGCAACAATACTTTACAGTAGATGATGTTGCAGTAGATGAGAGCTAAAGTGCTCAGAGAATAAGGAAGGAAGACAGCCATTAGCAAGGGGCAACACACACACGCACACAGACGCACGCACGCACGCATTCTGACAAGCCGTCTTATTCCTCTCTAGTAATCAGAGGCCACTTCAGAGAAACAGTCACGAGAATACATTCTGTATAACAGCCACCAAACAACCCAGACCTTAAACCACTCTTCTCCCACTCTGCACTTCTCCCTGTCTCTCTCCATCTCTCTTTCCAATAATGAAAATGTACTTTCTTTACTGTGGTCCAAATCCTGGGGGAGACAGACAGTGTACAGAAGTCAGGTCTGGAGCAGTGTTGATTTCGCCGACTAATACTATGACGAAAAATGTTCGTCGACTACTTTTTTCGCTGACAAAACCTAAATGGAAACTAAATGAAAACTAAGCTACCGGTATGATGACTAAAACTAAGACTAAATATAGTGACAATTTCATCAACAAATATAAACTAGACTAAAATGTTGGGAAAGGACTAGTGGACAAGAGATCATCAAGAGAGTAATTTTACATTGTTGCATGCTGAAAATAGCCGATCTACAAGCTCGAAATCAACACTGATCTGGAGTCAGTTGCGTTTCGACCATACACGAAGGATAAAGCCCCAATTCATACTTAGCCACACGACGGGTGCCACGCGGCGGAAACAGCAGACATACAAGCACAACACACCATGCTATGAATCAACACGTGAAATACATCTCACGATACGGCATGGTTCACCCACAAGGTGAAATTCACGTTCGGGATCAATAAAGGTTTTTATTGATTTATTGATTTATTGATCGATCTATAGTCCATTTATTGAATCGAATTTTGGGATCTTTTATTCTACCAAATGCTCTTTCTTTGTCTCTCAGAACTCTGTAAGGTGAACTTTAGACACACACACACACACGTGCGCGCACGCACGCTTGAGAGAAGTCACTTCAGAGGGATGGCGACCCCTTTATGTCACAGAATGAAAAATAAATAATAAATACATAAATGAATGGATGGGGAAATAATACGTCATTACGGCTCTCCCTCTTTCATTCATCTTTCTTTCCGCTTCCCTGCTAGTCTCATTCTATGCACTGGGGCGATACTGAAGAGGAGAGAGAGAGAGAGGCCCAAAGTATGGAATAATACAAGAAACTAAAGCAGAATTGTGCAGTGAACGTATAGCTCAAATCAATGTTATTTGCTATGTCTCTTCTCTTTTCCTCTCTTAATACTCTTAAGTCATACTGTGGAACTTTTCTAATTTAACACCAGGATGCCAGGATATCTCCCCGTTCAACCCTTATTTTGAAGATCCAAAACACCGCGACCGGAACCAGATTGTTGTTACTATGTCATTTATTGGATTTATTGCATTTCATGTTTCCCAGACGTTGTATTTGGAAGGTGTTTTATCATGAAAGGTTCTGTTGAGTTTGGTTAAAACATATATTAAATTAATTCATTTCAACTCATATGGCATATTGTAACTGGCTTCTACATTCATATTGTAACTGGATGCTACATTCATATTGTAACTGGATGCTACATTCATATTGTAACTGGTTTCTACATTCATATTGTAACTGGTTTCTACATTCATATTGTAACTGGATGCTACAATCATATTGTAACTGGTTTCTACATTCATATTGTAACTGGTTTCTACATTCATATTGTAACTGGATGCTACAATCATATTGTAACTGGATGCTACATTCATATTGTAACTGGTTTCTACATTCATATTGTAACTGGTTTCTACATTCATATTGTAACTGGATGCTACATTCATATTGTAACTGGATGCTACATTCATATTGTAACTGGATGCTACATTCATATTGTAACTGGTTTCTACATTCATATTGTAACTGGATGCTACAATCATATTGTAACTGGATGCTACATTCATATTGTAACTGGTTTCTACATTCATATTGTAACTGGTTTCTACATTCATATTGTAACTGGATGCTACATTCATATTGTAACTGGATGCTACATTCATATTGTAACTGGTTTCTACATTCATATTGTAACTGGTTTCTACATTCATATTGTAACTGGATGCTACATTCATATTGTAACTGGATGCTACATTCATATTGTAACTGGTTTCTACATTCATATTGTAACTGGATGCTACATTCATATTGTAACTGGATGCTACATTCATATTGTAACTGGATGCTACATTCATATTGTAACTGGTTTCTACATTCATATTGTAACTGGTTTCTACATTCATATTGTAACTGGTTTCTACATTCATATTGTAACTGGTTTCTACATTCATATTGTAACTGGTTTCTACATTCATATTGTAACTGGATGCTACAATCATATTGTAACTGGATGCTACATTCATATTGTAACTGGTTGCTACATTAACCCCGACTTGCATTGTTCCCGAATAGTAGTAGCCCTTTTAGGGAAGGCAGTTAGTTTTAAGGTGTCAAATCAATACTCTGAAACATTCATCATGAGCAAGCATGTCTCAAAAGCTGCATTTTGTATGGTTCAGTGTATTTGTAGCTGGCCTGGCTTGGGTTCCGTGTGCCTGGCTGTGTCAGAGCCACGGTGTCCAGGACACTTTGGCTGAGGTGTGTAAATGGAGCTCATATAGTAGCCAAGTGAGTAGTGACCACGCCCTGTCTGTCCTCTGAGAAGCCCCGACTGCTTCTTCTGCTGTCTGCTTATTGATCACACCTCCCTGACACAGTTTGTGTGTGTGTGTGTGTGTGGGCATACATCTTTTGAGACAGACATCAATACCACAACCCTTGTGACACGCAGCAGCGCCAATGTCTACTCTACACTCATCCCAAAGGTGCGCACGCACGCACACACACACACACACACACACACACACACACACACACACACACACACACACACACACACACACACGGCTACTTTTAGGACACACACTCTCAGACAGTAGCCCCTGCCAGGCTCAGTGGGGGACCCTGTGGGAGCCGGCTCTACACAATCTGATTGAAAGAAATCTCATTACAGATTAGCTGTGGGCATGGCACACAAAATGATTAATGTGAAAAAAGCAGGGCGATGGATATAAGGCTCACTCGGATTATGTGCACGCGTGCGTGCGCACACCTGCGTGCACGCAGTGCAATGTCCAAGCAGGGGCAAATGTGAGTGTTTCTAATACCTGGACAAAGTCCCCCTGATGCTTTGATCTGCAGGGGGACCTTCGGGTGATATGGTGGTGTGGGCCAGGGGAGGATTATCCAACGGGCCTATTGGGTCCAGGCCCAGGGGCCCCTGAGATATAGGGGGGCCCTGAGCTTGAGCGTCCGCGTGACTGCGAAGAGGCTCAAGCTCAGGGGCCCCCCAAAAAAAGGGGTAACAGTGAATAACAGTGACACACACGGTCCTTGTCACTATTATCAATGGGCTTATTCATTTGTGTCAATAAAATAACCCCAAAAGTCCTAAACCATCATGATACGGTACATTACTGCAAGTGTTTAAACCCTCAGTTTGCATTTATTTGGCTCAGTTTTTGTCTCTTTATTATTTTTAAGCAATCCCTTGCTGTAAATTCTGAATATCGCAGGCCTATATGTCATAATTGTTATGCATACATGTGTGAACGTGTGTGTAGCTCTTCGGTGCTACTGAAAATTTCTGACGAGCCGAAATCATTTCGGCACTACAGCCGAAACAGCGGTAACATATAGGAGTATATGAATCGGACCTTAGTTGAACCTTGAACATCACTATAGAAAACGCCACCACTCTTGCTGAGAGTGGGGTGGAGTAGTAGCAGGTTGCCTTGTTGGTGGTGTGAGCGGGGCCACCAATTGGCACACCTGGGGACTATATAGACCTAACTAGAAGCCACAGACAAACATGTTGTCTCTTACTTTAGAGGTGCAGATAGAACCACAACTACTTTGTGCCTATACCGATGCATTATCGCACTGTAAGTTTAAAGTTTGCCCTTTTCTAGTCGCCAGAATGCCCCTATGAATGTCTGATTTGCTAGATTGTTTATGCCTATGTTGTTTATTGTCTTTGATTATGCCTGATTTATTTTCATTACTGATTGTTGCCCATTTCCTTTTCTTGTCAGTAGAAATCCATCAAAAACATCATCCATCAATCATCAATGTCATGCCTTTAACCATTATGTGACCAGATTTGACTAAGAGACTGCCATCGCGCAAATTACAGCTTTTCACCACAGGAGAAAATAGCACAGGCAGACTCTTCACGGTGCCGTGTCATTAGTCAGAAGGTTCATTGTTCCGAAATTACTATCCCTATCTCTAACCCTAACCTAAACCTAACCGCAAGCACGGGAGCAAACCTAAACCTAACCGCAAGCACGGGAGCAGTGCATGTTCGGACTAACGGGACTTCGGATCTATGGGTAGTTCCCCTCTTCACATACTAGAACTAGAGCATGTCTGAAATAAATAAATGTAAATATGAAATAAAAGCCCAAACATGTAGCTAGGTACTGTATAATGTTAGAGACCACAGAAGTGAACCTTTCAAGCCTGTTTTCTCAACTCGCTGTTTTCTGCAAGACATTACTCTATAAGCCATATCTCCAAAACTGGTGGGTCAAATTGAACAACCAATATGTCAATTTGAAGGCGATTCCCTGCTTTCATATGACATGAAACGATTCAACTGTGAACTGTGAAGACTGAAATAAATCGCTGTGACTCTTGAACTGTCTGGACTGTGGCCCTCGCATGCTTTTACAGGCATGCTGGTGTAGGAGTGCACAATATATAGCCAGCAGCCCCCCCTTTACCAGCTAGAATACTTTTCAACCACTGTTCTTCCCAGAAGACGTACCAAGCACACCTGTTTAGCTAATTAGCATTCAATTAAGCAGCAGCCAGGTTGCTATGGCTGCGTTCTATGTGAGAAACGAACTCTGACACAAAGGAGCATGTGTAGAGGAGCATTCAGCCGTTACCATGGGGAACCATCCCACGCATCCCCCAGAATGACTCATTCCAACATGCACGAGGCACTGCACGACAACATGCTGACGAAGGTCTCCGCGAAAACGCAGCGGAAACACTGCCGTCCCTCCCCATGCCTCTCATCCCCATCAGGGCTAAACGCCTGGCGACAGCACATTCCACAAATCAGTGGTGAAAAAACTACTCTCATTCTTCACTTAAGTAAACTTATCAATAGTGCAATGTAGAAATACGCAGTTACATGTAAAAGCCCAGTTGCGATGGGACCCATTTTGAACTTGTTGATCGGCTATTTTCAAACGGTCCAAGTGGTGAAAGGGATATTTCACTTAAAAAAAAAACATAATTTCATCGTCTACTCAGGCTTATGTGAACACCCCAGACAGTGTTTAACCATTTGGTTGCCTTTGATGGAATATTCTGTCAATTAAAATCCACCTGTTTTTGACGGAATTCCCCATCAAATAATGTACTTTATCGATATGAAACTGTCTAGCTGAAAATCAACTTTTAACACTGACCCGGTGCTAGGCAACACCTTCGTCACCCCCAGCACCAGGAGACGTTTGCGCACGCATACCATTAAAAGTATAATCTTCTTTGGCTGTTATCTCTGAAACTACGGTGCTGTCCGTAGTGATCATCATCCATCCGATGTTCGGATCCGATATATGATTTTTCATTGCATCGTGCACAACATTAAAGGTTTCATGACATTCATTTTCTTTTAGGTTTTATGACCTCAATTACACCCAAAAAACCTGAACTTTGAACATTCAGTGGATTTTCTGTGGTCTGGAGTTTTCGCTGGGGTTTGGAAGCCTTTTGAGCTGCAATGAAAACAGGCAAAGTGAAAACAGTGACATCTGTTGGCAAATCCTATTGACATAATGGGATTTGCTGGCTCTTACATCACTTGTTTGAGCCAGAAAATTCACATATTTTGGGTACAATTGAGCTCAGAAAACCTAAAAATGTCACAAATGTCACAATCTCTTTAACGTTTCTGGTGAAAGATAAACTAATAATAAGCTAATACTACTGTAACATAAGCCATTTCTTACAATGGAGGTCTGCAAGCGAGGAAACCGGATGTCAAAACATGCATGGTAATCTGCCCTACTCTCGCTGGCACAGCTAACTACCCTCTATCGCCACCAGTTAACTTATTCAGTTGCTTGATTCAGTATTTAGATATACTTGATATACATTTAAACTGCCACGACCCCTTTCTATACAAACCCATTGTAACTTCAAACTCCATTTTAACTATGATAGATTCATCAAACACCTGTGTTTTTTTTCTGGTGACTCATAGTGTCTCATAGTGGTTTTTTTTTATTTATATTCTTTCCCTGATGCTTTTCATTTCCCCAAAAACATTTGTAGAGCATGAATTTCCGTTCTGTACCGAGGTCTTCAGTGACTACGTCGACAGATGGAAAATAGGAACATTGTTCTTTTATTTTATTTTTTTGACATGTAGAAAAGCAAAGCTATCTAAAATTATCTTCAAATAAAATAAATATATATAAAAATGTCTCACCCCACCACAGCAAGGAAGGTGTGGGCATGTGCGTGCGTGCGTGCGCGTGTGTATGTGTATGTAGCACAGCAAAGTCTTATTTATACTTTGTGGTAGGATTTTGCTGCACACCATAACCACCTACAAACATGTACAAGCTCCCAACGTGTTGCAGATACCACGTGTATATATTGTCTATTTTTGGCCTCCATCGCTGTCATACGATGGAGCAATAATTGGGCACAAAGAATGAGTGTACTCAATTAGAAACGAACGAACGCCCTACTTGATCATATACTCACAGAAAAGCATCAAAAGTAGCAGATCTGCTCGAAATGTGACGTGTTTTGAGCTTGTAGATCTGCTACTTTTACAAACTTTTTTTTATTTAAATCCTGAAAAGTAACAGTTTTGGAAATTATGCAGTTTGAGTCCATTTGTACTTGACCTGACTTTGTCCTTGACATCGGGCGGATTAACCCTTCGTGCATGGTGCCCGGTGCTATGACCCCTTTCAGGTAGTTGAGCCTTCTTTTACTTTTCCCCCGCCGTTTGGTACCCCCGATGGTGGATGCAATGAAACACCTAAAGCCCTTGCATTAAGTCCTTGACTTTCACCGCTGAGAACGGTGGAAGTTTGAACGTTTTAGCGAGTACGCGGCCCACTCAAACCAGGAGCCTAATATCTCCCTTGGCCAAGCCAATTCAAATGGTTACGCCAAGCCTGGTGAAGGCTGACAACATTGTGAAGAATTAAAGAAAAGTGGAGAAGAGAGGAACAGGGATATTTCTAGCCTTTACAGCTGAAACTCTTAACAGCGTCTTGGCATTAAGCTTTTTCCCTCCACCAGATTAGTAAAGCATCGATTCGCCTGCACAGGCATAAAATAACACAAGTAGGATGTGCAAAGGCAGCAGTATGCATATATGCAACATTCTCTTCTGCCTAGAACTTGTGAAAGCCTAGCAAAAAAGGATAACTTTAAACTAGTAAAGTAGTGGGACCAAAACTACATCATTTGATGAATTGGGTTCTTCTTCTTTTTTTTTCTTGCATTACGTTCATGTTGAATTTACTTTTGGTTAGAGAGCAACATTAAAAAATAACTGGTGAAGGAGCAGCCTGTCAGCAAATGGCCTTAGTCGGGCAGAAACCACTTATCTCAGAGTTATAATGTTTTGTGTTTTTTTTAATTAACTTAACGCCCTGCTTGATCATACATACATACGTACAGCGTCACACAAAAGCATCAAAAGCAGCAAATCTGAAAGCTCAAAAGATGTAAGCTTGAACGACATTTAGAGATGTCGATCTGCTACCTTTGCCGTTTTTGAATTTGGATCCTGAAAGGTAGCAGTTTTGGACATATGAGGTTTCGACCTGCAGAAACTAAATGGCAGAGGGAGTGATCTCTGGCCGTGGCAGGCACTCCCCTGCCATTACGTGGATGATATTTCTCTAGCAGCGAGCCATTCTAAATGCCACATCAATATTCACCAGTGGCTAATTAATCTCAGGTCCCATGGAGCGCGGTGACATCTCACATTCTGTTAGGAATGCAGATGGTTCCGTTTGGACCACTGCGCTCGACAACACAAATTTGCCCAGAGGGACATTATCCTTATGCAGTATTACTGCATCTTTTCCATTGATTTGACCAGACACACACTGGGCCCACTCCTTTTGTATGACAAGCTTCTTTTTCTATAAAAGAAAGTCAAAGTTCCCAGGTGTTTGTATTTTTATTTGCACTTAGACTTTTCTTTGTGACTTTCAGCTTGTTTTCCCGTTTTATTTAATGTACTGAGATGTTTTATGGTTGTACAGCATTTTGTACCTCTTGTATTGAAAGGAGCTTTAGAGTATAAACAAAAACCTTACCGTAGCCTTTTTCAACAAACAACTTGTATAATATAAAGACTTATTGCTTACCTGCCCCACATAGACCAGTAGCCGGGCGCTGAGGGGGCTCTCGTCGGGGCTCAGCCAGAACTCAGAGTTATCATCAGACGATACTGAGAACTGGAAATCACCTGTGGGAGGAAGTAGAATCACATGAACCCCATGCAGTGTCAGGAGACAGGACAGCATACCTGTTTGTGTGCATATTAAATCCAGGCTGAGGCCTTTCTTTCTTCTTTTTTTCAAAAGCAATGAAAGGCCGTGACAAGACAAGTACATGTGTCCAAAAATGACCTGACATTATGAGTGTGGAACGTGTTCAGCAGTGCACTCTCTCTCCCATGATGTACTGGGAACTACTGCCCTTTGCTTCATAGCCAGAAAATATAGTAGCGCTGATCAGAGCACTTACCATACATCACGCAAAGCTTGGCAGATCGACCCCAATTTGGCCAATCAAATCCGGATGTTACACTTCTGAAGTCCACATGGTCATTTTAACAATAAGATTCATGACGTTCCTTTGTTGACTGGAGTCCCTCAGGGCTCTATACTATAGTGTTTATTCTGTTTTCTCGCGTTGTGAGCTTGCCGATTTGCTATTTTCTGCGGAAGCTTTCCCCACAATACGGATTCTGGGGTTTAATTGGTTAAATGACTGTAATGGCAGTCTTGCATGTTTAATCCACTAATTACTGTATGACTCACAGACAGTATACGTGACATTTTGCCAGGCATTTTCTAAAACATATTAGTTTGGCTGACATTTGAGAAAGCCGTCCATTAATTTCAGCACAGAAGGAAATAAAACTTGCAGAGACTTTTAAATGAAAGCTTGAGATACCGTAGAGTAGATAATCCAAAACAGTGAATAACATTTGAAGTAAAATAAAATTATGATTGCTTTTTAATGCACTTTTAAAGCAATGATTGATTAGAAAAGTCTAGCCAAATACAATCCTCGAGAGAAAGCCTGATTTACAAACGAAGTTCAAACACCCGTGACTTATTAACAGCGCTGTGAGCCTTCAGCTAACACTGGCTCAATTATTCAGGTAAATTCGTTAGGCCATAATGACTTTCACCATGACTTTGACTGTGCAATAAGAAAATGTAAACAAACATTAAGATTAAAGCAAAGCAATTAACAGCAAATGGCCTATGTTAATGTACGATACAGCGTATGACCAAAGCCAGTGAATAGACAATGACATGCATTGACCCCAATATGGTCCTTTAATCTGCTCCGCCGGTAATCAGGCAACGCAAAATGGCTCTCAAAGCCAAACGAGTGGCAGGTATAATTGAGTTGCTCTTGTCCTTAGGGGTGTGTGAACGTTCATGCCCGACAGAGAAAAACATTGGGTCACACAGCTCACCTAAAGTTAAACAAGAGGCCACAGTCAATTAGAATGTCGTTAATAACTTCATTGTCTGCACATTCTGCACAAAGGGGGGAAGTCAGGCACTAAAGGCAATTCAGTTACCATAGAAACTATGGTAGGGGCCTAGGGGGCAGCGCTGTGGCATTTAAACCATTGTCTGGGTGGTAAACTGGCACCGCTTGGCTGCTATACTGTACCACTGGTTGTCAGTGTGGCGTCCGGGGACTACCACGGGGTCCAAATGGACCCTTACGGGTCTGTAACTCTGAGAGTGCACAAAAGAAACAAAATGGACCCGTACATTTTTAAGTAAGTAAGTAGGTAAGTAAGTAAGTAAGTAAGTAAGTCAATTGTGTTTCGTTATGCACAGTGCCGATGCCATTGTGTTTTTCTTTTATATATTATTTTTAACAGGTAGGGAAGAGCAATAAACTACTGACACTCTGTGGCCGTCTCTGCAGGCATTTTGTCTTTGCCATGTATTTGGCCATGGATCCCCACCTGAAAACATTTATATGTATTTGGCCATGGATCCCCACCTGAAAACATTTATATGTATTTGGCCACGGAGCCCCACCTGAAAACATTTATATGTATTTGGCCACGGACCCCCACCTGAAAACATTTATATGTATTTGGCCACGGACCCCCACCTGAAAACATTTATATGTATTTGGCCACGGACCCCCAGATGAAAACATTTTGGGGGATATGAAGACGGAGATGTGTGATAAAAAAAACTATCACCATTATTCAAACTTTTCCAAACATCTCAAGATATTTCGCAAATACTTTCAAAAATAGCAGATGTACAAGCTTGCAGTGCGTCACTTTGTGCAGTAGGCTGTATTGCCTACTTTTGCTGGGGGGGGGCCACTTTAAGAAGTAAGTAAGCCTTGCTTATATGCTCCTGCCCTATGGGGCAAATACAAGTATCACCCCCTGGACATGATGCTAGTGCCAAGCAGGGAGGTACTGTGTCCCATTTTTAGTCTTTGGTATGACCCGGCCGGGGATTGAACCCCTGACCTCCCAGTCTCAGGGCGAACACTCAAACCACAAGGCCACTGAGCTGGTCCAACTTTAAGAACCCCTGCTGTAAATGATCTATACATTAATTAGCCAGGAAATAGGCCAATCTCAATTAAAATTCACATCTACACCTGCTACTTTAAAGTTGTTACTTTCCGTCCATATAGTTACACTGAAGTCGAGTGTCAGCTGAAAAACTGTGCCGCCTCCAAAGTGCTCTCAAGTGCTCCCATAATGATGGTGTTTAGAAGAGTGCCCTGCATTCTCATCTGGGGAAAAGGACTTGGTGGACAAAACAAGACATAAGTGCTGCATATTTTAATGGCCCTGGAGGGCAGGAATTAGGAGGAATAGCCCACGGCAAGGACACTTGCTAAAGCACTTAAGCCCTGGTGGGTTGTTGCTAAGTTTCCATCATATTTAACTACATGGAAAAGGAAGGACACTATGGACCGTATAATGAACCCCTAGTGTCCCTAATGTGTGGTGCAAAAAATTCAATGCGCGTGTGTAAAAACGGAATTCATAAACTCACACAAACGTGTGTTGCGTTGCGTGCGTGCGTGCGTGCGTGCCTGTGTGCGTGCCTGTGTGTGCGTGCGTGTGTGAGAGAGAATACAATTCCTGTCTGAATGGTGGCCCACTGTCTCAGACTTTGAAAATGCCTGCTCCAGGGCTCTGCGCCCCAGGGACAGAGAGACAGTGGCTAATGAGAAGTCAGTTTACCGTCTTTGTAAGGATGGAGGAAGCCAAAGATTCTCAGGCCATAGTTCTTCCACTTGGGAGCCACCGCCAGCTTCTTTAGCGTGGTTCTGGTCTGCAACACAACACAACACCGATGTCACCATCACACTCTGTTACAACCACTGGTGGCTAGTACATTTACTAGCTAGTGCTAGTGCTACTTTTAGGGTTAGGGTTAGGCAAAAAATCTCACTCGTTTTTGACCACACTGTTAAAAGACAGACGTTTACCTCGGTTGAAAAAAGTAGCTTGACTAGACATTTTCTTTAAGAAAATCAATGACAGCTTTGCCGTAATGGGAATACTGGATTTCGGCAATGAAAAAACACAAAACCCCCCCCAAAAAAATCCCAAAAGGAGGGATAAACAAACGGAGTTTCCGTTATTGGCTTGTTGTGTATAACAGTGGTTCCCAAACCTTTTCATGTCAAGGACCCCCAAAATGACACTCATTAGCCCGCGGACCCCCATTTGAAAAGGACCTCCATAAGAGAAGATTTTTACGGCTCTATAGCAGTGATTTTCAACCATTTTCATTTCAAGAGCCCCTACGGTTTGACCTGAATTAGGCTACGGTCCCTCAATTAATGGCATTTATATATCTCTGGGACCCCCAATTTATATTGTAAAATAAAAGTTAATTTAACTCTGAGAGTTACAGAATACAGACCAATAACGGTCCATTTGGTTCCAAACTATCATTTAGCTGGGGACCCCCTGGAACTCTCTCAAGGACCCCTGACCCCACTTTGGGAACCACTGGTGTATAATACTCACATGAGGATACAGCGGGAAGTGCAGGTTCTTTCTGAGTTGGGTTACGGAGGAGCCACACCAGTCCTCAAACACATGTAGGTTGGCCTGGCCTTTATACTGCCAACACACAAGCACAAGAAATATGAATGCATTTCATTTCAGAAAACAAAGGTGCATGCGGCTTTGTCGAGCGTCTACACGAACACAATTGGAACAGGAAAGCCCGGCGGGAGGGCGATATTTCTCACTGCACATACTTCTACAGTCCCGGAGCGGCACCATGTCAGCAGGGAGAGTTGGGCAGGAGGAGGAGGAGGATGTACTGTACGTGTGTGGGGAGGAATTAATTGGCACAACTACATTGAGGATAAAAAGGGTAAAAAAAATCCAAAATGCTCGCCTATAATGATGCCCAAAATAGGGTGGAGAGCAGAATTTGAGGTTAAATGCAAACGCTAGCAATTGCTATCTCCTGCGACTCCAAATGACAGTCCTAATGCACCCACGGTGTTCCCCCTACCAATAAAAAGGTGGAAATTGCAATGTCACGAAAACACTGTCATTGGGTTCCCTGCTGGGTGTTATGGCTGAACAGTTTGCTTTTTCTCCACCGTACGCAGTCAAGAAAAGGTGTTTAAGAAACAGCCGCGTAACATACCGTACACACACGCACGCACGCACGCACGCATGCACACACACAGAGCGGTGACAGTGAAGTCAGAGGGAACAGAATGGTAGGGAGGAGTGTGACGAGGCTGACATTTGCCTGAATTACACAGGGAAAACACAGGACGAAGCAAAGACAGATGGGGAGACAGACACTACCCCGTCCGGGGGAGCTGTTTCCACATCTGTATTCTTATCGTTGCTATCGGGCAGAAACCTCTTATTTCCATGTTATAACAAATCAATGCCCGACCTGATTATACTATATAGTGTTGCACAAAAAGCATCAAAAGTAGCAGATCGACAACCTCGAAACGCGGCACAAAGCTTGTAGATCTGTTACTTTTTCTATATATTTTTGAATTTCAATCCTGAAAAGTAACAGTTTCGGATATGTGAGGTTTCCACCTGACAGAGACGATATAATTATCGTTATATAATAAATGATATAATTATATTATATAATGAAGATCCTACGCCACCTCTTACCCCTAAACATATTTGCCATTATTTACTATTTTGAAAAACATTTTAAAATAGTTCAACTAGCCGATCTACATTGACACGTTCTGAGCTTATAGATCGGCTATTTGAACTATTTTAAAAGATTTTTCTAAATGCAAAATAGACCCAAGCCTAAAACCTGAAAATACACACACACACACGCACACACACACACACACACACACGTTCGTACAACAGTGGATCTGAGGATTCAAATGTGCACATTGATGTTTTCACTCAATGATCAATGCCATTTGGTGGGAAACAACAACTATTTTTTATTTTATTTGTCGGAGTCAATTGATGCAGTTTGAGTGCTAGACTAGACAGATGGCCTAGTGAAAACGTTCCATATACTATATGGGCTGGCCAGTACAGAATTCATTCCATATGTTGATCTGATCCCCCATGCCAAAGCGCCAGTGCTCGCCCAGCAGTCTGCCGCACCGTCTGTCATCACCCAAGCTGATGCCTGCACGCGACCTCGCCCTTTATGGCAAAGTCGCCCTAAGGGCGTCTTACTGGTTATTATTACGATTAATTCCTAAACTCAGTGACATCATTGAGGATGAATCAGTATGGTTTCATGTCTGGCAGACATTATAATCAACAACATAAGGCTGGTGGTGATTATGTTTCTTTATTATCCAGGCTTAGTGCCTGATGAAAGCTTTATCCTTTTCTTGATTTATGTTTAAAACACTTTGATTCTTTATTTTTTTATAGAGGGACAGACAGTAGGAGATGGGGGGTGACATGCAGTACAGGCCGTCGGGATCGGGAGTCGAACCCGCGGCACACTGCCAGACTTGCACTACCGGCCAAGTGGTGCCTGGACCGCTGAGCCACGGCCCAGGCCTAAAACACTTTGATTCTTGATTTATTTATTCATTCATGTAGATATGTTTAAGAAAAGAAAATCCATTAAAAGGCTGTAGACAAATGGAAATATCTCTATGAAACCTTTGTGTGAAAAGCAATGTTTTGCAGAGAGTACTGGATGCATGTCGACAGATAGACTGATGATCTCGCAAATGACCTTACTGGACAACGACAACGGCAAACAGAAACTTTTGTAGAAACCTGTCCCTCCAAAAACATGACAACAGCACTGGAGCTTGTGCGGCGCAGTCAACACCTGGCTTCACTTTGACCTGGTTTCATTCAATAGAGAGAAGCCAAGTGGCAGCGCTCAGTGTCTCTTTAAAGGGTGCTGATGCAGTCACATTAACAGTGTACTGTAGATGCCGCTGTGGTATCACACGCTCAAAATAGCTGATTCACAAGTACCCTGTAATCGTACCCCGTAATCGCTGCCATGTGCCGTGAGCTTGTGGATCGGCTATTGTGGGCGCACAACGTACCGAGCAATCAAGTATATAAAGCGGGCATAAAGGATGTCATGTTCTGTCAGCATCAGCAGAGCGTTCAGTCCTGAACCCTGAAGGGGTCCTTTTATCCTTTTATCCAGGCGATGTAATGGTCAACTAAGCATTCCAACACAGCGCCAGAGGTGCAGCAATTATGGACCCATGCATTAACCATGAGAGATCTCTGGTCCAAACATATTACAGTCGTATTGCGTCAGGCAGTGTGGGTATTTATATAAAGTTGTTATTGTCTCCACCAGGCCGAAGGCATGGGGAGAGAGTATGTTTGCATTTGTGTGTGCGTGTGCGTGTGCGTGTGCGTGCGCGTGCGTGCGTGCGTGCGTGCGTGCGTCCATTCTTCCGTCCGTCCATTACCAGCTATTCTCCGGCACCGTTGGCCCGATACACTATCTCCATAGTCATGTGATCAACACGGATCTGCATAATTTCCCATCTTCCATCCTGATTGGCTAAGATTGGCTTCCAAAGCTCACATGATTGGTCCGTTTCAAACAAAATGCCACAAATCACAAACACAGTGTGCAATTTCCGTGAAATTATACACTATGCACATTATGCACATTTCCACTAGGCCGAGGACGACATGCCACTCATTGTTTTCCAAATCAGCCTCATGGTGGCGCTATAACAGGGCAATTCCTGTTTTTACCTATAACTGCATGATCTGTATACAACTTATGTATGCGCACTCCCTAGAGGCCATGGAAAAACATTTTCCCTGCATCCCTCCACATCTGTCAGTTATAGCACAACCATGAGGCTGATTTCTGCAAAACACATTGTTTATGTTAGCACAGATTTCATCCAAATCTAACGCAAATTGGTACACATGATCTCTGTAGTACTGTGATCAAGACGAGTCTGTTTTTCTCAGATTCTACACTGATTGGCTAAGATTGCCTTCCAAAGTTTTGCCAATCATCACACACACTCCTATCCTCCTGGTGGAGACCTGTGCCCAGAAGGGCACTTTTTCTAGTTGTTGTACTGTATGTTGTTTGTTCTGCGCTTACTATACGTTGGTGTACATTGTGTATGGCTTGGCAGACAGCTAACAAGGTTCCCAATAAAGCTCCAAAGGCAGTGACTTGGTTTGGGTTCTTTAGTGAAGAATACATTGTAAAACTGCAATACAGAAAAAATAGAAACACAACATTGGTGTCATATACTGTAAAATAATAAACCAAACATAGTTATTGTATGCATCATACAAGATTACAAAAAGAACATGTAAATTGCTTTAAGAGCCAAAAAGTTTAACAAAAAACACACAAACTTACAGACTTATCCTGTCCAAGGCCTGATAGAAAGGGTTAACTCAACATGTAGTGAGTGAGCTCTTGACAGTGTGCTGGCTTGAACTGAACTGACTCTGACCAAACTAATCACCTCATAACTACCCTTGTGAAGCTACCAGGTGAGGAGAATTACTAATTAAGCAAAAGAACATTGGTCTCCATTACACATAGGGCCTACTAGGTGAAAGATGAACTACCTAGAAAAGTAAACAGCACATTGTTATTCTCTTCAGCTATATTCAAAAATAGTCAATCTGCGATTAAGGTAAACAGGAAGAAGGGAGCAGGGTATGGCAATATGGCAGCTGCCATAACTTGGCTCCAGGGGGAAATAGAATGTACTTAAATGTAAATCCATGAACGTCACTTTGTCTATCTGTGTTGATAATATGATATATGTTGTTATTAAATTACAGTAAAATAGCTACAAATGCAAATTTGAACAAAATGATCGTTTTCACAAGGTATTATTATATTATGTGTACTGTATGTATTTAAATGAAAAGGACCACTACATCCCTTTTTTTGGGGAAAAAAAGACTGCGACTGCACCCCAGCAGCAGCAGAAGAAGACATTGACAGTGACATTGAGTCAGTGACAAGTTTGCCTCGGAAACCCAGACGTTTTTAATTATTTAGTGCAGACTTGGTTTATTGAGCCTCTAGCCCCATAAGGATAACAACACCACCACCACCAGCAGCGTACAGGTAAACACATGCTCCTCCTAGCAGTGAGGCTCCTTAGCTCCAGGCATGGAGGCTCACTTAAGGCTTTAAGGCTGCCTAATTTGATTTGAAGCAGACAGTGTATATATACCATATGTTGTTATTTAACATTTCTGACATCCGTTATGGGTCCAAATTAAGAGTTAAATTAACATTCAAAATGTTACAGTGAGAACGTGATAGAAAACCTTTGTCAAGTAAATACTGGCATAACACCACACTGTCAGTGCTTATAATTATCATTATTAACTATAAGTAGTAATAATAACCAGTAAGACGCCCTCATGGCGTGCATGCAGACTGGGGGGCCAGATCAACATCTGGAATTAATTCTGTACTGGCCATATGGAGCGTGTCTTGATTGTACAGGGTTTGATGAGGTCAACATATGGAATGTCAGAACAGGTCAGCTCCATGTATGGAGATCTAAGGGTGGCAGCGGGGGCAGTGTCTTGAGTGTACAGGGTTTGATGAGGGCCCAGGTAGGGATGGGCCTTAATTTCCGGAACTGTTGAGAACTGTTTGCTTCATGGCAAATTGGCAAGGGTCAGTCTCAAAGACAATCAAATATGAAAATAGAGGGAAATGGAGGAAAATATGCCCCCCCAAAAATCGACAAACCCCGGCACATACCTGAGGAAAATAGGGCATAAAAAGACGCAATTAACCGGGCTATACCAGAAAAGCTTTGCGCACGTGCAGTCACCTTGCCATATATGTTAGCTTTGGCTAGACTGACGCCACTGGGAGGGAGGTACATTAGAACACTGGGAGGGAGGTACATTAGAACACTTGCAGCATTGCTTACATAGGTAAAAAGATAAATCGGATTACTCAGATTACTTCATCCACCATTGGTCCTGTGCGGCAGGCGATCACATTGCTATCCTGGCATTTATTCCGTTGTGCGTAGGTGTGCGTGTTTCGGGGGGCGTGCGTTTGTTTACGCTGACTTTGTGTTTTGCCCCATGTGAGTTCACCGGGCGAACGCGGAAAGGATGGGGGAAAAACGCTGAAAAGAGTGGTCGAGAGAGAAAGGTGATAGTGGAGAAAACAGACTGACAAATGAGAAAAAAGGATGAGCATAGGGAAAAACCAGCGAGGGAGAGAGATGGATGGTGGAAAAGCAGGGCCAGAAACAGAAGGAAAAAAGAAGGACTTTCAGAGGTTAGAGGCAGTGGTGGAAGAAGTAATGAGATGTATGTATTTATGTATCAAGTAACACAACATAGAAATCATTGCTGTCGGACAGAAATCTCTCTCTTTAATTAACACCCTCCTTCATCATCCTACAGTGTTTGCTAGCTTTCTGAATTTGAATCCTGAAAAGGAACAGTTTTGGACATAGGTTTCCACCCGACAGAGACAAGTTCATAAGTCCTGTATTCAAAATGTTTACTTGACTGCAAGTACAAAAGTATTGGGCTCAAAATGTCAATATCAAAGTAAAAGTACTCAACCTTTTGTCAAGCTTGTTAAAAAATGGGCCAGCTCTAAAAGCTCTACAAGCAGTACTTGAGTACATTTTCACTTACTTTCTACTACTGGTTAGAGGGCAGTGAGTAAATAAGTCTTATGTAAAGCTTTTAATAGATTTCCTGTGGGGTTTTAAAAAAAAATAGACCTTTCCATGGCCTAAGCCCCTCGCCCCTGTCAAATAGAAATAAGCTGCTTTTAAAAGTCCCTCGTTATAAAAGGAACATATTCCGTACAGCTCTGTAGCCGGACGTGTACAGGTTGCAACACAGAGGACATTTCTGGTGGCTTGCAGTGCTAGATTATAATTGGGTCTATTTTAGGTTGACAGCCCACAGTGAAAGCACTCTGAAATGTTCTCTCACCTTTCCTGACCCCGGCTCCATCCCCTGCTCCTCATAAAGTCCCACATAACAGCAAAATGGCCACAGCGTGTACTGTGAATATGGACAATTAATTTAGCTTTGCTTACTCAGAGACCATAATGCCTTGTAGCTCTCCATAATACCGCTAGACGTTGGGACTAGGGTTACATATCACAATTAAACCAAACGTGGTTTCATTTGTACACTCTCATACATAGAGTAGTTAAATTAACCCATTTAGGACTGAGGCCCAACGTTGCTATACCATGTTGGGTAACACTTGCTGCATCCCACAGACCTGTAACTCTGAGATGTAAGGTGTAAGGTTCCATCTGGTCCCCTGGTGTGTTCCCGGACCAGAGGTTGAGAAGCAGTGGCCTATATAGGCCTCATCCTCACATGAGGATGCCTTCAGCATCACTGTCTCTTCCCCCATGTCTCCATCTCTAGATCTTTAGAACGCCACAGCTCAGCTGTTGCCTGTCACTTCCAGGTACTCAGCATGAGGCTGTTGTGTGCATCTCTGTGTACTCGCTCAGCGGTTCATACAGTGTGTGTGGGTACGTTTATTACCATCCTTGTGAGGTCACCGCAAAATATCGCAATAGTATATAGAATTCAAGAAATAAAAATAGAGTTATGGAAGCTCTCCACTAAACACACTACTGATAAATACAACAATATTACAGACTGGCAGTCTGTGAAGTCGGGAGATCAGTTGGCTGGAAGTTGCTGACACCAACAGACGGCTACTATGGTGCTAAAATAGCCTATGGATTGATGTCCATTATAGCCTGCTGCTATCCAACTGCCGAAAGTCTTTCGACGCTTCCCACCAGTGGTGTAGCAGAGTCCAGAGTGTCCTTGAGTGTTCTCTATCGTGTTCGAGACTGGCTCTCCACTACATATTGTTCAATATGTACGGGAACTGACCCCACAGGGCAGTGTTCATGGATATCTCTTTAAGACACATCTTCTATGGTGGCCCTGCCCAGATGCCAATCAGCGGGCTATTTAAGCCCCATCTGTGCAGTGCCACTTCGATTTTTTGATTTCCACGAGAGCAGACGTTTCGTGTATCTCAGCAGTTTTGACACTATTAAACAACATATATATATATAAATATATATATTTAGAACATGAAGCTGCGTGGCACACAGTCCACTTACCTAGGTAAGAAGAGAGCCGGTCGTCCTGACGACTCCTCTCTGGGCGCCGCGTAGCTGCACAACAACAACGACAACAACAGCAACAAGCTGAGTGCCGAATCTGTCTTGCGGAGGAAGCCTCAGTTTGTCCGTGCGACCGCTCCTTGGTGAAACCTGCTCGTTGGGGGAAACCTTGGAGACGGCGTTCGGTCCGTGCGTCCAACCCTTGGTGAAACCTGCTCGTTGGGGGAAACCTTGGGTCGGCGTTCGGTGTGGCCAAAGGGTCCAAGCGTGAAGCCAACCACGTTGGTGGAGCCTTGGTTCCCTGGCTGCAGAAGCGCTGTGAGACCCCGAGCGAAACCGACCTCGTCGGTGAACCTCCTGGTTGATCATCGCGGCTGTACACCGTGGCGGCGGGTAGCGGGGTAGAACCCAGAGGAGCTGACCTAGTCGGCGTACACTGAGGCCATCTACGTTCGCTGATCGTTGCCGCAGCGGTCCGGTCCGGCCAGACCACACGGCAGAGAGTGTAAACAAACAATTCCAGCGTGTTCCAACTTCCTCATTGACAGGTTGACGTGAGCGTCATAGTGTAGGAGGTATGCTCGTCAGGGACGGCTGCCCAGACTGCACTGTGCCTCACGGTTCACAAGAGGGCGGTGTGGCTCAAAGATCAGGAGACAAAAACTCCAGATGACCCACCGTGTTAGGCGCTGCAATTAAATCGCTTACTCTGTCACAATTGGTTCTGGTTAATATATACTTATATGCTTATATATATATACCTGTGTGTATCAATACAAGCATACAGGTATGTGTATCACGCAAGCTGATACACTACCAATGTATTGTACAGTCTGTACAATACAGTACAGGCATATATATATGTACCATTGTAAAGCGCTTTGAGCACTTGGAAAAGCGCTATAAAAATGCAATTCATTATTATTGTTATTATTATAAGTATGATAATGGCTACAACAACACACTATGCATGTGGACTTGTAGGCCTACTGGTATGATATACAAAAGTTTGGAAGCCTCCAGTGTGCTTAATGTCAGATTGTTTTGTGCTAGAGCGCCTCAGAGCGGCCGAGCAGTTTATGTACAACCTCTTCCAGAGGTCCATAACTCTGCTGGTGACACAAAACAAACTGTGGACATTGATTTGGGGACTCTGTCCTAACAAAGAGAGAGCACACTGAGAATCCGCGTCATGGGGATGTCTTAGGGTACCATGTTGCCTTGATTCGTTTATGCAGCATTGTGAGCTGCAAAGGGTAGATTATGACCCCTCACGTTCAAGCAATTACTATGGGCCCACTCCCTGTGGAGCACATTCCGAACAGTTAAAATATGGTGTACAATACAAGATGTATACATATGTATATATAGGTACACATATAATAAATAATATATAGGTATACATATGAATATATCTATATAGAGACAAGAGGAGATGGAAATAGCAGGGGTTTCTCAGGCTGCATGTGGAGCTCACACGCCCACAGAGGATGGCCATGACCAGTGTGTGCCCTGCGGGGGCCCTGGTATGAGGACCTCCTGTATGAATGGTCTCTTCCTTCCAGCTGAAGCTGGAGGGGCCATGCCTGTTTTAGAGGCAAAAGACCAGTCGTTTCCACTGACAGACCCATAAAAATGTATTTTTTATGTGAACGGGTATATGCTATTTGTATACAGCTGTGACTCTGTCTCCAAGACAATGTTTTCTCAAGAGAGACAAATAAAGACTACCTTGAACCTTGTCCCAGGTTGGCAGAGCTGGGCGAGCTAAGCTCAGGCTATAGCTCCACCTCTTTCCTGCCCTGCCTGGTATGGACAGGTCTGTAAAGAAGGATTTAGTGAAAGTTTTCGGCGAGACTACTTACGAGTGTCAGCAGCCTATTAATGCACTACAGTGTGCAGTTTAGGGAGCGAGCGTTGACTCGCCCTCTCGGGTTAGCTGTTGTCTCGTTTGTAGGTGAGACTAACACAATTCCTTGGGGTCAGACGGCCATTAGAGCACACTATACAGGGTATGGTTTACTGAATGGATCCCCATTAGCTGATGCCAAAGCGACAGCTAATCTCCCTGGGGTCCATATGAAATAGACATACAAAGAGTACATGAATACATGTATTGTGGGTGTTGCGCCAGCTTACACCCCGGTGATGTAGTTCGGTATTGTGGATCTGGGTTCAGTGACACAAACAGAACGTGCTGGGTCAGTCGAAGGTTTCCCTTTATGTTGGGCAGTCATCATAGCGCACTATACTGTCGTATTTCTGGCGGGGTGTCAGCTCACGCGACAGTGGTGTAGTTCTGTCACAGACAGGACATGCTGTGTCTGTCCGACGTTTGGTAACATAGACATGACATGCTGGGTCTGCCAGGAAGTATGCCTGAATCTCAGCCATTATCACACTATAGGGCGTATTGCTGACGAGGTCAGCTCATGCGTCCGTGGTGTAGTTTCACGGTGGAGCCGGGCTCAGTGACACAGCAGAGCGTGCTGTGGCTGTCGGGCAGAGCACACGATACAGTGTACAGTGTGTCACGGCGAGCCGTTTATGCACCTAGGTGTGACTCTGCGGGGTAGAATCCGGTTACCGGTCTGAAACCACAGAGAAAGCTCTTCTCATCCAGAGAAGTCACGAAGTCATGGCTATCTAGGCGCAGCTAGCCAACAACAACAGCAACAAGACTGAGTGCCGAATCTGCCTCGCGGAGGAAGCCTCAGTCTTGTCCGTGCGTCCGCTCCCTGGTGAAACCTGCTCGTCGGGGGAAACCTTGAGACGGCGTTCGGTCCGTGCGTCCGCTCCCTGGTGAAACCTGCTCGTCGGGGGAAACCTTGAGACGGCGCTCGGTGCGGCCAAAGGGTCCCAAGTGCGAAGCCGACCTCGTTGGTGGAGCCTGGGTTCCCTGGCTGCAGAAGCGCTGTGAGACCCCGAGCGAAACCGACCTCGTCGGTGAACCTCCTGGTTGATCATCGCGGCTGTAAACCGTTGCGGCGGGTAGCGGGGTAGAACCCAGAGGAGCTGACCTAGTCGGCGTACTCTGAGGCCATCTACGGTCGCTGATCGTTGCCGCCGCGGTCCGGCCAGACCACACGGCAGAGAGCGTAAACAAACAATTCCAGGGCCAACCGGCGGGGTATGGCTAGAGGTGCTCAGCACACCGAGCCCACTCCTCAGTCCTGACAGTTCAGGATACCCAGCCCCCACATGCTGTCTCTCGAGACAGTGGCGGTCAATTCAGGTGGACCCCTGAGTAGGTTCCACCATGTCATGGGTTGTAGCTCTCTCGAGGTCGTCCTCAGACGAGCCCTCCATTGTCGTTTCCGGTGATCCTGGATCTCCATCTGGCCAGTTTGTTGGTACTTTGCGCTCCTGCGTCGTTCTTGAGTACATCCACGGATGTTGGCGTGGGACGTCCTCGTGACCGGTGCCCGTTTGTTGGATCCCACAGCACTAGTTTGCTGGCTGGCATCTCTTGGCAGTGAGCCAGCTGGTGCCTCCGCCCCTTAGGGCTGAGGGAGACCACGGTGTACCGGGTGCTCGCACATTAGGTCGGCAGCCCCCCCACGGGAGGTGGTACTGTCTGCCTTGCGGCATGAGCCAATTAAGCGTGGACACTTGGGTGGCTTCTCGCAGGACAGCATTTTTGTTGTTAGCAGTGTCAGCCACAAGAATGTCCCTATCAGTGCATGAAGGAGGCTGCCGCTTCCTACATGGCAATGGTTAGGTGGTGCTGGCACCAATCCCTGCACTCTATACCATACGGCCTGATCAGAGAGTGCTCGGGTAGACCATGGTCGAAGGGTGGACTGTCCCACCGGATCACAGGGGTGATCCAACAGGGACAAGCAGGCAGGAGTGCCAGGGTCGCCTGGAAGGCGGGCACACTCTGCCCATGGGACAACAGCCCCCTGGTTGCTGTAGAATGGTGTATCTCTGACAGAGATCTACACAGCAGTGACATGGGCGACTCTGTCTACATTCACCTTGTCCTACCGATGGAACGTGGTGGCATCCGCTCCCCCTGTGGGAGTCGCTCCTGCGTGCTACTCAGCGGTAGGGTCACCAGCACCTTGACCGGTCAGGTCGGCCGGGCATCTGACGGGCTGGCTTGAGCAGCCCTTCACCCCGGTGGTCACTGGCCTAGCATCATGCTGGGCCAGCTGAGCCTAGGTGGCGTCTTGCGCCTAGGCCACGAGTATTACTTACTTGGTATGAATACTGAAGTTTTGGAGCGTTTTGGCAAGCGCCTGTGACTCATGGCGCTCACCACTTATAGGCTCGGATGGAATTCAGGTTAAACTGCCTCGGGCTGCCGCAGGGGCAGCTGGTCTGCTTATTTCCTCGCGGTGTGTCTTAGAGAGTTCCCGTACATATTGAACAATATGTAGTGGAGAGCCAGTCTCGAACACGATAGAGAACGGAGGGTTACACTCTCTGTAACCCAGGTTCTCTGAGTGGAGAGACTGGCTCTCCACAAAAGAGCCGCTCCGAAATGCGTGTCAATCAAGAATTAATCGAAGTGGCACTGCACAGATGGGGCTTAAATAGCCCGCTGATTGGCATCTGGGCAGGGCCACCATAGAAGATGTGTCTTAAAGAGATATCCATGAACACTGCCCTGTGGGGTCAGTTCCCGTACATATTGAACAATATGTAGTGGAGAGCCAGTCTCTCCACTCAGAGAACCTGGGTTACAGAGAGTGTAACCCTCCGTTGTTCCAAATGGGCCCATGCAGGTGTGTAACTCTGAGAGTGTATAACCTTTTTTTTTGGTTCCATTCGTACACTCAGAGTTATGAGGGTCCTTGAAATTAAAAAAAGTTTGAAAACCACTGCACACTAAATGGAACAGAGCCTTAGGTTAGTAGGCTATCATTGGTAACATGTGAAGGAAGTAGGGAAGCAGCCCGGAAGTAAAGGAACAGTTATACTGTGTGCATAGAGCCCATTCAACAGCATATTTTCAGAAACAGACGCTTTCCAGCACTTCCCGCCGCTAACGTTGGTGCGTTGGGAGAGCTACCTTTAGTCTTATAAAGGACAATAATAATGAGGTTCTGGTGTTCTCATTATGTAGTGTGTGCGTATGCATGTGCGCAAGTGTTGCGCTCACGTGCGTGCGTATAAGCTTGTGCTTGCTTTTCGTGCAGGTGTTTGTGTGCCACCAAAGGGGGATGTGGTCGCGTTGTGGTGGTGTGTATCTTTCCGTCAGACCTCATGTGACCAACTGGGTTTGAACCCCGATAGTTCACCCATGAGAAACCGGACATCTATCTATACCCGTGCAACCAAAGGGGCCGATCACTGATATGAGTGCAGAGGCAAGAACATCTCGTCGTCTCCGTCGGGTGGAAACCTATTATGTCCAAAACGGTTACTTTTCAGGATTCAAATTCAAAAGTAGCAGATCTACAAGCTCAATGTGGATCTACTACTTTTTATGCTTTTGTGTGACACGCTGTTGTGCGATCAAGTAGGTATCATTTACAAAAAAACACACTCTCTCTCTCTCTCTCTCACCGTCCAGAGACAGTGTGGCGCTGCCTGTCGTGGTGCCATGGCCAGCCTGAAAGACGCTGAGAGGGGGCTCAGGTAACAGCATATCAAAGCGCTGACAAAACGGAGGTACGAGCCCTGACTGGCTTCTTCTACTCCAGTGGTTTACGACCATGCAGTCATTCGGGGACCACCAGTGGTCCTCAGGGGGGTTCCAGGTGGTCCCCAGCTAAATGATGAAGAGTTGGTAACCAAATGGTTAGATCTTTAAGTCTTGAGAGTGGAAAATGAAACCAAATGGACCAGCAACGCTCTCAAAAGTTCAAATATTGTTAAACATCTGCGTTACTTAATTAAATAATTAAAGTCTACACACAATTAGAGAATGTAGAAGAATTGTTATTTTGATGCAACGTTTGCCTGTTATTTCTCACCACAATCCAGGTCTACTCAGCGGGCGTGTGCACGAAACGAGCATGCGCTCGACAATTACACGGGACCGTGCCCGTGAAAATACGCTTGCGAAATCGCCTCTCCACCACAGAGTGGCGCGCTACGAGCTTGTAGGTCTGCTATTTTTTTTAAATCGAAGAACGACTGACATAGAAACATAGCTTTTTCAGAAAACTGTCAGGATGTAGAAGACATTTTTAGAATCTGATCTCAGGTCACAATTGGTTAAACCTCATCAAATGGTGGTCTGTGGCTCAAATGCCAAATAAATAATGGGCCTTGAGGTTGAAATCCACTGCTCTACTCTATACTGCAGACCGATCCCACCCCAGCCTCCCTCGGGAAGGATCCCAGGGGCCCCTCGGTAAGGATCCCAGGGGCCCCTCGGTGAGGATCCCAGGGGCCCCTCGGTAAGGATCCCAGGGGCCCCTCGGTGAGGATCCCAGGCAGAGATGTGTACTGTATAGGGGTGGGTCCCGAACCTCGGGACCAATCCGGTACCGAACCGAACATGCTCGAGTACCGGGTACCCATTACAATAATTCAATTTCGGTTCTCTCTATCGGTTCCTGGGTGACACCCTGCACGCACGCACGGACGCACATAAAACAGCTGATTATAATCAGATCATGCTACTCGGAGAGCCAGCAACAGAATGGACCGTGGTAATCGCTTCCTATTGTTCCGTTGTCACATGTCTAACCATTAGACGTGCGATAACAACAACACGGAACAATAGACTCTAACGACCCTCAGCCATTGAAATGTTAATGCTTAGATGCATCCAGAAGACGCTACATTTCGCTCCCTCCAGAAAGACTGGAGCGAGCAGAGCGCATATGCACGTAGACACATACATGTCCCGACCCAAACATTGAGGAGCTAAAGTAAACGTGACGTTGTTGTGATTAAACATAATGTGCCACGAAAAATAGCTGTCCATAGATGTCCAAACATGATCGCCTCGTTCGAACAACAAAATATATCTCCCTCCCTCCACAGAAGCGCAGTGATGCCTGATTTATTCTTCGTCGTACACGTGTTATGCTTGCATGCTGAAAATGGCTGATCGACAAGCTCACAACGCGTTGCGGACGCAACACGTTGTGAGCTTGTCGATCAGCTATTTTTAGCATGTGGAAATATGCAGGCTATGAGAACTGAGACCCTTCACAATAAAAGCATGCAGCTTTCACAAGATGGCCCATAATAAAGACAAGGAAAATGATTAAGAATTAGGTGGCATTTCACATTGCATATGAGCTATTCTTTTCTCCAAAATGTATTTAAAATAATGAAGGAATTAATTTGGATAATGGTAATGGAGATATTGTAAAAGTTGTCACTTTATTAATCCCAACACTGTATGTATGTGTATATATATATATATATATATATATATATATATATACATTACCTGACATTGAGCTTTTTTGTTAAACATTTGACCTCTTTTATATAATTTTGGAACCGAAATAGGGAACCGTTAAGAACCGGAATCGATAAGCAGAACCGGAATCGGTACCGGACTCGAAAAAATCCTAACGATACCCATCCCTAGTACTGTATGACACGGGCGGTTCTGCAGGAGAGCTTGAAACGCAATTCGATGCCGACATGTGCGTTTAACGAGAGGTGAGCTGTCGAACTTGGTCAAGGTCAAATAACTTTTACAGGAGGTTAGGGCTCTCTGCCAGCCAGCCAGGCAACCTGCGGAGATCTCCTGCCAAAGACAAGGAAGAGATGTGTGTGTCTGGCAGCTTTTGTCAGCGGCTACCACCACATTTCAACAACAATCAAGAATCAATTGGGGACTGCGCATGCAAATGAGCTTCTAGCTAAATCTGGAAAGTTGACATGAGATCATGTTCAGCTGATTCAAGTCATGTTCATTAATGTGCATTAAATAAACAGATTTAAGTAAAGTAATTCCTCTCTCGTTTCCAGACCCCATGGGGGACCCCGGTAAACAAACTACATGCAGTACATTATATGGTTTAAGTGTTTAACAATTATGAACCGCCACCACAGTCTGAACACTCACCTCTTTAGACTCCACCTCACCCTCTAACGGCTTAGCACATTCGTTAGTTGATACAATTTATCAGTCGACAATTATATGAACTTCCCCAGTGTGTAGTGCAGTGGCTCTCATTGTGGGTTTCAGGGACCCCCAGGGGCCCTTGAGAGAATCCTCTCTAGATAAGTCCAGATAAGTCTAGTTAAGTCTCTCTGGATAAGAGCATCTGCTAAATGCCTACATTGTAATTGTCAATATCAGACCAAATCATGTATAACAATGAACAATGTTCTAAGATGTGGGGTCGCAGATCAGACACAAATCGTATTAAATGGGGGCCCAATAATGTCAAATGATGGGTCCTTGAAATTAAAAAGGGCTCAGAATCACTGTAGCGTAGTCATGCATATAGTAAAATACTCTCTGTGCCTTATGCCTGTTGAGTCACATATTAAAGTGACCATGGCTTTGACCATGGCTTTGTCCTTCATGCCCCCCCCCCTCCTTCATAACCCACCCCCCCCCCCTCTCTCTCTCTCTCTCTCCCTCTCCCTCTCCATCACACAGGAGTGATTCCCACCTGGGACTGTCCTATATAGCCTCTCCCTCTCCATCACACAGGAGTGATTCCCACCTGGGACTGTCCTATATAGCCTTAAGGTGCAACATGGACCTTTCCGTAGCAGTGCTGTGAAGCGTGTCACTGACCTCCGACTACGGTTGAGTGGAGTAGAGGGGAGATGGAGAGGAGTAGTAGGAAGGTGGAGAGGAAGATTAAATGATTGTTATCGGTTGAATTGGTGACGCACGAGGAAAGCAAAACGGAAGGAGATCAGCACGACGTCAGCGAAAGAGGGAGTGTATAGGGAGTATGTGATTTAGGGAGGAATCAGAGGAGAATGGAAGGTGGAGAGGATGAGAAGTACAGGAAGGGATGGGAGGTGGGTGGGGGAGGGGTGGGTGTTGGTGAGAGATGGGTGACAGGAGAGACGGATGGCAGGGGGGGCGGTGGGAGGAAGGGTAGGACGGGTGGAGGGGAGAGCTGGGAGGAGGTGAGAGATGGGTGACAGACAGGAGGGAGGGAAGGCATGGAGAGAGGAATGGGATGCCAGAGACAAAGAGGGCTGCAGAGGAACACAGGTTGTACACTGAAGGAGACTATACATCCACATACGTGCACTACTGTACACACTACTGCTCACATACTGTATTTCAGACTATAACTACCTGTCAGTGGGGAGTGTTGACTGGAGGACTAAGGCCTGTCAAAATATGACCCCCCAGTCAAAAAACACTTTGTTTGAAATAGACACTCATGCTTTCCAAGGTGTGATTTGGGGTCCTAAGGATGAATACAAAATGAATATCAACATCTTAAAACCAAAATGTTGAATTGTGGGTTTGAGCTCACATGCCCTTTTGATGTAAATCAAAGGGGGGGGGGGGGGGGGGGGAACTACCTGTCAGTGGGGAGTGTTGGCTGGGAGGAGGAGGATAGGACTAAGGCCCTATGTCCTCTCTGGGGGGGGGGGGGGGGAGTGTTGGCTGGGAGGAGGAGGATATGACTAAGGCCCTATGTCCTCTCTGGGGGGGGAGTGTTGGCTGGGAGGAGGAGGATAGGACTAAGGCCCTATGTCCTCTCTGGGGGGGGGGGGGTGTTGGCTGGGAGGAGGAGGATAGGACTAAGGCCCTATGTCCTCTCTGGGGGGGGGGGTGTTGGCTGGGAGGAGGAGGATAGGACTAAGGCCCTATGTCCTCTCTGGGGGGGGGGGGGGAGTGTTGGCTGGGAGGAGGAGGATAGGACTAAGGCCCTATGTCCGCTCTGGGGGGGGTGTTGGCTGGGAGGAGGAGGATAGGACTAAGGCCCTATGTCCTCTCTGGGGGGGGGGGTGTTGGCTGATGAATGAATATCAACATCCTAATACAGGCAATTCTTCAAGACTCATTTGTACAATAAGAACATTGAATGTCAAATAATCTAGTGCCCGATTATAATACAACCCCATTATTTAGGATATTTCCATTGGAAAAAAACGTAGTGTTATATTCAGGCCAATAGGGTGCATGTTCACCACTCACATAGCCATTAGCGTCACTCGTCTCCTCACTTCTCTAGGCCCCCCTCTCCCCTCCAAATGCCCCTCCCCTCTTCACTCCCTCACCCAATCCATCTGGATGTGTTATCAGGAGAGAGATCAGGCTCACTTTCCTTCCTAGAAGAATCGCGTCCACCACCATCTCTCTCTCTCTCTCTCTCTCTCTCTCCTGTGGGAGTGTTGGCGTCTTTGTACAGAACTCGGGTGCATCGTTCTGGGTTCCTGCTGGTCAGCTTGGCACTGACAAATGGCAGAGGAGCGAGCAGCCGCTATGCACCGAGTGACAGAGCCAATCCCTGCAGGACGTCGCCTGGCCATGCATGGGGACGTGACGTCCCTGGCAGACGCTGGGTACAATACACACTGTGCACTTCACCCCATTTCACTGGTGTAAAGTTACTTCATTCACTCAAGTACAATCTCTGATGTATTACTTTTTTTTTTTAATATATTTTTTATCCCACGATTTTGTAACCCATTTTTCACCCCTGTGTCAATCATCTACTGTGATCCTGGACTCTACACATCCTACGCCAACCTGGGGAGAGCAACAGACTTAACTCATGCTTCCTTCATGCTTGAGTGTCCAAGTTGCTCCTTTGCACCTGACAGGGGGGAGTTTCCCTGGTTGGACGTAGCGCGTGGAAGGAACACGTTATTCCAACCAGTTCCTTTCCCCTCCATCAGGCGCCCCGGCTGGCCAGGGGGAGGCAGTTTAGAGACCAGAATCACTGCATGTTTTTGTGAGGGTACCTACCCTAGGGGACACGGGAAGAACATGCAAACTCCACACAGAAAGGCCCTTTCGCCAACCCCGCCTTCGGGTATGGGCACTGATGACGCGGAGGAGGAAACACGCCGCCAGCACCCACAGCGCCCCGAGCGGGAATCGAACCCAGGACCTTCTAGCTGTGAGGCGACAGCACTACCAACTGTGCCACCGTGCCCCTAGATGTATTACTTTTTTGAGTATTTACATTTATTGACACCGTCTCTGCTACACTGCATGAATCCTATACTATTTATGACACCAAAATGTGGAATGACCTGCCAACAGCCACCAAAATGTGGAATGACCTACCAACAGCCACCAAAATGTGGAATGACCTACCAACAGCCACCAAAATGTGGAATGACCTACCAACAGCCACCAAAATGTGGAATGACCTACCAACAGCTACCAAAATGTGCGACTCCCTGCCCTCCTTAAGCCGTCATAAAAGAGCACCTGTCTGCAATTTTCAACTGGACCTTCTAGCTTGCCAAAATCGTTTTTTTATGTAAATATACTTTTACTGATCCTAGTATTGAATGCTTTGCATTCAATCAATAAATCAATCAATCAATAAAACAACCAATCATTCAATCAATCAATCAATCAATCAATCAATCAAAAACACAAAGCAGATCTAGGTTATTAATGATGAATCAAAGCACAGCTAAGCTCACAGTTAAATCGGCCATGTTTGAATAGCTAAAGTATAGGGCTTGAGTAGTTAATGATAAATGGTTTCAGTCCAACAACAGGACATGATTCTGAAATGGTGAAAAGATATTCTATGTGGGACCTTGATTTTGTAACAAAGCCTTTTGACACTGTGGTGTATTGCTACTTGTAGTCCAACATCGTACAGTATATACTTCTTCCACCAATGCACTCCATTTAATTTCCTTTCATTTCCCAGCAGTACGGTACGGTACAGGAGAGCGTATGATGAAGCACGCAGTGGGAATGCTACATCATAACGTACACTGTGACAGAGCCAGCTGCCCTCGCCTCAGTCGCCTGGGACCGCCACGACCACGTTCATGAACATAAAATGGATAGAAGGTTATGTGTGTGCTGCTACGCTCCCACTGCGCTGCGCTGCTGAAGGCTGTGTTACGGGCACTCTATCAGAGGGTTTGGTTCCCACTGTCTCCGTTTCCTCATTCCCTGCCCCAGAGCTGGGCATTACTTTTGTATAATACTGACTGTGAGGATGCCTGTCTCGCGGCTGGAATCAGTACAGAGGCCTTGAGGTACAGGTTGCAACCTGCAGGAGGTGTATATATTCACCACAGAACATACGGAAAGCAACAAGAACACCACATGACGCTCTTCACCCTCAATATAACCTCCAGCCTTTTATGTTCAGCTGAGCCATTAGTAATGAGCCTGGACTATACCATTCTAAGGGGTTCTAAATGTAGATAGAGCATACAATAAATATATATATATAAATAAAGATACTATAAATAGTTTCTCAACTTTTCTTCACTCTGTATGTGCATGGCGGGGGAGCAAAGTTGTGGTTTTAACCCATGAAAACCAGAAAAGCAGGTGTCATTTTAGATTTTAACCATACTTTGTCTATTCAAACAAATGTGTCTGGTTGCATGTTTTCAAATGCATAAATAACTTTTGAGAATAACAGATGTGAAGAATTGTGAGCTTGTAGATCGGCTATTTTCAAATGGCCAAAATGTTAGTGTATTTACAATATTCAAAATCTACTAATTTAAGTAACTAATAACTAAAGTTCTCAAATAAACGTAGTGGATTAAAAGTACAATATCTGGATCCAAGATGTAGTGGAGTAGAAGTAAAAATAGCCTATTGGAAATTGGAACAGTACAAATACCTAAACATTGTAGTAAATGTACTTAGTTACTTTCCAGCACTGGAATGGGCCTGAGGTCTTAATGGGTGAAATGAACACTGAGCATTCTACAGTGCAGGCTGTCTATCATGTCAGCCCTAATGAGACACACAGACAGGGAGCATGTCTCCTCCTCCTCTCTGACTGCAGCAGACAGTCGCACACACACAGTTGCACACACAGTTGCACAAATGCACACACACACACACACACACACACACACACACACACACACACACACACACACACACACACACACACACACACACACACACACACACACACGCACAAACACACACATGCATGCACACACGAGATGGAACTCTGATTGGCGAGGGAAAATAGTAATAATGTATCCTTTGCTGTGACCTCCTCCCGTCCTGTCACTCTAATTAAATGCTGTCACGTTGCTGTGGACAGACAGACAGACGGACGGACGGACGGACAGAGACAAAAGAGAGACAGAGACAATGAGACAGAGAAACAGACAGAGTGCAGCAAAAAGATAAATCTCATTCCTTGTCCTCTAGTGTTTGCACTCCATAGCCATACGCATGTTTGTGTGTGTTGAGCCAGCTGTGATGCGTGCACGTTCCTGCAAGCTTGTGTTTCCGTCATGCCACAGTAACCTACTTGAGTGCGAAATAATAGGCTGTCCAAAGCGTGCACGCTCTCTCTCTCTGTTGTGCAAGCATGCACACAAGCACGCATACACACACACACACACACTCTCTCTCTCTCTCTCTCTCTCTCTCTCTCTCTCCATCTGTGGGTGTTCTGTTCCTTCAAGCGTAAATCTCAAGTCAGTCAAAACAAAGTGTGTCAAGCCCATCACACACCGTCTGCGACCGCCGCGCGTCAAAACAGCTGCCTCCATTATTTTCAATGAACCTATCGCACACCGGCGGCGTCCGACGCGCGCTGGCTCCTTGCCTGGCGCGCCGATAGAACCAGTTCTATTTTCCATGCGGCGCCGCTGTGTGTTGGGCTTTAGTCAACCATCCGTGTTCATGTATAGTCCAAGTCCCTCACTTTATTTCTCATACACAAAAAGTCCAATTCAAAAGTTCTCCCTGCATCAGAGTCACAAAGGACTCGTTTATGCTTGCACACGTGCAGTGTCCTCTGCTGTTAAAACAAGCATAGGCCATCTCTCTCCTCGTCTCCCTCACTTTGTCTCTGTCCCCGCTATATCAGTGTCCTTGACGGACATGTCCCACGCGTCCTCCTGTGTATTACATCCTATGTTCAGCAGCTGTCTACCAAGGGACCGGTGAGGTCACATTCACTGACAGAGCATGAGCGATGGAACAACAACTCTGACAAGCTCACGACGCTTCGCAACGCATTGCGAGCTTGTATAGATCTGCTATGATCAATTATTAATAATAGAAATCTGCCAACTAAGTAAATAATAACTAAAGCGGTCCAATAAACACAGTGAAGTAAAAAGTACAAAATCTGGCACTGAGATGTAGTGGAGGATATCGGCTCTGTCGGGTGGAAACCTCATTATGGCCATAACTGGAACTTTTCAGGGTTCAAATAAAACACGTGCAAAAGTAGCTGATCTGCAAGGTCAAAATTAGGGTGTTAATTTACGAAAAACAAACTAAAGGGTAAAATATAGAGATAAGAGGTTTCTGCCCAACAGCGACTATATGTGTAAAGCATCAATAAATTGAAACACTCAAGTAAAGGTAAAGAAAAAAGAAAAGTTCCTCGAGGTAACTGTAGTTTTTCCTACTTAATTATAGTTACATAAGACCATTGCTGTCTGCGTGTGTGTGTGTGTGTGTGTGTGTGTGTGTGTGTGTGTGTGTGTGTGTGACTGTGTGTGTGTGTGTTGCTGCACGCGTGTGTGTCTGTCCGCCCGACCTCTGGCTGTGTGTTGGCAGCCGGCATATGGCAGCGTTCCACCTCCTCTGTGTCTAAACCTACGGCCCCTAGCTGTAGTGAAGCGTGCCCCTCCGTCGACCTCTGCTATGTTGCAAGGCAATCAAGTTAGCGTTGGTAATTAAGGCAGATTGTTAGTGAAGAGAGCAGCGGAATGATGCACGAGTAAACGCTCACACACACTCACACACACACCTTTGTGTGTAACTCATGCCTGACCTACTGTCCAATTGGGAGAAATTCTGAAAAATATATTTTCCCACTGAGGCGCCTTCAGTTTCCACAACCCAAAACATTGGGTTTGGGGTAATAAACACTTTTACACATGCCAACTCATGATGTCTCTGTCGGGTGGAAACCTCACATGTCCAACATCGTTACTGTTTAGGATTCAAATTCAAACGTTGCAAAAGTAGCAGATCGACAAGCATCTGCCGATACCGATCTTTCCCGATCCGATAATTATATTTTATAGAACACTTATGCCATATCACAATAGTACAATATCCCAAATCACAGACAATTTCCAGTCTATTATCATGATATGGATATAATATTGATACTAGAGGATGGATGTTTTTTGGCTCCCGGTCCGATTCCGATCATTTGAAAAGGACGTGATCGGCCCCCGATTTCCGATCACCCGATCCGATCGGGACAACCCTATACAACTCACCTTTTAAGCCGTCATGTGTTCAAGGTGTTATGAGCTGCACAACACCTTTTATTATGCATTTATTCTGTTTCAGAAATGGACTTTGGATAAACAATGCTTTTTTTCTTTTCCTTTTCTTGTGGCCTGTAATGTATGCAGGTGTATAGCTGCAGTGTTGGAGAGCCAGAGAAGGAATTAGCATCATGTTGTTGAGAACAGGGGTGAAGAACAACACGGAATAACTTATCATCTTGAGCAGGAGAGCCAGCTTGGGTTGTTCTTATACTGTCTCTTTGCTGTATTCCACCTGTCTGAAATGACTACGACAAGACATTATGACAGCCAGATAACTGGCAGAACACAAAGATTATACTGATAATATAATATGAATATTAAAATATTCATGATTTGTTTTGTTTTCTTGAAAGCCCTGTAATATGTTTCCCTTGCCTCCTGCCATAGAGACCGTTCCCACTGAGGATGTGTGTTGGCCCAGTAAAGCCCTATATGTTCACTCTGGACTGCTGCCATAGGGACCGTTCCCACTGAGGATGTGTGTTGGCCCAGTAAAGCCCTATATGTTCACTCTGGACTGCTGCCATAGGGACCGTTCCCACTGAGGATGTGTGTTGGCCCAGTAAAGCCCTATATGTTCACTCTGGACTGCTGCCATATAGGGACCGTTCCCACTGAGGATGTGTGTTGGCCCAGTAAAGCCCTATATGTTCACTCTGGACTGCTGCCATAGGGACCGTTCCCACTGAGGATGTGTGTTGGCCCAGTAAAGCCCTATATGTTCACTCTGGACTGCTGACATAGGGACCGTTCCCACTGAGGATGTGTGTTGGCCCAGTAAAGCCCTATATGTTCACTCTGGACTGCTGCCATAGGGACTGGTCCCACTGAGGATGTGTGTTGGCCCAGTAAAGCCCTATGTTCACTCTGGACTGCTGACATAGGGACTGGTCCCACTGAGGATGTGTGTTGGCCCAGTAAAGCCCTATATGTTCACTCTGGACTAGGGTTTAATGCCGGGATCCCGGGATTACGGGCCTCCCGGTTATAGGGCACGCAAATTCCCGACCGAAAATTTCTTCGGGACCCGTCATCCCGGAGGTGTTGTTTTTTCTTGTTGGAAATTACACTAAAGGAGTTTTCACACAGTGCACGTTCTTTCCCCAGCTGATCTATGAGTGCTCAAATGTCCAATCTGAACCCTCCCATCATTTTCAAACATGTTTGATGATATTTATATGGAATTATGGATCACTGGGCTGTAACGGGGAGTCAGCGGGACCCAACGTAAATGTTTGCGGCACGGGCGGTATTTAAATACCTGCGGGCGGACACGGGCGGTCAAGATAAAATCAGCGGGACTCCGCGAATCCTGCATCCTCCCGCAATTAACCAGATACAGAGCTTATTATACACTTTAGCAAAAATAATGAATGTCTGAGGAGAACGTATAATGTCCTGTCTGCGCTGGACAGGCAAAGCACTCACTCTCTCCAGAACTGTGTTGGACATCTTCAGGCACGCTCCCAAAGCTGCTAGCCTGGCTAATAACCAGACCGAATCAGCCGTTGGCAAAAACAAAAGATTGACAAAGCTGCTGCACTTGTCAATCATTTAGCCTAATCAGTCTCTGTGAGAACTGAGAAGTGTGTTTTACCCATAGAGCAGAACCGAATAGTTCTGATGATCCTCATGGGGGCTACCCGCAGCCCCGCCTCCCCGCAGCCCCCCCCCCCCACAGCGGTGGAAAAAAATAAGTTGATGTTTTCACTGGTACTTTGGGTAGGCTACAGAATTGCGTTGGGGGGGACTATCGCGGCCGAGCGAAGCGAGGCCGCCGCCGCGGATTTATTTATTTCCCAAATGGTCTAAAATTGAGTTATTTAGCATACTTTTACCAATGAATTAGCCTATACACAGACAACGACTGATTAGCCTATTTTGGACGATATGGGTCTTTTCTCGAGTCAGTGTGTAGTCTCACTATAGTCTGTGTAGATTACCCGGCGGTGTTGCTGCCCCTCCCGGTGTCGCGGCTCATGGCTCTTCACAGACGGCACAGAGACAGCAGTCACTCCGCTGAATGTGTCTTACACACCCGCCGCCTATGGGCACTGTACTGTAGGCATATAATACCTGGCTAGGTGAAAACAAAAGAAACCCGATTAGCATTTGAGTACTTTTAACACCTCTGAACAGCCGGCGGAATTCCAGAGCATGTGTAAATACGCTAGTATGCAGTCTGTGACAGAGTCACAGAGTGTCAATAATTCCCAGAAAATCTGTAATGTTAATATAAAATGTCCACGAAAATCCTCATGGGGGCTAAAAGGGGCTATTTAATTCTTCATGGGGGCTATAGCCCCATAGCCCCCACAGACTCGACGTCGTTGCCATAGAGTATGAAAAGGAGGGTTTTACCGACGGAGCGAGGAGGATCCTTTCCCCGTGATGGACATTATCACTTCTAAACCCCTTTTGGCTTTTGCCTGCATGTGTGCGTCACTCAGCAGTCAGCAATAACGTGAAACCGAACACAAACAAAGATGAGTATAGGCTACAATTTGTTTTATATAGTAACCACCAGCACGCAGCCCCTCTCTCTCTCTCTCTCTCTAATAATCACTAATCATCAGTGTGCTGTGCTGCGCACTGGCCGTGCTGGCTATTTTAACACCCAATCGGACTTTTCATAAAGTACAAAGCGGGATGATCAAATTATCTGCAGTGGAGAAGGGGACCCAGCACCACTGCTCAAAGGGTGAAAGACCTATAGCTAAATGTGAAAGAAAGACGTGAGGTCGTTTATTTCCCCCCCCCCCCCCCCCCCCGTGCTTCGACAGTCAAATTAGTGCAAACTCCTTAAGTGTCACGTTTTCTGAATAGCGTATAGGCCTATAACATTATTTTATTGCAGGCTATATGTTCATATTTCGTTCAAATAAAACGTTTTCAACCAAAAAATATCAATTCTATTGAACATATGAAGTATCTATACATATAAATGCATTTTGGTGGGCACTTTTTTCCCCTTCTCTTTTGTTTTTTTTCTGACGGGAAAAGGTCCGCAAATTCCCGGGAATTAAAATGAGCCAAATCCGGGAAAATATTAAACCCTACTCTGGACTGCTGCCATAGGGACCGTTCCCACTGAGGATGTGTGTTGGCCCAGTAAAGCCCTATATGTTCACTCTAGACTGCTGACATAGGGACCGTTCCCACTGAGGATGTGTGTTGGCCCAGTAAAGCCCTATATGTTCACTCTGGACTGCTGACATAGGGCCTGGTCCCACTGAGGATGTGTGTTGGCCCAGTAAAGCTCTATATGTTCACTCTGGACTGCTGACATAGGGACTGGTCCCACTGAGGATGTGTGTTGGCCCAGTAAAGCTCATGTTCACCCTGGACTGCTTCTACATCCTGACAGTTTTCTGAAAAAGCTATGTTTCTATGTCAGTCGTTCTTCGATAAAAAAAAAATAGCAGACCTATGAGCTTGTAGATCTGCTATTTTTCAATAGCTAAAGCATAACATAATGCAAACACCAAAAGGGGTTCCCGCCCAAAATGGGTTAAGTACAATATTGAGTTACTTTTACTCTATTCTTGAGTATTTTTGATACTTTAATGTTGCTCGTTTCGCTCAATTATTTGACTATAGCTTTAGTTACTTTTTTGTAAAAGTAAATAAAAGTAGCCTAGGTACAAAACATTCCTTAACCCTATTTACTTCAGTGATTCACGAACAGCTGACAAACGTCTGACGAATGTTGAAGACTTGGATACTGGATACTTTGATACTGTATGGACATTACAGATACAGTAGCCTATAGCTTCCAGTCAGGCACAGGATGTGGACATGCAGGCTTCATCTCTCATGTTGCACTACTGTACAACAGGGACAGATGTCTGGGTGATACCGGGCCATTATGCCTCGGGTGAACATGATTCTAAACAGGCATTTATTGTTACAGCCTAGTATAACACCAACACACATCTGCTAGACATTTCTCCTACATGTATATCGTAAAAACTATACGTACATTTCAGGACTCAAATGGCAAAATAGCATACGTACAGTAGCAGCGAAAGTTGGTCGATATTTGTTTGTGTGACGCTGTAGTATGATCAAGTAGGGTGTTAATTTATTGAAATTAATTCAAATATGGAGATAAGAGGTTTCTACTAAGGATAATATACTACTGTAAGTCAAACAGGCATGTTATTAACAGAGTAACCATAGGCAAGATAACAACTAATGAATTACCAAAACTACCCCTCAAATGTGCCTCGTAGACACATACCTCTTACACACTCTCACGCACGCACACGCACACACACACACACACACACACACACACACACACACACACACACACACACTTTGTCTAATTAAACTCTGCAGTGCAGGTTACAAATTTAGCACTTCACTTATCTCAGATCCTCCATTTAAATTGCCATGTCTGTTCCCAGAGTGAGTGTGTGTGTGTGTGTGTGTGTGTGTGTGTGTGTGTGTGTGTGTGTGTGTGTGTGTGTGTGTGTGTGTGTGTGTGTGTGTGCGTGTGTGTGTGTGTGTGTGTGTGTGTGTGTGTGTGTGTGTGTGTGTGTGTGTGCAGCTGAGGTGAGATGTGAATGAATGTCATGGAGCTTTAATCTACAGGTCAAAGCTCCTCTAATACAAGCCACTAAAGATTATAATCAGCCACATGCATTAATACATCATGGTGAATGGAAGGCACGTTCCCTCTACTACTGTGACTGATACGAGAGAGAGAGAGAGAGAGAGAGAGAGAGAGAGAGAGAGAGAGAGATAGAGAATGACTGAATCTCAATTAGTAGCCTACTATATTTTGATTGATGCTATATATACCATAGCATGGGATCAATACCATTTTCGGTTTTCTGATCCGGTCTGGAGGAGATATAACCTCTGAAATGATTCCTCTAATACAGGACAGGTACAGAGGAGACATAGAGGACAGAGGAGACACAGAGGAGACAGAGGGGACAGAGGAGACAGAGGGGACAGAGGAGACAGAGGGGACAGAGGAGACAGAGGAGACAGAGGGGACAGAGGAGACAGAGGAAACAGAGGGGACAGAGGAGACAGAGGAGACAGAGGGGACAGAGGGAAACAGAGGAGACAGAGGGGACAGAGGGGACAGAGGAGACAGAGGGGACAGAGGAGACAGAGGGGACAGAGGAAGACAGAGGAGACAGAGGGGACAGAGGGGCATCCGGTCCTGAATGAAATTTCACAACAAAAAGCGTATGATGCCAGGCAATTATCTGCAGTGTGATGAACAGCCTCTAATAAAACCATGTCCACAAAGGTTAATAACTGATGAATGTGGTACTGCGCCTCTGAACGGCCTTGACCAGGTGAAGTGATGAATCACACACGCACACACACACACACACACACACACGCACATGGGCGCGCACAAACGCATGCAGAGACACATGCTCACACACGCATGCATGCAGGCACGCACAAACACACATTTTATCTGCAATGTTCGGTGCAGGATGCCGGCACGCAACTAATAAAACAGGTATAAATCCAACTCCACTCCACTGTCTTTAATCTTTACATGCCTAATCCTATCCCATAACCTCAACCTGAAGCTTTTCCAAATTGCAAGCATAGTTCTAAATAGTTTTTCAGATTTTTTGCGTCATTTTCCCACAGTTTTCCCGGTAGAAATGGCACCAGTCTGCAAGGACCTTAACAATCTGTTTACACACTGTTTACAGCAATGTTACACACACACACACACACACACACACACACACGATGAAAAATAGCACAAATATGCAACACATTGTGAGCTTTGCTGTACGATGACATATAGGGTATTCATTTTTGAAAAACATAAACCAAACATAAAAAGACGTTTTCCGACTAGGTAGGGAAGGAATGAAAGTGGAGTGAGAACAACAAGCTAGTAAACTCAGGGGCGGCAGTGGCTCAGGGGTAGAGTGACCGGATGGGAACCTCAAGGTTCTCGGTTCGAACCCGGGTTCCCCCAGAGTTAGTGTCGAAGTGTCCTTGAGCAAGACTCTGAAACCATGTGCAGGTTGGTGCCTTGCATGGTTTCCCCTGCCATCGGTGTATGAGTGTGTGTGAATGGGTGAATGTAATGCACAATCTCTGTAAAGCGCCTTGGATAGAGGTGCTAATATAAATGCACCATTTACCATTTTAACTCAGAGCATTACCTCTGGTTTCCACGGCAACTTCTTGTGCTGCTGGCTGAGGAACCTTCGGATGCGGGCGCGGTCCTTGCCGTGTGCGCCTCCCGTGATTGGCTCATCCTCCTGCAAGAAAAGAGAGAGAGGGGGGGGCATGTCAATCACATTGTGTCACAATACAACAGCATCTGGAAAAGAAAGACGTGGAAACTAAAGCAATTTGATTTGATTGCTCAATATCACAGTTAATTAGAGAATTAGAGATATACTAATTCTACAGAATGAGAGCTGGTGATCCATCGATCAATCTAACAATACATCCATCAATCTATCCATCCACCCATACATTCAATCAATCTATCTATCAATCCATATCCATCAATACCCATCTATCTATCCATGACAATAGCTGATCTGCAAGCTCACAACAACACACTGTTTAGCAACGCATTGTGAGCTTGTAGATATAGGACTGAAGTGGTGTATTTAATTTTAATTTATTTTAATTTTGCCTCTGAGAAGTATAGTGGAGTAGAAGTAAAAATATTGAAAATGGCAGTGCATGGGGAGAGTTGAGCTTTTATCATCATGGAGACGTGATGTGTGTAAAGCATAGAATGTAAGGTGTAAAGTAAGACAGACTGCCTTTCCCACCTATATATTTACAGTCTCAAATCAGCATCAAACAACTTGAATGCTATGTCGTATATGCTAGCTACGTGTGTATTCAGAGTTTGTTTTCACATCCTGACCAAGTTTTCATTTTACACATTTCATTTAATTTCATAATCCCACGGAAAACCAGGCAAAGACTAGAAAGCAGTGCTTGAATTCATGTCAGCTACAGGACTGCCAATATACGGTAGCTACAGGACTGCCAATATACGGTAGCTACAGGACTGCCAATATACGGCAACTACAGGACTGCCAATATACGGTAGCTACAGGACTGCCAATATACGGCAACTACAGGACTGCCAATATACAGTAGGAAGGAATAATGGACACAAATGAGGTACAGTATACTCCCGGCCGTGTCAGTGTCAGGTAGTGGAAGATAGAGGGGGCACAATGCTGCAGATAGCTCTGCCCTTAAGCCCTTCAATACAGTCAGTAGAGTCAGACTATACTGTATATCTCTAGACTGTCGAGCTTGCATGAAGCCTAGTAAAGTTTATTGTTTTCCTTTTTTTAATTCTTTTTTTTAAACACTATTTGCATTATTTTTGACACATTACCTTGCAAGAAGAAAAATTAATCTGCATATTTGCAATCCTTGGTTGTCTATTCTGTACACCTATAGCTATAGCCCTCTTTTACAAGGAGCTTATAGTTATTCACAATAAGTGCACGCCCACGCCCATGCACACACACACACACACACACACACACACACACACACACACACACAGTCAATAGGCTAATTGCTCGGAAGTAACATCAGTTCATTACAGTAAGGACACTATCTGTCATGCTTACTGTGCATTCTGCTATTTATTTTTGTCCCGTACTATGTCAGCACTGTTGAGGCTGTACAGTGTTGTGTTCATTATTATCGATGGTGATTCTTTGAGTGTGATGTATTTACCCTGCTGTACCTACAGCAGTTTTCTCACGCTGTAAACGCACACACACACACACACACACACACACACACACACGCCACAATTAAGATCGTGTGGAATTCCCTCCCTGCCATTCCTCCATAATCCCGCATTTGACTTCCCCAAAGCACCAAAGCCCTCTCAGCATCCTTTAACCGTCTACCCTGACCAGCCAACACTCCATCCATGGGGGACGAATTCTGTACTTTCTTTCTCCCTGATCTGGGATTTAGTCGGGCGATCGAGGCCGGAACACTGCAGCGGATCATTCTGTGCGGCTCACTAAAAGGCATGTTAATGAATACCTCACTAAAAGGCATGTTAATGAATACCTCACTAAAAGGCATGTTAATGAATACCTCACTAAAAGGCATGTTAATGAATACCTCACTAAAAGGCATGTTAATGAATACCTCACTAAAAGGCATGTTAATGAATACCTCACTAAAAGGCATGTTAATGAATACCTCACTAAAAGGCATGTTAATGAATACCTCACTAAAAGGCATGTTAATGAATACCTCACTAAAAGGCATGTTAATGAATACCTCACTAAAAGGCATGTTAATGAATACCATTGTATTGGTGAATAATATAATGTATAGACACCCGACAAGGCTGGATGCACTGCAGTGGATTTGAACACATACGCAGTGGTAGGCAGTTACTTTACCACTGCTCTACCCAAGCACCCAGTTTCATTTTCATATACATGAGAGAGAGAGAGAGAGAGAGAGAGAGAGAGAGAGCATTCTCCAGTTGCCAACTGCACTAGTCCGACACCCAAACCCTAACCTAACCTCACATTGATCGAAGCCACAGGTGAGTTTTAACCAGCCACACTGACACCCTACCCCAGACCCTAACTAACCTAACCGTAACCCACGGGGAAGAGTGGGGTGAGTTTTAACTGTCAACGCTTGTCGGGAGCCACGGGTGAGCGCCGCTGCCGGAGAATGCACTCGCTCCTTTCTGAAAGTACTATTAACGAGTGTGTGACAAAATAAATTATAACCACGCTGGAATCCATTGGAAAAGTAAGCGCTGTGGAGTCACATACAGTACAATGCTAATGCTTCAGCGGGGAGAACAGAACAGCTGTTAGAGGATGAAAGGCTGCAGGCCACGGCTCCCAGAGGAGACCCATGCAGTCACTGTGCTGTTAAATGAGTGGCGGTGCCTCTCCTCTGTTTAGTGGCAACGTCTTCTAGAAGCAGCAGGGCCTGGAAGAAAGAACACGCCAGGCAATCGACAAGGGAAGAAGAAAATTAAAAAAGAAGAAATAATGAAAGCACCAGCAGAAGAAGAGCGTCAGGCCGGTGCCAAACCTGTGATTGCCAGCGTTATTTGTTTTTTCTTTTCTTTTTTCCTTTTTTTTGCTTCCTTCGGTGAGGGAAGAGGTAATGACGAAGGAATTTGACAAGTGGCTCGCCTGCTGTCCATCTGCCACCTGGGAAATGAGCCCGATGCACGTGTGCGCGTGCGTGCGCGTGTGTGTTCACTTAAGCCGGGGCTCCACCGGGCGCGTCAGCGTCGCGTCTCCGTCACCGTCAGGGAATGTTCCCTTTTTAATCAATGAAGGGTGGCTCCACTGCCTATGATGTGTTGCGTTGCGTGACTGCTTTAAAATTGCCCCGGTTCGTTCCTAGTTTTGTGAATGATAAAAAGGTGTTCAGAAGTCAAGGAGCTGCGGCCTCAAACTAAACAAAGAGGGGAGAAGAGCACTGTACGTGATTGCTAATGCGAGTTTGAAGGCTTCAGGGCTTCAAAGTCCCATTTGGGGTGGATGGGGAAGGAAGTGGGTGTTACTGTATGTATTTGAGGCTTTACGGATAATAGGAAGGAGAAGGTGAGAGAAGGTGAGGCTCTACTGCTGCAAGGAACTTGCTGTGAACCTGTGCACGCTGCTAAGGGTGAGGCAGTTCATTGCTGTGAACCTGTGCACGCTGCTAAGGGTGAGGCAGTTCATTGAACGCTTTAGCGTGTAGATCTGCTACTTTTGATACTTTTGTGTGACATTGTAGTATGATCAATTAGGGCATTCATTTATGAGAAGACACAAAAAGCACACACAGCACCACTCACTATTTCCCTCTTTATTATTTAGTTTTAGCTTTTGAGCAACGCATTTCTTTTCCGGAGCAGTGAGTTGACGTGCCCAGCGTGACCGTCTGTCAGACAATATTGTTTTATGGGGAAGGACTACTACTTCAGACAGCTGTCAATCAGCCCGACAATTAAACTCGTGTCTAATCTCCTGTGTGGATGCTTTAGTTTCCAAGGTGACGTTGACACTGATTTCTCTGCCACGCCATGATTGATGACGGGAAACAGGTGTGCGTGCCGTTTCATACATCCCGTACGGATGAAACCGAAGACAAATGCAGAACAATGTGTGCATGCAGCCACCCATTCAGTAGGGATGCTGCACAGACTGTCATACATATGGCCCTCTATGGGTTGTCAATGTGGGGTCCAGGGACCCCCCGGGGTCCTTGAGGGGGTTCCAGGTGGTCCCCAGCAAAAGCAGTTAACATAGCGTCAATCATTTAACCATATATTTTATACTTTGGCTATATGCAAAAATAGCACTTAATATGTGCCTATATTATAGGCCTATACAAACTCATGGCACGGCACGAAGCTTGTAGATCTGCTATTTTTGAGTGGTGCACACCGATCCAATGCCTGGCCGCATGTGTCCCTACTGTATGTCCCTCTGTCCCTATGTACAGTATGTTGCAGTATCAACGGCTGCACTACCACTGGGTGACCTACCTTCAAGTGGCGCTGTTGAGCTTAATATTACAATACAGTACAGTACAGTACAGTACAGAGTAGTAAAGTAAAGACTACAGTACAGTACAGTACAGTACAGTACAGTACAGTACAGTACAGTACAGTACAGTACAGAGTAGTACAGTAAAGAGTACCATACAGAATACACCAACACAGTGTATACAGTACACTACAGTGTACAGCACAGCACAGTGCAGTACAGTACAGCACAGTACAGTACAGTAACTATTTTAAGATGTGTTTCACATGGCAAATAAGTTTAGGAATAAGGGGTGAGGGATGGCGCAAGATAGGGCCCTCTAACTCTAGCGTGGGCGGCCATCTGCCTTGACCGTGTCGTGGGAAAGAAAGAGAGAGGGAGAGGAGAGGAGAGACAGAGAGGGAGATACAGACAAATACAAGTATTAGCAATACTGGCAATCATAAATATAATAGTGTAAGATATGAGGGTGCCAGCCCATAGAGATTTATAAACAATTAAAAGCACCTGAAAATGTATTCTAAAATTGACAGCTCTATCTTCCTTGTGCCTTGGCCTACACTCCTGGTGTCTTGGCCTTGTCAGTCTTGTCCATCAATGTCAGGGAGTCATGGTCACTGCTAGCTGGAAGCCCCAAGCAAGAGAAAGGTTGGCCATCTGTTTTCTTGATTGTGGCATGAATAATTAACATGCTGTCGAGCCCCATGAATGGCGCTTAACGGACAAAGAAAGAAAGAGGGAGACTAATGCAATTATTCTGCTCGGGTTATTAACTTTCACATTGCAGGTCCCAGGAAATGAAAATATGATTTGTGGACGTCTGGGGTATGTGTGTGTGTGTGTGTGTGTGTGTGTGTGTGTGTGTGTGTGTGTGTGTGTGTGTGTGTGTGTGTGTGTGTGTGCACGTGTGATTGGGTTGAGGAAATGAGCCCTTAGCTCTCTGCTTCTATACCCCCCACCCTCATTGTTCTATTTCTGTCCCCTTCTCTCTGTCTCACTCTTTCCTACTCTCTCTCTCCCTCTATTAGGCAACCTCTCCATCTACCTCTTCTGCTCTCTCTCTCTCTCTCTCTCTCTCTCTCTCTCTATCAAGCAGACTCAGACTGGTGCTTGTTTGTGCTTAACAAGGGAGAATAATTAAAGCTCATTGGTAATCCGGGGTGCTGCTGGCTCCAGCTGTTTCCCGGGGCTGCGGATCAGAAAGGTCGCTCCTTTTAAAAACGCACCGGGGGTGATGAGAGTGGGGAGTCTAGAGGACGGGATTTACCCAGAAACACCTCGACACACCGTGGGGTCAGGCCCTCTGCCACCAAAAGACGGATGGATAGGCCGGACATGCCATGGATGGGAAGGTGGACGGGTTAGGAGGGGACCGGGGGGTGAGGGATGGATGGATGGATGATTAAAGCCCACAGACCAGACACATAATCAATCAATCCTTTTAGAACGTGGCGATAAACAACTCTTTCACACGTGTTCACACATAAATGAGACCCATCTTACACTTTAGCGACAAAGCATAATTACTCACTCCTCTCTCTCTCTAACACCCCTTCCCACCCTGGCAGACACATCGCCACTGTCGGGCAGACACTGTCGGGCAGAAACCTCTTATATCCATATTTTGCGTCTGTTATCTTTTGTAAATTAATGTCCTATACTTGATCATACTACAGCGCCACACAGAAGTAGCAGATCTGCGAGCACGAAACATGGCGCTCAGCGACGGCGTTTGGAGCTGGCAGAACTGACACTTTTGAATCCTGAAAAGTAGCCGTTTTGGACATACGAGGTTCCCTCCGCCCGACAGAGACATCCAACGCGAGGTCTTTCAACGTGCGCCGTTCATCAGGCGGCGTGATGGAGAGTCAACAAGTTAAACGGCAATACAAACACATGATAAATAAGCAGCCCTGTCGGGGGGGGGTGGTGATTGATACTCCCCGTTTAGCGTTGATGAGATGTTTAATGCATGAGCCCATCTGACGTTAGCCTCTTAACACACCAGCTGTAATTACCAGCGCTAACACAGCGCTAACACAAGATATCGGGAGCCCAAGATGAAATGGTCCCCCCCCCCCCCCTTCCCCCCACCCCCTTTCAATGGAATATTCTAAATATTAAATAATGAGTTGTGGAGTGATCATCGTTCTGCTTAAATTACATTCAACAATAACATTTCATCATGAGAGATGCATGCTGTGTGTGCTGTCAAGGGTCAATGCGTAGAATGGGAAAAGCCTATAACATTTTAGCCTAAAGTTTATGTCAATAATATAGTGAAATGTCAGAGACGATGAGTGAGAATAGCCGTTCTATATGAAGCTCATATAACGCCTTACGTCACAATGCAGATTTTGAAAAAGAACAACAATCCACCACTGAAATTAATTTATTTGCCAACCATAGTGGCAGCATACTGTATCAAACAGAGAAATTGGCTGGTGCAGTAAAAATATTTCCGCGATAGCAGTGGTTCTCACCGTGTTCCATATTTGTAATCTTACAAATATGGAACACTTTTGAAACATTTTAACAACACTATAATCTTCAGATGAGGGTCCGCAGCCAAATACATATTCATGGGGGTCCTTGACATGAAAAGCACTGATGCTGGCTCCTCAGAGCAATGCGTTTCTAAGGTCTAAAGTGGTGGGACTTCAAAAAGGAGGCCCAAAGGTGGAACAGTACCCACAAGACAAGTGTCACAGCACTCTCTCCACTGGACCAGCCAGTGGTGGAGAGTAACCAAAGTACATTACTCAAGTACGGAAATTAATCAAATTATGAATCCAAAAATAGCAGATCTACAAGCTGGCACTCATCTTCTCCCAGACGGCCAGAATGATCTCCACAGCCAATGTTCAACCCCTCCCTGGCCAAGTCCGCCGCCCCCACATGCTTCACGCTCCCAAGGCCTACAGCCCTCTAGATCAGTGGAGAAGATAAGCAACTCTCTCTCACACACACAGGAGAGAGAGAGAGAGAGAGAGAGAGAGAGAGAGAGAGAGAGAAATTAAACTATAGCTATACCCGTATTAAAGACAAATTAAAATGAATGAAAACTGAAATTGAAAACCATACAATACATTAAAAAACTATACCATATAGTTTTGTAGAGCATGCTACAACAACATTCCGCTGCTTAAGTTGTACCTGTATGAGTCAGTGACAAATAAACCCCGGTTGAATGTTAAATCCATATAAAAAGGTGCGTATGTGTTACTCTGTCGGTGGGGGCAATTTCTAGCAAAATTGTGTATGAATGGCATCGTCCTTTGTGTCTATGTGCCTACATTTGCATTATGAATGTGCTTGTGTAAGCCCAATCTGGTTATAAATCCATAACGCCAATTCATCAGAGGGCTTTGTTTTATACCCATGTGTACCTTAAAACAAACACACCGTCGTCACAAATGTCTGACGAAGGAGTTTCAATTTCCTTCATCTGCTACCATTAGCACTGAAGAGATGATCAAGCACATTTTCCCTGCTTTGAAGTTTCTGTGCGTATGTGCACGCACGCGCGCGCACACACACACACACACACACACACACACACACACACACACACACACACACACACACACACACACACACACACACACACACACACACACACACACACACACACACACACACACACACACACAGCTGACTTTTGGGCATTGGCTTAAATTTATTCTGTATCCCCATATCAGAGCCTAATCCTAAAGCCTGAAACTATTACAGGCAAGTAAACAAACGCAAAAGCGTACTGCTATCCTATGGGACTGAAAGTGCATTCTTATGTCTCTGTGGAGGTAATAAATCCATTTTTTATAGCCTGCTATTATATAATAGTGTGAAACATCAGAGGAGAGTACAAATCGAAGCACACAGATTCATCCTGTTTTTATCTGCAACAGAAACCCCCTCTGCAAACACACCTGTGTTTGCCACGGTAAGAATTTCAGGTGCTGCATTTTAGAATGCAACAATGCGTGAAATGGGAGAGTACGTGGTTACATTAAGTGTATAGCTAGTAGTTACTGTAGCAGCCTTAACCCTATAACAAATACAAGACTACTGCAGACCAACAAGAAAAGATCCAAGGCACTTTTCACTCTTCAAGTGAAACAATATTTATAGTTATATTATTACCTAAATAATAAAAAAACTAACTGCAGGGTTTTTCTTTATAGACCTATTAGTAGTACTATTATTATTATTAGTCCTTGATTCTTTTACGTGGTGGTTTGGCTGTGAGAGCAGGCAGGCAGACTAGAGACAGAAAGACAGACACACATTATAGGTGAGGACCCCTGGGAATGCTTTGGCAATATGTCTCGCGACCCCCGCCCCCAATACAGAATGACCGCTACAATAACCTTAACAGAATAACCAGACAATACATCATAAATAAATATTGTAACCAGATATAATTATTAAGGAAAGTTTATGCATGTATACTAATACAGTATGTAAACTCTTAATTTTCCAACCATTCAGTTGAAAATAAAAAAATAAAAATAATGGCTGAATTTAACAGAGATGCAGACACAGTGCACAGTGAGACCATCACCCAGAGAGAGAAAGAATGCATGGACCACCATTTTCCCTTGTTTGGAAATTCAGAGCATTCAGTGTGCTCCACTTTTTTAAATTCACTGCACAGTCTGAGTCAGTGATGGACAGTAACCAAGTGTTTTTTCCTCAACATTCACTATACTCAATTTCAAATAGAAATATCTGAATTTTGACTCCAGTAGATTTCTAGGAAGGGACTCTCGAAGGCTCATAATTATGTCCAAAACCTGTCAGGATTCAAAATTAAATGGCAAAAGTTGCACATCCACGGCGTGGCCTTTGCTGCTTTTGTTTGACACAAACATAAAACATATGGACAGCAACAATAGTATTAATAATTAATTAACCAGTACATTTCACTGCTGGAAGAAAATGCAGTCACTCAATGTTAATAGTATTTGTGTAGTAGATAACAATAGCACAATATAAAATTTGCACCCTATGGCCAGAAAAATAATGAAGTCTGTGTGTTTTGCAATAGGGTTTAACTGGATAGCTGAATTCCTACAATGACCATAATGCCTTGGTGCACTGCCCCTGTTGGAAAAGAAAGACACACTGGAATGGTGCAATAAAGAGGTTAATTGCCATATGTCACCTTGCCAAACGAAAACTTGCTTTCCGTGGCCATAATTCCAAACTACATGAGCCAAATAATTGGAACTTTCTTTCACATCAGATGAGCAGAGACAAAAGAGATTGCTGACCACTACATGGGGAAAACAATACAAAATTAGTTAATCACACTCACTGGAGACCAGACACTGAAAGCAATAACAGAAAGAGAGTGAAACAGTCACATTATTACTCTGTGATAATGGACTTCACACAGAGAGACAGAGAGAAGCTCTCTGTGTCTCTGCGCACGGTGAAATGCCAAGTGGATGTCGGGGCTATACTATCGGCGAGCATTTTACAGGATTCCTACCAGTGCTCGACACAACAGGTGTCAGGCCTAACAGATGTCTTCCTAAAGCATTATGGAGAAATTGGGATTGGATATCTCACAATGTAGCATGATGAAAATGGAAGTAATATAACTGTTGAAATGGGCCTCCAGATTGTTACGGCTGCCCCTGGCTGAGATAGATGCTTTGGAGGGTGAAGGTGATTGAGGAGAGACTGAGGTCAGGTTTCGTGTCTTTTCGGTATCGATGGGCGCGCGCGCGCGCGCAAGAGAGAGAGAGAGAGAGAGAGAGAGAGAGAGAGAGAGAGAGAGAGAGAGAGAGAGAGAGAGAGAGAGACAGACAGAGAGAGAGAGATGGCGGGCGATGATGAAGATTCATTGCTCTCTTCTCTCTGTCATCCATCTGGTCTAATGCGCCAGGACACCTGTGAACAGCCCCGCCCCCGCCGCACCGAGACGAGACTGGAGGGAATTTGCATTCAGGGGTACAAGTGGTGTGGAAATTATATTTACTCAAGTAGCCTACAGTTTTTTTTATGAATATAATGTAATTTTGTCCAATCTGTATGGTAGAATATGTCAATACAATATAACTTATACAATTGGGGTGGTTACGTATTTCCCCTGCTCTTCTATTGATATAGATCGTGTCACGCGTCGCTTCGCAGCACATTTCGACCTTGCACATCTGCTACTGTTGCTACTGTTGTGTGATGCTGTAGTGTGATCATCAAGTAGGATGTTAATTTACGGAGAAAAGAAAAACACAACAATACCTTATTTGCACGTTTACTCAAGTCACGTTTAGAATGTAATGGGTTAAAAAGCTGAACGTTAACACGATGCGACAAAAGCAATCCAGCTGTCAAAATAGAAGAACGCATGCATAAAAGTGGGCTATTTCCATCTGAAAAACACTTAAGGAGTCATTATGCATGTGCTGTGTTCTCACACGGCTGAGGAGAGGAGAGGAGTGGTGGCCCCGTCATCACAACGCACGCTCCACGTGCACCCTGACACGCTCCACGTGCACCGTGACAGATCCAACTGACATGGAGCTGAAAGACACGTCTAATGCACTGCACCTGCTGGCCAGTGCATTAGACGTGCATTAGTACATTTACTCAAGTACTGTACTTAAAGGACGACTTCATCCATTTTCAACCTATCTTCATAATATTATTAGGTCCTATACCAGTGACATCATCGATGGGGAATCGAGCTAATAGAAACGGCAGCTAACGGCAGAAAAATGGGGTGTACCTGTAGTGTACCTCAAGCTGCCTCACGCTACAGAAACAGGAGATAGGCTCCTTCCTGCTCTATGCGGGCTTAATGGCTCAGCAAGGTTACTTCTATCCACTGCACCTGTATCCCCCCCCCCCCCCCCCCGGGCCTTGTAGCCAGTAGAAATACAGCGTTGGAAATATAGCACAGGGTGCTTCCCCGCTGCTCCACAAAGTATTTTGACCATTCTTTTATAGCATAGCCATAGACTGTATAAGGTCTGCTCCCCAATGCTTTACTGTAAATGAACAGCCAGGCTACACCCAACCCAACATTTACTTCAGGTACAGTTTGTGAGTATGTGTACTTTAGCTCAGTAGAAGAGCCCTTAGGGCGAGGTTGTCACGAGACCTGGGCACCATATATGGGGGCATTCCCATGTATGGGGATTTTGAGTGAATGACTGACGGGAAATGTACGATTTCATAGTAAATGTGACCTGCGGTCACAATTATACCTTTGAATGAACATCTTATCTCTAAGGGCATCTCCCTTAGAGATAGGGTGAGAAGTTCAGTCACACGAGAGAGACTCGGCGTAGAGGAAAGGAAAGGAGCCAGCTTAGGTAGTTCGGGCATCTGGTTAGGATGCCTCTCGTGCGTCTCCCTAGGGAGGTTCTCGAGGCACGTCCCACTGGGAGGAGACCCTGGGGCAGACCAAGGCGCAGTTGGAGGAAACACATCGACTCACTGGCCTTGGAATCTCGGGATCCCCCAGGAGGAAGTCACTAATGTTGCTCTGGAGAGGGAAGTCTGGAACACTCTGGTGGAGATGTTGCCCGACTACGAATAAGCGGTTGAAGATGGATGGATGTATGTTTTGGGTGGATTATATGACATTTGCAGCACCCGTTAAATATCAGATTTTTACTTCCTGACTGGGAGTTTTCTGCCTAAAAGCCTCGCCCATTTAATTATGTGTTGCGGCCTGCACCGCTCTGAGTAACCACTAGATGGCGGTCAATGAGTTAAAACAAAACATTTTTCAAGTTTGCCCTTTTCTTATTTCATCATCTTCTCAATTTAGCTTGCACATCAAGTCAACAATTGTGACCTTGGGTTGAGTAGTTGTGCAGACTGGAGGGAGTTGGCAAGTTGTGCGAGTGTGGCGTTCCCCAACTACAGAGGGGCTGACAGGGACATTAAACACAAAGCAGCGAGGGGTATTTTTAATTACTTTCTGTCTGTCGGGCATCTCGCAGACAAAAGCAGATGAGAGATGTTTGCAGATGGCGTGCCACAACACGGAGCGAGAGAGAAGGAGCGTACGCAGCAAAGAGGAGGGAAGAGCAGACATAATGATACAAAGTGATGAAGTGCCAGCGACGCAACTGAGACCAGAAATATGCTATGAGGACACACAGAGAGAGAGTGATGGATTTAAAAAGAGGAGAGAAACAATGAGTTCTGTATAGGAGAGCAGTTGTGGAAATTTACTGGGGAATTTACTCAAGTATTTTAAATGCTTTAACACTTCAACACATTTTTGGACTTATTCCACTACAATTATTTTAGTTACAAGTTGCTTTTTAGATTGAGAATGATTACTAGACCGGTGCCAGCGGCCTACACAGGAACAATGCAAGGTGGAAGTTATGCAAAGTCTTTGTACACATGGACAACTGGATCTCAATATGCCCATACTGTACAGTATATGCAATGGGTACAAAGGGAATTGCACTATACTATTACTCTTTTCAAAAGATGTGGAGCCATTTCTAAACTGATGAAGAAGCAGATAGAAGATGCTGTACTGTACTGTACTGTACTGTACTGTACTGTACTGTACTGTACTGTACTGTACTGTACTGTACTGTACTGTACTGTACTGTACACAGGTATACAGGCTGGCGTTGGTCCCCTGGCTGAATGAAACGAAACCTCTGAAGAGAAGCCAAGGCAATGAACACCTTTTTCCACTTTAGTTTTACTTGACAGGTCTCTCTCTCTCTCTCTCCAAATGGACCCTTACATGTTTATAACTCTGAGTGTACAAATGGACCTGCAAGTTCCACTCTCTGAGTTCTAGAATTTCATCAGTCTTCTTTATATGTCTTGCAAAGGATGTAAGAAAATAGGGTATGCAATGGAAATATTGGCACATCCACTTTGTTCAGATGCAGGTGCGTTCAGTTGGACAGTGACAACTGAAGCAATCATGAAAAAAGTATGTTATGAACAAAAATGGGGGGAAAATAGGGCAGAAAAAGAATGGGGTCATTCATCCCTCACTGGAGTAACAGGATGAGAATGAGACAGCTAAGTGTGCACATCATCCAGGGTCATTCATCCCTCACTGGAGTAACAGGATGAGAATGAGACAGCTAAGTGTGCACATCATCCAGGGTCATTCATCCCTCACTGGAGTAACAGGATGAGAATGAGACAGCTAAGTGTGCACATCATCCAGGGTCATTCATCCCTCACTGGAGTAACAGGATGAGAATGAGACAGCTAAGTGTGCACATCATCCAGGGGCATTCATCCCTCACTGGAGTAACAGGATGAGAATGAGACAGCTAAGTGTGCACATCATCCAGGGTCATTCATCCCTCACTGGAGTAACAGGGTGTGAGGACAAGCATGCAGAGAGCCCTGACGATAAATGAGCCTCCTCAGCCACTCTCATTATGCAGTGTCTGATTTGGACAAAGCATTCATTTTGCTTATCCTGGGCCGAGAGAGAATCACGTTCGCTCATACTATTAACAGCACTCTTCTCTGGACCAGTGGTTCTGGTGGACCCGCAGGGGTCCTTGGGCGGGACGGGCGGGGGGGTGGGGGGATGTGGGGGGTTCCAGTTTTGTTTTATTTTTTTTACTCAAATCTTTGCTTCTGGAGGTCCCTGACACAGCATATTTTTTTTAGATTGGGGTCCACAGCCAAATACATAATATAGCAATTTGACATGAAATGCTGGCGAGGTGCCCAGGAGGAGAGATGGTGGTGTTAACTGGGGAGAGAGGAGGAGGATGAAGAAGAGACTGAGGTTAGTGTTGCTCAGCAGAAATGTCAGGCCTGCTGGTTTTGCAGTCGAGCTATAAGTGTTTCCCTGCTGCTAAACTCCTCTGGTGACTAAACAACTCAAAATGCAATATTAACCCTGTGGGCTGAGGCCCACTGGTGGGCCCCGAGGATATTGTTAAAGGGGCCAAACACTACGATTTTAATGATACTATAACATGAATATTATAAATCCTGGAAAATCCTGGAAAAAGAAGAACTCCCGCACACTCTCTTCAAATGCAGTGAAATTCAGTGTGCGGGAGTTTCTTCTTTTAATGACGTCGGGCACTCTGTTGACCTTCTCCTACGCGCCTGTCGCTTGTAGTTGTAGGTGTGCAAAAGCCTTGCTTTTTATTATTTAAAACCTTGAAAAAAGGATTTTCATTGTGGGCAGAATGTTATCCCGTGTACTATAGTACTGTATTCACTCATTCAGGTTGGGGTCAGACGGCCTGGTGTGAAGTATTGATTGTAGGTGTAGTTAATCTCAGTACAATCTCAGTGATAACAGTACAGTCTTCTCGCTCTATTTACTGTCAGGGAGTAATGAAGACAGGCCCACCTCTTAGGGGTGTTGCCTCCAGCATATCGATCCACCCTTAGTTCTCCTGAAGTCCACCGTTAGTATAATGAAGTGTGCGCGGCTATGTGCATGTTAATTGAAATATGCAGAGGTGGCTCTTCAAGCAGTATTCATTGCTACTTTTACTAAAAATAAATAAATATTTGCAGCATTTTGTTAACTTTTTCTAAAATAGCCCACCTACAGCACGGGTCGCAGATCTGTAATTTTTGAACAGACGACCTATAAAGCAGTGCTTAAGTAGTTCATGTATGTTTTGTAATAATAATCTGGGATGCACGCGCAGATCCTACACACCAAAGGTCCGACATGTGGAAATCACACGTCGCTCCCGACAATGCGCTGGTCCGACATGCGATGCACCGTGCTTGCGGTTAGGTTAGGTTTTGTTTTGGGTAGGGTGTCGGACCAATAGTACCGGCGGTACGGAACTAAAGCCTGTATACCCAATAATCTAAATGATTATAGTGGAGTAAAACATGTAAAGTATAAAACATTCTACAGTACTTGACTATAAATACTTAGTTACTTTCCACCACTGTATCTCTGCTATATAGTTCTCCTGAAGCCAGCGTCAGGATAATGAAGTGTGCATCGAGGGCTGTGTGCATGTTAATTAAATCCCAAGGTGGCTCATCTTCACAAGGACCACTACGTGGGGCTTGTGGTGAATGCTGTACTGTTTTTCAGCGTCATCTCCATGTCTTTATGGTATCAATATTCAATCAATACTGGGTGTCAAGTCCTGTCACCGCTTGGTGTACTTCCACGGCAGCAAATCGAAATCCCCACAGATTGTCAGCGTGGTGGCGTTGTCATGCGCCTGGGGCATTAGAAGCTATAGCGATTCTCCCCTCTGCCAGACTGTGCCAGTAGGGGAAACTTCTCAGGAACCATGCCGTAAAGCAGTGAATTCTGGGTGTAATCGAATCACACAGCAAAGCACCATGTTTATGGGACAAACTGTATCCTTTGGCGCTGACCAATGTTGACATTGACAATGACCACACTTGACAGTGCTCTAAACCAGTTCTCAAACGTTTTCATGTCAAGGACCACCAAACTAATCTGATCCCTGATGTCATCAATATTGACCAGCAACTCTACAACTGACCTCAAACCTCAAACCCTTAGATCTCCATATATGGACCCATCTCTAAATAGTTTGTGCCAGAGAACCACATACAAACCTTTATGTTGTTCAAATGTTTCACATAATACAGTATAGCAAAACTACAAACTCGCTTTTAGATAGGCTATTTTCAAATAACCGATCTAAATGTCTCCATGCTTGGCACTCGAAATCAAGGGTTGGATTGGGCTTAAGTCCAGGTGCTGACATACTGTACTAGCGTCCAGGGGGTGTACAGTACTTGCACATCAAGCAGCCTCAAGCTAAAGTTAACTGTCCCAAGGTTATGGAACTGGAACCCGAGTTCCCTGCATGACCACCTCCAACCACTGCAGATGTACTATAGTTACACTGCATTAACATACTGTACGATAAGATAATATTTCATTCCTTAAATTAAGTTCTGTGTTGTGGCTTTAAGCAAATATATAAGGGCCTGTGAGTGCGTGCGTGTGTGTGTAAGTGTGTTGTGCACGTTGCGATGTGTGTTTTGATTCATTGGTAATTGCAGGGGAGGTTATAAAGGTCACAAGCAGCCCGCAGTGGCAGAGCAGTTGATAGTTGAGTCATATAATTAATCCTCTATGCTTCTCCTGGCCTATACATCATTCATAATTTAATATAATTTTTAATGGATTCGCTTTTAATAACTAGTTACATGCTTAAACTGTGTGTGTATGTGTGTGCGTGCGTGCGTGTGTCTTGGGGTGAGCTTATTAAAGTGGTGGGTTGGTTTCAGGCCAGGGGCGTTGAGGGGACCGGTGTGCGGAGGACAGAGTTAGCTTAATATCTGGCTTCACGCTCTCTGAGGCGCGCGCATATTTAGCCAACTTTTTTTGCATTTGTCTTGGATGTAAAACAAAATTTCCATTATATACAAAACAAATGGGAAACCTATATGGTCAACCTATTTAAAAATGTTGTCATTAATGAACACAATATCTGGGGTATTTGGAATATCTTGTAGTGAATTGGCATGTGTGTCATCGTGATCAAAAGAGTCTAGTTTTACAGTACTGCGTTTATCCATATGTGTTGTCCTTTCCTGTAGTTCTCTGACCAGATCCACCAAACGGTCATATTGTCTGGCAATGTACTGTACAGTCCTTTATAGTGGCTGCAGTGAGTAAGATCGATGCATGCAACACACATACACACACAGCAGGAGGGACGAGCACATGTAGAGGGGTTTCCACCAGAGAACAGCAGGGAGCGGTCTGCTGCAGGCACATTGCGTACTGTGTCCAGTCATGTGTGGTAGAAACGTGTACGTGTGCATGCATAGAGTATATATATGCCCATGCCATGTTCATGTTTAGTTCTGCTTGTCTATCTCACTTGTTTCTCAACGTCAGACCCTTGCAGGTCTGTAACTCTGGTTCCATTATACGCTCTTATAGAGTTAAATGAACAGGATAGTTGGGTCCCAGAGATTAGAAGAAAATACATAAATAATATGAGGTGGTGATTGCCGGCCGCCGGTAGGCCCCAGTTGGCCCGTCGGCCTCGCGCTCTTTCTTTTATTAGATTGCCAATCAGCTACTTTTGCCATTTTCTTATTTGAGTTACAGTTTGGGACATCATGAGGTTATCAAACTGTCCTTGAAATGAAAAAGGTTGACTCTAAATTCCTCCTATGAAAGCGAAGAATCAGCCATCGTTGCCGTGTTTGATGAGGTCATAATAAGTGGGTCATGAATGACTGACAGCCAGCTGCCCTGTGTCACATCCCATCAGTGGTAATCAGGAGACTATCTTAATGACCTTTCTCTCTGTCCTTCGCCCTCGCCATCTTCCCCCGGCAGGAAGACATGACAAGAGCAGTTGGCGGAATCAACTTCAATCCTGAAAAGTACGTCTTGGACATGACGTTTTCACCCAACACAGACCAATACAAAAGTCCTCTATTCAAAAGGTTTACTGCAGAATCCGCCATTGCGGAGGTTTCGAGTTTTCAAAATGTGTAAAAAATGTAAAATAGTAGATCTGCAAGCTCAAAACTCATCGCCATGCTTATGAGCCTGCTGAAGAATAGTAATCGCTTGATGTATGTTTTTTTATTAATGATGCAAATTTACAATGTAACTTGTATTGTTACAAAATCTGTCAAATAACTAGTTTAAAGTACAATATGTATACCTCTGTGATATAGTGGAGTAGAAACATACAGGTAAGTAATAAAGTAATAATAATAAAAGTAATAATGAATGGAAACACACAAGTAAATGAAGTACCTACAAATCGAGTAAATGTACTTGGATACTTTCCACCACTGCAGACAACCCAGACCTGACCCTGACAATGACCCCTCTATCCTTCTTCTGAATCTCCCAGGAAGACATGACACAAGACAGCGTTCACGCTCTGATGCCTCTCTTTATCTGTCTCACTCTCTTTATCTGTCTCACTCTCTCTATCTGTCTCACTCTCTCTATCTGTCTCACTCTCTCTATCTGTCTCACTCTCTCTATCTGTCTCACTCTCTCTATCTGTCTCATTCACTCTATCTGTCTCACTCTCTCTATCTGTCTCTGTCATTCTGTCTGTCTCATTCTCTCTCTTGTCTGTCTCATTCTCTCTCTTGTCTGTCTCATTCTCTCTCTTGTCTGTCTCATTCTCTCTCTATCTGTATCACTAAACCAGTGGTTCCCAAAGTGGGGTGGGGTGAATGTTTTCGCAAAATAATTAAGATTTTTTCGAAAATGTTTTTTTTTGCCAGTGAATTATGGTATGTGTGATATGTGACTTTACCATAATCACAGTAATCCTTAATCATATTCCATCATTCAAGGGCCTTTGGATAGAAATGACTCCATGGAGTCACTGTCAGTTAAAGCAGGGGTTCTCAACGTTTTTGTCTGGGGACCCCCGGACATGCTTTGGCCATGTCTCGCGACCCCCGCCCCGCCCCACTCCCGGCCTCCCCACCACCAATACAAACTGACTGCAAAAATAACATTAATAATAGAGAAAATATATCATAAATGAATACTGAAACCAGATATAATCATTAAGGAAAGTTTATGCATGCACCACATACTATGTAAACTCTTAATTTCCATTTTCCACGGGTTGAGAGCAACTGAGCTAGAGTGTCTGTGACTGTAACCAGCTGATGGTCGTCGAAGCTTAATTGCCAAGGAAGGCAATTATGTTTCTGTACTGTCAAATAGGTCTACATCTATTCTAAGATAGCATCTTAAATAAATGTTGTGAAAGTGTTTTCTGACTTTGATTGAAAAGTTTTAATACAAATAATTCCAATGGCATCTAAAAGTAAGGTTGCAAATATTTTTGCGAGGATGAGGGGGTTAGTTACTTGGTTACATGGCATCGCAACCGTTGTCGCAACTGCACTTGATCTGACCTTCAGAAGTCTTTGGGAGTCGGGGGGGCGGGTGAGGCAGCCTCATTAACCAGCTAACATCCGCAAAATCTCACTGATGACCACTCAGGCCATTTGCATACGTTTCTATGGCAACTCGGAACTCCATGTTCCGTCGACTTGAGAGGGAACCGCACTGTGATAATAACAAGCTTGGATGTATGTGAATGTCTGAGGGTGATGGAAAGCAGGGTGAATGTGATGGAAAGCAGGGTGAATGTCTGAGGGTGATGGAAAGCAGGGTGAATGTCTGAGGGTGATGGAAAGCAGGGTGAATGTGATGGAAAGCTGGGTGAATGTCTGAGGGTGATGGAAAGCAGGGTGAATGTCTGAGGGTGATGGAAAGCAGGGTGAATGTCTGAGGGTGATGGAAAGCAGGGTGAATCTGAATGATCTTCTATTATTGCATCGCATTCGGGGTAATCCGTTTCTTTGCAAGCTCCATCAATAATAGGTTTCAGAAAGAAAAGGCATGGGGACACATATGTTAATTTATACATAATGTATATGCTAATTTACCTTCACACCTAGATTTGTGGCCAGAAAATCCAGTGTGATATCCAACTATCCATACAGTAAATGAGCATGTCATGTCTGTGACGTAATCTCGGGTTATGTCTGTGATGTAACCTGAGACAACCCTACCCCACCACCCTGTTAACATTGTGAACGTGGGTGGAACATACAGTATGCAAAATATAATTGCAGCTACTGTATATACATTACATACACTGTACATAACTGTTGCACATAAGGAGCAAAAATTATCCGGTACTGTATGTGCAAGAGGTTAGATACAGTATACTAAGGTGCAGTTTAAAATGATAACAGCAGATGCAGTACACAATGACAATTTAACCATGTAACTCTGTGAGTGTAGAAATACAACTAAATGGACCCACACTGTGGATTTATGTATCCTTCATGTATTAAATAGGACCTCGCCCGCTCAGATCCAAACACATCCATTAATCTGCTGGGCTTCATTCGCAGACAGATCCTGCCCGCCGCAGCGCTTCGTTTTGGCTCTGTTGTTATTGTCAGGACGTCAATTCCTTAAAGCGCCCGCTTGGATTTATTCTGTCATTAAACAACCCCGCGCCGCCTTGATTTTTTCCTCACTTGAGCCAGTGCAAGTTTGCCGGCTATTGATGGCAGCAGTCGATGGCGCCTGGCTGAGAGGCACGGGGGAGGGAGGGAACCAGGCCGTTCCTTCCATCCACTGTCTTGTGAGACGGCTGCCGGCGGGGGAGAAACCAATTTTTATTGCTTTTTTCAATTTGCGCCTGACCGGGATGGCAGCAACACCATGTTAATTGCGAGCGGCGGATCAATGCCGGTGTGTGAATGAGTTTCGGTGATGTACTGTGTGTGCATTCAACGATCCCAGCGATCTATTTCCTTTTATCCTGAGGAAGTTTTACACAGCTAGAGGCTTTGCAGAAAGAATTGGGCAGTCTGGAATATAATGTAATAGTAACAACAACACAAACAACAATGATCATCATCATCATCATCATCATCAACATAATCAGCTTCAGAAAAGGCTAAGTTGGAATTTTCTGTTATTTCAACCACTCAAACCCTAATGCTATGTATGGGGAATAGGGAAAATAGCCGTACTATACAAACTCAACATGTTGCATCATGAATTCTGAAATGTTTAGAAGAAACTTTTGCCTTTAATGATGACGTGGCCAAAACAGGTGCACCAGGCCGAGAGTGGTCAATATGAATGATTGCTTTCTGAGAGTGAGAACCGTATAGCAGGATGCAGACCCTGGCTCTAAGCCAAGGTCTGTGTGTATGTGTGCGCAAGTGTGTGCGCAAGTGTGCGTGCGTGCATGCATGCGTGCGTGTGTATATTTGTGAGGGCCTCAACAAGTATAGTAGAATTTGAGAAACGGACATTGTGACAACCATCTTCCTCACAAGTATAGTGATAATAAACGTGTGCGTTGTGTGTCCAGCTGCCCTCTGGGAAGCCAGCTCAGCCATGGGTGTACAGCAGAGGAACAACAGGGTGTAAATCTCAGCGTGTGTCTTTGTGTGGGATAATTAACTTCTCTGTTGTTTTGCTGCATGACGGATTACAGTAATTCTTAAGGACTTTCAAATGAGGCGAGCCACAAAAAGGTTACGCCTATAACTCTTAGCAACACGTTAAATGCCCCCACCAAGAAATTCTTATTGTCAATGTTAGAATTCTTTTAAGGATGGATTACAAGAACGTGTTCCCCGTCAGGTGAAAAGAAGCAGCTTGGACTCCTCATGCAGGTTGGCAGAGGAAGTGTAGCGCCCAGGATTACATTAAATAATTGACAATGGGTGGAAAAAAAGGGTTGTCGGCCATCCTTTGGGAAGTCAGTCTAGACGTCATCTTCCTCACGACAGGGTATAAACAAAGGGCTAGAGCGGAAGCGAGTACCACTTCTCCACCTCATGTATAAACTGTTATCTGCTTGTCTTGTGCTATGTGTACACATACTGTACTTGGATATATCTAGATTTTTCTTCTGTTCCCCTTGACACGCTTATGTAATGTTAGAAAGTCGTCAGTGGTATCGTCACACGACGTCTCAGCGTCCAGGCAGTCATCCCTGATGCCCAGAACCAGAAGTTATTCTGAGATCGTCCCATTAATTCATAATGTTTTGGACCAGCAGGGGGAAAAGTGCATTGAACCGAAGATACTTTTTTATTTCATGCAAATATAATGTTGTATACAACGTTTTAATCGGATCTGGAGCAGTAATGGAGTCTACACAAGGATGCTACTCAAAGAGTCTACACAAGAATGCTAGATGAATGGGACTAGGTGTCACATGGACAAATCACATCAGAAATGTAGTCCTCTACGCGGGGACCTACCACAGGTCACAGACAGAGAAGGGTGAAGCTGGCAGGGTACTGCGTCAGGCATCCGGTACTAGTGGTGGCATCAGCAAACTGTCACTGTGGGAACCAACCCAGGGCAAAGCCAGGGAAGGCAAGAAGCGAACCATCTACAACACTGTAGCGCTCAAGAGTGTGTGGAGGGCAGCAATTCAAGGTTCCCGAGTTGGTGTTGGCTAGACGTAGACGGCACTCTCGCATCACAATTCATCTCGCATCGCACACCAGATTAAAACGTGCTAACGGTAACGTTGCAATGTTTTATTGGGATGGATTTGGACCACGTTTCAAGCTTGTAGATCTGCTACTTATGATGCTTTTGTGTGACGCTGTAGTGTGATCAAGTAGGGCGTTAATTTACAAAAAAAAGAAAAAACACAAAAAGTTTAAATATGAAGATAAGAGGTTTCTGCCTGACAGCAACGATATCTGGAGGGAAGGCCAGACAGAGGTGAAGCCAACCATTGCAATAACTACAGATACAGTGCATACGTCACCAAAGAATGACCACAGTGATAGTTCTCCTCATGCCTCTGTATCCTACAGTATCACCAGTCATATCCTTCTGTATCCTACAGACAGTATCACCAGTCATATCCTTCTGTATCCTACAGTATCACCAGTCATATCCTTCTGTATCCTACAGTATCACCAGTCATATCCTTCTGTATCCTACAGTATCACCAGTCATATCATTCTGTATCCTACAGTATCACCAGTCATATCCTTCTGTATCCTACAGACAGTATCACCAGTCATATCATTATCCTACAGTATCACCAGTCATATCATTATCCTACAGTATCACCAGTCATATCATTATCCTACAGTATCACCAGTCATATCATTCTGTATCCTACAGTATCACCAGTCATATCCTTCTGTATCCTACAGTATCACCAGTCATATCATTCTGTATCCTACAGTATCACCAGTCATATCCTTCTGTATCCTACAGTATCACCAGTCATATCATTCTGTATCCTACAGTATCACCAGTCATATCCTTCTGTATCCTACAGTATCACCAGTCATATAATTCTGTATCCTACAGTATCACCAGTCATATCCTTCTGTATCCTACAGTATCACCAGTCATATCATTCTGTATCCTATCCAGTATCACCAGTCATATCCTTCTGTATCCTACAGTATCACCAGTCATATCCTTCTGTATCCTACAGTATCACCAGTCATATCATTCTGTATCCTACAGTATCACCAGTCATATCATTCTGTATCCTATCCAGTATCACCAGTCATATCCTTCTGTATCCTACAGACAGTATCACCAGTCATATCATTATCCTACAGTATCACCAGTCATATCCTTCTGTATCCTACAGTATCACCAGTCATATCCTTCTGTATCCTACAGTATCACCAGTCATATCCTTCTGTATCCTACAGTATCACCAGTCATATCATTCTGTAACCTACAGACAGTATCACCAGTCATATCCTTCTGTATCCTACAGTATCACCAGTCATATCATTCTGTAACCTACAGACAGTATCACCAGTCATATCATTCTGTATCCTACAGTATCACCAGTCATATCCTTCTGTATCCTACAGTATCACCAGTCATATCATTCTGTATCCTACACTACAGTATCACCAGTCATATCCTTCTGTATCCTACAGTATCACCAGTCATATCCTTCTGTATCCTACAGTATCACCAGTCATATCATTCTGTATCCTATCCAGTATCACCAGTCATATCCTTCTGTATCCTACAGTATCACCAGTCATATCATTCTGTATCCTACAGTATCACCAGTCATATCCTTCTGTATCCTACAGTATCACCAGTCATATCATTCTGTATCCTACAGTATCACCAGTCATATCCTTCTGTATCCTATACAGTATCACCAGTCATATCATTCTGTATCCTACAGTATCACCAGTCATATCATTCTGTATCCTACAGTATCACCAGTCATATCCTTCTGTATCCTACAGTATCACCAGTCATATCCTTCTGTATCCTACAGTATCACCAGTCATATCATTCTGTATCCTACAGTATCACCAGTCATATCATTCTGTATCCTACAGTATCACCAGTCATATCATTCTTCGTCTTTGCAGTCTTTCCGTTTCATCACTTGCGTCAAAAGACCACAAGGATGCATTTCTGCTGCCATTAATCTGAAGACTCTTAAGCACTTGACCTATAGTTTTGATGACCACGAAAAGGTTAAAATGCTATTTATACGCTATAGTTTCATTGTTCACCTGGTATCCTATAGATTGTAGATTATTATTTTGATAGTAGTTACTGTAGTTGCTTAGAGACTGGTAGCCTAGGTTGCAAAACACAATAAAAAAAAAATCTGTTTGCCGCTGCCTTTGATGGAGTTACTTTTCTTTTTCTTTCTCTTAACCGTATCTGTTGTTTTACATCATTATGTCATTGTTTAACTTTGTCTGATGTTCTATGTAAAGCACATTGGATTGCCTTGCTGTTGAAATGTGCTAAACTAAAACTGCCTTGCCTAGGTTCTTTACTGTGATCCTAGTTTACTGTGCCATTCGATGTATGCATAATGCATATACCTTGCTTATTATAGTAAGTTTCTCTGGATAAGCCCGTCTGCTAAATGCCCTAAACTGTAAATTGTAAATTGTTGCTGCGCTGCCAAGTGGGCCCTGCATCAGCACTCCAGTGTTATTGACAAACAAGTGGCTGCTCAGATGGCCGATATCACACGCATCAAGCCATTACTAAATGAGACTATTAACGCCAGGCTCCGCCACGTCGCCACAGCCTGCCTCTCTCGCACTTCCTAATGAGATGTGACACAGTTCTCCCTTTAAGGCTCTTTAACTGTCAATCCATTTCTCTTTCATAAACTGAGGGACGAGAGAGAGAGAGAGAGAGAGAGAGAGAGAGAGAGAGAGAGAGAGAGAGATGAAGAGACATCGCAGAAAATACGGACAGGAGAGTGAATGAACAAAGAGGAAATTAAAATGGAACTGGACAGCAGGGTAGCAGAAAGGGCCATATCGTCACTGTCAGGTGGAAACCTTGTATGTCCAGAAAGAATATTTTTAGGGAAGTGAAGAAAAAAAAATAACCCATAATCTATTATTTAGTCAAAGGTCTTGTTAGTAGTTTTTATTGGTTTAACCCACACACTTTCACTTAATGAAAACACTTTTGTGTGACACTGTAGCACGACGAAGTAGGACATTCATCTCTCTGGAGACTCCCGTCCAGGAACAGGCTTCAGACGTGTTTCCTCAGGAGACATATGGCTCAGATCTGAACCCATTTGAGACATTCATTTACGAAACACAAAAAGCTGAAATAAGGACATACAAGGTTTCTGGCTTCTCCCCCGACAGCGACGATTATAATAAGATATGGACAGAGCAGGTTGACGGGTAAGTGGTAAGATGAGACAACAAAGAGAACCGGAGACAAAGAGATAAGATCTGAGTAGCCACACGATGGATTATAATAGGCCAATTTAGTCCCGTTTGTGGCCAAAACTGCCCGATCACCCTCTGGCGTGGTGGCGGGCCGCTGCTCACCATACGAGCCATGCGAAGACGAGCTCCTCTCTTAATAAGCTCTCTTTGTCTCAGCCTACAATCTGACTCTCTCTAACCCTCTTGACACAAAACATTCAACACGCCATTGTCCTGCTGTCCACTGGGACTGAGACCACTATCGCAGAGCTCCGTTACATATGCCGTATGTTTAGTGGCGAAACTTTGTATTTTAATTTGTTTGTCCTTTTTAGGTTTTCTGATCTCGAGCAGATATAACCAATGGAGGAACCGTTGGTTATACAGTGCCATATGTCGTGGGAAATATGAAGACTCAAATGTCTTAATAGGCTATAGTATATGGTTCCATGCTAATCTGTCTGGTCGTGTCTGTGAGCAACGACACCTTGGCCTGAAAGCCTGTCTCAATCAAATCAAGTTGTATGTAAAAGGCTATGTCACACCTATTGTTAGCCAGGAGACCCTGCTGGGCCTGAATAGGTATCACTAGGTAGTTCCTGTCTCAGGAGGAGGGGCAATAGCCAAGACAGCGTTTGTATTGGGGTATAAGAAAGGACCTAGAGGGGAGCTCGGGAGACTGGTGGGAGGAAGACGACGAGAGAGAGATGGAACTGAGAGATGTTGTTTGCTTGTTGCTGTTCTTCTGAATAAACTTCTAAGATATACATTCACCCGGATGGACATTATATTGATTTCCATAACAATTTGGCACCCCAGATGGGACTGGATTACTCTGCTGAAGCGGATAACTCCATTCAAGTGAACCTCAGGACTAACAAATCTTTCTGACGATTTTTGGAGGAACAGTTTGAGAAGATGGAAGACAAATCAAGCAAAAGGGAAACTAACCATACTACGGCGACACAACCACAAGGACTGAGATAAAGACATGAAGGTGAAGTAGATGTTTTGCAACCATATCTAGGAGGACAATGGGAAGGGACAGTTTGAAGAGAAACAAAGGACAAGGAAACAGATTGGAGCCACAGTACTTTCTCTACAGGATAAGTTGAGTAAACCACACAATTGCAAGAACCGTTAGTTGTGATGGCTCCAGACTGGAAGACGGAGATGTACACACTGCCAATCCTTGCCAAAGTTATGAGCTGGAGGGAAATAGAGCTGGAAGAGTTTTCCTTGAAGTGAGTTTGTACTCATTCTATGGGGACAGTATGCAAATGAGTGCATGTCTGTGACTGAGTGAGAGGAGACACAGCATGAGTGTGTCACAGTGTGACTGTGTGAAAGTTTAGTGTCTAGTGTCTAGATTATTTACTATTTAGTAGATATGATGGAAACAGGGATAATCCCAGTGGACATTGTCCAAGAGAAATATTCAGTTTCATGCAAGGATATTTTGAAGATTTCAAAGAAATTTAACGAGCGTTGGCCAGACATTGACAGACCATGGCCTCTGGAGGGTGCTTTTGATGCAGAAGTCATTAACATTATAAGGGTTCTTGTGCATGGATACAGAGCAGATCAGAAAACGAATGAGCGGAGACTCAAACGCAAGACTGAATTATCAGTATTAGATATGTTCTGTAAGGAAGGCCTCAATGTCAGTGATCCAGTAGCCGAATGGTTACAGTCGATGGTTTATGAGGCTGAGGTGAAAGTTCATGACAGCGGAGACATGAGGACATCAGAGCAACGGCCAGACGACAGCGACACTAAACGCTCTGTTAAGAGGGAGCTGGAACGGGTACGTTACCTGAAAGAGGACTTGACCAGTAAATTAAGGACACAGAGACAATCTATGCATGCTATAGAAACACAATTGAGTGAAATTCTGATGAAGGAGGCACATCTGATCCTCGACTTGGGTGACCTGCAGGACAAGGCAGAGGCTGCGCACAGCCACAGAGACAGTTTACATGGAGGTGACAGACGAACAGCAAGCCCCGATCGGGCAGTGAGCACCCATTCCGACACCTACAGGGGCCCTGCAGACTGGCAGGCGAGCTCTCCACGACACTCCAGGGGGGAGATCAAACGACAAGCAGACAGTGCCAGTCCGGTACTGCTAGCAGCCCAGCCACCGGCAGTGCAACTCGATCAAGTGACGGCACTGTATGAAGCAGCTTTGCAGTTAGCAACTTTGCAGTTAGCAACAGCAGCGGTCTTCCCCATCACAGATGGCAACGCAAATCAGGGAACAGTCGACGTTGGTCCCCTTATCCATGACAACCCTCAGGTGGAGCCTTCGCACCAAACCAACCACAAGATTGTGACACGCAGCCAAGCTGGGCCACATCAGACATTTCCATTATTGTCGGGTCCTGCAAATCCTGCTGAAGCTGCAGAGGAAATCTGTGATGCTTACTCTGAAACAGTCCAGGTCCGACACAACTGGACCCCAGAAGAATTAAGTGGAATTGTGGAGGATCTTCCATGTCCGACCGAAAATGTGGAACGCTGGTGTACATCCGTGTTGGATTTAATATCGATGTATCAGCCATCCGCAACAGAGTTGGAAACAGTGTTTCGCAAAGTTTTCAAACTGAAATGGCTACACCTGAAAGGTGATTGGAAATTGGAAATTGTCACAGGACAGTTACAGAATGCACATGGCCTCTTCTCGAGAATAAGGGAGGCCTACCCAGTCCGTACAGATTGGAAAAAAATCCATTCCATTAAGCAGGAACATAATGAAAGCTGTGACATCTACAGAACGAGGATGGAGCAATGTTTCAACAGGCATGCTGGCCTGACCCATGATACTGCAGCATACAACCACCTATTAAAATTTGTTTTGGTACATGGATTGTCGCCATCAATTCATGACAGAGTCGTGACATCATGCATAGGCTGGGAGAGTATGGAGTTGGACTCTGTCTGGTCACATGCGGAACATGCAGAAAGGTGTGCGATCACACAGGAATACACGCGGAAGAAGGAGCTGGAAACAGCACAACTGATGTACTATGAGGGGCATGCTATGACAACACCACAGGCGCCAGTCTACAAGGAGCTGGTTCAACAAAAGCAGGTTCCAGCACGACAGATGCATTTCCAGCAACAACAACAGTGCAGGAATCACGGAAGGCAAGATGGATGGCGTTTTCATCAAAGGCAAAAGCAAGACCAAGAGAGAAGACGGTGGAAACTTTGCTACAACTGTGGTAGCAGGGATCATATCCGTCACAACTGCCCACACAAGCAGTCAGGAAATAAATCCAAGGGAGGTAAATGCCAACAGTTTTGTTGTTTTCCATTCTAATACAACAACAATACCAGACCAGTACATTTCAACCTGTCTAGCGCCCTCATTTCAAGCAAGTTTGATGACAAGTGACTTTATTCAAAATGTCCAGAAATGATAGTCCCTGTTGCATTTGTTTAGTAAAGGTCAGGGGACAACGAAATCTTGCTGATTCAACCTCCAGTTTTTCCAACCAGTAACGTACTACTGTCACTAAAGTTATTTAGCTGGACTCTGAGACGAATAACACAAATTGTTTGTATACATTTATTTTGTGACAATGTGCAAGAACACATTGACTCAATCACATTTTAAACATCCTGACTCCTGAGATGACATTTTGACAAAAGGATGTGTGTGCCACGGATTCAAGCCTTTATTAAGCATTGTCAAAATCTTTCTTGTGAAGCTAAAGCATTCAAAATATGTTTTGTAGGCATATAGTTTATCGAACGTTCCTTAAAATTATTATTATTATTATTATTTTTTAATGTTAGTGTTAATAGTACAAAGGCAGTCAAATGGATTTTAATTGTTTTGTCTTTATGACTTATTGCAGGGATCTTCTGTGTTTTAAACGGTGCATGCAACTTGACAAGAGCCTTTCAAAACTAGCTCACCATAATTAAGCTGATTAATGTTATTGATCATTAACACATCTGAGACTAGCGTGGAAATATTCCACAAGTGTTTTGTTTTAAGTAACTCGTTTCCAAGTGACGTCGCAGTATTGAATTTGATAGATTTGTTTCACAGTACTAGCATAATATGTTGGATTAATGTTAATCTGTATTTTCAGGCTATAATTAATTATGTCACATTACAATTAGGAGGAAATAGCTTACAAAGTAAACATGTAAAAATAAATGATGTCACAAATAGTTTTATGTTTAAATATAGGCAAGTCAAGTTTTCCAAAAGAAACAAAAGTAGATAATGGAACCTTGAGGGGGGTCTCACCTGTGGCTATTATGTCTAATCAAATTCAACCGGCAGCCGTGGTCTTTTGACCAGGCTGTATTTCAAAGGACTGGGCCTGTAGTGTAGGTGTAGGGTAAGCTATAGAGATTCAAATCAGACCATTGTCACTCCACCAACCCATGTGACACCAGTCCCAGTTTTCAAATGTAGGTACTAGTTAATAGTAAGCAATGTAAAAATACTAAGATCTTATCCTGCTGGATCAGTGTTTTTCAAATTTACCAGTGAGCAATTTAAAATCTCAATACATGATCTGCTATTTTTGCTATGTTGGAAATATACTCTCACTCACAGACACTTGTGTATGTAAGTGAGAGTGGGGGGAACAGAGAATAAAATTTGAGAATAAAATTACATTGAAATTGTAAGGTAGATAATAAATAATTTGTGTGTCACATGAGTGGATTTTCTGGACCATGTTGAATGAACAAACTGCAGATGTTCATTTGTCATGTCCAGAACCCTTTCTTGTACACATACTGTAGGCTTTTGACTTTTTGAAGGGAATTGATTCTATTTAGCATTTTGAATATTTAATAGAGTAGCCTATTGTATTTTAAGTTTTGAGTGAGGATTTGCATGTATTCTATTACGTGGTGTTGATTTGATCCTTTTTTGGTTGACATATATTATATTAACTTATGGGTTGATTTATGTCAAAGGATCCATGTTTTGTGAATATACAGTATATGACCATTGTCTATTTAGAAAGGAGAACATAAGAGTTAACTTGGAGTGACAGTCGCAGTAAAGGACAGTGTCAATGCATAGACATGGGAAATGGCTGCTTTTAAAAATTATAACCTATAGAGGTGTATGGAATTATGGACTTTTGCAGCCTGGCTTGGTTAAAATATTAGACATCTAATAGAGGTGTATGGAATTGTGGACTTTCAAGCCGTTTATCAGTGTCTGTTATCTTTGTGATTAGGTATATATGGAATATACCAATACAAAAATAAACCTGCGGGATGCCTGTCCATATATGTTACATGTTCTACTTGCATGGTCAGACGCTAATGTTGTATGTATTCACATAGGTGATCAAATGTAAATTTAAGGTACATTTAATAGAGTAATTATGTTTTTCAGGTGAATCGTTCCATAACTGTATTGTGAGAATAAGAATGAATTCATTAATGTTTTATCTTTGTGCTTTTTATCATAGTCCAAATTGTTGGACTGTTGTATTATTATTATGACCTGCATTGATTTCGGGGTTTTCGACAGTCAAATATGTGGCCAGTATTTGATATGTTCCCTTTTAGAAAATGAATGTTAATTTTATGTTTTATTTTGTCCATATTCAATTATGTATTCTCGTGAACTTAATTTTGAATTATGATTTTAGGCATGTATTTGTTTGTATGTAATCTTAATGCCTGTATGTAACTCGTTTTATTTCATATTTCTGTAATGTCGACAAAATTGTCAAAATATATTTCTATATCGACAAGATTGTCGAAATGGGGGAATGTCGTGGGAAATATGAAGACTCAAATGTCTTAATAGGCTATAGTATATGGTTCCATGCTAATCTGTCTGGTCGTGTCTGTGAGCAACGACACCTTGGCCTGAAAGCCTGTCTCAATCAAATCAAGTTGTATGTAAAAGGCTATGTCACACCTATTGTTAGCCAGGAGACCCTGCTGGGCCTGAATAGGTATCACTAGGTAGTTCCTGTCTCAGGAGGAGGGGCAATAGCCAAGACAGCGTTTGTATTGGGGTATAAGAAAGGACCTAGAGGGGAGCTCGGGAGACTGGTGGGAGGAAGACGACGAGAGAGAGATGGAACTGAGAGATGTTGTTTGCTTGTTGCTGTTCTTCTGAATAAACTTCTAAGATATACATTCACCCGGATGGACATTATATTGATTTCCATAACACATACACCTGCAAAATGATTCAGTTTCAAACATGTTTAGTTTGGCAAGAATCGTTTCATTGTCTCCACCAGGCTGAAGGCATGGGGAGAGAGTATGTTTTGCACTCCGTCCGTGTGTCCGTGTGTCCTTGTGTGTGTGTGTGTGTGTGTGTGTGTGTGTGTGTGTGTGTGTGTGTGTGTGTGTGTGTGTCCGTCCGTCACCAGCAAATCTCCATCACTGTTAACCCGGTCGATGCCAAACTTTGCACACACACTCCCTGGATGCCAACGATGAACCTCTGCCCCAAATTTTCAGTGCCACCATGAGGCCGACTTTTGTAAAACACATTTTTTGATATTACTCCTCCAGATTCTGTCCAAAAATCCCGTTACACACTATCTCTATAGTCATGTGCTCAAGACGGATCTGTCCGATATTTCATATTCCATCCTAATTGGCTAACATTGGCTTTCAAAGTTTGCAGGATTGGCTCGTTTTGAACAAAAAGCCTCAAATCATGAACGCAGCGTGTAATTTATGTGAAATCTTCACAGACTTTCCTACTAGGCTGAGGAATATATCCCACCCTTTTCACATTGGCCTATTATAGCGCCACCAGGAGGCCACAACCTGACCTGCCCTGGTGGAGACCTGTGCCCCGAGGGGCACTTTTGGTACTGTATATTAATGGTATCTTTTATTCTAACTCATAGCATGTCTATAGTAAGACTAAACCAATGTATTGGCATTGTGTGGGGAACCAAAACTGGGACGCCAACTGGAACGCACCTCCGGAACCCACTTTTTCTCAAGCCGGATCACACGACTGGTGGCATGGTGGTCCCTCAGGGCTCTATACTGGTGGCATGGTGGTCCCTCAGGGCTCTATACTGGTGGCATGGTGGTCCCTCAGGGCTCTATACTGGTGGCATGGTGGTCCCTCAGGGCTCTATACTGGTGGCATGGTGGTCCCTCAGGGCTCTATACTGGTGGCATGGTGGTCCCTCAGGGCTCTATACTGGTGGCATGGTGGTCCCTCAGGGCTCTATACTGGTGGCATGGTGGTCCCTCAGGGCTCTATACTGGTGTACTGTATATTCTGTTTTCGGGTCATCGTGGGGAAAGCTTTCACTGACAGTAGCCAATCGACAAGCTCACAACGCATCGAAAGCTTTCCCCACAATACGGATGCTGTGGTTTAGGTGGTTAAAGTAAAGGCAGCAATACCACAACATAAACAGGCTCTGTTGCAACTAAGTACCAAAAGCATTACTTTCACAAGGTTTCTGTAGATACAAGATTTCCACCCAACAGCGATGATATGTTTAGTATTATCCTTCTCTCCAGTCTTTGTCTGGGACTAGAGTCATTTTGAAAATAACAATTCTTTTGTTTGCTTAGTTTTCACCCTGGATATTCCCCCACAGTCCTTGGAATATTATAGCGTGCGCGGCTGCAATGATAAAGTCCGTAGAGATGTGACACAGATAGGGAAAGGACAGGGTAGTTATTTTAATATGGAATAAGTTGGGCTTGAATAAATGAATGTATTAAGCATTCATTCAAGGAGTACAATGGAGAGACGACCATGATGGTAATATAATACCTCATGGTCATGTAATCCACATGGTGGTTCTCAAAGTAGATACAACAAACACTGATGTAGTCCACTGTCTTTACTTTCAGGCCACTCACACAAACAAACATAATACTTAAAGATCTAGCATTCAAAGTTCTGTTCAGGTGTGGGGTCGTAGGGGTCAAGCACCTGTAGGTGCTCTAAGGAAGGAATACAATAACAATAGAGGGTATGCGTGTGACATCATCATCATACCCGGAAGTGATGATAAACGACTTTCTGGCCTTGACAGCCCATACATCCAAACAGAAAAGTCCTATTTGATTAATTAATTCACTTTGTCACTCACTTTGCCACTCGATCTGCCATTCACTTTAGGCATGCCCATACCCTCTATAGGCTGCATATTTCTTTCTTTCTTTCTCTTTCTTTCTTTTTTGTTGGTATGAAACAGACAGTTGTGTGACCCGCAGTACAAGACCTCCATAGTCCTGCCCTTTCATAGGGTTCTGCCCAATCTGCCCCGGCATTAGATTCACATTCCGTTTACTGAGATGCACTATTCACTGTCTTCAGGTACATGTACAGTATACATGTGCAAATGTTAGGTATTTAAAGGTAGGGTAAGTGATTTTAAGTTAAAATAAATTAAAAAGAAAGGAGTCTCCATGTCTCTCCAGCTTTTTATTTAACAGAAAATGCATTTTCAGGTCGGGATCCAATCAGGATAGAGAGCTCAGTCAAGATATAGATAAAACAAGTGGAATTGTAAATGATGACACGCAGAAATGGAACTGGAAATCTAACGTTAAACTGATAATGGCTACTCTCTCCTGATTTTGTCACCTACCTGGAAATGTATTTTCTGTTTATTTAAGAGATGGAGAGACAGGGAGACCCCTATTACTGAACAAACACTATATACTGTAACAATGATTACCAGTATATAGTTATTTAACCATTTAACAAAAACCTTTTTGTTTTAACCAAAAATACCTAGCCTATACCTTTAAATCTATAATAAATAAAAAACAAACAACAGTTCAAAAGAATAAAGAAAGACAAACAAAAAAAAGGACAAAAGTCACCAAACAAAGTGCAAGCGTGAATGTTTGTGTTATTTGCATACTCTGTATGTTTTGTTTTTTGGAAACAAACTGTTCCTCAGCCTGCTGCTATGGGCTTTGGGGAACCCCTGACATTCTAGGACTGCAGTGCGTTTTAGTCAGATTTTAAACTAGACTAAAACTGATTTATAACCACACAGAGCCAGCTAACAAAGCAAAGTACTTTTCAATATTTTTGAGGGGAACTAGCCCCTCCTATATACAGCTATTAGTGTAGATTTTCGTCTTAAACAAACATTAAATTCCCTTTGACAATGAATGGAGAATTTACGTCATTATGTGGACGAGCAAATCAGCTAATACTGTCCTACACAAACATTAAATTCCCATTGACAATAGATGGAGAATGTACGTCATGTGGACGAGCAAATCGGCATGATGATGTACGATAATAAGAGTGCCCCTCACTTCACACAGGTGTATTTCTGAGGGGCGCTAGCCCCGCCTATATACAGCTTTTGTCTCCACACGTCTCATATTTGCCATTGACAATGAAAGAAGAAATTTACATCATATGTAGACGAGCAAATCGGCTAACCAATCACATATACAGCTTTTGTCCCCAAACGTCTCCTATTTGCCATTGACAATGTACACAACATCGCCACTGTATGAAACATTTCTGAAAGAAACGAGAAAAGTTGAGGTTTCTGTCCGACAGCAACAACATTATACCGTGGTGGTGGCAACAGGGGGCACTGCGTGACTGCACACAGGGGAACTGGCAATGATTTCATTGGGAGAAAAAGGAGAAATGTGAAGTCTTACTTTTATCTACAGTTATCTACAAAAATATATCAGCATCTCATGTAGGGAATGACTCAGCTCAATGTGTGTAGGTCCTGCATTCATTATGCAAAAGTACATGGACTTGGTATCATTACACTGACTTCTATCATCCCAGTTATTCATAGCCGCCATGGGCGGCGAATTTTGATAATAGTGTGGGGGAGAAAAAAGGATGAAAAGGGAAAAAAGGAAATGTAATTTCGCAAAAAAGAAAGGAATATTTGACACGTACAATTATTGTAGTGCCGAGTCGCGAGTCGTAAGTACCGGTAGCTTCTTAAGGCTGTTCTTTGATAAGGGGGGAAAAAAGATGCAAGCCAGTTAATTATACGTTTGTAAAATACAGTGAGAAAGAGAAAGGGATCATGTTGGGGGGGTATTATTCATGTTTCTGCCTCATGGAGACAGTCAAACTACAATTCGTCGCTGTCGGACAGAAGCCTCGTATCTCCATATTGTAACGCTTTGTGTTTTTTACTTGATCACACTACAGCATCACACAAAAGTGGGAAGTGGGAATCACCTGGCAACCCCCCCAAGGAACCCTGGGGGACCCTGGGCCGCACTTTCAGAACCAATTCCACAAACAACTGCAATGCAAATCACCCACTGTGAGTAGTAAGAGGTGTTTGTTTAACCGACTCTGTGTACACGTGCCATGTCCAACAGTTGACTGACTCTGTGTACACGTGCCATGTCCAACAGATGACTGACTTGCAATGAATATTGTTGGCTGACATAGCCTTGTCAGCTTGGTTAGTGCTTTGTTATTTAATTTCAATTCCAGTATGTAGTGGAGTTCAATGAATCCAACGTTTGTGCGTGTGCATGCTTTCAGAGTACAGTACTATATATGCACTATTCAGAGTGCCTCAGAGTACCATTCAATTTCTTGTTAAAAGCTCTCCTGTTTTTCATACTGTAGTGACCTTTATACAGCCTGCCTACTAACAGCCCATATTGAAGAGAGAGAAAGACAGAGAGAGAGAGAGAGAGAGAGAGAGAGAGAGAGAGTCAGAAGACTAATGAAGATTTTTATTTAACTAAAGGAATTTAACTACAGCCATCCCTGTGTGATTAATTTCTCTCTCTATATTTCCTCCCTCTATTATATCTAATCAATCTCTTTTCAATCTCTATATTATATAGTTGTTGTCGAGAAGAAATCTCTCATTTCCATTATTGTAACTTTTTGTGTTTTATTTGTTGTAAAGCCTATTTCGCCATACTGCAGGGCCACACAAAAGTAGCAGATCCACAAAGTGACGCGTGTTCAGCTTTTCGATCTGCTACTGTATATAATGATACAATTTGAATCATCAATGTTTTGGACATATGAGCGTTCCACCCGACAGAGATCATATCCATCTGTCTATCCCTTTTCAATCCGTCTATTAAGTGTGAATGATGAGCTCTGTCACTCCTGCTTGCATGATGATGTGATTGCCAGGCTGGTTGATCAGACTGTCACTCCTGCTTGCATGACGATGTGGTTGCCAGGCTACAGCGTTTGCTTGCTAATATTCAGTGGCTGACAGGAAATACACTTGGGCCCATTTAGTTTACGTTGTCAAATTACTCTAGCCAGAAGCATGCCCTGTAAACAATTTGCACCGTGAACTTAACGTTTAAGTCGACAGAAATCCTTCCATAGTCGATGATTAATTTGGTTCACAGTTGATCAGTTGATCAATGCTCTTCAAAGGTTAACCTCTTTAGCCCTATACGACAAATCCTATTGCTGATGTCGGGCAGAAACCGCTTATCTCCATATTTTAACTTTTTGTGTTATTACCTAAATGAACGCCCTACTGTACAGTACTTGTACATACTACTGTACAGCGAGCCACACAGAAGCATAAAAAGTAGCATGAGCTTGTCAATCTGCTACCTTCGCTAAAGTTGACAATGGACGTTATAAATTTCACGTGCACAAACATTGCCTAATAATTGCTATAGTGTTTGCTCAATAGCAAGGGTCTAGCCGTCTGTCCAGCTCTCTCCAGAAAATATACTTTCACAAATAAAACATTTGTGAAAAGGTTCATGCCCAGAATAGGGACGCCAGGGTTAAATGTGGTTAAAGGTTGCCACGGTTGAACAAATGCACTACAATCTCATCCAAATGTTTGTTATACATAGTTTCCATGCACATTTGTATTCTGTTGGTGTTGTTGTCGCTTGTGTTTTTATTCTTGTGAAGTGAAAATTGGAAGTGTTGACACAAAGAAGTGAGCAGACAATTTTGGAACTGGAACACAATTTTAGCTGATGAATCGGTACACTCTCCCTATTGGCAAAAATTGGCAACGCGCCTGAAAATACGTTTTCTGTTTAAGAGCTTCAGAGACGGAGAGATCCTTGTTATTGAACAAACACTCAATGGCAATAATTAGAATATAGAGATTTCACCTAAAAAAAGAAAAAAATCACTTACAATACCGTTAAACAGAAAACGGCAGATGGCCACAAGGAATAACAGGGAATGTGCCTTGAGACCTTGATTCTCCCTGACTCCCTCTTGCATTATTCATTTGAGATATTACAAGGCGGTCAATGAGAATAGCACGAGAGCGGGTCCAGCAAAAAGGGAGAAAAATGCAACGTAAATAAACGGCCCTGCTTGCGAGTCGATAACACTGTAGCAGCAGGCGAATCAGTGGTTCTAATTCATTGGCTGGAAGATAAATAGGCCGGAGATTAGCACAACACACAGACAATCACATCAGTCTCTGTCAGGTGGAAAAGCTCATATGTCCACAACTGTGACTTCTCAGGATTCAAATTCAAAAGCATCAAAAGTAGCAGATCTACAAGCTAAAAACGTGTCGCTTTGTGCTGCGTTTCAAGTTTGCAGATCTGCTGCTTTGATCAAATAGGATGTTCAATTTAGGAAAAAACACACAAAGTTTGAATATGGAGACAAGAGGTTCTGCATCGACAACAACATATTATAAGCTGCAGGTTTCAAATACGGACGTGAGCCTGTGTGTGTGTGTGTGTGTGTGTGTGTGTGTGTGTGTGTGTGTGTGTGTGTGTGTGTGTGTGACGTGTGCGTGCGTGCGTGTAGGGGGGTTATTGATCCATGGGTTCCTGGACAAGGTGAGAGGACTTATGTCATGTTGTGTTCAGGACAGGTCAATACAGCCAGTGTTTACAGACAGCAGCTGATGATGCTAACAGTGCAACATCTCCAGGGATCAATGCTGCTCTGTCTCCTCACTGTTGGCCAATTTAAACCTGTGATTCACATACTTCACATGACGGTGTCGAGTGCCGAGGGACGGCTGACCTGCAGGCTGATGGTGTCGCATCCTCTCGGCAGTCACGACACCATACGCGACGGAGCATTCATTAGTCGATTGCGTCGATTGATTTTGCGCCGCATCCAACATCCAACAAACAAAGTCACAATGTCATTTACAGCAACATTGCTCTCAGGAATGTTTTGGAAAATATATGAGGTGAGAAATAGACAATGCAGTAACCGGATATTGATTCTATATTATCAAGTTGAAATATCAACACTCCGAGGCGACCTCGTTGCACTGGACGCATGCACCTAGCATACATTAATGGAATACCGTTACAGCAAGCAGTGAAATCCTTCATTTTGTTGTTACTTTTGGGTCAATTTATACATTAAATTGCTGTTTAATAAGTGGGATAATCAATGGCGAGCTGGATTCGCCCCCTCCACTATCACGTCATGGTCGATTGACCCTGTGTCATTGGTTTCTGAACTGTCCACAGCCCAGCAATGAGACACAGAGTTGAGTTGTGCCATCTTACATAATGAGAATTAGTGAGGACCAATTACATTTTCACCCAAGGTTGCAAATGGGTGTTCCTTTAACAGGATCCAGTAGCACTGCCATTAAGGAATCAAACTCAGTCTTAGTCTTTAAAAGCTTTTTAGAAAGAGAATTTAAAATAAATGCCTGATTAAAATGCTACTGTTATTTTACTGGCATTATTTTATTGATATCAATATGGCTTCATAAACATTTTATTCAATGTTCCACCCCCAGCACCCCCCCCCCCCCCCCCCCCCCCGGCAAACGCACGCACACACGCAGGCACGGACTCTCACACACACACACACACACACACACACACACACACACACACACACACACACACACACACACACACACACACACACACACACACAGATGCAGAGACAAACGAAAGGTGTCTGGCGCCAAGCTAACAGACTGCTGCCTGCATTACCTTCAGTGCTTTCCATTTGAATGTTTTGCTATCCCTGCTCTCCATCAGCTTTACAGCCGACAGATTGCACTGGCTCGTGACAGACTTTTTCATTAGGGCTAAAAAGCGCAACAGAGCTTAAAGTACCATTATAGCAATGTCAATAAATGTCACTGTCTATTCATAGCTTCTGCCTCGTACCGAGCATAAACAACATAACATAGACCATTTACCTGCTAATGGCTTTATATTTAGATGTCATGTTTGTTTACATTAGACTTTAAAACGACTTACCGAGCCGAACATCCCTGGCTAAAGTCACGGAGGTTTGAATTTTGTTCATGAATCAAAAAATCAGGGACTACCTGAGGGCTACCTAAAATTTATTTAAAGGCAACAAATAATGTTACTTTGACAAAGAATAACCACAAAGTAAAGTTCACTTTGTTGGATTAAAGAAGCATTCAGTGATTTAGAAAAAAATCCCGGTCCGCCCCGTTAACAAGATGTGCACATGCACGCACTACAGTGGGGGGGGGGGGGGGGCAACAGCACACACACCAAGGCCCGCCCCCGCTCGATCATGATTGGTGGAAGGCCCCTCTATCATGATTGGATGAAAGCCTATTATATAGCCAAAAACTACCAGGGGTTAACTGGGGACAGGGATGAACTCCTTATATGGTCAGCACACTCTATAGTAGGGAGGATTATCACAACAAAACAAAAATTGAATTAAGTGAAATCACTGAATATACTTTTAACTCAATAAATACATAAATAACTATCTCAAGCTAATTTCAAGTTTATTTTCAGACTATCCTGATATGACACAAACTGAGTGGTTAACACATTTGATCCCGTTGACAGGTATACCTTTATACCTGTATACAGGCATACCTGATTTATTCATTTCACACAATGTGCAGGACGCTTTTGACGAGTAGGCTCATCTTGAGGCATTTGATATAGCTATAACATTGCCTTGCTATTTTCCTTTTTTTTAACCGCTCCGGTTGCTACAGTATGCAGTATGCACCGTTGCTAGGGCCCTGCCCACACCGCTTCTGTATGACCAACCACATTAGCTTCCGTTTTAGTTTTTGCACACTTTTTTCTATGTCAATTACATTTTAATGCTTTTTGTCCTTACTAACAGTATAAGATTTTGAATACAGCAGTCATTCTCAAAGTGGGTTGGCTTGGCACGGTTCCAGGGGGTCCCCAATCCCCACAAAAATGTGTTAATACAGCATCACTATCATTTTAAACCCTTTATCTATTTCATAATATTTTATACTTATATTTTATATATTTTAGAAACATCTTTAAAGTCTTTTTTTTGTAACATAAATCTTCGCTTCTGGCACAAAACATTTTCCGATGGGGGGTCCGCGCCACTCCACAGCCAAATATATATCAATGTGGGGGTCCTTGACATGAAAAGGTTTGAGAACTAGTGATTTAGAAGGCCTTAGTAGATTTGTCCTCGTGCAGGTCTTTTTTTTTTTTTTATCCCACGATTTTGTAACCCATTTTTCACCCCTGTGCCAATCATCTACTGTGATCCTGGGCTCTACACACCCTCCACCAACCTGGGGAGAGCAACGGACTTAACTCATGCTCCCTTCATGCCTGAGTGTCCAAGTTGCTCCTTTACACCTGACAGGGGGGAGTTTCCCTGGTTGGACGTAGCGCGTGGAAGGAACACGTTATTCCAACCAGTTCCTTTACCCTCCATCAGGCGCCCCGGCTGGCCAGGGGGAGGTAGTTTAGAGACCAGGATTACTGCATGTTTTTGTGAGGGTACCTACCCTAGGGGACACGGGGAGAACATGCAAACTCCACACAGAAAGGCCCTTTCGCCAACCCCGCCTTCGGGTATGGGCACTGATGACGCGGAGGAGGAAACACGCCGCCAGCACCCACCTCATGCAGGTCTTAATGGATTAAGTCCAAACTCTGACCACCTGCCTACCCGCCCGCCCACCCTCGCCCGACCACCGGGGGTACGGGATCCATGTCAGGTCTGCTGTCTGGAGGCAATAGAGCTGTGTACACAGAGCAACACTGGGCTGACCAAACACCACAAGGGCCCACAGAGGGAGTCCTGGAAATAGGATAAACAGGATAAACAGGGCTGGACTGAAGCCTCCGACTGCCTCACATAAACTGTCAACAACACTGAAGAATGACAAGGATGGACAATTCATCGAAGGGGGGTCACTCACAGCCAATCTTGTTGGCAGGGGTTGTGTGGGCCCAAACGTTAAGTGAACTGATGTACCCACAAGGGAAGGGAAAGGGATCATACACCTGCCTCAATGCTCAATGTTAAAGTTAAAGCTTATGGAACTTTTCTATGCCCAGCATTGTGCGTTTGTGTGAATCATAGCGATGATATGATTGGCTGAGCACGGAATTGAGATGATTTGATTGGCTGAGAAAAGTACGTAATTGAGGATAAAAAGTGAAGACCCTAAAGTGAGGACGCAAATTGTGATTGGTCAGAATGAGATGATGTATGATGATAAGAGCCCCTCAGTATTTAAGAATCAACTATATACAATACAGTAAACCCTCTCTCTCTCTCTCTCTCTCTCTCTCTCTCTCTCTCTCTCTCTCTCTCATAATTGGGTTGAGAATGAGATCAATTTCTCAAAGGTAGTTCATGGGGAATTTATTGACCCAGTGTCTCCCTAATACCTTGTTTATCCTGCAGCACAGAGTATTGCACGTGTAATATACAACCAGAGAACATACACACCTCCTGTACCAATCCTTCCTCCTTCAAAGGGAGATTAAATATAGGCCTAGTATAATATAATTAAATATTCAAATATTCTTTAAATGGTAAATGGTGCAATTACGTATATAGCGCCTTTATCCAAGGTGCTTTACATAGATTGTGCATCAATTCACCCATTCACACACATTCATACACCGATGGCGGCGGAACCATGCAAGGCATCAACCAGCACATCAGGAGCAATTAGGGGTTCAGTGTCTTGCTCAAGGAATACTTCGACACTACTGTAACTCTGGGGGAGCCCGGGTTCGAACAGGCAACCTTGCGGTTACATCCAGCCACTCTACCCCTGAGCCACCACCGCCCCGTCTTTGACAGAGAATCAAATGTTTTATGGTCATGACTCACATAAATCTCTATGAGGGAAATTAATGTTTTCTATATGTGGCACCAGTGCACCACACGATTGCCACCACTGCTACAGGCCCTATATGCACAGGAGAAACTGCAGCTCTCATCACTTTGACTGCTTGAATCCATGATCTTATTAATTCTTTCAGTCATGACTCGCATTTCATGACCATATAGGTGACAAGTAGCTTCACGTATAGGAAGGAAGATTTACTGGTATACAATCATTGGTCTTCTGGCTCATGTATAAGCCCCCATTAACCACTTCCAATAATATTACTTATAATATTACAGTTTTTAGAGCTGGGGGCGTGTGGTATGTCATATAGCAATTTTGGGCATGTTAAGAAGCGCTTTTGACACCCCGTGGATTGCGCAAAACGGCCTTGAATTAGTCATGGGTGTGTTTAAGGCGTGTTTGAGACGTACCCAATCAACATGTCTTCAGGCTGGCACCATAGAAGACATGACATATGACTTTGTCACATTTGGGTTAATTATTCCTATTGCACTGCATGCTGTCACCTTTATGCCTCAAAATAATTTGTTTCTATTGAAAAACACCAGTAAAATTATATTTTAATTTAGCATATAGGGGTCTGTAACCTATTTGAAATGAAGTGCCATGTTTTTATTTTCTAGATAGTGAGTCTGCCATATCCAGATTAATTTTAATGACACCACATTAAAATAAAAAACATATTTTGATTGTCCACAAATACAAAGTTCTTCCATCTTTTTAAATATTTTCTTGCACATTGTTATAATGATCATTATATATCCCCCTGCAGTCAGAGTTCATAGTTTTAATGAATGAATGTGATGCATTGTGAGCTGGTAGATCTGCTATTTTCAAAAGTAATCTTGGAAAAATGTAATTACATTTTTGGATTAGCCGTCCTTAGTTGGGCAAATGCATTCATCTGGGGATCCTTGACATGGGATTGGGAATGTGCTGTGTGAGGATCACTGGTTTAAACAGCATTAGGAGAAAAGCCCACATAACCACTTTAGAAACAAGAAAAGCAACCACAACTACCAATATTTACAAGCAACTTTACAGAAAAAGAAGCCGCTTATAATAAACAGACTTGGCAACACTCCAGCAGCCTCCCAGAGACGCACGCTCAAGTGTAAAATCAAACAGTGTCTTTTGCGTTTATGAGGTGGTCAGACCCACGTCTAATCGTTATGCGCTTTTTTAGGTCAAGGGGCTTAATAGCTAATTGCGCAAAGCGAAAATAATTAACATATGGACACTCCCACAATGCTAAAATATTCAGGAACGCCATATGCCATATGTGTGTGCGTTCAACACGGGCCGATAAGGCTGTCATAATATGATTGTGCGCAGAGCGAGGCCAATTTATGTATTACCCCATTGTAAAACTGTTCTGGTTAATCGACCCCACTATGAATCTAATTCTCTCGTGGTTTTCGTGATGACACACACCTCTCGTGCTTGTGAAACGTGACAGTAAACAAACATCCTATAGAGCCGGGGGCTCGAGACCTTCTGACGAATGCCTCATGGGAGATCCACTTCTACTTAAGGGATCGAGGAGCCAATTAGATGCCTTGCATGTCAAGGATCCACGACTGTGATTCCCCTGAATCACACACATTGCACTATATCGTTGTTGTAGTGCAGAAACCTCTTATCTCCATATTCTAACTGTGTTTTTGAGGGGCTATGCCCAAGCTTTGTGTGTCTGTGTGTACCACGGAAATGATTTAATCGGCTGAGTACGGAATGTGATGTTTGATGATGTATGATGATAAGAGTGCCCCGCACTTCACACAAGTGTGATTTTTGAGGGGCGCTAGCCCTTCCCATATACAGCTTTTTCAAATGTTCGCCAAATCTTGTCCCCACACGTCTCAATATTTGCCATTGACAATGAAAGGAGAAATTAAGTCAAATGTCCGCCAAATATGACGTAAATTTGTGGCAACAGGTATTCTGATTGGCCAGTATGAGATGATTCATGATGATGTACGATGATAAGAGCGCCCCTCACTGTAGTATTATCATACTACAGTGAGCAGTGCCACACTAAAGCATCAGAAGTAGCAGATCTATGTCTGTATCTGGCTGTCTGTGTCCCTTCATGCCCATACATGATGTCATCAATATGTCATCATACTACTGACTGACATAGAACCTCCAAGAATTATTGCTGGACAAGGCGGCATTAACTTATCCGACAACAATGGGTAACCAGAGGGGCGTGTGTTACCAATGCTGTCATATGCTGTACAGTAGCAAGAGATACAAATCACACCCGTGTGAAGTGAGAGTCGCTAATATATTAAAGTCTAAAGCCCCATTCACATTGAAGAAGCTGCTTTAAAAAGCAAAAGCAGAACTCTAAAAGACGCAGCTTTTTTTTTGAGAAAGTGGGCGTGTACAAGGTACCTGTCACTCAAGCTGCCTGGACTGGCTGTCTGGCTTTGAGACGAGAGACAGGCAGTTTGAGCAGATGCGCATTTGAAAGTCTAAAATGTAAAATAGCGACTGTAGAGGAGACATAATTATATATTTAGTTACATCATAGCCTATGTATCGATGAATAAATAATATAATCTTGGTAAACTTGTGTGTAAATAACCGAACGGACGGGATCTCAATCCTCCCCGTCTTCAGTGCTGATGTCTCTCCCCCCACTCCGCTCTCCTCTCCCCCCTAGGCCACGAGCGAAACCCTCCTGGCATTTTTTTAAATGGCGGCTCTGTATGTAATGTTAATGTTGATTTAGAAAGAGCATACCGTAGAAATACAATTGTATATATCCAGCACGTCGTAAAAGCAATTAAAACAGCTTATGTTTACGTGTGATTTCCGGACATTCAGTCCGTCACTGACCCTCCTCGGCTGGCTACCGGTATGTGGCAGCAGGAGACCGCTCCTCCACCCCCGGACCCTCACTACAGCATCAGCACATTTAAAGTTCGCTTTTAATTAGCAGATGATGTGAAACATTGTGCTAGTAGGCTAGGCATACTTTAATTACTTAATTAATAATCAATATCATGCTATGAGGTTCATCGATAGCCGATAGGCCTACATACATGAACGCAATAAACCAATTTAACCTATAGGTCCCCGAGCGAAAGTGGACCGACTTCTGGACCCTGTGGCCCGGCCCGCGGAGGACCCCCTAAGTTGAGACTGGGTGTCGAGGAGCGTACACCAGTGGTCAACACCCTGTGCTCAGAGTTCAGTTCAGTAGTCCATCCATAGCTTCGATGAGAACCGGAGGGGGGGGTGAATGCACGATCACTTGTCCCCAGAAACGTGACACTCGCGACGGAACACGGAACACAACCTGTTTTCACCGCTTCGACAACTTGTTTCTCATATAAACTTTAATTTCTATCGCTAAATATGCTATGGTCTTGCCAAATATCCATTCATATTTCATATACAGCCCATATTTAAAAAGTTTATTTTTTAATGCGGACAATTGGGTCGGACAGCTTTTTCAGAGCTTTTTGGTTTGTAAAATGAGCTCAACTCCGCCTCCTCAAACCACGCTGTGCTCTGATTGGCTACACGCAGATTTTTAAAGCTCCAGCTTTTAAAAGCTGCTTTAAAGTTGAGGTTCGGTGAGAAAAAAAAAACGCAAAAACAAAAAAAAGCTATTCTTCCAGCTTTTAAACGCAGAAGCTGTTCTGCATAGAGATAACATGGGACCACGAAGCAGAAGCTAGCTTCTGCTTCTTCAATGTGAACGGGGCTTAACTCATGTTGATTAGGTGATGTAATGGTTATGTAAAACAAACATTCAACGCCATTAACAATAAAGCGACGTAATGAGTTACATTAGGACATACATTTTCCCTTGTCAATGGCATTTACAAAACAAACATTGAACTAAAGACAAACATTACACCTGTATATAGTAGCTAGCTCCCCTCAAAAACAAAGTTACACTGTGCTTTACAGTTGTGGTTCCCAAACTTCTTCATGTCAAGGACCCCAACATTGATATTGAAACTAACTGAAAAAGTTTTTTTTAAATAGCAGATGTACTTCGTGCTGCGCTGTGAGCTTGTAGATAAAAGGCCTGAACAGAAAAGGCCTGCATGGTCACCATAGTTAGAAGTGTAGATCTTATTTTGAAACCCTTCGTCAAGTGTCACCCTCCTGGGGGATATGGCCATTCAAGACTTTAAAAACAAACCTCACAGCAAGGGTTTGAGTAATGTCGGTGACACTGCTTCTTAGAATGCATAAAAAAATCCTGGCAGGAGCATTTTTGTATCAAGTGTAGTCTTTGGATAGGTCAGCAGCTGATGGAGTACCTGAATGAAGTGCATTGCAATATAGTCAAAGTCTGGACGAGATAAAGCCGTGCATGACCTTTTTGTCTGTGTCTGCAGAGGAAAGATATGACCTGAGATTGGTATGCTGTCTCAGTTTGGAAAAACAAGAATGGATGACATCAATTCATTACCAGCTGCTGCCTTATATATCCCATGGCTGAGAGGTCGGCTAGAGGCAAAAAGTGTGTGGTTGCCTAGATACAAGTCAGCCAATCAGGACGATAGGTTGTCAGTACAGCCAATGAGAAACATAGGTCTCAACTACAGCAAGTGGGCGTGAAAGCACCGCAGAGACAACATTGACCAGCTGTGCTTACACAGCAGCTGGTAAACAACAAGAAGGACTGCAACATTACGTCATATTGTCTCTTTATTGTTAATGGCGGTTAATGTTTGTGTTTGCACCGTTTTACATCACCATTACATCACCTAATCAACATGAGTTAGACTTTATAAAAATAACACCTCCTGTAGGTGGGGTGCCTGCCAGTTAGAGCACACACACACAAACACGCACACGCACGCACACATACACACACGCACGTGCACACGCACACGCACACACACACACACACACACACACACACACACACACACACACCATCATTGTCGCACTCGGACAGAAACCTTCTATCTCCATTTTCCAACAGTTTTTATGTTGATCGACAGATCTACAAGCGCACGAGCCGTGATGCGACACGTTATTTTTACTTGTTTCTTTTTGAAGTGAAAGTTGTGTGTCTGTAGGTTTTATGAATATTGACATCACCCAATAAAAAGTATTTACAAGAGCTTGAGAGTGGCCAAATAACAACTATACGATCCATTTGGAACACCCACATCTTTAACCATATTTCTTGGAAAGCATTTTTGGACATACACGGTTTTCACTTTACAGCGACCATATGCTCCTCCTAGTGAGCTCTTCTCTCCTCTCTCTCTCTGCCCTTGGTTTCTCCTCCTGTCTAAATAAAGTAATACAAAAAAATACATCTAAAAATTATAATTATACCTACTGTAAGTTGCTGGCCTTTTTTCTGAACATTATTAGAGATAAGGCAACCAGACTAGAGAGGAGAGATTGCCCAGAGCACTGCTGGTGCTGGGGGCCAGAGGGGGTAATTAGAATAATTTCAGATATGGAGTGATTCAACTGCAGGACATTTCAGGGCATCCATTTTATTCTTTTTTCCAGCAAGGCAGGCCCTAGTACTAACCAAAGAAACATACCAGGCTTTACATGGAAATCAAAGTCACATGCATGCGTGCACGATTTGCTCCAGAAGAAGCATGGGATTGATCCTCCTCCTGTGTTCATGTGATTAGATAGCACTCTATTTATATATATATATATATATATATATATATATATATATATATATATATATATATATATCTAACTCCTTTATTGACTATACAGTTCATGCTTACTCTGCTTATTCTGATCTCGCACTTGTAAGTCGCTCTGGATAAAAGAGCAGTCAGTAAATTACACATTTTAATTGGAATCCAATGCTTGTTAGAATAGGCATCGCTATAATGCAATGAGCAAAGATTCACAAACAGGGTTTTATCCATAACTGCTTCTATAGGCTCCCAATAAGCAACGGAGCGTGGTCCTGGTCTATTATTGGCCAGATCTGAGGCTTATTTCTGTTGACAGTCAACTTCACACTGTGGCCATGCTGGCTGGTCACTGGGCCAACACTGGGCCAACAGCAACAGTGTTGCTGCTCTCTCTCGCTCTGTCTTATAGAGCAGTCATTAACCTCAACCTTTAAAAACAATATTCATATTTGAACTGGGGACCTCCAACCCTGACAATGGCCATGTTATAGTCTGACATCACTGCTGCTAGAGGGCGCTATCCCAACAGGGGATCACATCATAATAAGAACTGTGCTCCAAACATAAACAAACCACCGCCGGCAATTTGACCAATTTAACGGACGGTGAAAAAGCACACATTTATCCAAAGGGTACAATTATTTTTTTCTCCAAACACAGACGTTATCAAATGTAACTCAATGTCATAAATGACACAGAGTCACATACCTGGCAAAATCGCCTCATATGATTGTTCTTATATGATCTAAGATTTGCAGATGGGAATTCCGAATAGAAAACATTACTCTATGACCCAGAGGTACTGGGAGTGGCATCAGGACTTCATTTCCTCTCTCTCTCTCTCTCTCTCTCTCTCCGTGGGGTTACAGCACATTGAACTGACATCAGAGGTGACCGCTGGGCCCGGCCAAGGTGGACTACTGATTAAGAGCTGCAGGACGTGGATGCCTGTCGAGTCCCGGGGCTACAAATCCATCTGGTGGTTGTTGACAGTAATGACCCGACCCCGTTTACCCCCCACTGAGGTCCCCGATACTCCCCTCATACCGTCGTGGTTGATGTTCAAGGTCTTTCAGAGGGCAGGCGACGACAGTGGCTCTCAACATATGCTCCTGTCAATGACTTCCCAAATTGATGTAGTTGCTGACGGGCAGAAACCTCTTTATCATTCTCCAAATTGTTTGTGTTTTTGTGTAAATAACACCCTTCTTGATCATACTACAATAGTAGCAGATCCACAAGCTCGAAACATGCAGCGAAGAGACACATTTTGAGCTTGTACATCTGCTACTTTTGCTATTTTGGAATTTGAATCGTGAAAAGTAACAGATTTAGACATAATGAGGTTTCCACCCGACAAAGACGAGATGTAATTTGGCCACAGACCTTCGTCTGAAAGGATTTTGCTGCCCCGATTGGTGTTGCTAAGAATTTTCAAAATGATTTCAAGATTCTTCAAAATATATATATATTGATAATAACAGATCTATAAGCTCACAATGAATCACACTGATGTACAGTAGTTCGGCTATTTTCAAATAGCTAAAGTATAAAATAATTGGGTAAAAATGATGCTATTATTTACTAACTTTTTCTGAGGACCCCCTGGAACCCCCTAAAATAACTCCTGGGGGTCCCCAGACCCCACTTTCAAAAGCACTGGTGTGTAAGTGTATACAGTGTAATGCATGCAAATTTCAGACCCAGGCTTTGCACAAAAGGACAAAAAATATGCATAATACTCTATCTCAAGTGTGATCTATGTCATTAAAGTGTGTTACTACAAAGCCAACCGCTTCCACATTTCCAGTATAGTGGCCTTTGTTTACCCACACTGTGGACACATCTAATACATGACCACATCTTTAAGTATCAGTACAGTTTTTGCAGACACTACTATAAATTCCTTGGCTGCAGTTAAGTCAGAGAGTCATAACTTGCGTTATAGCTTCTCCACTCACTTCACTTCCAAGGCGTGAGTCATCATTGAGTAAAAAGAGGAATTGGTTCTAGGGTGCAGCCTCGCCAGTTATATTAGACAGACTTAAAGCCACTTTTCCTCCGGGCAGTACCATATCATGGCCCCAGATACACTGTGTGAGTCAGATTTATGGCTATTTGTCTGTTTCAGATGGAATTTCATGACACGAGCGGTGTATGGTGGTGGTGTGTGTGTGTGTGTGTGTGTGTGTGTGTGTGTGTGTGTGTGTGTGTGTGTGTGTGTGTGTGTGTGTGTGTGTGCGTGTGTTGGATGCATGGATCAAAGGTAGGCCTACATGGGGATATAATTATTGAAATTATAAGAAATCACTGATTATTATTAATACAATTATATTATTTTAATACAGTAGATCAGATCTGCAAGCACACAACACAAGGCGTTGTGCATTACATTTTTATAACAACGTATGTAACAGTGCAGGTGGTTCATCAGAATACAATTAGTCGTTTGTAAGAATCGATTACAATTGTTCCACGTTGATACTGTATATGACACCTGGTATCACACACATCATGTTGGGAAACGACACACAATTCACATGAACTTGACATTGGCTTTAAAGATGGAGTGCCATGATTGATATTGTGATGTCACCATATCACAGTTTTTTTCATTGGCAGATTTGACTGTCAAGGTTTCAGCCTCCAGGTAGAAACCCAAAATACAAAGGGAAGACATCATTGCACAACCACACCAAGGGGTCTAATGAAGTACTGTCACCTCATAAAAACAGGAAGAAATACAAAAATCACAGCACTCCATCCCTTTTGGTGTTCTAAGCATTATTTGATACTTTAGCTATTGAAAAAAAGCAGATCTATCATCTACAAGCTGGTCTGCTATTTTTGAAAAATCGTGAAAATGTGGCCCAAATGTTTGAATATATTCTTTCAGGGCGAACATTTTTAACTCAAATCTGGTCTAAATGGGTTAAGTTATTATTTTTTCTTTTTTTTCCCCCGCCGTTTCTTTTTCATTTGAAGGGAGCCGGTGGCGAGCGGCAACAGCTCATTGGCTGTCCCGTGGGACCACTTCCTGCTTTCATCAAAGCCCCCCGCAGAGGCTGAATGAGAGTGAACTCTCTCGCTCTCTCCAGACCTCCGAGGGCCTTTCTGTGTGTTTCCGTTCAGCTTCCGTTTCCTTCTTTTATGCTCTGCTTCCTCCCGGGGGAGTGGTCCAGAGGTGCCAGCTTTCAAGTGTCTTATTTTGAAACTTCCTCCTCCCGTGCCGCTAACAAAGCAACGGGCCGGCGGCCCGGAAAGATACACGGGGGATGAAATGTTGCTCGTTTGATTTACGATTGATTCTTGCATGCTGCTGCGGTTATGATACATGCTGCTTGCTGTCGAGCAGAAACCTCTGATGTCCATATTTTTACTCTCTCACTCTGTGTTCTTTTCGCCCAACTGTACTGCATACTACGCTATGCTTTTGTGCGTCACACAAAAGTTGCATAAAAATAGTAGATCTACAAGCTCGAAATGCGATGTGCAGTGATGGGTTTTGAGCTTGTAGATCTGCTTTTCCCCCCCTAATTTTGAATATGATTCCTGAAAAGTAACAGTTTTGGACATGTACTACACCTGTGGTTTTCAAAGTGAAGGCCAACTGGAAAGGAGAGGACAATGGAAAAGTAAATCATATATTTCCGCTTCTACTTTCACAAATCATGACATCACCACAAACAAAAACGTATTAATGGTAGTTTAAGGTAGGGAATGTTGCATTGGAACAGTAGTATTCATTAACCTTACTTCTGAAAGAACAGGACACTTAGGATAGGTGTTATTTGTTAATGTTTAAATTATTGTTACTCTTCAGGACTCAAAATAAATGATGAAATATCAAAAGCAGCAGATCCCCAAGAGCTTTCGAGCTTGCAGATCCACTACTTTAATTTGTGGGAGAAAAAAACACCATCAAATATGGGGATATTGATGTTTCTGTCCGACAGCAGCGATAGGTAATGTTTTGGACTCTCTATTTTATACGGTGTAAACGGCAACGCCCATATAGACAATCATCCATAGACACGGAAATACCACTGTACACATGTGTTAACAAACATTGTGATCAGTCTATATACAAGCATCGTAGGACCCAGCCTTAATGTCTGAGGATACAGCCCCTTCATCACAGTATGTGCGTAAGAACACGCCGACATCAAAGAAAAGCCTCCCCAGACTCTGGATTCAGTCCAGAGAGACGTGGGTCAGAGAGTCGTCTCCTCATTGTTTACACACCGTGTCAGCCTAGCTGTAGATGTCCACTACATTTGTTTCCCAGTGGTGGAAAGCAACTAGATACACTTACACACACTGTACTGTACCTTTGAAGTACAATTTTGAGGTACCCATTTTGACCTGAGATCAGATTCTAAAAATTCAGATTCAAAAGGGGTTCCCGCCCAAAATGGGTTAAGTACTGTACCTTTGAAGTACAATTTTGAGGTACTTTATTTGAGTATGTCCCTTTTTCAATACTATGTCAGCTCTGCTACAACTTCTCAGAGGCAAATACTTAACATTTCTACTCAGCTACGATTATTTGAAAATTCTATACAATTACTGTGGATGTGGATTTAGATTATTATGATAAAACATCAAATAAGTACATGTAGGCTACGGTATATACTTTATTTATTTTATTTTAGTCTACGAGCTGAGCTTGTATAATGGCTATTTTTAAAAGATTTACACAACGTTTTTAAATGTTTGAATGTTGTTTTTTCTGTACAATCCCTGATTATCCGAGACCCCCTACGTCTTTTGAGAAAATAACATCTTATTCATAAAAACATTACAAAAACATTACATACTGTAGTGAGCTTTGAGTAAAAAACTAAACAAAAAAACTGGCAGGTGCAACAAGCTCTTGTGCCTGTTTTTGTTCATTTCCGACGTTCTTTAGTTAGTTCACTCACTGTGTTTTGTTATGGTTGTCCTCTAGCTCCAAGTTACTGTAGCTCATAACATTAGCTTATTTTGCCACTCGCTCTGCGTTGCAGCGTACATGGTTTTCATTCCATTCATACTATCATTGGCTTAGATAGAAGGTAGCCATATCATTACTATAGGTCGTCACTAAAGTCTCCACTAAAGTCGTGTTTCGGTTGTAAGTAGCGGTGGTTGCAAATGTAGTCCAGGTGCTTTTTAATCACCTGCCAAAAAAGTACTTCTTCTGCCACTGGTGTTTTTCACTCCCATGCGTCTCTGCTTCAGTAACTTCCCCTATCTCTATGCCCCCCCCCCCCCCTCTCAGATGGAGTGTATGTCCAGTATATAATGTGGCGTCTCCTCCTGCCCAGTGGGCCTCCTCCCCTCCTCTCCCCTCATCTCTGCTCCTCGCTACATATTGATCTGTGCCGTCCAGGCCCATGGCAGACACTTGGAGCCCCCCGTGATTGATCTCTCCACTGAGACATGGATCTCTGGCTGCGTCTCCCTGCCTCCCTCCCTCCCGTCCAGAGACGGCTCTCCTCTCCGTCGTTCTGGGATTTCGCTGTCTCTCCTCCTTTCTCCTCCTCCCTCATACCCACCCTCCTGTTGCAGCGGGTGATAGAAAGTAGTTTGCTATCCATTCATTAAAAAACCACTAACTGGAAGCTGCGATTTGACCCCCCCTTTTTTTGTTGTGCTGCAACGTGTATAGGTGCATTCTATTTTATTCTCGCCATGCAGTATCCAATTCAATTTTACACAAGAGTGCCTTGGACGGGCGCTAGCCCCTCCAATGCATGTGGCTTTTGAAGATTACGTCATATGGCAGCCAAATCCATGGGATTGTTTAGAGCACTTATGATGTAAATCGTTTGTCAGCAAAGTCTATGCAAAGTCTAAGTCACGAGTGTGACTTTTTTAACCATTTAACATTATATATTATATATTATTTTTTTAATGTGACACCAACTTATCACACAGATACCCTCACAGTAGAGCGAACACTGGGGCTGAACCATCATTATCGTTATTGATCATGTTCGGCAACTATTGAGGTATGAAATTGTGTCCATATATGTACAGTACAGCCCCAACGGGCACCGTCCTACAGGAGCACCTAGACGACGTCTGTTTCCTTGCAGCGGATCTGTACTGTACTGTACTGTACTGCACTGTAGTCCGTGTTCTGAGTGTGAAACGTCTCGTTTGATGGACCATATGTTCATTTACTCCATCCATCCCCTTCACTTCCCATCAGCTGCCCTCCCTCCCTCCCTCCTCCCTCCCTCCCTCCCTCCCTCCCTCCCTGGCTGGCTCAGCCTCCTTCCCCCGTAAAGCACTGTCAAGGCCATGGAACAGAACAGGGGTGTGGGCGGGAGGCGGCGGGGTGCTCATATTTATAGCCCTGGAAGCAATTGGAGGTTAACAATGAGCCCCGGGCGTCAGCCGAGGGTTTATGTCCCCACCGTGATTAAAACCTCTGTCAGACGATGGTAGACAATAGTGGATCACACGGCCTCTGTCATCAACGCTGTACCTGCCAAGTGCCAACAACGACACCCCCCCACCCCCTCCTCTCCTCTCCTCTCCTCTCCTCTCCTCTCCTCTCCTCTCCTCTCCTCTCCTCTCCTCTCCTCTCCACAGCACAGCACAGCACTGTATGCTGATGGTGATAAATGATGATGTATTGACCCACATGACGTCAAAGGTAACCATATAAAGCGGAATGAATAAAGTTTGGCAATAACTATATAGTCTGGTTGCCTACTGCAAGCGCACTAATAAACAAGGTCCCACAAAGCACAAATAGAACGCATATAGTGTATAGTTAGCGCCTCTCAAGAAACTATAGTATACCAGGTAAACAATGAACCTAGCATGCTGCATTTCCAGCTTGTGGATCTGCTACTTTTGATGCTTCTGTGTGGCTCAGTATGATCAAGTACATATAAGGGGATTGATTTACCAAAAAACACCAAAAGTTAGAACATGATAAGAGGTTTCTGCCTGACAATCAACAATATCAGAGCATTTCTTCCTCACTCCTCTCCTCTCTGTTTTTCTCACCTCATTTCATCTATTCACTGGGCCTTTAACTCCCAATACAATGCCTTATTAGTGTGTGCAACCGATGATGTCCTGCCCTTGATTTATTATTTACGATTACGTGTGTGTGTGTGTGTGTGTGTGTGCGTGTGCGTGTGCGCGTGTGTGCGTGTGCGTGTGCGTGTGCGTGTGTGTGTGCGTGTGTGTGTGCGTGTGCGTGTGCGTGTGTGTGCGTGGGGGATGGGGGGATGGATGGCATCATGGCACATCACAGAACCGTAAGAGACAACTGACTTGAATGTACAGTACAGTACACAGTACACAGTACACAGTACACAGTACACAGCTGCAGGTGCACAGGGGAAGATTGGCTGAATAGGGGTACAAGAGTTATTCGAGGAGGGGAGGCCAAATTAATCGATCGGGCAAATGGAACAGGGCGTCCGGGATGGGGGGGGGTCTCCAAATCTTTGTGTGATAGGACCTTTTTCTTTTATTTACATTAAACACTTGACAACCATGACATCCCTATACTGAGGAGCACATTATCCAAAAATAGCAGATCTACAAGCTCACAACATCATTGCAGTGCAACATGTTGTGAGCTTATAGATCGGCTATTTTCGGCACAGGGGTTTTGTGTAGAGGGTTAAAAAGAGCAGACTAAGAACAGAGCCTATGGTCAAGTTTACTAAGTACTGTGAGTTCTAAATGTCTGAAAACATACAGTCTATGAAGCCATCTTACAATAAATGCACCACGTCTCTGTGTGTACGTACAGTATGTTCGAGAACCCACCGACACCCCACCCCAACTTCGACACATTCCACACCACCACAGGGAGTGCAGTGCCTGGTCTTGTCGATCGGACACACGGTTGTCCAGAACCACGATATTTGCGATGGAGTTTAACAAAACCTCCTTTGGGAAGCACAAACGTCATCACAAATTGTCCAGGGAAGCACAAATGTATGAGGCACACGATTGGCAAGTGGTGTGATAAATTACCCAGCACCATTCCAAACGCACCTGTGTGTATACCCAAAACATTTGTGCTTCCCTGGTCATTTTGTGATGACGTTTGTGGTGACCAGAGGAAGTTTTGTTAAATTCAGTCCATCGGCCATTCCGGGTCCCTCGTCTGGAGATAATGTCTTCCGTGTGCAGCTCGTGGAAAAGTGGAGATATTTAACTAAAGCTTCTGCCAGAGCTTTCACATGGATATGAAACTAGAGGACAATATCTGACTCCAAGTCTTTGGAGTTATTTATTGGTTGAGTACACACGCAGCGCAGAGCAGATTTATGCCGCCATTCTGCCGCGGCTAACCGTGAAAGGATAGGTGTATGGAATACATGAAATGTATTTAACCCATTTAGACCTGAGAACGATTCTACAAATGTCTTCTAAATCCTGACAGTTTTCTGAAAAAACCCATGTTTCTATGTCAGTGGTTCTATTTCATGTCAAGGACCCCCAGAATGATCTGTATTTGGCCACCGACCCCCATCTGAGAATATATATATTCAAAGATTTGTGCCACATTTTCACAATTTTGCTATGAGCTTGTAGATCTGCTATTTTTCAATAGCTAAAGTATAACATAAAGCTTAAAACACCAAAAGGCGTTCCCACCCGAATGGGTTAAGATCACAGACATTCTAGGGCTATGGTGGTCCCTGCTTCATCTCTCTTTCAGCTAAGGGGTCCTTGACCTGAACAAAGTACATTGAAGACCCCTGCTATAATAACATGCTCTCTCTCTCCTACCTCTATCTGGACATACACACAAGTGCACGTATTCATGTACTGACCTGGTATAAAAATATGGCATACTGACACACACACACACACACACACACACACACACACACACACACACACACACACACACACACACACACACACACACACACACACACACACACACACACACACACACACACACACACACACACACAGCGTGTGCTACAAACTGTGCGCTACAAATAAACCAGCCATTTACAGATAACCCCTGTAAATGGAACACAGTCTTATACAGTGTCAACCATAAATCCAAATAACTACCTCCAAGCAATGAGCCAATTCCATCATCTGCATTATAATCGCCATGATTTAGGACTTGTTTACTGTCCAAGTGTGCAAACAGTCCACATAAGTGATCATCATTTCAAGATAATGTAGTCCATCACCGGTCGGTGGCGACCGGCAACAAATGACAAAAGCGAAGCTATTAAAACGCGTGAAGGACGGCAGGCAATAAACTTCGGACATTTTTTTTAATTACTTGCAGCAAAACAAAATAAAACAGTCTGCCGTGGGAGCGGGGGAGAGTTCCGGCTGAGGCAGTGTCATCCGCATAAGTACTTTCAACCTGAACCCATTATAATTAAGACCTGAGGCCGATTCTAAAAATGTACTTTTAAATCCAGGAAAACTGTTTCATGTTGCTATCAGCCTCGGTAGTACGGAGGCTTTTATTTTCTTTCGCATTCGGCTCAAAAAGAAAAGCCTGGGGAAACGCATTGGAAGATTTGGCATACAGTAGGAAGCCCACTTCCTTGTGTTTCGCTAACCAATCGTCACTCCAAATTTGGTGATGTCAGTGTTCTCCTCCGTTTTCTACCGGGGAGGGGAGGAGGGGGGGCGGGCCCAGGGGCTGAGAAATATTGTATATTATATGGAAAATACTCTCTCTAGAAGCTATTAAAGTACTTACATTTTTTTAATACTCTTTAAAGTAAAAGTACCTCAAAATGTTATTTAATCACAAACCTTGAGAAAATGTACTCTCCACCACTTGACTTGTTCCAGAGGAGCAGCAGATGTGAGGCTGTATAATTCAAGTTCACTTCACAGACTAGTGAAGAGCTGTTCAGGACAAGCTGTTGCTGCCTCTCCACAGCTCTTATCTCGTCAAGCACATTTCCTAATGCCGGGACTTCAAATAAATCTGACGACGACCGTGCTTCTGGGACATGAGATGTCTCTCTCTCTCTCTCTTTGCCTATATGCTCTTAGTGCACGTCAGTGACCACTCAGCAATATATAATACCACATCCATTTAGAGTCTTAACTTTTGGGGGGATTTCAGTGGTTCCTCTCACGGCGCTGGTGGATGTTCAGCAGGGAGGATTAACCATCACGAGGGCCCCTGGGCCGTTCATTTTTTAGGGCCACCCCTAGGGGTGGATCGTTTTATGATTATCTTTTTTACCTAAATATAACACAATCAACGGCCTCAGGAGCATCAAACCCAGCTCTGCGCGGTCCAGTTTGGGGGGGCGGTGGCCTAGGGGTAGAGTGGCTGGATGGTAACCGCAAGGTTGCCAGTTCGAACCTGGGCTCCCCCAGAGTTAGCATCAAAGTGTCCTTGAGCAAGTTCAGAACCCCTAATTGCTCCTGATGTGCTGGTTGGTGCCTTGCTTGGTTTCCGCCGCCTTCGGTGTATTAATGTGTTCACTCACTCGCAGTTATTTATAGATATTCGGTAGATGTATAATGTAGGCATATCTATATATGTGACCAAATTTGACTGAGGGACTGCCAATGGATTTTTTGGGGAATTTTTCAGCAGGGAATCATTCAATCATTCAAATTGACATATTGGTTGTTCAGTTTGACCCACCAGTTTTGGAGATATGGCTGATAGAGTAATGTCTTGCAGAAAACAGCGAGTTGAGAAAACAGGCTTGAAAGGTTCACTTCTGTAAACTCTAACATTACAACTAGCTACATGTTCAAGCATTTCATATTTACATGTCGATTTCAGCTCTGACAGCTCTGTATTCAAGACATGCTCTAGTATGTGAAGAGTCTGCCTGTGCTATTAACTCATCACAGCTTTTCACCAGAGGTGAAATCTGTGATGAGCTGTGATTTGCGCGATGGCAGGCTCTCAGTCAAATCTGGTCACATATATACATTTGAGCAACAAGTGAGCGCAAACTTTGTGCGCAGTTCAGTTCGACAAGTCATAGAGTGTGACGCATGATGAGCATGCGGAAGCGCCACACCGTGCTACGCCCGTGCTCCATGGCCGCGATACGTCATCGTCCCTACCCCTGCGTTTTCAACCCAGTACGTACCGTGCTTTGCGTGCGTGTGTGTGTCTCACTCAGATCGCACTGAGACACAGACATGTGGCGTTAGACAGACGGGTCAAGCTTCTACTACTGGCACCTGCTGACCTAGTGGCAGGTGCATGTCACATGTCACTACTGTACTGTCTGTGGTTAAGTGTTCCCATCTCTATTATACATAGTGTTTGGATTTATTTAGTTGATGACATTATTTGGTTAATTTGTTATGCTATGTTGATGAATTCAATACATATAGGACCGCAATGGAAACATCAATCCCCGGGACTTATTTTCTTCCTTTTAGCCTTTAGACCTGAGGCCGAATTAAAAAATAAATGGCTTCTAAATAATAACAGTTTTCTGATTCAATGTCAGTGGTTCTCAACCTTTTTCATGTCAAGGACCCCCAAAATATATGTAATTGGCCGCCGACCCCCATCAAATATGTCGTTCCACGATAAAAAATTTTTTAGCAGATCTACAAGCTCATAGAGCTTGTAGATCTGCTATTTTTCAATAGCTAAAGCACCAAAAGGGGTTACCGTTTAGAATAAGTTAATGTCTGACTGTACCATGTGCTGTTTGCATTTCTGACTAATAAAGTATTCAAATCATTGGTGGTGGTGTTTTGTGTACAATCTAGTGTACAGTCTGTGGTTCAGTCAGTGTACTCATTCCAGGGCCATGCTGTCTTATTGATATACTGCAGATTTGTTCATATACTCACAGAGTCTGGGAGACACTATAATAAAGTTTACTGCATGGCCCACATCAATAGCTGACAGTTCATAATGAAAAACAAAAAGCAAAAGCATATCGCCCTGCACAAATACCAATGATGTTGTTTAGATGTCCGTCAACGCCACTTCAGAATATCAGTTGCGAAAACGTCGAGATGATGTACCAAAGTTGAACTTAGATGTTTATGGCCGTCCTCCAAATGAAAGTGCTTGCATGACTTCTTTAGAGTTATAAACCTTACTCATGACAGCTGCGTTTAATGGAAATAAAAAGCTCAAGCCTCTCGGGAAAATGTAAATGTAAAAAAAAAAACTAGGGCAGGGAGATACACTACAGCTTCAAATCAATATCACGATTATTTGAAGCGTTTGCCTCGATTAGGCAAGGGATAATTGACGGCGAGCAGGTCATTGTTGAGAAATAATCCCCGGCAGAAAAATTATATCCCAATTCCCAACCTGAAGCTCATCTAAACTCTTTTTTAGAGTATGTTTACTACCACAACTGTGGGGTTGGAGGTGGTCTCCCCACTCTTCTATTTATTTCTGTCGGGTGGAAACCTCATAGTCCCAAAAACTTTCAGGATTCATATTCAAAAATAGCAAAAGCAGATTTACAAGCTTGCAGATATGCTACTTTTGATGGTTTTATGCTACAGGATTGAAATGGTCAGAATTTTATTGAAAGCACCTTGAGATGCAGCATCTGTCGGGGTAGGACATACATTTTACGGATTGAAGCTTTAACCCTACTCTTCTTTTTTTTGGTTTACTTTTCTCTTTTCAAACTAACTTTTCTGAAAACTTTCAATAGATGTTCTATATTTGAGCAGGCAGCGTGTCACTACTGAGAAGAAGACATCCTTCTATATTTATACTGCAGGGTCACCATGAAGGCTAAAACTGTAGGTGTGTTAGAACGAAACGAAGCACAAAAAGTGGATTTTTCTAAGAAAACTTTGCTAAGTTCACTGGTTCTCAAACTACCGTGGCACTGCATGCCTTATAACCTGTATCTCAGTGGTTCTGCTAAGAAACTACCGTGGCACTGCATGCCTTATAACCTGTATCTCAGTGGTTCTGCTAAGAAACTACCGTGGCACTGCATGCCTTATAACCTGTATCTCAGTGGTTCTGCTAAGAAACTACCGTGGCACTGCATGCCTCTAACCTGTATCTCTCACTGGCTCTCAAACTACCGTGGCACCACATGTTGGCCTGTTGCGTGTTCCCCCACTGTAGTGCGTGCATCGGTGCATGTGCCGGTCACAGGTGGGGCTTGTGACCGGGGGCTTTCCAAATCACCCAAATCAATGAATGCTCCTTTAACATTTTCCAATATTTCAAGATTATAATTTTTGTTTTGTTTTAAATAGCAGATACGCACATCTGTGTAGAATGTGGCCAGGGGCATTTTTTTAAGCGACTCTGTCGGGCGGAAAACTCATTATGTCTAAAACTGTTACTGTTACACGGAAATGTGTATATGTGCTTGTATATCTGCTACTTATACTGCTTTCGTGTGATGCTGTATAGTATGATGAAGTATAGGGAATTAATTTACAGAAAAACACAAAATGTTAAAATATGGAGCTAATGGGGGCGGGGGGCTTGAAATGAAAGAGGTTTGAGAATGATTGCACCAATCTCTTTACTCTGTACTCAGAGAAGTCACGTTAATCTCTTTTCCATAACCCCCCTTACCCTCCCCCCCACCACCACCCCCTTAACCCCCCCACCTCCATTTGGCAGCGGCAGTAGAGTAGAGTGAGTGCTAATCAGAGGGTACACAGGGAACACACTGTTAGCTAATAATTAAAATGTGGGCTGTGACTGTTGGAGCGCGGTGGGCTTACGCACACGTGCACGCACACTTACACTGTGGGTAGGAGGGGCAATTCACCCAATATACTCAATATATATTATATAACAAATATATATATCAAAACCAGTATTTATAATCAATAACAGGCATATGACAATACTTGAGAAGCAACAAATCTACATGGACTGTAAACTGTCAAATAAAGGCAAAGAATATATCTTATACCCTAACCCATTGTTGTACAATTCAAATGTTATAGTCAGATCTACAGAACCGTTCATTAATCATAATCGAGGCAAAGGTTTTGTAATAATATTAGTTCCAACTACTGAATGACTCCCGAGAGAGAGAGAGAGAGTGTGTGACATACAATCTGTCCAGTGAAGCCAGAACTCACCGCCATATCGTCAGGTGCGTGTGTGCGTGTGTGCGTGCGTGCCTGTGTGTGAGAGAGAGAGTGCGTGAAATACAATCTGTCCAGTGAAGCCAGAACTCACCGCCATATCGTCCTCCCTGCTGTCACTAGTGTCCTCGTTCTTGTGGTGTCCAGCTGAGGAGCGAGCGTCCCTCTTACGGCTGGCGTCCGTCCCCTCCGTCTGCCTCTCTCCATCTGAACACAGAGCCGTTAGCCGTTAGCCTTTAGCATCACTATCTGCAATGCTGTTATTATTCATCATCATCATCATCATCACTAGTTCACTGCTTCTCAAAGTGGGTTCTGGGGGGGGGGGGGGGTGTTCCAAGTGGTCTCCAGTTTTCTTTTTCGTTCCTGTCGGGAGGAAACCTCATGACTCCATTTTTTTGGTTTTAAATTATTTTACGTCTGTGTGTTGTTTCGAAAATATTGAACTGTCTTGCTCTCCCCTACACGCACAGAGCGTGCTCAGTGCTCACGCATGCGTAGACTACTGTTAATTAGAATTAAGATCTTAACGTGCTCATGCATGTGTAGACTTCTGTTAGAATTAGGATCTTCTATGGCTCTTTACTCAAAATATCTACGCCACTGTCCATTGTGCCGATCAGACATCTTCGATTCCGATTCGGATCTGAATTCAGAAAACGGAAGCACCTGAGTAGTAATCTCCCCAATTCTGGCCCAACGCAAGCTCCAGGGAGGAACAACACAACACAGTAAGGAGAGAGAGAGAGAGAGAGAGAGAGAGAGAGAGAGAGAGAGAGAGAGAGAGAGAGAGACAGACAGACAGACAGACAGACAGACAGACAGACAGACAGACATGCTGGGACATAAGGGCCAGTTTATCTGTAGGGGGTTAGGAGCCTGTCGTGCCACAGATGGATTATGGGAGTTTTGTGGTGCAATGATGACGGTTGTCTCGGCCAGCTGGGAGAGAACGACCAGAATTGAAACCCACTCATTAAGAATGTGTGTGTGTGTCTGCAGCTCGTGTGTGTGACTGTGTGTGCATGCATTACACAACATAATGTGTGGTCATATAGTCTAAGTTGGGTCTTTCTGATGTAAGAAACGTGTGCTCTTTTACACACACACACACACACACACACACACACACACACACACACACACACACACACACACACACACACACACACACACACACACACAAACACATTGTCTTTGTGCCTTTTTACCCTAACCCTGAAGCCTAAACTTGCAGGTCTACAAGCTCACAACGCGTTGAGAGCTTGTAGATTTGCTATTTTCGGTGCAAGACACTGCCGTGCAACTAGGTTGCATATTTCTAACCCCCAAATCCTCAATCAATAAATGCCTGATCCTAACCCCAACCACAATATTTCCCAAATTGTAACGAATCATTTCAACGATAAACATTAATATTGCGAACACACACACACACACACACACACACACACACACACACACACACACACACACACACACACACACACACACACACACACACACACACACACACACACAATTCCGCTGGCTTATATGCTGTCTAAGGGAACACAGTTTTTAGAATCGTAATATCTCAGATTCTTCTTTTCGGATCAAAACAAGCTTGATTTGCACGTCAGTTCTCCAAACGATATGATCCCCGGTTACAAAATGCATCTTTTGGGTCAATTAAATAACATTCGTGTTGTTACATAGCGATTATTCACTTCCTGACTCTCGTTTTCAGAGTGAAGCGGCATTTAAAATAAAGGTGTTCCCAATTGGAAATCAATGTGTGGCGGTCCTGGAGTACACAATTCAGACACCAGATGGGGGTGTTGGCGGTAAATGAGTTAATCTGTATAAACTGGATGAAACAAACAGTGCCATATTTCCATCATTATCCACTTATCGTTTTCTACACTAATTTACCCCCAGATTCATGTGAAAAAAGCAAACATTTCCAACGTGAAAGATTGAAAGATTTTTGAGAATAGTGAAAATAGCAAATATAAGCTCACAATTTATGGTTTTGTCGATCTACAAATGCTGTCGCTATTTTTTTTTAAATGGGTCTTAAGCGGTTGACAGTCTATCAAACTATCAAATGAAAATGTCACGACGCTGGTGACGGTCCTCCTGTGTAAGGGGATATGAGACGAGTGACTGGTTATTTAGGGCTACCAGCAGTGAATGGATATGTGGATAGCCATCACGGTTTCAATATCCCTCCCGGAGGATAGCCACATAAAAAGGAATCCATATCGTCACTGTCGGGCAGAAACCTTGTATCCCCACGGTTGAACTTATTTATGGTTATGAATGCCCGATACTACCGTATGTTGTACAAGAGTGTCATGTAAAAGTGGCACTATGTATGTAACCTTCTTTTAATGAATAAAATGTAATGTTGCCCAATCTGTATGGTAGAGTATGTTACAATTTAACTTATACAGCTGTGCTGGTTGTATTTTGTCTTCCTGCTCTTCTATTGAGACATTTAGTCAAAGGTCATGTCTCACCTAGACACAGGATCTGAGACAAATTTTGACCCGATGGCCAAGGTTCCCTTTATCCCCTGAGCAAGCTGACAGGCACTATTAGCTCAATGGTACGAATGCCAGCACTTGCGCAGGAAACTGGGTTCAAATCCAGGGCAGAAGAGGAAAGTTACATTTCCTGAACAGTAAGGGTTTTGGACATACAAGGTTTCCACCCGACAGCATCGATAAAAAGGAATCCATATCCTATTCACTGCAATCTCATTTTATTTGTATTGGACTGCATTTGTGATCCCATTTAACCACAGTGGTTCATGAAATGCATAACATCGCCATGGCTGGGATGGGCTGTCATAAACGATGGCGCCTGAGCCATAGACTCTCTGTCGTAAAGATTGGTGTGTGTGTGTGTGTGTGTGTGTGTGTGTGTGTGTGTGTGGGTGCGCGCGTGTGTGAGTGCGTGAGTACGTGCGTGCGTGCGTATGTGCGTGCATGCAACGTGTGTGCGTGTGTGTTGCAGAGCAGTTGTGCACGTGTGTGTCCCCGAATACATTCCATTGTAACTGAGCCATTATAGCTTAGCTGCTCGGAGTGTAAAACACAGAACATCCAGAGAGAGAGAGAGAGAGAGAGAGAGAGAGAGAGAGAGAGAGAGAGAGAGAGAGCTGGGATTGTGATTAAAAGCAGAGCGAGGAGAAAGGGCAGCTATAAACTCTAACGAGAGCTAATGGTTTTCCAATGTCCCCTAAACAATGTGTGAGTGGGTTGAATCAGGGGTTCGGTGGGTATAAGAGGGGTGGGGGGTGTACTATCCAATCCAGACAGAATGCGACAGAATGTCAATTACAAATTCATTGGTCGTAGATTTTAGTTGGTCTTTGAAATTGAAAGCAGTGTTGTAGTGCTATACTTTTAGAAGTGGGGAGACGCCCCATAAGACACATGCGTGCACACATGCGCGCACATTTGCACACTATTAAAACATGCAGACGTGTATAGCCTATTTAGAAACAGGGTTCACGATGCTTAATCGTATCCATAAAAGTAAATGTCGAGTCAAAAAAACATTTTTTTTGCAAAATAAAATAAAAATTAGACGTGAGAGAAAGGTTTGAAAACCACCGCCAGAAAAGTGGACACACAGTAACATACGTGTTATCCATTTGTAACTCTGTGGTGTACAAATGTAACCAAATATGGTTGCCATTTGTCCCCCGAGGCTGACACATTGGCATGATGAACAACATCAGCCCTCCCTCTGTCCCACCTCGCCTACGTGGTCTTCTTCAAATATGAATGAGGATGCAGCCAAAAGAAAATACTGTACATTTCCGTATTCCATCTGGGTACGGTGATGAGGCAGCAGCGGCAGGCCAAATGTCCTCGTGCATGCAGGCGCCCCAACGCTACTGCTGTTATCCCAAACATCCCCTCTACACCATGCTACCACTGTTATCCCAAACATCCCCTCTACACCATGCTACCACTGTTATCCCAAACATCCCCTCTACACCATGCTACCACTGTTATCCCAAACATCCCCTCTACACCATGCTACCACTGTTATCCCAAACATCCCCTCTACACCATGCTACCACTGTTATCCCAAACATCCCCTCTACACCATGCTATACTGCTGTTATCCCAAACATCCCCTCTACACCATGCTACCACTGTTATCCCAAACATCCCCTCTACACCATGCTACCACTGTTATCCCAAACATCCCCTCTACACCATGCTACTGCTGTTATCCCAAACATCCCCTCTACACCATGCTACCACTGTTATCCCAAACATCCCCTCTACACCATGCTATACTGCTGTTATCCCAAACATCCCCTCTACACCATGCTACCACTGTTATCCCAAACATCCCCTCTACACCATGCTACCACTGTTATCCCAAACATCCCCTCTACACCATGCTACCACTGTTATCCCAAACATCCCCTCTACACCATGCTACCACTGTTATCCCAAACATCCCCTCTACACCATGCTACCACTGTTATCCCAAACATCCCCTCTACACCATGCTACCACTGTTATCCCAAACATCCCCTCTACACCATGCTACCACTGTTATCCCAAACATCCCCTCTACACCATGCTACCACTGTTATCCCAAACATCCCCTCTACACCATGCTACCACTGTTATCCCAAACATCCCCTCTACACCATGCTATACTGCTGTTATCCCAAACATCCCCTCTACACCATGCTATACTGCTGTTATCCCAAACATCCCCTCTACACCATGCTACCACTGTTATCCCAAACATCCCCTCTACACCATGCTACCACTGTTATCCCAAACATCCCCTCTACACCATGCTACCACTGTTATCCCAAACATCCCCTCTACACCATGCTACCACTGTTATCCCAAACATCCCCTCTACACCATGCTACCACTGTTATCCCAAACATCCCCTCTACACCATGCTACCACTGTTATCCCAAACATCCCCTCTACACCATGCTACCACTGTTATCCCAAACATCCCCTCTACACCATGCTATACTGCTGTTATCCCAAACATCCCCTCTACACCATGCTACTGCTGTTATCCACGCACGCACGCACACATGCACGCACATATTTGTGTACATATGTACATACGTGTCCGTGCTGCAACACCTAAAGTGGCCAGTAGAACGCGCACACACACACACACACACACACACACACACACACGCCAGGAGTACAGTACAGTACAGTACAGTACAGTACAGTACAGTACAGTACAGTACAGTACAGTACAGTACAGTACAGTACAGTACAGTACAGTACAGTACAGTACAGTACAGTACAGTACAGTACAGTACAGTACAACTCACTTCAGACTGGTCAGATTTTTATTTGAATCAATTTATTTGAATCAATTATAGTTTTGGTCATATGAGGTTTCCGCCCGACAGAGATGATATATAACTGCAGCTACGTTGGTAAGACTAGCAGAGCAGTCGTGCAGTCATACATAATGTTGCTGCAGGTTCCCTGATGGGGAGGAAGCAGGGATTTGTGGAACAAATCCCTTGGTACCGTGTGGGAGAACCCAACCCCAAGCATAGTCCTCCCTCTCTCATCCAACACTGCCTGCCTGGGACCATCACACTCCCCTAAATATAGGTCTGTAATTCACCCACATGTGCACGCACACACGCACGCACGCACGCCAATGGATTAATCATCCATAAGCTTCTTGTTAATACTTTTTCATAGTTGAATATTTATAAAACCCACAGATACTTCATGATCTTCAACCTGGCGACCCAATTTTGCGCATGCCGCAGGTCCAAACATTTCATCATAACAAAAATAGCAGGTGAGATCTTCACTACCTTTGCGTGTCATACGACAAAGTTTAAAATAGGGCATCAATTTGATACAAGGTTTCTGCCCGACAGCAATGATAATATGCCGAGTCTGACATCAGAAGAAAGTGCAGATGAAAAATGTAACAGCACTTCAGAAGCTTTCCCCCACAAAGGGTCTCGGACCACAAAGGGCTCCGAACGCAACAGAAACCATGTGACTGTATGTGCTGCTCTCTTATGCTTTCTATTATGCAGCTACCGTACCCCTCTGTGGAACGCTCTGCCAGCAGAACTAGAATCCCCGGATGCCCTACTAAACTTTAACTTTGATCTTAAATCATAGCTTCATTTACATACAAATTGGACCCAACTAAAGTGTTCTCCCGGCCGACCACCTGGCCCCCATGGTTGTAGACGGCTCATTCGGTGCAGTGATGTTGTGAGTGGTATTTTTGAATCCCTGGCTCCCCATCTGCTGTCAAGCTGGTTATAATTGTTTATTTCTCAGAATCAGAATCAACTTTATTGTCACATCAGAGTTTTACAAGTAAAAAAAGTGGGTGAAAAATGTTTTTGTGCATAGTTCCCATTGTGTCATTTTTCCAAGAAATAAAAAAGGGAAGAAGAGAGAGGTGGTAAGGAGATCAAGGCAGGAAAGAAGAAAGTTTGAGGGCTTTTACCACAAAAAGTACAAGTAAAGGGTTTCAGATAATTTAGAAGCTTGTTTCACAAACAGACACAGACTCTTGGGAATCTTATTCACAGGATACAGCCGTACAGCCAAAGGGTGTCTTTTCCACAAATAGATTTACACATACTGTAGTACCTGATGGTGGCTTTTATGTGATCCATGTTGGTGCTCTTAATCACTTAAACCTCAGCATCTGTTAAAATCTTTGGCAGAAAATAGCACATCTACTAGCTTACATCGGCTATTTTCAGCAAAGATATTTAATGTAAAGTCGTTGTTTACGGGTGCAGGCTTTAGTTCCGACATACTATTGATCCGAAACCTCAATCCTAACCTAACCCTAACCGCAAGCACGGGAGCAGCGCATGTCGGACCATCGCTTTTTCGCATCGCATCGCATGTCCCCCCGCTTCGGATATTCGGTGTGTCGGAAAAGCGTGCGCACCCCGTTGTTTACTTTTAAACTTATGCCAATAAAGACAAACTTGTCAAACCCACTCACGGCTATGAATACGGGGGCTGCTCGCCACATCTACTGAAGTAATGCAGTGGTTCTCAGAGTGGGGACTCCTTGAGGCGGTTCCAAATGGACCCTTACAGGTATGTAACTCTGAGAGTGTACCAAATGCAACCAAATGGGTCAATTTGCTTTCCATTTGTATGCTCTCAGACATAATGGGGGATCTTTAAAATTGAAAAGCGTTTGCGAACCACTGAAGTAATGAAGAGCCAACCGGCGGGTTAACGAGAGCCAATCGACTGCAGGGCTGCTGCGTGAGGCCAGCAGGCCTGTTGTCGTGGCGACGGGGGTAGAATACTGAAAGTGTTTTCGGGAGGAGGATTCCGCTCCAGTGTTTTCAACCACAGCCTAATTTGTTCATGTCCCCGGAGTTCTAGAACAGCAGCAATACTTACTGTGCAGATAACACATGCAGGAGGAGAGGGGGAGAGAAAGAGTACATGTCTTTAACCTCCAGAGGACAGAGATAGTGTGGGTGTTTGTGTTGTTGGAGGGCTCTGTAGATTAAGTCTGAGTGTGACAGGATATATTAACCATCGCAGAAATCTTATCCAAGGTTGATAAGGGCATAATCTGCAGATAGGGACACATACTGAATTAGGTAAACTTTCTCCCCATGCACTAACTTGACTCCACTTGCTGTGGCAAAAAGAAAGGAAAAAAAGAGAAGAATAAGTTCACCTGCCTGACTACACTTTTCCCAAATAATGATATTATTCTAAACGATGTGGCCTTTCACGGAAATGTGAGTGTGCGTGAGTGTCTGTGTGGTGCATGTGTGTGTGTCTGTCTAGGACTCTAGGTGTATAATTTGAGAAATAGACGGTGACGAGGACACTAGAAATGGTTGTTGGTTAAAACTATTAGGAAAATATTCAGGTTGCGGTTAGTGCTGGGATTTTATATCTATGTAGCCGCATTTTATATATATATATATATATATATATATATATATATATATATATATTCAGGCCAAAAAGAACTCCCCCAGGGAAAGGAAGGGACCGCACAGCACACTCCAGAGACTCGTATGCAAGCACCTGGCTTCGTCAGGTGCATGCTGGGTGCACCTGACGCACGTGTGTGTGTGTGTGTGTGTGTGTGTGTGTGTGTGTGTGTGTGTGTGTGTGTGTGTGTGTGTGTGTGTGTGTGTGTGTGTGTGTGTGTGTGTGTGTGTGAGAGTGAGAGAGTATGCACGCACGCACTTTGCATCTCCTTTGATCTTTGAACAAGGTGGACGACAGGCCCTGGGTTCCACTTACAGGAGTGCTGTTCAGCTGTTATGTATTAATGTCAGACACACTGCTGATCTGGCAGAATGCTAATCATCCAATCAAAGTGACGTCGTGAGGCTCAGGTCTGAGCTACGAGGAGGAGGAGGGTGGTTAAAAGCGGAGTTCCGATGGGAATGCGGCAGCAAAAGAGACATACGAGGGAAGAAGGGAAGAGAGAGAAGAGGCTCCTCATTAATGTATGCATGGGCTATGTGTCTATACCGACTGTGCTCATGCTGAGTATACTTTGTGGGTCCCTGTGGAGGAAATGTGTCCTTTGCATTTGACCTTATCCTTAACTATTAGGAGCAGTGCAGTTGCTTGAGCAGCGGCTGGGGACCGCCGACCGGTGCCTTTCTCCAAGCACGCTGGCTACAGTAGAGGTGTATCAGCTATACCCAGAAACTAAAATAATCAATAATAAAATTATCCATCCCTATTTTACTTAGAGTCGCTGTTGGGCAGAAATCCCCTCACTCTACTGTATATGCCGCCCATCTGTCGTACGCGAGACTGCTGTTTATTCACTGAAAACACCATAGAACTGACCAGTGTTGAGCAAGTTACTTTAAAAAAGTAACTAGTAATAGTTATAGTTACTGCTCTGAAAAAGTAACTAATTAACTAGTTACTAAATTATAAAATGAACTATAGTTACTAGTTACTACGTTTAGTTTAAAAATAAACAAAAATAAAAACAATTTAAAAAGGGTGTCACAGAAAAGACAACTCCCAATCATTGTAGCTAGTTCTCTGAAAGGAACCGACTCCACCGTTGAGATGGGACACATCTCCTCAACAATAACATAGCTGGCAATCAATCTGTTGAGTTGACTCTGGCGTTACTGAATGGGGAAAGGTGCCTATAGTTACCTTATTAGATACCACAAAAGTAGTTGTGTTATGTAACGTTATTTGCGATAGTCTCTTCACTGGAACTGACTAAAACAAGACAGTTGGACATTCTTAAAGTTACATTCACAATAATACACAACCTTCACAATAAGATAAGACTAACAAAAGAATACTGACCACTTTGCCTGCTGACACACAAATGGGGGGGTGATTTGGCTGCTTCAGTCATTATTGACTCGTATTTCTCTTCTCTACTTAGAGTGAACACCCTACTTTAGTATACTTTCGTTCTTCCATCCAACTCTCCTTCTGCACAGAGCGCTTTCCCTCAGTGGAATGACACTGCTGCCCCTCTCTCAACCACAACAGGTGTCACAAACAAACTTAATTACTAGAAACAGATGTAACAGATGACACATAATTGGAAACCTGCTACAACCTGCTAAACACACTTTTAGTGCTCCTCCAAGAGGACAAAAATATAAAACAGCAATGTCAGCAATTACACCACCTATATATTCTAATCTAACTTTTGGGGTGTTTTTTTATCATACTACAGCGTCACACGAATGCATCAAAAGTAGCAGATCTACAAGCTTCAACCGTGGCGCCAAGCAACAGTTTTGAACTTGTAGATCTGCTACTTTTGCATTTGACTTATCAGGTCCAAAACGTAAACTTGAACTTGAATTGACATTACCACAATGGAAACAAGTCCCCAGGGAGATTTTTGTCACATGCTCTTTACTATTTCTGACTAAAAAAGTATTTAATCAATCGATCAATCAATTCTTCCATTCACGGAACACAGAGAGAGAGAGAGAGAGAGAGAGAGAGAGAGAGAGAGAGAGAGAGAGACAGACACAGGTGCTGTCTGCCAGCGTCTTTTCCGGGCCGTGAAGGCCATATTAACGGAAACGCTTGCCCCAGCGGCAGTTAGCCACGCGGGTGGAGCTTAATTTCCATCCATCAGCTGTCTAAAAACCCTGAAAAGACGCTGGCAAACAGCAGAAAATGGCCACGCCTGTCTGGTAGGTCTGGCAACAGTTAGAGAGAGAGAGAGAGAGAGAGAGAGAGAGAGAGAGAGAGAGACGGGGTGTGGAAGTGGTGAAACAAAAGCATAGGATTGATTGATGCTTCAGTCATTGGAGCTCTGAAAAAAAAGAATTCACTTCAGCTCAACTTTGATTTGCGGCTTGTAACGCCGTCACAAGTGCCGGCCGTCACTTTGTAGCTTCATGCCGCATGGCTTGCATTGAAAATGACTTGTGGCCTGCCACTCTGTCACCCCCAGTGTGAACGCAGAAAGAGGCAAAAGTGCTAAATTATGTTTATCGCTAGCAAATAAACGTGTCACCGCTGTCACCATCATAGCCCCAACCATCAAGCTGTCTGGCTTTTCAGAAGTTCCAGAAAAATGTAACCAACCATGCCTCAGAAATAAATAAATAAAATAAAAAACAGCTGGGAAGGATAAATAGATTCAACACGCCCAAACAGAAAGCAAGCCCCGAGAACAAAGACATTTGTCACTATTATCCAAATTAGTTTGGCAGCAAATATCTCAGGGGTAAAATTTGTCTGGCAAAAGAGAAGACAAAACAGTGGTTTTAGGTCAAGATGCTTTCCAGGGAAAACAAATTAAATAGGGAGTGGGAAAAAAGAAGAAAAAGAAAATGCACTATGTTACAGTATGTTATTGACTTGTACTGCAACCATCACTATGGTACAGTATGTTATTGACTTGTACTGCAACCATCACTATGGTACAGTATGCTATTGACTTGTACTGCAACCATCTTACTCACTAGGGTTACGGTACAGTATGCTATTGACTTGTACTGCAACCATCACTATGGTACAGTATGTTATTGACTTGTACTGCAACCATCACTATGGTACAGTATGTTATTGACTTGTACTGCAACCATCACTATGGTACAGTATGTTATTGACTTGTACTGCAACCATCTTACTCACTAGGGTTACGGTACAGTATGCTATTGACTTGTACTGCAACCATCACTATGGTACAGTATGTTATTGACTTGTACTGCAACCATCACTAATTCACTATGGTACAGTATGCTATTGACTTGTACTGCAACCATCACTATGGTACAGTATGTTATTGACTTGTACTGCAACCATCACTATGGTACAGTATGTTATTGACTTGTACTGCAACCATCTTACTCACTAGGGTTACGGTACAGTATGCTATTGACTTGTACTGCAACCATCACTATGGTACAGTATGCTATTGACTTGTACTGCAACCATCACTATGGTACAGTATGTTATTGACTTGTACTGCAACCATCACTATGGTGCAGTATGTTATTGACTTGTACTGCAACCATCACTATGGTACAGTATGCTATTGACTTGTACTGCAACCATCACTATGGTACAGTATGCTATTGACTTGTACTGCAACCATCACTATGGTACAGTATGTTATTGACTTGTACTGCAACCATCACTATGGTACAGTATGTTATTGACTTGTACTGCAACCATCACTATGGTACAGTATGTTATTGACTTGTACTGCAACCATCACTATGGTACAGTATGTTATTGACTTGTACTGCAACCATCACTATGGTACAGTATGTTATTGACTTGTACTGCAACCATCACTATGGTACAGTATGTTATTGACTTGTACTCTATATGGTACAGTATGTTATTGACTTGTACTGCAACCATCTTACTCAAGTGTGCCGTTCTCAGTCGGCCAAGCCTACTCCCATGTTTGTGACACTTTAAAAAAGGGACCTTTTTACTGTAACGTGGGATTCTTGCATGACCCTATTGGCCTCATGAGAGAGGTCTCAAAACATTATAAAGAAGACAGGGAGGTATGGGGTTATGGAGAGGGGAGAATGGGACGAGCATATACAATGGGAACATCATGCTCTGTGTAAATTATTAATAATGCTCATCCCCCTTTGATTAATTCCTGCACCCCTCTACCACGTACTCCACTACTACAAAGTATACTGTACATCCTGACTGTTAATGTAATATACTTATGGTGCCGGGCAGTGGTGGAAAGTAACTAAGTACTTTTACTTAACCCATTTAGACCTGACAACTGATTCTACAAATTAATGTCTTGTAAATCCTGACAGTTTTCTGAAAAATCTATGTTTCTATGTCAGTGGTGCTCAACATTTTTCATGTCAAGGACCCACAGAATTATCTGTATTTGGCTGCGGACCGCCATCTGAAAATATGTAGTTCCAGGGACCCGCCCAGAAGCACATATTTGAGTAAAAAACGTTTGCTCGGAAAGAATATTCAAAGATTTGAGTCACAGTTTCACGAGTTTTCAAAGATAGCAGATCTACAAGCTCGTAGCGCGGCACCGAGTGCCGCGCTACGAGCTTGTAGATCTGCTATTTTTCAACAGCTAAAGTATAACATAATGCTTAAAACACCAACATCGGTTCCCGTCCAGAACATGTTCACTCAGAGAGAGTACAAACGGAACCAAATGGACCCTTACGGGTGAGCAACTCTGAGAGTGTACAAATTTGAATACTCTGAGAGTTAAATGTTCACTTCTTTCAAACAGAGCACACATCACTCCATTGGAATGATCAGAGCTGTATAGTGCTCTCGTTGAGACGTATACGGAGCGATGAATCCAGATACCTTCCTCTGGGAGAGAGAGACAGGGATTTCAACCATAATCACATCGCCGCGTTTCAGAAGAACAGAATCATAAGAGAACGCAAGAGTCAAGGCCGATGGAAAGAGCGAGCAGGAAAAAAGAACAGAGGCAGGAGGATGTGGGGGGGGGGGGATTTGACAACAGGCACTGAAACCGTCCATTAGACGGAATGAATAAGTAGCTAGGAGAGGAGAAATAACATAGTTTCTCCCAGTTCAGTTCTTTTTGGAATCGTAGCCCATGAGCCAGAGCTCCAAAATTAATTAGTGTGCAAAACTATACCTATATAACATTGTTTATAGGATCAATATAAGTATTGATGATAACCCTTCCACAGTAGTAGCTTTTTCATATTTTCATTTTTTTGCATATTTTTCTATAATTTATAATGCCTCATTTGCATATTTAAACATTAAAACATTTTAATACAAATAAATCATTTTCATGATTTCATGGTGATAATCTAATATATAGGTATATAGTTTTGCCCACTCAATTCATAATAAATGTTCCAATTTTGGAGCTCAGGTTCCCATTGGGAACCAACCGGTGGAAAAGGGGTCAGAGAACCCTCTTTACATCTCATTCAGCCTCTCTCTTCCCTTGACAGAGGTAAGTGTTCATCAGCAGCGGAGCAGAGGTTTTACACCAGCCACAGGTTCTCTTGTAAACAGCCGTATACTTTATTATGAGCAAGGTTTCTAGTGTGCTCACAGGGAGGCCATTGAAGAGGTCAGACTGATTATTGAAATGGCTTGCGTGACATGATGCGTCGCACGCATTTATCAAATCCAGACACACTTAACCACTATCACAAACATGAACCCCCCCCCCCCCCCATGAAACATGAAAACATGAAAAGTTAAAAATCGTATTACAGGTTTCTGTCCGACGACAGAGACGATATAAAGTCTGCACACGTGTGTGTGTGTGTGTGTGTGTGTGTGTGTGTGTGTGTGTGTGTGTGTGTATGTGAGTGTGCTGTGCGCAGCGTGTCGGTAGCTGTCGTAAAGTGCTGCACTTGGCTACCCGGGGCAGCGCTGGCCAAATGGAGCCGGCTAATTATAGCAAATAAACTGCACTGATCTGTGCCATTAGCCAGCCAGTAATGAAGCACTGAGTGGTGGGATGCTGTGACACTGATGAATGGACCTCTCTGAGTGCTGCTGCTGGCCTGCAGCTCTGTCGCTACTACAAGGACAGAGAGAGACAGAGAGACACACAGAGAGATAGAGAGAGAGAGAGAGAGAGAGAGAGAGAGAGAGAGAGAGAGAGAGAGAGAGAGAGAGAGAGAGAGCCAAGGGGACGTTGAGACAAGAGCCATAATACAGGCTTTGAAAGCAAGGCAGCGGGAGAGAGCATTGTCTCTCTGTGTGTGTGCGTGTGTGTGTGTGTGTGTGTGTGTGTGTGTGTGTGTGTGTGTGTGTGTGTGTGTGTGTGTGTGTGTGTGTGTGTGTGTGTGTGTGTGCGCGCACACGCATGTGCATGCATGCGTGCGTGCGTGCGTGCGGGGGGAGGGAGGGACAGTTCAGTGTCCGCTTATGACTCTGTATAGGGCTGGTCAGGTATATGGATAATATATTGTAACTGTCGGGCAGAAACCTGTTATCTCCATATTCTAACTATTTGTGTTTTTTTATGTAAATTAACACCCTTATGTAAGCGTCACACACAAGCATCGAAAGTAGCAGATGCGCAAGCTCCCAAAACGCTGCAAGATTTCCAGATTCCAGGGGGTCCCCAGCTAAATGATAGTTTGGAACCAAATGGACACTCTCAGAATAAAAATTTACTTTGATTTTACAATATAAATTGGGTCCCAGAGATAGAAATGCCATTAAATATGGGACAGTAGCCTATAATTCAGGTCAAACCACGGGGGCCCTTTGATATGAAAATGGTTGAGAGTCACTGCTAGAGCCGTAAAGATCCTCTATATCTTTTCTAATGGGGGTCCGCGGGCTAATGAGTGTCAATTTGGGGGTCCTTGACATGAAAACGTTTGTGAACCACTGCCGTAGAACACAGTGAAATGATGAAAACACTACGGTTCACACCACAACAAAACACACACACCCAAGGACAACATTAATACAAAATAAAACAACAACAACAACAACAAAAGAAAGACTAATGATGTGGAGTGTGTCAGCACCAACACAGAGAGAGTCGTGTTGTCTCATTGTTTTGTATCCTGTTGTGAAGCATTATTTTAGGGCATTGGTGTAGCGAAGTGCTAAATTAATAAAGGCACACGAAAAAGCAAAAAAGTATATCAAAAAGTACAAAAGTAGTCCTTATGCAGAACATCCCATTTTGCTAATTTTCAAATGTATAACAATCGTTTGAAAATAGCATATCTACAAGCTAGCTCACACGCTATTTTTAAAGTATAGGTCTGAAGTGGTTTCATGATAACAACTAAAATCTATAAGGTAACTAACTAGTAACTAAAGTTTTCAAATAATTATTTGAGTACAAATTCTCTTTTTTTTAACCTCAAAAGTGTTAAGTACAGTAGGCTACTTGAGTAACGTTCCACCACTGGTCACATACAGCATAACGCAAATATTTCACTATAGGTTTGTGCATGTGCCCTGCATGTCTATGCTTGTTTATGAGTCTCTACAGTTTCACGGACATTACCCCATTAACTAGTCAATATCTTCCTCTGTATGTCATGTCATGGGTCACTGAGCATTGGTCAGCACTGTACAGTAGAATCACTATAGATTATCATCCTTGTCGGGTGGAAACCTTGTACTGTATGTCCAAACCTGTTACTTTTCTGGAAATATAAAAGAAAAGAGGACCTGTGTTCCAATGGATCCAATGTAGTTATTATTTAGTGACAAGCTCTTGTTAATACTTTCCAGTGGTTCAATGTTCATGAAACACACAGACAGGGCTTCGCTTTAAAAATATTTGTATAGCAAAAAGAGTTCACAATGTGTTGCGATGCAATGTGTTGTGAGCTTGCAGATCAGAAAAAGATACAAGGTTTCTTGCACAACAGCGACAACGTAGAACATAATATAACAATAACTTGTCTGGAAGTGTGTGCTACTGCTTTGCATTTTAATGCTGTTTACTTACAGCAGACAGACATTCTCAATCAATAAGCTCATAACTGCCATTCAGACAGATCATGTGATGTCAGGCTTACCAGGTACGGAGGACATCGATTTGTGTAACAAAGCCTTAAAACCAACTGCCCACATAAAGTCACAATCGTTGCATCATTTTACTGCTAAAGTATGTTCATAGGGAGTTGAACTTGGTGCACTCAGAACCATTGTCTAATGCTAGAGCCCAGTGTCGCGCAGTCAGTCAAGGGTAAATGGTGTATTTAACTAGCACATTGACCCACCGCGCTTCATTGCAATGTCCATTATATTCACCCATTTCACACACAGTGTTCAGTGTCTTGCTCAAGGACATTTTGCCAGACACTCAAACGCTGGGATGTATGAGTAGCATCGCTTGGCTACGTTGGGAGCTTGGCAAACGTCAGCTCACAGCACATCATCTTGTGCTACGAGCTTATCTGCCATTTAATAAATACATGTTTGGATTCTTTTTTTTTATTTCTTTTTTTTTGTATCATTTTGATTACAGAAATCTTCTTTCCTGGCGGTCCCTGGCACAAAACCCTTTCAGATATATCAATTTCAACGCCAAGACCAACCTTTCCGGCCCAACAAGGCTCTGTCAAATGGGCCCTGGTCATCTTCCTCCTGTTGCTAAGTGACCCCACCGGCGTTGGCACAGCCACACAAAGTCACTTTGCATAAAGTCACTTTGCATAAAAAAAAAATGTTCAGCTTCCTTCAGACAACAGTAGCAGCACACAGGTAATACTAATACATAACAAACAAGAGTCAGTAGGCTAATCCTAATAAGATAATAAAATTGCACAATGTATACTGTATAAATAGTATGCACAGCATATTATTATACACCATCACCATTTAGCAGAAACCGCCACAGTAAACACCACATGATGTACTGTAATTGTTGTGCTCTTTTTCACTCTACAACAAATCTCTTCACTGAAAATAACAGATCTACAGGCTTGATCTGTCTCTTGAGAATAGGTATGCTGCTGGGGTTCAAGTGTCTAAGGAAGGATTCATTAATTAATTCACCTCATACTGCCAGCATTTCCCCCCGAGCGAGGATCACAGCTATGGGCCGTGGAATAAACTGACCAGAAATACCATCTGGGACAAAGACACAGATAAAGTGGGCGCGGATGCGTGCGCAGTTCAAGATCGCGCTCCAGTGTTGTTGACAACATCAGCTAGCAACCCAATGCTAATAAGCATAGTAAGTATAGCATCACGACCGGATCGATCATAATCGCTATAAAAGACGATTTGGCATAGATTGACGCCTTTGGCGCTGGGTCACATTGATTCAAATGACGCAGATCTACGACAAAGGCGAGCACCGAGTTTGACTTGTTTTTATCACTATAGTAGCCGTCAGTCAGTGTTAACTCTCAGGTACATTCAGTCAGTGTTAACTCTCAGGTACATTCAGTCAGTGTTAACTCTCAGGTACATTCAGTCAGTGTTAACTCTCAGGTACATTCAGTCAGTGTTAACTCTCAGGTACATTCAGTCAGTGTCAACTCTCAGGTACATTCAGTCAGTGTTAACTCTCAGGTACATTCAGTCAGTGTCAACTCTCAGGTACATTCAGTCAGTATCAACTCTCAGGTACATTCAGTCAGTATCAACTCTCAGGTACATTCAGTCAGTATCAACTCTCAGGTACATTCAGTCAGTGTTAACTCTCAGGTACATTCAGTCAGTGTTAACTCTCAGGTACATTCAGTCAGTGTTAACTCTCAGGTACATTCAGTCAGTGTCAACTCTCAGGTACATTCAGTCAGTGTTAACTCTCAGGTACATTCAGTCAGTATCAACTCTCAGGTACATTCAGTCAGTATCAACTCTCAGGTACATTCAGTCAGTATCAACTCTCAGGTACATTCAGTCAGTATCAACTCTCAGGTACATTCAGTCAGTATCAACTCTCAGGTACATTCAGTCAGTGTTAACTCTCAGGTACATTCAGTCAGTGTCAACTCTCAGGTACATTCAGTCAGTGTCAACTCTCAGGTACATTCAGTCAGTGTCAACTCTCAGGTACATTCAGTCAGTATCAACTCTCAGGTACATTCAGTCAGTGTCAACTCTCAGGTACATTCAGCAACCTTTCTTCACACCTTCCAGCTGACTCATCTCACGACTTCATTCGAGTGCCATGCCAGTCTACTATGTGTGTAGTAGTCTGTTTAGTGAAGAGCTACTTTTATGGCTAAACTGAACACGCAAACAAGTCAGGCTTGAGGGATGTGGTAGCATGGTTTCCATACAGGCTGTGTGGTGTGGTGTGGTGTTGGGGGGGGGGGGGGTGAGGGAGGGAAGGTGCATCGATGTGTGATGAATGTCAACCTTGTTGAGGAGTGTTTACAGCTGCCATGAATGGACCACCGCCCAGCTTAGAACACACACACACACACACACACACACACACACACACACACACACACACACACACTCCAATGAATGCATTGGACAGAGGCTTACAGTATATGTTCCCAGAAGGCAGACAAACACACACACACACACACACACCTGAGCAGAGAGAGAGTGAGCGTGTGCATGTTTGTATGTCCGACTTCCTTGACGTGTGAAAAGGTCACACTGTGCCAGAATTTGTCCACTTTTGAGAAGCTTGGATGTGATGTTGTCCCTGCACAATAACAGTGTTGTCAATCCCCAAGATGTTATTCCGCATGACTCACCTACTGTAGTGTGCGTATGTGTGTGTGTGTGTGTGTGTGTGTGTGTGTGTGTGTGTGTGTGTGTTTGTATCTGAGCCCAACTCCTAGTCCTAGACCTAGACCAACATTACATTTGTTCAAAAACAACATTTTCGATCAATTTGGGAAACAAATAATGATTTTTGTTAAAAGCCACATTCAGAAATGGTGACATGCTGTTAGAATAGTTTGTATACAGTATAAACATACAAACTATTCTCCTATATTGTCCTACATTGTCTCTGCCAGGTGGAACCTCTCTACAAGCTCAAAACAGAGTAGATGATACTGGTTATGCTTTTGTGTGACCCTGTAGAAGGATCAACAGCTTCAGTGCATAACCCGCTAAACACACCTTTTATTCCATTGTCTTTCCCTGCTAAACACGCTAAACCCGCCATTTGTTTTATATGTTTAATTTGCGGTTGTTTAATACGTTTTATGAAAATCCGGCTTTGTTGCGGACATCGTGACGAAGTGGACGCGTTATGATGACTTAACCGGAAATCGACCTTAAACTTGCTTGCAAGGGCTTCTGGGAAACTGAGTCCAATGCAAAGTGACTCTTCAAAGTTAACTGTAAACATCGGCAATCAACATAACTTCTTATTTTGACTAGTTCGGCAATGAAACTGTTTTAATTTACGAAAATACAGGAAACATTGGGCCAGACATACTGTATGTCTGTCTGGCTCGTGTGTGTGTGTGTGTGTGTGTGTGTGTGTGTGCGTGTGTGTGTGTGTGTGTGTGTGTGTGTGTGTGTGTGTGTGTGTGTGTGTGTGTGTGTGTGTGTGTGTGTGTGTGTGTGTGTGCGCGCGTGCGTACCGACAACAAACACTCTCTGATGCTGAGCTCTCACTCTCACTCTCAGCTGCTTGTGACAGAAGGTAAAAGAGGATATTTTTACCAGAGCCTGGGCTGCGTGTTGTGGAACCAAACTGGAGCATCCATAGCCCCCTCCTCCATTAGCATACATTTTGTGAACAAACAAAATGCAAAAACCTGTGACAGGATGGCAATAGGCTTGACATGCCGTCAGGCTATTAGTGATCGTCTAAAGCAGCGAACAACAGCATGTAAATGGGGTGAGAGCAAGGCACAAGCAGAGGAGAGATGCCTGCTCTTTCCGTGGAAAATTCATCCATCTTCTCTGGTAAACAGTTGCTGCTAAGCCGGGGACCCAACATTTGCCAATATCCCTGCTAAGAAAGCTCACAGCTTGTACATCTGCTATTTTTGAAAATAATTTGAAAGTGTGAGAACTTTAGAAGGCATGTGTAGAATCAGCCTCTGGTCTTAATGGTGGGGGGGGTCCCTATATGGGTAGGGTTCCCTATAGCAAACCGAGGAACAATTCACCCATCACGTTAAAGGCCATTCACAGTACACTGAGCACTACAATTAGATCGATAACTCTTTTATCGTTGCCGTTGGCCATTGTATTCATTTTAATAGTTGTGTGAACTCTGCCATCCACTTGACTTTATTTTTGCAGTTATACTTCTTGCGCTCAGTGTGAACGGCCCTTTAGACCAACTTTATTCTATACAGGCTATTGAAAAAGGAGATTTCTAACACAAATGTCCTCGTCCTCGACATGGGACTGTTTTTGAATCACGGAGCTAGACAACTAGGCGTGGACAGAGAATCTCAGGGCGTGTGGAGGAACTAATCTCAGGAATCAAATGAGTCCACTGGCTCTTACGGAGGCTTCTCATGTTGGTGCAGTGCCACAAATGTAAACAAACAAACTGGAGAACAAGCATCAACTTCCTACCATTGTCGCAGCATGTGTCCTGAACAGAGGGTTCACACACGCACACGGACGCACACGCACGCACACACACACACACACACACACACACACACACACACACACACACACACACACACACACACACACACACACACACACACACACACACACACACACACACACACACACACACACACACACACACACACACACACACACACACGCACACACACAAATATGTAATCGCTTGTCGTAGTGTTAAAACATATTCCAAAGTGGTGATCGCCACAACAGAGCGGAGGAGGAAGCGTCCCGCACCGCTCCACCCCCGCCATTGTAATGAATTGGGACTCAATTTCCCTTAATCAAAAACATGTATTGATAGAATAATAGTTAAGAGTCCCAGATTACAGAATTTAGAGTTTTCGAAACTGTTTAACCGCAATGTGCCTGTGAAAGCACAGCACATAGGCTACAGCATGCGGGAACCTCGTGTGTCGTCTGTACTCAAAAATACATATTCAATCGCAACGTAACTAAAAGTGCATCTTGAAGTCATCATCTCAATCCTCAGTCAGGCTAACGATACGAGAACCAGACATGCTTTCTTCTGACTGGAAGTGAAAGCAAAGTGAAGAGACAAGACCCAGAGCACTGCAGGCAGGATTCAGGAGAGATGAGGCAAAAGGACCCAACGAACAGAGCGGAAGAGAGATGAGGCAAAAGGACCCAACGAACAGAGCGGAAGAGAGATGAGGCAAAAGGACCCAACGAACAGAGCGGAAGAGAGATGAGACAAAAGTGGAAGAGAAAACAAGAAAGAGTCGGGTCTTTTCATCCATGCATATTTCAGTAAACCCAGAGCAGCTGTGACAAGGCTAGACCCTAAACAACCTCACCATGTTCACCATCTATGTCTCTCCCCCCCCCCCCCCCCCCCTCCCCCTCTCCCCCCTCTCTCTCTCTCTCTAGATCAGGGGTGGGAAACTGGCGTCCCGGGGGCCATATGCAGCCCCCACCTTCACTTAATGTGGCCCTCATGTTAATATCAGAATACTGATATAGTATATTGATTTCAGCTGTTAGGATTCCAAACCTCCAAACTTTAATTACTTCATGACTAGTATTAAATGACTAGTATTAAAATGTTATTGTCTTTTTGTGTCCAATGTTAACAGTTCATAAAATTAACATAACTATAACTAAATGCATTTGACATTCAATAAAAAAGGTTACTTTTCAGGATTCCAATTAAAAAATTGGAAAAAATGTATTCAGGTTTTCAATTCAAATATAGCAAAAATAGCTGATCTACAAGCTCAAAACGTGTCGCATTGCGACGCGTTTTGAGCTTGTAGATCGGCAATTTTTTCTAAAACAGTAATATGCAATGTGGCCCTCTGGAGTGAGGATGGAAATATATTGGCCCTATATTGGCCCTCTCCATCGTCATCGTTGGCCCTGCTCTAGATACAGTGCATAGTGTGTGAATAGGGATAGTGCGTAGAGGAGCTGGTGGCGGTATTAAGATCACATTACCCATTACTTTCCCCCAGTGTACCGGGCGTCGTGCAGGGTGGACGTGAGAGTGGAACGGGAGGAAGAGGAAAGGAGACAATGGGGCAGACGACAGACAGACAGAAACAGACAGACAGGCAGTCTCTGTCTCCCTCTCTCTGTCTCCCTCTGTCTCTCTTCAACGTCAACAGTGACTCTGCGTTTTGGACAGGAAGAGATGGGTGATGGAAGATGGCCAAGATGAAAGAAGGCATGCAGGAAGTTAAGTTGACAAAGAGGAAGGTACAGAGAAGACAATGACGTGAAGGAAGGAGGGGGGGGGGGGGGGGGCTGGTGACTGGCCATGTGGAGAAGGAGAGGAACTGGAGAGGAGTGGTGGACTCAGATTTTGTATTTTAAAGTAAAAGAAGCAATAGCACAATGTAGGAATGCTCTGTTAGAAGTGTAAAGGGCCTTGCAAACGTGGAGCGATAAAACACGCCTATAGTTCATTTTCAATGAGACCTGCGTTTTTGCTCGGAGAAGTTGCGATGCGACAACGCAAGCGTATTTACGTGAATTTGTTGCACTCATGCTCGTTACGTGCACGAGAATACCAGGCCCTTAAGGCTGCATGGTATTCAAAATGTTGCTTAAGTACAAAGTATATGGCATTGGTATACTAAGGTAAAAGTCATTTAAAAAAAGAGAAAAAGATAACTAATAATTTTAGTCGTGACAAATTAGAAATTTGTCCCCGAAAATGAGAACAGCAGACAGCTTTTTGAAAATATATGCCAAGGACCCCCATAATAGAAGATTTTTGCGGCTCTGTGATTTTCAACCATTTTCATTTCAAGGGCCCCCGCAGTTTGACTTGTATTAGGCTACGGTCGCCAATTTAATTGCATTTTTATCTCTGCATGCATGGGAGCCCAATTTATATTGTAAAATCATATTTAACTGTGTACAAATGGAAACAAATGGACCCCTTATAGGGTCCATTTGTGTTGTACACTCTCAGAGTTACAGAGCCATAAGGGTCCATTTGGTTCCTAACTATCATTGGAACTCAATTTGGGAACCACTGTCGTACGGCATGACATTTAAAAAAACAAACGCCACTGGCGAGGAGTGAGGACCAGGGGGGTGGGGGTGGACGGGGGACATGTACAAAAATATCCCCATCTCATGGCTGCGCAGTGATAAATAAATGATAAATAAATCTTTAGTCAGGGCCGCAGCTGGGTTCCTCTCCCATAGATATAAAAAAAAAGTAGATGCCTCATTGGCTGCTGCAGTTCGTTGGAGCCATGTGTGTCAAAGGAGGGGCGGAACGAAATGCAGCCCGAAAAACAAGCTTATAATAAGCTGACATGGCAACACATGCTGCCTGTCCCTGCCCCCCCTCTCTTCCGTCCGTCCGTCCCCCCCCCCCCCATCCCTCCCTCCCCCCCCCCTTCTCTCTCTCTCTCTCTCTCTCTCTCTCTGCCTGATGACAAAGCACCAGCAGGTCTATTTATGGTCAGGTAGCAGCAGCAACGCACCGTGACCACCACCACCATGCCAGGCTCACAGGGCCTGGGGCCTCTACCATCCAGCAGCAGCAACGCACCGTGACCACCACCATGCCAGGCTCACGGGGCCTGTGGCCCAACGCACCGTGACCACCACCACCATGCCAGGCTCACGGGGCCTGTGGCCCAACGCACCGTGACCACCACCACCATGCCAGGCTCACGGGGCCTGTGGCCCAACGCACCGTGACCACCACCACCATGCCAGGCTCACGGGGCCTGTGGCCCAACGCACCGTGACCACCACCACCATGCCAGGCTCACGGGGCCTGTGGCCCAACGCACCGTGACCACCACCACCATGCCAGGCTCACGGGGCCTGTGGCCCAACGCACCGTGACCACCACCACCATGCCAGGCTCACGGGGCCTGTGGCCCAACGCACCGTGACCACCACCACTATGCCAGGCTCACGGGGCCTGTGGCCCAACGCACCGTGACCACCACCACCATGCCAGGCTCACGGGGCCTGTGGCCTCTACCATCCGTCGTCCAGGGGCCTGGTGTCATCGCTCCTGGGAACCCATGGTGACAGCCTCAAATGAGCCACTCTGTCACCTTCCAAACACACCACCACCACCCCCTCTCTTCCCCCCTCTCCTCCAGTCCCAACAGTCACTTCATAAGTGGACAAGCACTGATATCAGTGAGTGTATCACCGTCGCTCCGACATGGCAGCCAAGAGTCTCTCAGGCAGCCACAATTAACAGCTTTGCTGTAACAAGTAGGTGTTGTTGTGTCTGACGGGTGTTGGTGTGTCTGATGAGCGCTTCAATTAGAGCTGAAGTGCTGCTGTTGAGCTGATTTCCTACTGGGGACTAGATCAGGGGTTCAACAAACCTTGTGATTATTTCAAGGACCCCCCCGTGACTGTGTACAATTGGAACCAAATGAATCCGTAGGGGTCCATCATTGATCAACGGATCAATGGACCACCCTGGACCTCCACCCCACTGTTTGCATGTCAATGAGACAGCACTCTGCCATACTGAGGCAAATATTGAGCGCTCAGTGCTTGCGCACTGAGAGATAAGCAAGATAAGCAACAACGATCTCTGGATGAAAACTAAACAACTACCTGCAACAGAGGAAATTGGACAAAGAAGATGGAGATGGATCGGGCAAACACTGCGCAAGCCAGTATCAAACACCACCAGACAGGCTCTGACTTGGAACCCTCAGGGAAAGAGAAACAGAGGCCAGCCCAAAAACAGCTGGCAGAGGGATCTCCAGGCAGACACCAAGAGGCTGGGATGCACCTGGTCGCAGATAGAGACGAATGCCAGTGACCGAGAACTCTGGTCGGCGGGCGGGCAGGCCGGTGGGTGGGTGGGCAGGCCGGGGGGTGGCCAGGCCGCGGGCAGGCCGGTGGGTGGGTGGGCAGGCCGGGGGGTGGCCAGGCCGCGGGAAGGCCGGTGGGTGGGCAGGCCGGTGCACACCGCTGCTCCGATCAGCGACAAACTGCCAAAATACGGGGTTTGCCATGACAGCTCCCTGGCACAAAACCTCAGCACTTATGCAGCCTGTTTGTCACAAAACAAACTAACTAAATCTGAGTTGTCCCCCCCCCCCCTACCCGCTTCAAGTAAAATGCTAGTAATTCAACTGAGTAATTGAATTATAAGCGATCAACCAGGCCTTCATCCAAGAGTATCTAATTATGTTTGGAAAAACTATTCCAGACAAAATGTAATTACACAGGAATCCAGTTATTGGTATAACTGACTGAACGGGGGAGTTGCCCCAATCAGCTCATCTCTAATGAACCGTCCAATTACAGTGCAATAAATAACTCTTCAAGGACCAAGACGGAAACGCAATATCATCGCTACATTAGCATGTTGAACAAACAAACAAATCTGGTGGAAACCTCATATATCCAAAACTGTGACTTTTCAAGGATTCTATAATTGTGGTTTCTACAGTGGTGGAAAGTAAAGTAGTTTACTTAAAATGTTCAGGTATTTGTATCACTTCCCATTTCCAATACTTTTACTCCACTACATTTCAGATCCAAATATTGTACTTTTACTCCACTACATTTATGTGAAAACTTTAGCTATAGTTACATTGTTTTGATTAGTATTACAAAGTCGTTATAGGACTTCAGGACAATTATTTACATTTTGATCTACAAGCTCACAATGTGTCACGATGTGACCCATTGTAAGCTTGTATATCTGCTATTGTCAAAAAGATTTGTATACATGTTACAACTTTAAATGGGACATTCTGCATAATGAGAACTTTTACTTTTGGTACTTCAAGTACATTAGCCAATACTTTTGTACTTTCACTCAAGTATTTCAAAATGTTCTATATTGCTGTATTGATACTTTTACAAAGATGTGAGTACATCATCTACCACTGCATGGTTAGGATATGGAGATAAGAGGTTTCTGCAACGCAGGCCAATAACAAGCCCATTCTGTGCCATCCTCCGGTGCTACCGACCCTGAGACCACCGCGCTCACGACCAGCACCACAGGGACTATCCGCATGCCTGTGTTTAATTTATGCCTCGCTGCTGCAATTGTTTGCATTTTGTTTCATGCATCTTGTTTACCCGTTTATGCATTCCCTCCCGTGTGGATTCAATTATTCATTTGATCTTCCCCCATTTGTATGCATGCAACTGCACCCGACCACGACCGCAGGGAAAAGGGCAGTAATGCTGCAAGTTTGGGGTTGTTGTGTTTGCGTGTGTGTGTGCGCGTGTGTGTGTGTGTGTGTGTGTGTGTGTGTGTGTGTGTGTGTGTGTGTGTGTGTGTGTGTGTGTGTGTGTGTGTGTGTGTGTGTGTGTGTGTGTGTGTGTGTGTGTGTGTGTGTGTGTGTGTGTGTGTGTGCGTGCGCGTGTGTGCGTGCGCGCGCGTGTGTGTGTGTGTGTGTGTGTGTGTGTGCGGCGGGTTGGGGAGGGGGGACTAACTCGCAGTGATTGACAGACAGCTCTGACAGATTGGAAGTGAAGGAGGCGGTCCTGGAGTGGGCGAGGCAATTAAGCAAGACACTTTGTGTCTGGCAGAGGCTATGGAAAAAGCTATGTTTCTATGTCAGTCGTTCTTCAAAAATAGCTAAAGCATAACATGATGCTAACACCAAAAGGGGTTCCCGCCCAAAATGGGCTAATGAAAAGGACCAGAATGGAAATAAGCCGGGAAAGTTCGATTGTGCTCTTTTCATGTGATATCATATCACCAAATAAAATCAATCAATCAATCAATCAAAATCAAGGGTCTATTTGGTTCCATATCGCTAGCCTGGAATCAAGACTATAATTTGCTACGTTTGGTGGATTTGTTTATTCTCACTTCGCTATCAGTCTGGCCAAGGTCCTATTTGACGCACATTTCTAGACTGAGTAGCTACAGTAAGTGAGAAAAAATAATACACCTTGTATGTTCAAATCAAAATTTTCAGGAAAAGGGAAAAATAACCTGTGTTTCACACGCTCTTGTTAATACTTTTCATCGGTTCAATTTGTTAAAAAACCCACAGACACACTTAACCACTTTCACTTTCAAAGCTTTTCTTGCTAACACAGCATAAAACAGCAGATCAATTCTGGTAGACCAGCCTTTTTTGGTACTTCCGTCTGACACTGTGGCATGATGAGGTATAGGGCAGTCATTTACAAACATAAAAACACTGTGGCATGATGAGGTATAGGGCAGTCATTTACAAACATAAAAAGATATACAAGCAACGAAATTAGTTAATTAGAAGTTAAATAAATACTATGTACTCTCACACTGAATGTACGGATCTAGACGCACAGAGGGCTGCAAAGTGCAAACTACTTTGTGTGTGTGAGAGTGCAGGCGTGGGTGTGTGTATGGGTACGTGTATGGGTGCGTGCACGTGCGTGCGTGCGTGCGTGCATGTGTGCGTGTGTGTGTCGTCTCTAGACAGGAGCTGTCAGGTCGTGACTTCCAGCTCCGGCCTCCTGCATGCAGAACAAGAGCTCGCCATGTGAGGCACACCTGCAGCAGCCCTCTAATGAGCCTTCTTTTCACCTGACACGCTCTGGCATCACTGCCTCGAGCACAAGTACTGTCAGCATGTGCGAGCACACACGCATGCACACGCAAACACTCACACTTTGTGAACAAGTACAGGAGAGGGGATGAGAGAAGAGAAGTAGGGAATGCCATTGTTATCGTTTATCGTGATTAAAAAACGCTAATAATCGTGGGGATTGTAATTTTAGCGTGAAATTGTCCTCTGTCATACACTATAGTTATAGTATGAATTAGCTTTTGTTGAGCTGCAAATGAAGTACCACTTAAACCCTCTGTACTAAACAGACCAGTAAAGAGCGCATTAGGTACGCTCTTAAGACAAGACAAGACAAGACAAGACAAGAGAAGAGAAAATGATTACTTCCAGTTTATCCATCTGTCACTGATACACAACATATTGCGGCCTGACCCCCCCTTGAACCACTGAACCAAAGCTGTGTATAGCTGATAGAAAAGTGTAGTGTGTACGTGTCAATACAGTATATGCAGCATCGTGGAGCCAGCCAAGTTCACTTCAAGGCAATGACAACAATAGGAGCGATTTCACGGTCCTCCCTCTCATCCTACTCTGCCAGAATCAGTGGAGGAAGAAGTACTCAGATTTGTGTAGATTGAGGTCCCAGAAAAAAAAAACTAAATGGTATCAGATGGGGGTCTGTGGTGCTTACTGCTGGGGCTGAGAATCACCTTGAACCCTTATAATTTAACTCTGAGTGTACAGATAGATCCATTTGTACAGATCGATACACTCTCAGACCAGTAAGGTTCCACTTGGTTCCTAGGAAGAGAATCCCTATCTACACTTGAGTTTAGATTTATTGAGCAACGTTTCGGTCGTCAGACCTTCATCATGGCTCCTATAACCATCAATACTAACTTAGCCGAGGACACCCTTGGAACCTCATCAAGGACCCCTGAAGGTCCCTTGACACCAGGTTGAGAACAAACTGATCGAAACCCCACCATGGTACAACTTTAAAAGCCAGACTAAATTATATTATTAATATATCAGACTATTCTTCTTTCAGATTAGTCGGTCCAAAAAATGTGTAAATCGTTAAGCGTCAAGCAGTTCAAAGAGGTCCCAAAACGCCTTACACTGCATGTGCTTGTGCAGTGTAACTATATTGCACCTGCATACACTGCAACGTCCAACGCTGAAGCGAAATATCGTGCTTCAACCTTAACACCTTCTTTGAAGTAGACCTGCATAACCTATAGGGTAATTGGATGGAAGCAAACTCCACAGAACGTTGTAATACCTAATTTCCGACGTTGTCAGAATGGTGAATGATGTGCTTATTTCCAAGATGCTGATGCAGGCTTTTTTTCTTTTTTTTTTTACGGCTCGGGAAAAAAACATTGGCTTTATACTGTAGCTGTGTTTTGTTTTTTATATTGCCTCTATATCAGTGATTTCCAACCATTTCTGGATCAGGGCCCACTTGATCAATATGGAAAATGTGTGCGGTCCATCGATCTGTCCACTTAACACAGCAGCCAGACAGCTGCCGTTTAAGTGGACATTATGGGTGGGCTGCACTGGGCAAGCGTGCATTTTAAGAGCATGTTAATTTTAATGATCAATCAATCAATCAATCGATCGATTGGCTTGAATCAATGCAACTAACATTCTATGATAACTTGTATTTTTCACGGTTTTAAAGGCAAAATAGCATTGTTTTTTTAGATTATTCCTTTTAAATATTGATGTTACAGTATGTCATGACTAAAACCTTATCTTTTTGCCAATTGTTTGGGAGGCCCACTTGTTACATCCTCACAGCCCATGCAGTGCAGTGGGCCCGCTGGCAACACAGGTTGGTAATTGCTTATTTATTCTGGCACACTTTTCTCTCTACATACATTCACACCTACACTACAGCGAGAGAGCCAAGCGTGGGTGTTAAAAAACAAAGGCAATAACAAACCAAAATGTTTTATTTTTTGCGCAGCGAGGGAGGGTTGCAGGGAGGATAGCGCGAGAGAGAGAGAGAGAGAGAGAGAGAGAGAGAGAGAGAGAGAGAGAGTGAAATAGTGAAAGAGAGAAAGAGAGAGATGAGATGGAGGGTTGGAGGCCAACATAAAATAAAAGAGAGAAAGTGAGTCTGTAGGGTTAATACAAGATCAGGACTCGGGGGAGTTTCTGGTTTTGAACCAGACGGTGTGAGTGTGTGTGTGTGCGTGCGTAAAGAATACTTTTTAAATGTTTGCTTCTGGCTGCGATGGGATAACATCTCGAGTGTGTCTCTCACTCCCCAGTCAGCCTGGGCGGAGGTTTAGGCCTGTTTTATACATTTAAGTCATTTGTTCTTGTTAAAGTCATTGAACTTCGTCCAGATGCAGGTGCGTTGGACGGTGACAAACGAAGCAATCATGAACAAACATGTATGAACTCTGCTCCTGCTCAGCAGCATAGGTTTTATTCATAACCTCTGGACCTTCCTCAAGAGTGTCCTTTTTGGAGTTTTTTTGTTTTGTTTACGTGCTTTATTTTCTGTGTGTTGTGTTGTTGTTGCTTTCTCTGCCACTGCCCTGGTAGATCTCACTACATTCCACCCAGAGCTAAGGGTGTCTGACCAGCTGCCGCTGCTTGTGCCCACAACCAGCTTGAAGAGCTGAGGTAATCAAGCTTTTTGCTGTGGCTGCCCCGAGGCTGTGGAATAGCCTGTCGCTTAACATTAGAGCTCCCCAGTCCATATAGACACTGTTAAATCATGTTCTTTTTCTCTAACCTTTGAGCACATGCAGTTGAAACTGGACCTCACCGTTTTCTGCTGTGTATTTTAATTTGTTAGTGTTTTTAATCTGCTGTTATTAATGTGTTCGCTTGGTCCCATAGCACTTTGGTTGTCATTTTAATTGTGCTTTATAAATGCAATTTTAGTTGCATTGAGAAAGTAACTAAGTACATTTACTGCAGTGCAATTTAAGGTACGTTTACTTTACATGAGTACTGCATGTCCATTTTACTGGTACAAATGTACTTTTTACTCCACTACAATTATTTGATAATTGTACTGTATTAATAGTTTATTTGCAGATGTAGATTATTATTACAAAACATACATTAACCTATGAAACCCTGTTTTGCAGGTTGGCTATTCAATTATAGAAAATCTGCAAGCTCACAACGCTTTGCAGATAATGAATATATATTTCATTTAATTTCGGCACTTTTGTTTTTTTGTTGTTTATTTTGATCCCAATACATTGTAACTTTTACTGCAGTAAAAATGTGAATACAGGACTTTTAACAAAAAATAAATGTTTGTTGGTATTGCTACTTAAACTTAAACCAATCTGTGTCGTTTTAGATTTTAACGTTGGCTATTAAAAAATGGCAGATCTAGAAGCTCATAGCATGTAGACCTGCTATTTTGACCACTGTGTGGAGGGCTGTAGAGTCGGCCTCAGGTCTTGGTGCGTGTGCCAAACACAGGGATGCAAGCAGTGCGGGGAGCGTTGCTAAGGGCAACAGATGGGCAATAGCATCCCTCTGCCTGCAGCTCATCTCTGGGTCAGAGCCGTTGCCCACGGTCATTCTCTCCAACATTAAGATGTGAGCTCGCCGCTGGTTGCCCATGGAGACATGTTCACAGTCTCAGTGGTGGAAGCTAGCTGAAGTACATATCGCTGTTGAAACCTCATATCTCCATATTTTATTTTATTTTCAGTTAATTAACACCCTACTTGATCACACTACAGTGTGACACAACAGTAGTAGCTTGTTGATCTGCTGCTTTTGATATACTTGTGAATTGTGAAAAGTAACAGTTTTGGATCTGTAATAGTCCTGTACCTGGCATGAAGACCTGCTCTCAATTTGGTGAATTTCTGTCTTGAACTGAGTCAGTGGGTCCCTACTCTGGTCCGCCATAGTGCCACGAATGGCGCAATGGGCATAAAACATGTCTGCCATCGGCTGAAAATCCAACTTTATATAACTTTATATAACTGTCTTTCAATTCTCAGAGTTACGGATGCATACGAGTCCATTTGGACAGTGGTTCAAATCCACAGATGTGGACAAAAGTATTTTTCTCCCCCACAAAAAAAACATCTCCAAAATAACTTAGTACTCTGTATCCTATGAATTATGCAAACATTTGATCCTTCAGGAATTTGGGTAAGAGAGAGTACACTAGCGCTCTGCCAAGACAACAAGAAGCTTGTTTGGTATCGCTCAACGTCTCTGCGTTGCTTCGTCACTGACTAAAGCCTCAGTTAATACTTGGTTGCTTGCCACCGGCGTCGGGTTCAGTAAATAGCAGGTCTACAAGCTCACAACGCATCACAAATGTGACGCGTTGTGAGCTTGTATATCTGCTATTTACAGCTTGCGACACCAGCATACAACTAAGTACAACAAAATCTGGCTTAATGCTGCATTTAGTGAGGCTCTGATTGGCGTTGGCCGTTGGGCGTGTGACATCACACCTCGTCTTTAGGCCCTGCGTGTCAGACCTGTCTGTTGTCAGTGAGTGCTGATCTGAAGACTAGCGTTTAGTTAATTAAACTTTAATTAAACTGTAAATTAATGCTATTATGCATGATATGATATGATGATAATGACGTCAGGTGGTGTTAACACTGTGTGTGGGGGAAACGTCCACACATTGTACTACTACTGTACCCACAGCACTGTGGACAGACACAGTGGAGAGACAATAGTCCCCCCTCAGTGCCACACAGTGCTCTGTTTGATCTTCTCCTCCTCTACGAAACATGGACGTATACTGTAGTGCCGAGACAGCACAGATAATGGCATGGCAGACAATACGGCAGTGTGGGACATGGACACAGCAGTAGGGTAGGAGGTGGCACGCACGCACGCACACACACACACACACACACACACACACACACACACACACACACACGTTTTGGACATAATGAGGTTTCCACCCGACAGAGACGATTGCCAAAAGTGTGATGTTGGCCGGACTGGCCAACACTGCAAAAAAATAAGGCGTACTACCCACAATGTTCCTGTTGAGTCCCGTGGGACTACAACCCCTCCTCTGCTCCGCAAACACTCAGCTGCTATATATAGAGGTGTGTATAATTAGAGATACAAATTAGAAGCAGAGAGTTCAGACAGAACGAATAAAACCAAGCGGACCGGGATGAGAGAGAGAGACAGAGAGGGGGGGTGGGGGGGATGACAAAACCCAATGTCACAAGATGAGTGAGAGAGTGCATGTGACCTTAATCACACACACATGCGCGAGCGCACACACACACACACACACACACACACACACACACACACCTGGCTGGTCAATGTTGTTTGTACAGTTCTTCTCTGTGTTTCATTACGAACACATTTCCCCCAGCTAATACCCAGACGGCAGCCGCTGATAAAGAACACCACACACACACACACACACACACACACACACACCCCATCCCAGCAGAGGAAATTGGAAAGACAGACAGAGAGAGAGAGAGAGAGAGAGAGAGAGACACACACACACACAGAGAATGAGAGACAGAGACAGAGACAGAGAGGAGGTGAAGCTCAGTGTGGGGTGTGTCGACAAAGAACCTGTGGACAGAGGACGGGACGGGAGGAGGCCAAGGAATGGAGGTGAGGACAGAGATAAGACACACAGTACAGAAGAGTGATTCCAAGGGACGGGTGAGCAGAGTGGATGCAACACAGAGTCCAGACTAGATGGACGGAACTGGATGGAGGAACATTGAGAAATCTTGAAATAACGACTGGTTTACAAGACATTTGTAGAATCTTCCTCAGGTCTTGATGGTAAAATAACAAGAAATGAGAATAATAATTCAAACTCAGAGAGTTTGAAGCATTCGGCGTAAAGCTCCATGCCAAAACGGGTTAGCGCAGTATTGATTTTTGTGCTGTGAGCCAAATGGAAATGTAACTATGTCTTCCCCTTTGATTTTAATAATATAAAAATAGTATTAAAAAAATAAAACATTTTGTATGCCTAAACACTTCTACACACCCACCCCCACCCTCCTCCCCCACCGCGGTAAAGGAGGTTACACACAACTAGGTCACTTTAGAGTTCTTACTGGAATATGTCTTGATGTACATAATGATGTATCAGTCTCCAACGTGACTGCATGAGTGCTCAGTTCTATATATACACATGTATGTACGTACCTTACACATACCCCTGTCTATGCACGCGTGTAAGAAGTGTGTGTGTGTGCGTGCGTGTGTGTGTGTGTGCGCAAATTGCGTTGCAGAGCAAAGCACAGAGCCACCGCATTTCTCCTGATTGATTCAGCAGCACGCCGGTGTGCTTTCATGTATCCCGGTGGTGCTGCTGCGGGTTTGCGTTACACAACATCCACTGATCCTGCCTCGCCAGGGACCCCCGCCGAGCGGAGCACCACGTCCGTGCTGCGCCACGCTCTCCTCATCTCGCCTCTGGATTACAATAACTCTGTTCTGGCAGCACTCCCAAAGCTGTCCCCCGAGCCCCGCCAGAACATCTCACCCAGAAGGCTGCGAGCCAGCCTGCCTCGTTTTAAAAACTCTCACTTCGTTCCCCTCGTATCAAGTCAACCCTCCTGCCTGATTTGGACGGGCAATGGATCATTTTAAATGCTGGCTATTCAAATAATGTTAAAAAAAAACAGTGCCACTGCTCCAAAGGATATCGGCCTACGTGTTGTGAGCCTGTAAATCAGCTGTTTCAGGTGTATGCGTAGAAACACTAACACTCCGGTTGGGTCTCTATCCTTTCATTACTCTATGCCCCAACGGCCCAACCCCACATTCACGGTTTCCCACCATCTACTCCAATGGTTCCCAAACCCTTTATAGCTACAGACCCAAAAGAGAAATGAGATATATGAGACTAAAAGCAGTGAAAATACAAAATAGGTTTAAAGAATTGTTCCGCAACCCAAACACGGGAAACAGTGATCTATTGATTCCTAGCTTCTTCTTTTTTGACTGAATTATCTTTTTTCAGGGAAAAAGAAAATCCCTTTTCTTAGTTTGGCAATTTCAACGTTTAGGTTTTCCGGCGTCCATACTCATTATAAGTTATCTCTAGGGCTATATGACACAATGTGTCACTATGAAAATGTATGTGTCGCTTGCATTACAATACTGCAGCGATAGGCTTCATGTTAGACTGAAATATCTATGAAGACATTTAGAAAAAATAAAATATCTATGAAGACATTTAGAAAAAATAAAATACAACTCCAACTTTCAATCTCCAGAAGCCTCCATCAGTGGTGAAAAGTAGCAAAGTACATTTACTCTAGCACTACAGTAAGTAACACGTATTTTTACTTTATTTGAGTATTTCCACTTTTTCAATACTTTTTTTACTCAAATACAATAACAGCTGTAGTTACAATGCACTGTAGGTTTAAATTATTATTACAAAACCTAATTAAGACCTATTTTATAGGCTACTTTATGTATTCGAAAATAGACAATCTACAAGCTGACAATGTGTGGCTGAGCTCATAGATTGACTATTTTCAAAATATTGTGTACTTTTACTTCGGTAGCTATATTTTGATGCCATTACAATTCTACTTTTACTCAAGTCAAATTTTGAATACACGCCTTTACTAAATAAATACAAATGGACGCACCCAACAGTTGTTTTCGTCCACTAAAACTAAGACGGAAAGTATTTGTCGACTTCCTTTTTCCACTGACGAAAACTAAATGGAAACTAAATGGAAACTAAATGAAAACTAAGCTATGATGACTAAAACTTTGACTAAATATACTGACAATTTTCGTCAACAAATTTAAACTATATAGACTAAAATGTTAGGAAGGGACTAGTGGACAAGAGATCCACTATAAGTCATTTTACAATTAGTTGCATGCTGAAAATAGACGATCTACAAGCTCACAACGTGTTGTGGGCTTGTAGATCAGCTATTTTCAGCAAGTGCAAAAAACAACGGCATCAAGGCCTGCCAGAATACATTTTGTTCGACTAAATCAACTGTAGATTTAGTCGACTATTAAATCTTATGATATTTAGTCGACTAAAACTAGACTAACAATAAAACATTCCAGGTGACTAAAATGTGACTAAAACTAAATGAAAACTATTCAAGAGACTAAAATCTAAATTTGCTGCCAAAAACAACACTGGCTCCCACCCACCCATCCATCCACCCATGCAGCAGTCAGAGAACAGAAGCATCCATCACATGCTGTAATGGTGAAGCTATGCTGTTCACTGCTCTGTCACAGAGAGGATGGATGGAACACTTGCACAAACCCCTGACCACACCACCACTTGACACCACAAACCAGGTCAGCTGGAGAGGGCTGTTGCACGCACTCATCCAGCCAAAGGGTCGGGTTGGGACAAAACGGTTTTTAAGGTAGACCAAACCAAAGCAACACATTGTAACTCAATGAGTTGCATTGGTGTGGTTTACCTTAAAACTGTTTTGTCCCAATAACCCGACCCTTTGGTGTGGTTTGGGCTTCATGATTGCCATTACCGCCTATACCCTCAAGCCTAAAACAGCCGATCTTGTAGGCGAGCTTGTAGACCCAATTATGTTCAGTGTGCCACACCAGTCAGTGCACAACCCTAACCCAAGCCCCCAGGGAGGCTCTCCAGCGTTGAAGCACTCAGTGGTTAGAGCGTGAACTGCAGGCGGACCCGTGGATTAATGACAGGGAAACCCTGTGCAGTAGGCTTTAACATTGAGTGCTCGTTTGCACTTCCGCATTTGACCACCAAAATGTTGTGGTGAATGTGGTCAAATGCGTAAGTAGAGCTGGGTTCTTCCGGGTGCTTCAAAACGCCACTGAGCAACTTCCACTGACATATAACCCCTAAAACTATCCTCTAAAATGTCTAATCCAAACGTGAATCTTTCTCTACTGAAATTGTAAACCTAGTTCCCCAAATCCGTTTTAACCATAAACAATGTATCTTGTGAGGACCAGGAAACTCTTGAATCATTTTATTTGGATTTGCATACAAAGTGCAATATAATAGATCCAGAAACTGATCATCAAAATAATATTGCATTACGGTGCTTGCACACATAGAAAAAATCTAACACATTGCGCGAGTGCACACACACACACACACACACACACACACACACACACACACACACACACACACCTCCTTTGTCCATTTATAATGCACAGCAGGATGGAGATGAACAGAGGACAGCAGGAGCAGGTAATAGGCAAATCTGAAATCAAAGGCAGACGGAACGTAATTTCTCTCAGTAATCGTTTCATGCATGACGATGACTCTCTCTCTCTCATAAGCATTGTATTAAATAAAAAAAACAATCTATGTGAGCGATACTGAATTTGCAATGAAAGGAGGAGGGGAAGTGGCACAGTGGCACAGTCGGTAGCGCTTGTCGCATCACAGCTAGAAGGTCCTGGGTTCGATTCCCGCTGGGGACGCTGTGGGCACTGGGGGGCGTGTTCTATCCTCCGCATCATCAGTGCCCATAGTTTGCATGTTCTCCCTGTGTCCCCTATAGGGTAGGTACCATCACATGTTCTCCCCGTGTCCCCTATAGGGTAGGTACCCTCACATGTTCTCTTCGTGTCCCCTATAGGGTAGGTACCCTCACATGTTCTCTTCGTGTCCCCTATAGGGTAGGTACCCTCACAAAATACATGGTTATCCTGGTCTCTAAACTCCCTGCGAGTGTGGTTGCCAATTACATATGGTGGTGTCACCGTATATTGATCCTACTGTTTTTTAAATATTAAAATTAATTGTTTTGTTTTTTTAATTGTAAGGATATAGGCAAAGAATAAGCACTAAATAAATCCTTCATTCAATGATCCAATCATGCAAGGGCATAAAGGTTTATCCTGTAGAATTATAGTCAAGGGGGTGAAATCGTCGTCCAATCAGAGGAGAGAAAAAAAAGACCAATAACAATATTCTGTTTGCCTATCAGCAACCACACCAGGTTTAAATGTACGACACACACTTTAAGCCTCTTTGAAAACCTCTTAGCACTAATGGGGAACGTGCCGAAATGGGGGGGAATATAATAGTATGCACAGTCATGCTGAGACCCCCCCCCCCCGCCCCGCCCCCCACCGCAAGACAATCAGAGATAAAAGACACACTTGTGATGGTCCAGTGTCCGTGTCCTTTACAGTCGACAGGATGATTAGATACTAGCTGAGAGGCTAAGCAGCCTCCAGTGATTACAGTAACACCTGCAGCCAGGCCCTCCAGTGTTTACAGTAACACCTCCAGTGATTACAGTAACACCTGCAGCCATGCAGGCCCTCCAGTGTTTTCCTCAGCCGGACGAGGACAAACAAATGTCCGGACACGTGTCATTTCCTGGAGGAGATGTCCAATCACGGCAGTTTATATCAGACTAAAATAAATATTCTAAGAAACGGAGGAAGAAGCTTGAGGAAGGTGAAAGTGAGACCGCTCGTGATCCAATCACTTGTCTTTGGTCGAAACACGCACGTGATGGAGGGGAGAATTGGTGTGGTGATGTCGTTTGCGTATTTCCGTTACTAAATTGTACATTTCGTATACTCTGCCAGTGTACAAAAGTTACATTTGCAAATACTCAGAGTTAACCAAAAACAGTGGATCTACACGCTCACAGCCTGTCACTTCGTGCCGCACTGCGAGCTTGTACATCAGCTATTTCTGCACATTTAAAAAAAAAATCTTGCGAGTGTGACAACTACTGATTTTAGAAGGCAATTGTAGAATTGGCCCCAGGTCTTAAATTACATGAGAGCTATAGGACAGGAGTTAGTGGAGCAGTGCACACACACACGCGCACGCACACATGCACACACACGCCCCCGCATCGTGCATTACTTACTTTACACGGTCGGAGACAAAGAACACAGCATGTAGGACAGGATTTTTTGCAGACAGGCAATCTCAGGGCACCATGTTCCTATTCACAGTCACACAAAAGAGGCTTTAGACTTTAGAGAGATGGATGGAGAGAGAGAGAGAGAGAGAGGGGGGGGGACCCTCGGAGGTTAGCACTAATCCCACTCAGCTCTCACGATACCACTCAGAACCCATTGTTCTGCCACGGAAAACACACAGGCCATCTACTTGATGGGGTCAGTGTGTGTGTGTGTGTGTGTGTGTGAGAGAGAGTGAGAGAGTGAGAGAGAGAGAGAGAGAGAGAGAGAGAGAGCATGTGTGTATGTGTTCAGCTAAGTTTTGTTTAACCACTTTCAACCTGGTGTGCTGAGTTTTGGGCAAGCTCAAGCTCACAATGCGTTGGATCATATGTTGGGGGGAACAATAGCCAAAATGAGCAGATCTGGTTGTGTGAAGTAGGCTAGAGAGACAACTCAGGTCAAGTTTAGCAAGTCTAGACGGTGTAAGTGGTTAATTAGTGGCTAAACAATCTATTCTTGTCTCAACCAGGCCGAAGGCATGGGGAGAGAGCATGTTTTTTACTCCGTCCATCCGTCCATCCATCCGTCCGTCCGTCCGTCCGTCCGTCCGTCAGTCCGTTACCAGCTAATGTCCGGCACTGTTGTCCTGTTCCATGCCAAACTGTGCATACACACTCCCTGGAACGACGAACCTCTGCCCCAAATATTCCACAACGGCCTGTTATAGCGCCACCATGGGGCTGATTTTGGCTAAACACACGGCACCGCCGCGGCTTTTAGCGGCAGTTTACCGGGACTGCCGAACGGACCAAGACCCTCTTCCTAAATATGAGCACACTCTGTGTACTCATATTTAGGAAGTGTGGGTCATGTATGTAAATGTGGTGGTCTGAACATTGCTGGCATGACAAAGGACAAGGAGCCAACTTGTCCAAATACTGCCGTCTTTAATAGCACACAGTAGCTGCCCGATGGAAAGCTTGTATGTCCAAAACCCTAATAATTTAAAATAGTGAAGCGGGCGGCTGGTGTATTGCCGTCTGGGCACCTTGGCTGGTACTCCAGTTTGCCAGTGTGCAGGACTCCTGGTCCCGACGGCCTTTACTGAGTGTCACCCCCCAATCTCTCTCCCCATTTCCTGTCAGCCTACTGTATACCTACTGTATACCTACTGTATCCCTCTATAAAATAAAATAAAAAGGCGAAAGCCATAAAAAGTATTGTAAAGAATATTGTGAAACTAGCAGATCTACAAGCTCGCAAAGCATCGCAATAATATGACACGCTGTGAGCTTAGATCTGCTATTTTCACTACGTTTGCGTGACACTCTTGTATGATGAAGCAGGGCATTCATTTACGGGAAAAAAACACAACAAAAAGTTGAATTATGGAGATTCCGGCGGACGACGACGATAAGCAGCCTGCCTGGGTGGAGGAGAAGGTGCTGTGTGCCCTTATAGATGTTCATACCCTGTTATATCTGTCTCCCTGTAGTACACAGTGTGTGTGTGTGTGTGTGTGTGTGTGTGTGTGTGTGTGTGTGTGTGTGTGTGTGCGCGCGCGCGGGGGATAATGGAGATTAATTGCCAGGCATGCGAACCAATGTGATGTCATTATCTCCCACATACCAGATAAATACTATACTGTACAAAGAAAATCTCACAGATAAACACTCGCACACGCACGTCACACACACACACACACACACACACACACACACACACACACACACACACACACACACACAAGCAAACCCAAGCAATGCGTACATGAGTAGATCAGATATGAAAAATGGTTCTGAGAAGAAGATTAAGTTTGATGGCGTTAACCCACAGTCACTGAAGAGACTTTGCTGAAGCGTGAACAGCATCATGAAGTAAATGCTGTTGCTTTGAAGGGAGAATCCGTACTGTAGTCTATACTGTGAATACTGCATACAGCCTGTTTTATTGTGTTGTTGTTTGTACTCTCGTCTAGATCAATGGTTCTCAAACCTTTTTCAGGTCAAGGACGTACTGTATTTGGCAGCAGCAGCTGAAAATACTTTGTCCCCGCCGGGACCCCCCATACAAAATTTGTTGTTATCTGCAAGCTCACGACGCATTGTGAGCTTGTACATGTAGATCAGCAATTCGTTTTAAATCCCACATATAGGGTAAAAGTGCTTTAAACATTTAGTCGGGGACCCCCTGGAACACCCTCAAGGACCCCCTGGGGGCGCCCAGACCCCATTCTGAGAACCACTGTACAATACTGTCTCTTTAAGTAAACCGGACCCGAGTTAGTATGTAAAGAATACACAGCATCTCAGCCTATTTATAGCACTGACTAATGTAGTACAAATGTAAAGGATATATGCATAATTAAAGAAGTATGCTTCTCTGCTAACGCAACTTTCTTTCCATCATGGACTACATTACTCCAGTAACCTACATGCATACACATGTGTTGTACAACTTGTACTTGTTCCAGTGACTCAGAATGCTAATCTAAAAGCGGGTTTATTATCATTATCATACAGCAATATCATACAGCATATATCTCCCCCTCCCTATAGAGGGTATGCGCGTGACTTCCTCATACCCGGAAGTTATGCAGGAACCTACTGAGGGGCACAAAAGTAGGCTACTTTCTGGCCTTGACAGCCCATACATCCAAACAGAAAAGTATTAACCGATTGCATTAAACAATGTTAAACTCACTTTGACACTGTTACGACCTGGCTCTGAGGTCATAACAAAAAGGGAATACCTCTATGTCTCTGTCAGCCAATCAGTTCATGAGCCCAGATTAAAACCCTATTAAAAAAAAACAGCTTCTCGATTATGTGACTAATCGTAAAAGTAATCGATTGAATAATCAATAGAATAATCAACGTTTCCAACCCTATAGTTCAAAGCCAGACATTAAGGTCAGGGCCTTTTCCGGCACTGTAGTTAAGTAATTGGTTTGCAGGGCTACACCGGCAGCTGACCAGACCACGCACTACTGAGGACGCAACGTCATCAGGTTCAAATCCGTCCCTCCCCTCCGCCCCTGTGTGATGGCGAGAGGGAACAGAGCGATGAAAGGGCCAATGGCTTGACCTACATACTGTAATGCTACAACGCCTTTATATTAAAGGGTACTCTTATACTGTGTCTGGTTACTGTGCTCTCCTCCCAAAAACAAAAGAAACTAGAAAAGAAAAGAAAGAAAAGGGAAAATAACGATGGCGGGGGGGAAGGGGGGGGGAGGGCATTTTAATGATCACACATTTTTCTGCATCAGGCGATTGTGTCTCTCCGAGTGTGGGGATTTCATTAAGCAGCCGTGTCGCCTCCTGAATCGCCGTTCGGGCTGAGTTCAAAGTCATTGATTTGCACACCAGCGCTGGTAGGGTGGAGGTGGGAGTAGGGGGTGGTTGCGACGGGGGATTGGAGAGGAAGAAAGAAAGAATATTACAAAAAAAAGGAAATGAAACGGAAAAATGAGGCCTCGCACGGAAAACAAATCTCTCATTGATTTGCCAGTAGGCGTGAAAGGGGAACAGCAGCAAAGCAGAATGTGACATGAGGACAGCTATAGCTCCTTTTCGCTGTCACGATAAGGGCTGCTAATCAACATGACAGGCTAGCCAGCAGCGGCGGCACGGATGAATGATGCATCCGGGATGTATATGGAAGGGATTGACACGGCTATACAATGGCACTCAGTGTGGAATGCACCGTGGTCCACGGCGCCTTGCAACTCAACGGCATGCTGCATAGTACAGCACAGCGCAGCATGGCACAGCATAGCACAGCTTGGCACAGAATCAGCTTCAGCTTTATTGTCTGCAGTTTACAGGTGTAAATTATCAATTCATAATATTTTAATTTCTCGTCCACAATTGGAGTTACTGTACATCATGGCAAGGCCTAGGCCTACACAACCCAAACCTCTACCAAAGTGGCCTTGCACTTTAATCATATGCAGTTATATTGTCACATCACAGGTTTACAAGGGAAAAGAAAGTGGGTGAAATGTATTTTTGTATCGTTATTCCATAGGGAAAAAATAAAGGGAAAAAGAAGAGGGGGAAATATTCGCAGCCACATTTTCGTATGGTTTTTTCGTCATGCTCCCAGACGTGTATAAAGGCCTTTAGACATAGATTAACACATTTTTGCAGTGTACTCCTGTGGGACGTGCAACAATACAAATACAGAGAAATGGGCCATGCATCCAGACACATCTGACTCAATATAAATAGCAGACGTTTTATTATGAAGCAGTATACGTCTGTGGAACAGCAGCTGTTGGGGAGGTTAACATCTGCCGCTTCAAAATAAATGTCTCGCAGGTCAATTGGCAGTACAGGATACTTTGTCCGATGTACTGTTTCAGTGAGGTACTGCTAAATCTGTAGATGATGCGCAGAACCAGATTATAGAATTTAGTAAAGTACTGATACCAGCTTGCAAATGTACACTCAGGCAAGAATTGAATACATTCACGTCTCAAAACTGGTAGTACAGCACATCTTGCAAATAATAGAGTTGCTGTCGGGCAGAAACCTCTTATCTCCATAGTTTATTTTTTTATTCAAATAGGACAGAGAATTAAGTACAGGTTAGAAAGGAAACCCATACGTGGCTTTATACAAGGTTCTCACAAAGTAAAATAAAAGAAAGTAAGTTGAACATAGTGATCAAACAAGCAGAGAGTGTGAAGTTGAGTGAAGTTGCAGTAACACATGGTGCCCAGTGTTGTCCCAGTTGATAATGGTGTCCCAGAGTGCATGACCACATCATTAACCTCAACTCAGCTGCCAGATTAAACCTCTACGGATCAATGGACCACCCTGGACCCCCCTGCTGTGTGCATGTCAATGAGACAGCACTCTGATGAAGCCATACTGGGGCCAGTCCTCATGGTAAAAATATTGAGCGCTCAGCGATTGCACACAGCCCAGCATTTCATTATCCACCAGGCTTTTATGCAGCCTTCAAACCTATAGTCCTATGGGGGCCACACGTGGTCCCTGGGCTGGCTATTCTGATGGAAGACCACTGACCACTAGTGTTGGTGCAAGTGTTGATTTCATCAACTATAGCAGTGTGATGAACAAGGATGCCAAACGGCTGAACAAACTGATGAAGAAGGCTGACTCAGTACTGGGGGAGAGGCCGTACTCACTGGAGTCTGTTGTGGAGAGATGCACACAAAAGAAGATGCGGGCCATAATGGACAATGTGAGTCATCCTCTCCACAAAATCTTGACAGACCAGAAAAGTGGTCGCAAGGATCTGTTCCGGATCTATCTAAAACTAAAAAAAGAAAAATAATCAATTCAAATCAAATAAGTAACCGATAGAATAATCACTTAGATCACTTAGTACATGATGTAACTGCAGCTCTCAGCAGGTCCTTTGGAGTTCACAATACAAATACTACAGTCCAGATACTCGAAAATGCACTTAACAGTACTCAAGTAAATGTACTTGCTTACTAGTATCCACCACTGTTGCTGTGCCACTGGTGTTGGCTCTTAAATCATCCTTGTTTATGTGAGATATTTCCTCTGTGTGTCACTCAGCGTTCGGGGCTGGAGGGTGAGAGGTGGGGGTAAAGCCTGCTGGGAAATCAGAGCGCTCCCTCTCTATCTCTCGCTCTCTTTCTCACTGTGCGCAATTCAATATCACGCTTGTGTGCCCATGAATGGGTGCCAAGTCGTTTGGCGTTCAGAGCCATGGAAAAACTAGCTAGTGGGTGACTGGGAGAGACCAGTAAAGGCCGACGACTCTTTTCAAAACATACACGCTTGCCTTGAAGTGATGTTGAACTTTGAATTATACGGCTACCGAGGGACATGATATATTAAGTCCAAGTATACCGTCAATCATATGTGCTCTGTGCGCCCAAACGTCCATGCTCATTCATTTTCCTCTCATCGCATGGTTATGGATCTCACAATCACACTTTTAGGACATACTGTAGGTATTCAATTGATGTACAGTAGGCTATTTAGAAAGATTCTAGGGTTGTACTTGCTATCCTAGTTCTGCTGTAGCAGTGGCAAATACTTGTTTTCTCATCACTCTCAAGCAAATTAACTACCGTACTCTGGCATCCCAATTGTCGCTGTGGTAAAACCTTTTACTTAAAAATTGTAATCTTAAATGACGATTACAAAGCTTAGCATGCTTGTCAAGATCTACAAGCTTGTAGATCTGCTATTTTCAAATAGCCGAAGTCTACTGTATCATTTACTATGAAATCGTACATTTCCAGTCAGTCAGTCACTCAAAATCCCCATACATGACATCACGTGACATCATCAGGGATGGAGATCTGTTGTCATAGTAAATACAATTACTCTGTCTCTGCTCGGCCAGCAAGGCAGGGTAAAGAAAGACTTGTGAGTCACACAATTGGATTAGGAGATTGGGAATTCAACTGAGCCTCATATTGTCTGTTAAGAAGATACACACAGGGATTATTGCGTTGGGAAGAATATATTATGTTGGAAATTTTAAATTGGACAGCTTGCGACAGTTACACGTCGGCGAAATGCAATAACACCCCCATTCTATCGGATATTAAAAGAATGGGAGAACTTGTGCGCACGCCCAGAGAAGCTTAGCAACAGTCACCTCCGGTACCAACACCGGTCAGAAGCAACAGTCACCTCCGGTACTGACACCGGTCAGAAGCAACAGTCACCTCCGGTACTGACACCGGTCAGAAGCAACAGTCACCTCCGGTACTGACACCGGTCAGAAGCAACAGTCACCTCCGGTACTGACACCGGTCAGAAGCAACAGTCACCTCCGGTACTGACACCGGTCAGAAGCAACAGTCACCTCCGGTACTGACACCGGTCAGAAGCAACAGTCACCTCCGGTACTGACACCGGTCAGAAGCAACAGTCACCTCCGGTACTGACACCGGTCAGAAGCAACAGTCACCTCCGGTACTGACACCGGTCAGAAGCAACAGTCACCTCCGGTACCGACAGTCCGACACCGGTCAGAAGCAACAGTCACCTCCGGTACCAACACCGGTCAGAAGCAACAGTCACCTCCGGTACTGACACCGGTCAGAAGCAACAGTCACCTCCGGTACTGACACCGGTCAGAAGCAACAGTCACCTCCGGTACTGACACCGGTCAGAAGCAACAGTCACTTCCGGTACCGACACCGGTCAGAAGCAACAGTCACCTCCGGTACCAACACCGGTCAGAAGCAACAGTCACCTCCGGTACTGACACCGGTCAGAAGCAACAGAATACTGTGAGCAGTGTGGCACCATGAGAGCACTGCTGCGGTCACATTGAGCACAGTTCTCTGCCAATAAATGTCAAAACGATGACTCAAATTCAGACAGGAAGGTGTTATCAGTTAGTTTTCTGTTGTTGCTGGCATTTGGGTCCTTGATGGTAGAGCTTGGCTTACCGGTATTTTTATTCTAAAACTAAGCTAAAACAACAAAGTAGTCCCTTGAATAGGGCTATACTGAAATACTGCAATCACATTATACTCAGTTTGCATGAAGAATATGTCTAGACGAGAACGGGAATGATTATAAAATCAGAATCGGTAAATCAGATAATCTATGTATCTGAACTTATCAATTCCCTCAGGGTTCTTTTTCTGCATCACAATGATGTCTAGGCTGCTGAAAAGGAAAAGATAAGGTGCATTAGTGCTGGGCGATAAGGCTTCAAATCAATATCACGATTATGTCAAACTTTTACCTCATTCACGATTACTGAACCATTAAATGCTTTCTGTTTTTTTTGCCCTGGGCAGAGAAGGGGGAAGATATGCAACAGAGTCTAACTGGATCGGGGATAGAAAGGTTGAGAGAAGGTTGTAGAAAGGTAAAGTTTGTCTGACTAGACTAAAGTGTTTTATTTATGCATGCCAAATCCTAACATGCCTGCAATAGGATGGGCCAACATAGGCTACTTTATTAATTAACCCATTAAAACCAAGAAAGCAACTGTGTCATTTTGGATATTAGCATTGGCTATTTTTGAGTATATGTTTTTTAACGAAGCTCGTTCTCTTCTTTTTTGTGGTCCTCAGTACAGACAAATGCAGTTAAGCGTGTTGTGGCCTTTATATTATTACTGTTGAGCTTCCTGTGGTTGTGAATGTACTGTAATTATAGTGGACACAGTGGAACCAGACAGGCTGTAGGTACAGTAGGCTGCTGCAGCTCACACAACACTGTTGGCCATTTAGCTGAATGGTCAGAAATGTCTGCACATATTTACAAAGAAGTCATTTCTGGGGCAGGAAATAAACGTCGTAATAACGCTGTGGGTTTTCGTGTTCTGGAAATGACACAGAACATCTGTGTCTTTGTCCGTCTGTTTACAGCAACGGAATATCCCGGCTGCAGACGGTGCTGGTCTGTGGTCATGCAGTCAGACACTGCCTCGGCCTCTCGGCCTCTCTCTCTCTCTCTCTGGCTGTCATTGTATCGGTGCCTCTCTGTCCCTATAGGACAGCTATTATATATTTATATATCACACTCATGTGTTGTAGGGCTGTACCACCTGGCTCCTGCTCTGGACCACGGTCTCCCCCTAACCCAGTGGTTACTGTCTTTTCTGCTTTTAAATAAGAAACATTATTGCATCAAAAGCAATCAACAAACTAGACTATAAAACTGGTCAAATATTGGTCAAACATTGGCGGAAATTATCGAAATAGCCGATCTACAAGCTCTATAGACATTCAATATCCCTGGAACCGAGTCAGTTCAAATCTGATTATTTTGTGGGGCCGCGGCCTGAGAAAGTTGAGAACCACAGCACTGTCTGTCATTTTGCCCTCTCTCTCTGGGTGTCATCTATTTCTCTGCCTTGAGCGCATCAATTTGTAATGGAAGCCTGCAGTCTGCACCTGCACCTCTCAGACACACACACACACACACACACACCACACACACACACACACACACACACACACACACACACACACACACACACACACACACACACACACACACACACACACACACACACACACAGACAGACACCCGCCGTGACTCCTATTTAAGCGGTGGGGAGCTTGAATCTGCATGCATTACAATTTTCCCAACTGGGGAAAAAAATGCTCCAACTGGGAGGGAAATTGGTAGAGAAGCAGGAGGGTGGCTGAGAAATAATGAATGCTATCAGAGAGCTGTTTCCAGGTTCTTTGCAATGTATATCACGTGTTCTGTTCCTGCCATTGAATGGTGCTGCAGGCGTTACGCTGCCAGAGTGCAGACTGCATAATGTGTGCTGTAATATTCTCACACACAGCAGGACTGGATGTATGATCATCAGTGGCAGTGGCATCAGCAAAAGTAGTACATTTTACTTAGTAAAAAGAGTAAAATGTATTGCTATGGACCATGTGTCCTTTAAAATAAAGTTTGACTGATAAAAGTATTGGCATCAAAATATACTTAAGAGTACCAAAGTAAAAATACTTTAGTACACAGATTAGAACTACAAGCTGACAACGTTTGAAGATCAGCTAAAGCTATTTGTGAATAATGTAAGATTGTAAGTATAAAAAAAAGTCTTAAAATGGTTGAAATGAACACCCTCCACCACCCCAGCTACCCCCTGTTGTTTTGGATCTCCTGTTTATGTACGCGGGATTCAGAGTCCCTATGGTTGGGAGATTCATAAAAGGAGATCCAATTGATCGCCAAACCATAACAAATATATTGCACATTTTTAATTAAAAAAATCACACCCGTGTGAACTGAGTGGTGCAAGTGGTGAAAATACCTTTTCACAATAAAACGTTTGGCACAGTGTGTGTTTGTCTTCTGGCTGGTTTATTCCCTGAAGAAGACCTCCTACAGTAGGTCGAAACGTTGGATTCTTGTCAATTAACATACAGCATCGCCATCGTGGCTACAAGTGTGCGGCCTTTTTCTTATTTTCCTTTCATCAGCCTTACATCAGTTTCCCTAGCGCTACATTGTCCTGTCAGCTATAGCCGACTCACTTACAGCAACATACGAGTCATTGTAGACGCGCGTGCGTGCGCAATGTGCACGCACGCCGTGCACGTGAGCAGACTAAGATGTGTGAGTGAAGCTGACATTAGTTTAAAAGTCAGGCTATAAATGGCTCTCATCCCTCAGTCCCCTGTCCAGCGTCCCAGAAACTCTGCATTGACCGCACGTCTCTACGACTGAGGTCTCAGCAGTGCTGGAAGACGTACTCTCCATTTAGTTTGCTGCGGGGCAGGAACCTCTTATCTCCATATTCTAACCGTTTGTGGTTCTATTCCTCAATTAACGCCCTACTTTACAGCGTAAAATATATTCAGTGTACAGAAAATGTACGCAAAAGTATGGCAAATCTACAAGCTTGAGGTGTGGCGCGTGTCAACTTTCAAGCTTGTAGATCTGCTATTAGGAATGCTCGATTATGAAATTATGACAGATATCCGATCTTTGATTATTTGCAGCGTCATATCGATACCGTTACTGACCGATTCGGATCTTATACAGAGGACCACAATGGAAACAAGCCTAGGCCCTATGGGTTTGGACCAAAGCCTGTAAATAAAGTATTCAATTCATCAATAAATAGCCTATACCCTATACTCTTTTACAAGTGTCTATTTTCACAACTGAATGACTACTGAATGATATGATTACACAAATTATAATGTAGAAAAGTTTATTTTTTACTTAAGATTTTACATGATATTTGATTTGGCTTTTGTTCTAGACTAGAGGTATTAGATACTTTTTCAGATACATTTTTCATATATTTTTGCTGGTGAAACTGATTAAATAATCAGGATTATTATGAGACCGATCAGATACCGATATGGCATTTTTATGCTAATGATTATAACGTGCATCCCTATCTGCTACTAAGTAACAGTTTAAGAGGTTTCCACCTGACAGACAATTAGTTTTTTTACTTTCAATACCACCTTAGAATTACTACAGATAGTCAGATACAATTACTATTGTATTGACATCATTATATACAGTGCTGAACCAAAAGCAGAAGTACTCAAATGTTTTTAGTTTTTGTCTACAAACTTGCAACGTTGTGAGCTTGTAAATGAGCTATTTTTGAACATTCTTGAAAACATGAGAACGACTTAGAAGACATTTTGTAGAATCTGCCTCAGGTCTTATTGGGTATATAATAGTACTTGAGTAAGTGTACTTGGTTCCTTTCCATCAGTTAGCCCATCACACAGCAGCGTATTCAGGTCAGAACACAACACAACCCCCCTGTCCTCTGAGACTCAAACAGTCGATCCATAACCCAAATGCTAAGCAAAGAGCAGCCATCACCCACACCAAACCAGCAGGGTCATGTGACAGGTTCTCCTCACAAGGTCCACAAAGGAAAGTAACCATTAGACAGAATGACTGACCGAGCAACCGTCCGTCTGTCTGACTAGGCTTCATGCCATTTACTTTGATCTTGCACTTGTGAAGTCCCTCTGCATAAGTGCTTCTGCTTTATCCAATCTTTTAATTCTCAGTTAGTGCATGCGCACTTTTCCCAAATGAAATCACGTCCCCTCTCCTCATCAGTGGGTTTACCTACTGATGGAGTAAACACATGGGCATTGGCTATTAGCATATCCTGGGAGTAATTAAACCAATTTGCCCGAGTAAGAGTGAAGAAGCAGATTTTTCACTTTTCCTAAACTTCACATGCATTTTTCTCATCAGTAGGGTTAGCGAATCCATCTGAAATTTCACATGTGCATTGACCGTTTGTGTTTTTCATTTTCGCCACTGGCGGGATGCCCATATATATAGGCCGGGCCAGGACCACATCACTATGACTCAGACATAACCATAAACAAAGCCAATATGCCCATATATAGCCAGGACCATGGCCACGTCACTATGAATGAGACATATCCATAAACAAATACGATAAGCCCATACTGTAGGCATGCCACTGTGCATATATATATGGCCGTTATGGATCCAGTTATGTAAAACCGCTGATCCGATGCCAATATATGGCCATATAGTGATGTCATCAGGCAATGGCATATGGGCATTGGACATAAAAGGGACATGGACAGACGGGTACAACAGGTACTTTGACAAAGACATATCGGTTGGATCAGCAGTGCAACGTTGATGTGAAATAACTGAAAATAGCTAATCTTACAAGCTTTTAATGATGTACCTCTCCCTTCAGGGTTGGTTCTGGTCCTGGAAGGTTCTCAGGGGGTTACTCTTTGGAGTGTAAAAGAACTATGAGATGAGTTACGATAGAAACCAGTGAAACATTCACATACCTACAGTGTACAGTTAAGTGTGTAAACTTACACCCACACACAGTCATTTCCAAGTCAACACATCAAACTTTTATCCACTAAAAGCCCTCTAGACTTGGACAGCTTCTTTCAGTATACTCTGCCAATGTTTTCCTCCAGGATATGGATGCTGGGGTTCAAGTGGTTAATAGAGAGCAACAGAGAGACCATAAATGAACCACACAGATCATCAGCTGCATGGGCCACAAACCAACCAGAAACCTCTTATCTCCATGTTTGTATTTAAATCAACGCCCTGCTTGTTCACACTACAGTGCCACACGGAAGCATCAAAAGTAGCAGATCCGCAAGCTCGAAGCACAGCGCGAATGCACATGGCTGCTTTTGAAGATTTCGAATTTGAATCTTGAAAAGTAACAGTTTTTGCATGGACATAATGTTAGAGACGACTTACTTGTAATGGCAGAGTGCGGGGTGTGGACAGCAGCCGGAGAATCCTTCCCCCACCCACCACAAAATTACTCATCAGGCATACTTTTCCCTTCTCTCGTCTCATTCTGCCTTGCCCTTCTATACACTAGCTGTACTCTGTTGAACTCCAATACAGTAAACCCCGGGGTTTATTTAGGCCTAACCCATTATTAAGACCCGATGCCCATTCTAAAAAATCTCTTCTAACAGTTTTCTGAAAAACCTTATGTCACTGTGTGATAATGCTGGCCGTTGGCCGGAGGCTCCAGGAGTAGAAAGTGCAGTGACAAAGTAAAAAACTCAAAAACTATATACACAATCAAGAGACAAGCAGGAACTGGTACAGGCTTTTCCCTGGCTGGTAGACTCTTACCTACTAGCCTCAAGTGAGACTGAACTGCCTTCCCCTGCAGCAATCCTGCTCTTAAACAGGTGGGGCAAACCATCCTCTAATTAAGTAAGTGGTCATTAGTCAACTCGCCACACGGCTAACTAAGCCTATGAGTAATTCTTCCACATTACTATAATACATTAAAGGAATACTAGATATACAAACACTCAACTATTTCACAGGTCCAATTCATTTAGAGAACCTAACATAAATAAGACCAAACATAATACAGACAGGAACAAACACCCCTCCTCCTCTACAGTACTTGGCACCCTCCAATCTAGAGAGGAGTGGCAGCACTGCAGAGGGGAGACAGGTGACAGACATACCAATACCAACTTCAGTGTCAATAAATACAAATAAACATTTAAAATGTGATGATGGAAATGTTCACTTAAAAAAAATATATATATTCAAAGATTTGCATAGCCTACATTTTCACAAATTTTCAAAAAAGAACAGATCTAGAAGCTCAAGGCTTGTAGACAGACAAGGCTGATTGGCCTATACCGACACTGCCCGTCTTGACTGTCCTCCGAGGTGGATAGTCATACCGTACAAGTACGGTATGATACAAGAGAACTGTCTGTAACTTGTACGTTTTATTTTTGTAGAAGAGGCAAACTAATGTTGTTTATGCTGTTTGCTTTGATGGAATAATTGATTGAACACACGTTGTACTATGATTTGATTTGGGTGGTGTGTACTTCTAAAGACCCACCTTTTCAGACTCCATCATGGCCCGTAGCACTTACCCTACCCCCTTAGATAGCACTTACCCTACCCCCTTAGATAGCACTTTATGTAGACTTAGATATAATTTGATACAGACTTATAGCATGTTATGTAGACAGCACTAGAATTGCATTGTATGTAGCCATAACATAGCATAGTATATGTATAGTTTATATGGATAGTTTCATTATATAGATATTCCACTGTTACATTCTTAGCTTACACATGTTTCATGATAACTACTTTTATGTATGTGATGTATTGCCATGCTTTTTGTTCTTGCTTAATGTAAATCGCTCTGGATTAAGAGTCTGCTAAATGCCTAAATTGTAAATTGTAATGCCTAAATTGTTCTAAATAAAGTGTTAGTGAATAGTGATTATCGTGTATTATAGTAAACTAATACTATATTATACTAAAAAGGATAAAGGGAAAAGAGACCTTTTTACTTTTGTCCAAGTTTTCACTTCATCAGACTGATGCTTGTGTGTCTGTGGGTGTGGGGAAATGAAACCCTCACTAGTAGGGATGGGAATCCATTCAAGATGTGATTGATATGTCATTAACAACTCTGCTTATCGGTCTGATTCTTTATCGATTCTCTTATTGACAATTTGCAGTCTGGCAAAAGGAGTAGGCCAACTAGCTTTTTTCTGCTTTGTTATCTCTGAGAATGACTTTGCACAGAGTGTAGACACTAGAGACAGTTAATAGAAGGCCTGCATCTCTGGCTAACATTTAATATAAATTGCAACTACACTTTCACTGCCTCGACAGTTTGTAAGGAAATGATTGGATGGCATATCAGAGTGCCAGTGGACATTAACACTAATAATAAAAGAAAAGAGAAATTGCTCTTTGTATTTTGGGTATACCAAAAGGGAAAGTATTCAAGGTCCTGAAATGTGATAGGGAAAATGTAAGATGTAACATGAAAAAAATGTAACATGTAAGATGATTGCAGAGTGCAAGAGGGGGAAGGAAGTTGAAAGCATAATATTGTCTGTCTTGTGAAAGAAAAAGAAAACGAAAGAAAGAAAAGAGAAGCATTTCCGCAATGATCCAATCTGTGTCTGCATCAGGTCCTTTCAAATGGGCAGGTTAGGAGGCACAGTGGTAAACAGAAAATTAAACTGAAATACCTTTATTCTCCTCTCTCTCTCCGACACCATTACCATGACACGCCAAACTGTCATAAAATAACCATATAAAAACCAAGCAGTCCCCATGAACTCACTGCATTTACTCGCCACCTTAACACTGGTGCTCAAAGTGGGGCACCAGCAAACAAAGAGGATTTTCTTTTCAATAAAGGTACTGGTACTGGTAAAGGTAATGTTTTTTCAATGGGGATCGACCTCGGCAGTCAAATACATTGACATACAATTTGTGTGTGCTTGTGCGTGTGTGCGTCTGTGTGTGTGTGTGTGTGTGTGTGTGTGTGTGTGTGTGTGTGTGTGTGTGTGTGCGCGCGTGTGGGGGGGGGGGGAGAAGCCTGCCTGAAGCAACAGTGTCTGTCTGTCAGTGTAAACGCATATGGGCGTCAAGGCGTGGCAAAAATCCGCTCATGGCAGGACAGCTGGTTTTTAGACAGCAGATGGATGGAAATGAAGCTCCACCCACACGGAAAAATGCCGTCGGCCAGAAAACTGGAAACGCTTGCCTCCGCGGCAAGTGGAAGCCGCGTGTGACACTACAGTCTGGACACAGTGACTCTTCACTTTACTCGCAGTTGTCACTGGATACCGTGTACAGGTGGGGGGGATACAGTGTACAGGTGGGGGTACAGTGTACAGGTGGGGGGGGTACAGTGCACATGGGGGTGGATATATTTGAGATAGTGACAGAGAGATAATAGAGTCGCATGGTGTCGCCTCCCGAGGCAGGTGAATGTCTGTGTCAAATACAGTCAGATTGAAAAACCTTGGCGTTGTGGCCCTGCATGCCGTCTCATTTGCAATGCACAAAAAAAGGAGGAAGAAGAAGAGGATGGGATTGAGGTGTCAAGTCTGTAGAAGAAGTGTAAAAAAATGGAAATGAATAAATATAAAATGCTGCCTGTGGGAAGGTGAGAGGCTGAGAGCTCTATAGCGTCAGATCTGCAGGACTAGTGTCAAGATGAGTTACGATACGTTTGCCTTTCTACTGTACCTGCCATCTTGAACAGAAACGTACAGTTATGTAAATTATTATTAACAGTGTTCTGGAAAAGGGGAAGGGAAAAAAATAAGATGGAAACAGGAGTATAACAGCAACATATTGTACAAATTGTTCACCCTTCCCTCCGGCGTTTTGGCAAGAAAATGGAAGCACTGCCAGGTAATTAGCCTCTGCTGTGCTGACATCGCAACTATTGTTTGCAGATGTTACTGACAATCACTGTTGCCAGATTTTGCGAGAGAATCGGGCATCCAAGTCTATGAAAACAAGCCCAAAAGCAGCGACTATAGGACACGCACACTCACAACACACACACACACACACACACACACACACACACACACACACACACACACACACACACACACACACAAGCTCACAACGCATCACAATGCAAGGTGTTGTGAGCTTGTAAATCTGCTATTTTCAAAAGATCTAGAAAGAAAATGTGAAATACCGGTATTTGGAATACTTACTTTTGAATAACACACCATTTAGTCTTAGTCCTAGTTTCTGAAAAACCGTAGTCATTTATAGTCTTGTCTTAAGGTGACTTCAGACCAAACAAACTTGTTCAGAGTAGACTAGTCAAAGACTTCTTAAAACTGCCAGATTGCAACAGACTAGCATTATTTTATCTGCACAAAACCAAAAACATTATTTTCCCCCATGCAAATTGCAGAAAGCAGCCAGAAGCGCTGGTTTGCAGTGTTGCCAGGTCTGCTTATTATAAGTCTTGCTTTGGAGTTGATTTGGAGTTGATTGATATCATATATATTAATTTAGAGTTCATATTGAGAATATGGTTTCTAGTTCACACTACACCAGTAGTCAGCCCTGAAACATGACGAGCAGACTAGAAGTCCAATCTACAGTGGAGTAATTTACCCCCCCCCATCAGTACACGAGTAAGACGCGCGAACGCGGGAAGCGAACGCAGATCGTAAATTGCAATACCATGTCACCATGACTCACAAATCACTCAGCTCCATATATGGGCCCAAAAGGGGCCAGGTCCACAACAAACAAATCACTGGCCCCTTTTGTGCCCATATATGGAGCTGAGTGGACCTGGCCCCTTTTGTGCCCATATATGGAGCTGAGTGATTGCTGATGCAACACACTCCCGACATCGGCAACAGACCAGACATGTTCGGTTCTTCATCAACGGGTTACGATGCATCGATAAGACGATATGGACGGCAAGCGACGGGAGCTTCTCGTCGGGAGTCTCCTGCCCACAAGCTCGCGACGCTTTCAAACTGTCCGACAGCCGACCGCCGGTTGAATGTGGAGGTAGTTTTAGTCAACAAAATTAATACTGCCGCAGACACAATTATATTCATTTTGGTGGGGGGTCCTTGACATGAATATGTTTGAGAACCAACCCACTAGTTTAAACAAGCTCAAAATAAGCTACACTTTAGAAACAAGCCCGAAAAACCGCAACCCACAAGTGACTTTACAGAAGGACAAGCCCAAAGTCACTTATAATAAGCAGACATGGCAACACTGCTGACAGCACACAAGGCCTGGATATCCTCTCTGTATCGCCCGTTGGTCCACACAAAAGGGAAAGTGTTCATTTATCCGTTTGTCTCAGCGAGTGCACAAATGAGGATTTCACAGTATAAGGACATCAACTTGTTTCTCCCTCCAGTCTCATAGCCACCACAGCCAGAGCCATTGAGATAGAATTGCGTCAGTTGAGGGCTCAGAAACACTACAGCACACATGGTTCTATCTCTGGCACATTGCTTCTTCAACATCCATTATATGAGCATTCAATGTATGCACAGTATAGTGGCGGTAACCAGTGGCGGAAACTCCGTGGGTTCAGAGGCGCGATTGAACCCCCTGGCATTTTGGCAAAGGCGCGACTGAACCCACTGCATTTTGGCAAAATATATCTATATGCACTGCAGTAAATTATGCACCCATGAAATTTGAAACTGGGGAAATTTCCCCTCCCCAGTGGTCATGTTGTCATGCACGTAGTCACATACCTTTACGAGGGGTTACATTTACAAGATAGGTGTTGGGCCGCCGCGCATGCCGCATTCAAATGCTAATAAGGTGGCTTTTGTTCGTTTTTTTTCCACCGCTGGGGGGGGGGGGGGGGGCGTGGCTGCTTGAACCCCCTGCCGTTATAAGAACTTTCCGCCTCTGGCGGTAACTATTATTACCGTCGTTGCACCTGATGGGAAGCGTTACTTCCACATTCTTCTTGTTATTCCTGAGCAGACAGAAACAAATTCCAGATCAACTGTAGCCTAAGGCTTTGTGGATAAGTGATAAATAAGTGATAAGTGAATATTCTTAATCTATGTTTACATGATCTGCCGTTTGATGTAAAATAATTGGTCCGATGGAGATGACAGAGATGACGCAACCCTTTCTTTATCAAAGGCTCTGTCCACAGACAGCCACTCCCTACCCTCCTTCAAAACCGCCATAAAAGAGCTTGCCAGAAGAAATGACCCAGAACTGTTTTTCTCAGTCACAGCCAACATGGGAAGCAATATTTTGAAGGGGTTGAATTGATGAAAGAATTATGCGAATAAATAAATAAATAAATCTAGTGTGTTAGATTTGCCAATCTCGGTCTCAATCTCAAGTCTCTGCCAGTTGATTTTCATACCATATTGAAATGCAAAAGCAATCCAATGGCTTCCTCTCTATCAATCACACCCATTTCATGCATTTGGGAAATGATACTGTCAAGTACTGTACACTGTAACGTAACGTCAGTCATAGTCAATTAGCTGAAAGTCTCCAGACCAGCAGCATCCCTATTCTGGGGGGAGAGCATTCATAGAAAATAGCAGCTCTACAAGCTCACAAACGTGTTCACAGCTCATCACGTTGTGAGCTTGCAGATCTGCCATTTTCGGCGAAGACATTTGATGTAAGTGTAGAGGGGATAAAAAGGAGGGGGCTTATTAGACCCCTGAGGGAAAACTGACAAATTACTGTATGGGTATAAGTGTTTAAAGGCTATAGTAGCTGAATGATGGGATTTTAAGATGTAAAGTGGAACAGTGAATGGAAATGTGATGGAAATATTGGAAAGGGCCCAAAAGCAACATTATCATTTGGCCGGCAATAGCGTAGGTCGGGAGAAGATAATAAGACATACGGTTGGCCTGGACACTTAATGCTTAACAGCCTCTTGGTAGAGAACATCACAAGGCTGGGACTGCACTGGAGCCAGTGGTTCTCAACAGTGTTGATTTCGACGACTAAAACTAAGACGAAAAATGTTTGTCGACCTCCTTTTTCCACTGAAAACTAAATGGAAACTAAATGAAAACTAAGCCATGATGACTAAAACTAAGACTAAATATATTGACAATTTCGTCAACCTGGGCCGTGGCTCAGCGGTCCAGGCACCTTGGCTGGTAATCCAGACTGGCAGTGTGCCGTGGGCTCGATTCCCGATCCCCCCCATCTCTCATTCCCTGTCAGCCTACTGTCTATCCCTCCATAAACAATACAAAATAAAGGCAAAAGCCACACAAAAAAAAAATGTTTAAAAAAAAATGTTAGGAAAGGGACTAGTGGACAAGTCCAGTATAAGTCATTTTACACTTGCTTGCAGTGTAAAATCACAAATCAGCCATTAAGACGGCATCAAGGCCTGCCAAAAAAAAATTCTGTCAACAAAAACCAACTGTAGATTTAGTCGACTGAATTCGCGTGACATTTAGTCGACTAAAACTAGACTAACACTAAGGCATTCCAGGTGACTAAGATATGACTAAAACTAAATGAAGTTTCATTCCAAAAGGACTAAACTAAAATATAAATTTGCTGCCAAAAACAACACTGGTTCTCAAACTTTTTTAATGTCAAGGACCCCCACATTGGTATGAACTGGTGCACATTACCAAAACAAAAGTGTTGGGCCTGTGAAATTACAAGGCGCAGGGAAACTTAAACAAAATTGGAGAAAGAAAACCCCCATGGAGTGTGACGTGTGCGTGTTGTATTAAAGGTGTGTGAACTGGAGCGTGAGCCTGTGAAGGGAGAGCTCCATCCTATACTCTCCAGCCCACACCCCACTCAGCTGTACCCTCTGCCCTGATCACTGAGGCCTTATTTGGGATCCCACCGCAGCTCAGGAAACATCACTGAGAGTAGGGGCACATACTGTATACGTGCCAAGAAGACGCCTATAGTCTCTTCCTGGTTTTAACCACCAGCTGTTTAGAAACCTGGAAGAGAAGCCTGGGCTAGGCATTTCTTGTGGTTCAAGTTAAGGTGTGCTTACACCCTCAGACTGCCGGCTAGCCACAGTGGAGGCAGAGGAGCAGGGCCGTCACACAGTACATCGTCATTTACTGCCCTAAACAAACATTAAAAATCATAGCACAAGCTTGCAACATGGCATGAAGTGACGCACTGTAAGCTTGTAGATCTGCTATTTTGGAATAGCCAACATATGAATGGATCTCACTTTGAGAAAACAATGGTATAGTATCTATCCAATTGACTGACACTGTAGTAAAACACAAAGTGTGAATTGAGGGGAGCCTTTGTTTGCTTTTGTAAGTGACGGGGAGAATGCTTAAAGCAAATATAAAAAGTTCATAGACTTGGCCGCCACATGACGTCACAGGGGGTCATTCTGTTTTTTGGGGGCATGCTGATTTTTGGGGCCACATGAATAAGTCAAAAGTTTATAGACTTGGCTGACCCTCAAAAATATATATAATAATTTGAGACTATAGAAGTTAGAGTGACAGCCTCTCACAAGCAGCAGCTAAACTGGAAAGAGACAGACGCCACAGCGAATACTAAAACCAGCTAGTCCCTTCAACAGAAGTACAGGCAGAATTAAAATTCTAAGCACACTCCACTCTGAGAGGAGTCCAGTGAGTGTGCATTGAAGTGTGTGCACAAAACTGCACACACACACACACACACACACACACACACACATACACACACACGCTTGTTTACCAGACTTGTGAGAACATACACGTTTTAGGATGGTGATTTTATGAATGATGACATTTTAAACCTTTTTAAAGCATAACCCTGAAGCCGAAAATAGCCGCTCTACAAGTGTGGGGGTCGCATTATTTGGCCCTCACAAGTAGAGTAAAACGCACGCACGCACACACGCAAGAAACATAGGCCAAAACAAACAGTTTTGGCCTATGTTTCACCACTAGCCACAATCGAGTACTACAGTTTGTAGACCTAGAACCTGGAGGTGAGTTCACAAGGAGTTCCAATGTTTTTCTCCCACAGGGATCTATGCAGAAAATAAGCAGGTTTATGTGAGCTTCACTTTTTGCTCTCTGACATAAATTGAAGCCGTTAACAGGTTCCGTCCATCTGACGTGTCCACAGCTGGAGCTCTCCAATCCAATGAATCACTTCCTTTATAAATCAGAGTAGATAGATCCCTGGGCAAGTACTGTAATCTATCAGCGGCTGCCATATATTCATAAAGTTATTTTCTGATCTGATACTTTTTATGCTTTTGTGTGACACTGTAGTATGATCAAGTAGGGGGCGTTAATTGATTATGGATATAAGAGGTTTATATGGAGATAAGGTGACTGCCCGACAACAGCACCGATTGTAGATCTCCCCAGATCTAAAATCCCCCAAAAATTCACCTTCAACCTCCTTTCTGGCATCCGTGTTAAAACAATTGCCCCAAATGCCCCCCACACCCCATCCCGCAGGGCTTCTACGTAGACTGGTACATCAAAAGCTCTATCCTCTTCAAAGGCAAATAAGATGGATTATTATGTTGTGTGTACATTGCAGACAGAGTTTAGTTCTTTGTAGGAGTGAGGTGAGGTCACAGTGTGCGTGCGCTGGGATGTGTTAAAAGCAGACACACCACCAGTCAACCCCTGCTGGGCGCTGGTGCTGTGCAGCTTTTAACCCCATTAAAGCGCAAACCACCAATGATGCGCGATGCAACTCCTTGCAACATGCAACTCCTTGCAACTACGTGCGACAGAATGGTGCTTTAACTGGGCATATCACAAGCAAGCGCAGAGGTGCGCCGAGCTGCAAAGAACATGTTTCCACAGCAATGATTTTTGCAACTTTTGACTTGTGGATCTGCTACTTTTGATGCTTATGTGTGACGCTGTAATATGATAAAGCAGGGAGTTGATTTACGGGAAATAAAACACAAAAAGTTATAAAATATGGAGATAAGAGGTTTCCGCCCCAGCAGCATAAGAGAGCTTTGTGAAGCGGTTGACAATGGTGGGGGGAAGAAAGGGGTTTTCTTCACAAGAGAAAAGCGCTGAAACGGGTGAATAATTAAAGCGTCTCTCCTTGCTCAGACTTCTGTGGCTTTCCATTGTTCAGCGTGTTACAGTAAAGCCGGTGTGACTGGGTTCTGACTGGTACTGTTACAGTAAAGCCAGTGTGACTGGGTTCTGACTGGTACACTGCAGCATATCACTGCTTCCACATTGATGTTGCTGCGGGCAAACGGATGTTCTCCTGCTCTGCTGCCGTGCGGCCATCCTAAAAACCTATCTGTGTCACTTTGTAATCCGCACGCATGTTTTCTGCCGCCACGCCACAGAAAGCCCACGCTGTGCCCGATCGATGACACACCGCTCCCCGACACGTTATTTCACAGGAGAGCAAGCCTTGTCATACCGGTGTGTGTGTGTGTGTGTGTGTGTGTGTGTGTGTGTGTGTGTGTGTGTGTGTGTGTGTGTGTGTGTGTGTGTGTGTCAAAGTGCAAAGCCGAACAGCTTGCCAAATACTGTTCTGTTTCGGCTGTTATAGGCAGTTTGTCTGTGTGGAGGAGGAGGTGCCATGTGTATCCTTAAGTGAACATGAACTGTCAACCCCGTTACATTTGTTTCCATGTAAAATGAATTGCAATTTGTGGATTCAAATAAAGAACAAAAATGTGTGTGTGTGTGTGTGTGTGTGTGTGTGTGTGTGTCTTGTTGGGGGGGGGGGGGGGGGGGTCAAGGGTGCTGGGGGGAGCGAGACAGAAGGCTCAACCGTAGAATCTGCCCACAGCTCCACAGCTTATGCGTGAGCGTCGAGCGACCCAGTAAATCTCTGTCCCCCGGTAGGTAATACCACAGCCTGTAAATGCTCACACCCTTCACTGTGTGTCTCTGGAAGTGTGAGCTGCTGATCTGCACACTGTGTTGGACAAGAAAGACAATGGTGAGCCTCACACTGTCTTTGTGAAAGTCCCAGTGGTTGACAGTAAACTATATACATCTACTCCAGTACTGTAAAGGGACATTTCACAGCTGGAAGAAACTCCATGTTAAAGGAGCATTCAGTGATTTGGAAAACCCCCGGTCCATCCCGGTAACAAGATGTGCACATGCACATACAGTGTTTGTGTGTGGGGGGGGGGGGCACGACAGGCCAACAGCACGCACACCAAGGCCCGCCCCGGCTCGATCATGATTGGCGGAAGGCCCCTTTCTATCCTGATTGGATGAAGGCTGGGCCACCTAGCCAAAAACGAAACCTACGTTTTTTTTACCCAATGACCATGCACATGAGCCAACCCAAATGACCCAATGACCATGCACATGAGCCAACCCAAATGACCCAATGACCATGCACATGAGCCAACCCAAATGACCCAATGACCATGCACATGATGCAACACGTTCAACGTACCATATCATATTTCAAGACAGATTCAGAGCTCCACGACTCAATCTGTCAGACATCCCGTCTCTATATACATGCAGACGCGGGTGGAGCCAGAAGAGGCAAACTGAAAGGATTATTTTCTCCCGATGGGTTTCTCAGATTAAAGGCACCATGGTGTGACTGTGTGCCACCATGAAAATGACCCGACACTGCTGCTGCTGGCCCGCTGCCAGGGCCTGGCCCACAGGAGCAACGTGTGTACGCGTAAAGAAAATGGAATCCTGAAAAGTAACAGCAGTATCAGTATCAGTATCGGACATAGAGGTTTTCCTCCCGCCAGAGACGATAATGTGTGCTGAATGATGGCAGTGTCTCTCCACTGTCACACGCTGCCAGGAAGGTGGGGGCGGGGGTGGAGGAAGGATAGCCTTCTCCTTCCCACTGCACTTAAACAGGTGGATGTGTGTGTGTGTGTGTGTGTGTGTGTGTGTGTGTGTGTGTGTGTGTGTGTGTGTGTGTGTGTGTGTGTGTGTGTGTGTGCGTTGCACAGCATGCATCCCTGAGTGTTTCTTTAACTCAAGAGTTGTTTTTGATATGTATCACACACACACAGTTAACACACAATAACACCATTAAGGGGGAGGCGTCATGGAATGGAATGAGTTAACGAGGTCCATGACTCGAGGTGTTCCCGAATGTGAACCCAGTTCAGACTGTTACAGACCGACAGACAGACAGACAGACAGACAGACAGACAGACAGACAGACAGACAGACAGACAGACAGACAGACAGACAGACAGACAGACAGACAGAGTATACTGTATGAAGAGGCAGAGTGAGAGAGTCAGATATCATGCAGTGTCTACGATGGACGGACAAAACCCCTGGTCATAACATTAGAAAATCCCCTGCGATCTTCAGGAGGCTCTGCTTACTGTAGGCCTGTGTGTGTGTGTGTGTGTGTGTGTGTGTGTGCACTCACGTGTTTCAACTGCCATGTTCATGCACAATAATGAAAATTATGCTTTTTCAGATGTCACAGCTAATACACCAGATATTGTTGTTGTTGATGAGGACAGTAGAGAAGTGACCATTTTGGAAGTGGCATGTACATTGTGTGTGTGTGTGTGTGTGTGTGTGTGTGTGTGTGTGTGTGTGTGTGTGTGTGTGTGTGTGTGTGTGTGTGTGTGTGTGTGTGTGTGTGTGTGTGTGTGTGTGTGTGTGTGTGCGTGCGTGCGACTATTACGATCTAGTGAGGACCAAACGTCTCCACAAGTACAGTAGAATTGGAGGACATGGTTGGGGACCATTTTGCTGGTCTTCTTCACAAGAGAAACGGTTGTTTTATGCTTAAACAATATTGTTAAGAGTTACATTCACTATCAGAAAAAGATTCAAATTGGGATTAGAGATTAGACATTTAGATGTTAGGTTTAGGCCTGATTTACATTAAAAGATGTAAAAAGAAATGTGATATTTTTGGCTTTATGGGTTAAAATGTAAAAAAATTAAATAAGATCAGCATCCTAATGTTTATGTCCTCGGAAGTGTGTGTGTGTGTGTGTGTGTGTGTGTGTGTGTGTGTGTGTGTGTGTGTGTGTGTGTGTGTGTGTGTGTGTGTGCTTGTGTGTGCACGTGTATTGGCTGTGGTGTTGACTTACAGTAAAGCGATCCCGATCTTGCTGGGTTTCAATCAATCATCAAAGAGAGTGTGTCTGAGTGCTCTCCCCCCCGCCGCTCTCAATGAGCCTTTTGTAGTGGCTGTTTGAATGGAAAAGGTCACTTCACCACATACCCCCCCCCCCACTGCCACCCACCCACCCACCCACACTAGCTGGCTCGTCTCGCAGCAAAAACCCAAGAGTCAAATCAGGACTGTTAATGTAACTCAGGAAGCGTACAAATGGAACAAAATGGACCCTTAAGGGACCATTTGGTTCCATTTGTACTCAAAAACAGCAAAAGTAGCAGTAACACATTTTCATCCAGTTTCAAAATACTAGACGTTATGGTACCCTACCCTCACACCTTTACGTCGCACCGCCAATATGTCTGAGTGATAGTGTCGTGGGCTTTGTACCCCTTGTGTGACTTTTGTGCCCATATGGAAATCTCTGTATGTTTAGCCCCTCCTATATACAGCTTTTGGTTACATCACGTCTCACATTTTGCCATTGACAATGTCATAGACGAGCAAATCGGCTAACCAATCACATGATCATGGTGTAAAGATGAGAAACATTGTATCATGGTTAAAAGATAATAACACAAGTTGACAAATTATTTCATGAAGAACTATATTCATTTTTTTATTGGATGATGTACGACGACAAGAGCGCACCCCTCACTTCACACGGGTGGGATTTTTTTATCATCAAAATCTAATCAAAAAGTCTCCAAAGTAGGTCCCCACACACCGAGGGCCTTTTTGGGATTTTTAGAGGCATTTCTCCGTCGGTTTTCCGAAAAACGTGTCCAGTGTGCAACCACCTTAACTGTTAAAAAAGTACAATATTTCGATCCCAGATGTAGAGGAGTAGAAGTAAAAGTATTGGAAATACACGGGGCATGGTGGCACAGTCGGTAGTGCTGTCGTCTCACAGCTAGAAGGTCCTGGGTTTGATTCCCGCTGGGGACGCTGTGGGCGTGTTCCCTCCTCCGCGTCATCAGTGCCCATACCTGAGGCGGGGTTGGCGAAAGGGCTTTTCTGTGTGGAGTTTGCATGTTCTCCCCGTGTCCCCTAGGGTAGGTACCCTCACAAAAACATGCAGTAATCCTGGTCTACATCCCCCTGGCCAGCCGGGGCGCCTGATGGAGGGGAAAGGAACTGGTCGGAATAACGTGTTCCTTCCACGTGCTACGTCCGGCCAGGGAAACTGAAGTAAAGTACAAATACCAAAATTCTTTACTTACAGTACTTAAATAAATGTACTTAGTTACTTTACACCACTGTCCGCCCGGCCATTAGGCAAGATTAAGATAGGATCATTCTTGTGAAGCTTCGTTTGGTCGCTGATCTGGAGGTTCTCCTCTCCACGCAGCGGTCATTTTCCCCTCCTTCTTTCATCACAAATTCAGTATAGCTCACATTGATTGTTTTTATTCAACATAATGCTTATGAATATTTACACACCCATGCAGCTAGTAGAGATCTGTAGGTGGAGTGTAAGAGAGAGAGAGAGAGAGAGAGAGATTGATGGCTTTTTTCCCAATGACATTTAAAGGCCTCAACCACCAACATGTCTGGATGGAATTTAGATAAAGAATAAATCCCCAGCTTTACGGCAGGCTGTGTATCTTAGACGATGAAGACAGTGCCGATGTGACAGTGCTGCTGATAAGACCCCCCTCTATTCTACTGTAACCATGACAGGGAGTCTACTGTGAAATATCCTCAGAGAAGATTGTGTGCACATCTCAAAGGCTATATTTAGGCCAGGTGCTGGATGTCAGGCATCAAGGCAAACATCAAAGAGGAGAAAATAAGTTTCTAGAGCTCCGAGACTTACTTTATTAAGAGGCAACAATTGCACCGTTTCGACCTACAAGGTCTTCATCAGGCAAACAGGATCATATTTGCCTGATACCTCATATTGAATTGCCTTCATTCATTTACACCCGACAGGTTGTTTACACACTGTCTGGGAGTACGGTTTGGGGATCCTTTAGGATTTTAGCAATTCCGGTTCCTTAAAATCGTTACAGGGCAGTGGATTTCAACCCTTTTCAGATCAGGCCCATTATTTATTCCACCATTTGATGACATTTAGCCTCTCAGACCCCCAAAAACCCATTTTGTTGTTGTTGGATAAGAGTTTGTCCACCATTCCATGCTGTATTGATGTGGTACCATTAGGAGAGATAACAGACAAACGTTGATCAAAATAACAATTATTCTCATTCTCTAATTGTTTAGACTTCCTGTAAATTAAGTGATGCAGATGTTTCAATGTATGCTCTCAAGAGTTAAAAGATATATAAGGGTCCATTTGGTTACCAACTGTCCATCATTTAGCTGGGGACCACCTGGAATCCCCTCAAGGGCCACTGGTGGTCCCCTGGGCCCTGACCATTGGTTGAAAACCACTGCTATAGGGGGTTCCAAATGGATCCTTACAGGTGCGTAACTCTGAGTGTACGAATGTAACCAAAGATCTCTGATCGCTATAGTGAGAATATACTATGGCCATGGGACAACACCGGGTTGAGGGTGGTTGATAAATCATTTTAGAGATATGCACGCAGAGATGCTGCGCATTTCACTGCACGACACTGGCAAGCAACTGAGTACAACTCAGACTTTAGGGATTAGGTTAAAAAAAATTGTGTGTGTGTGTGTGTGTGTGTGTGTGTGTGTGTGTGTGTGTGTGTGTGTGTGTGTGTGTGTGTGTGTGTGTGTGTGTGCGCGTTCCCTTTAACAATCCTCATAGGCGATTCCAAGTGGACCCTTACATGTCAATAACTCTGAGAGTCCACAAATGGAACCAAATGGACCCGGTTCCATTTGTACACTCAAGAGTTGTGGTGGTCCTTGAAAATAAAATGTTTGAGAACCACTGGTACTGTAATTGTATAACAGACGTGAAGTCCATACAAAAAGGCTCCAAAATGTGATAGAACCAATTCCGGTTCCTCAATGTTGTATCTGGTTCTACCGTTCAGGATCCCAACCCTACTCACTACCAGCTGGGAAAAAAATAAGTTTAGGCAGCGGAGGTGACAACAAAGGGCATCAGTTACCACGACAACAAGCCAACCGAACCTGCAGGGTGCCCATGGCAAGATCAAGAACCCCTTATCTGGCTTCACACACCTACATCCAAGCATGCATGTGGGTGTACTGCACACATCACTCACACACACACACACACACACACACACACACACACACACACACACACACACACACACATCCAAGCGTGCATGTGGGTGCAGTGTGTGTACACTACACAGCAGTAGCAGCAGCGTCCTATACAGGTTTTATCACAACACCCTACAGCCACATGTACAATACCGATTGATCTCAGTGATTGTGTCGGGCATTGGATTTTGATCCAAAGAATCAGCAGGGGTTTATTTGTCTTATTATGTGCACTTATAGGCACAAGCAATCTCACCCGCTAAGTTAGCTAACAAGCTACAATAACACAATACGCAGAATGCAGTTCACTCTTCATACTATGTGATCAGCGTTCCTGCAACTTGGCATTTGTTATCACGATGAACAATGATTATCGTCCCATCCCTAGTTCATCCCTCCAGGCTCAAACTAGTGGCATTAGCAGTTGTTCTTCACTATTGTAAAATGCATGAATTCTGTGGATTTATGTTGTCTGTGTATCTTAATGTATGCCCTTGAAGGGTTTAATGTCGTGTTCATAACTCTGTACCTTAAGGCTCTGCTTCAAGGCGGTTTGTGATCTCAGATTATGTGTCATGCAGATAAATCTGTAGAATTACAGGGGCAGATGCAACCTGAGTCAATTTAATGAAATACCATTGTAATAAAATAGTTTATCTTGACGAAAGCATCCGACTTGAAAACGGAATGTGCAGTGGGGAACGTGCAGAATCAGGGGTGGCATAGAATAAATGTCAAATATCAAACGTCAAAGTAATTTCCACTTATGTACATTTATAATACTTTGTGCGTGTGTGCAGTATGGCAAGGCAAGGCGATTGTATTTGTATAGCACATTTCAGCGACAAGGCAATTCAATGTGCTTTACACAGAACAGGCAAAGGAAACACAATTATACAATGACATTAGGATGCATAAAAGGAAAGAAGTAAAATAATAACAGATGCTTGCAGTGCGGAAGAGAAAGCAAAAGAAAAACAAAAGGAACTCAAATACTCAATCAAAGGCAGCGGCAAACAGAAAGGTCTTTAGTTGTGTTTTATAAAGAGTGACAGCAGTCCTGCAGTATTCTGGGAGTCTGTTCCAGATATGTGTGTATAAAAACGGAAATGCTGCTTCCTCACATTTAGTTTTGGTTTTGGTGGACAGAAAGCAGACCCAGATGACCTGAGAGATCGGGATGGTTCATGACATCGTATAAGTGTATTTGGCCCTAAACCATTCAAAGCTTCATAGACCAGCATTAGTCATTTTAAATCAATTATTTGACAGCAAGACACAAATCTCTGCATAATAAATAACTGTACCAGAAAATGAATTTCTCCCTCTTCAGTACACCTGTAAACCTGTGATGGGACAATAAATCCGATTTTATTGTCATTCCGAGGTTTTAAAATAATATATGCGTAGTTAACATATTACCTGTGGATCACACTATTCCCGACATCTTGTCTTTCTGCGGAACACTATATTACAAACACAACTATTTTCAGGCGGAGGTACAATTGCGACGGCGTGATTCTTCAAATGTTAGTGAAAACATCGGAAGGGAACGGGAGTTAGAGATTAATTCATAACGCAGTCAACGTGTTAATCACAGAAGAAGGCAGCTTACTGTTTTATTTAAATGTTTTATCATATTTGTCCCCCTGGCGACAATCAAAATGCCAAATGTGCAGTACAGAATGTTCTATACCACTGCAAAGCTAACCCAGTCAAAATCCTCTGTGTTAATCTATCCATTTGTAACTCCGAGAGTGTTCCAAGCGTAACCAAATATACCCTTGCAGGTCCATTTGGTTGCGTTTTGCACTCAGAACACTCAGAACGTTGGGTGTGTTACGCCCTCTCTCTCCCATATGGTTTCTCTCTGGGCAACCAAGTAGTCAATCTGTTCAATTTCCACACACTTCCTCCCTTTGACCTCCTCCTTACGAATGATCATCTGTATGCACGCATGCGGGTGTGTGTGTGTGTGAGTGTGTGTGTGTGTGTGTGTGTGTGTGTGTGTGTGTGTGTGTGTGCGTGCGTGCGTGCGTGTGCGTGCATGCGTGCATGTAGAATTAGTGCAGTGAGTAAAATGAAATACAAAACAATTGTGAAAAGAGAAGATCTATAAGTCCACAAGAAGATTATTTTCAAAACTTTTCACAACACTGACAAAGTATAAGGTGGCGATTACATGCATCCTGATCATTCGATGAATCAAAAAATGAATTAATAGAATGATCACTAAGAAAATAATTGATAGTTGTAGCAGCCCTAATGTAATATTGTGTAATATTGGTGCCCTTGTTGCAGAACAAAGTATAAAAAGGCCTAAAGTGTTTAATCAGACTACCGGTAATCGATTTAGCCTATTATTAAAGAATCATCATCATGGATGTATAAAGCAATATATTGCCAATATTCATAAGCATCTCATTTGATATTAACATTCGATTAATCAGTTACGGTCGGAAATTGTGTGTGTTTGTGTGTGGCATGCTTATGTGTGCATACTGTATGTGCATGTACACATGTGTGCATGCATCCTTCAGACTGTGCATGCACGTGCGTACGTACGTGCGTGTGTGTGCGTGTGTGTGTGTGTGCGCGCGTGGGTCTCCCCCCATGTGTAATGATGGTGAATGAATGGGGGGCTGTCTGAGGAAGCGGGCCAGGCAGTCAGTAGACCTGTTGATGCAGCCAGGGGGAACAGGGGAGCTGTTGTGTGCCACGGCATGACCGCATAGATGTGCCTCTCATCTACTATGCGCCGCCGTGCCGCCTGCCAACGCACTTCCTCATTGAAATTCTGATTAAATAAGGTCAGTCCGGCCGGGTGCGCAAATCTGCAAAACCGTTTAACTACACCTTTCACCAGTTTTTTTTTGCCCATCATCAAAGTTGAAACAGATACTAGGGGGGGGGGGTCTGTTTTTTATTTTTCCATTACCTTTGAAAAGGTTAATGGATCAGGAATAGGAAGTGTCCTAACGTAAGCGCAGTGCCTTGTTGTGGTTAGAGAGTGTCTTCCATGGGGTTGGGAGGTCGAGGTTCGATCCCAAGTTTTACCAAAAGACTATAATAAATTGGTACCTCCCTGCTTGGCGCTCAACGTTGGATTGGGGGGTAAGTCCTGGGACATGCTAGCGTCATGTCCGGCCTGTGTACTTGTCACGCCACAGAAACAGGTGATACTGTAGGCTCCTGACCTATGGGCCACATGGCCCAAGGAGTGTACCGAGTATAGAGCCCTGGGGGACCCCAGTCAACTAAGTATATCGTTGCTGTCAGGCAGAAACCTCTTATCTCCATATTCTGACTTTCCGTGTTTTTTGTTAAATTAACGCCCTACACGATCACACTCCAGCGTCACACAAAAGCATCAAAAGTAGCAGATCCGCAAGCGCCGCGTTTGGAGCTTGTGGGTCTGATACTTACAGTTTGGACATGCAGTACATGAGATCTCCACCCGACAGCAACGATATACGGTTTATGCAGACTTGAAATGTAGTGTATGCATTTCTATTCTGATCCAGACAATGGGTACTGTATAGTGTACACACACACACACACAAACCTGTGTGTTCACACGCACTATGGATAAGCTCATGAATCACCGGTAATATAAGCGTGCGTATATATACATTCAGAACAAGGTTATGTCCACCATAACAACCCAAAAGGATGCGAGAAATGTCCAGAGGGTTATCTACACCAGATACGTTACATCATTTTAACACATCTCATCCTTTTTCAAAATTCAAAATGGCTCCTGGCTGGGTTTTCTATTCCGGATGATAAATACTGTGGATAAAAGCTATACCCGTAGAGGCTTTCATTCAGACGGTGGAGAGAGCTCCAATTTCTTCACCTAGCCACTACTAAATAGCAATACAGTAATGCGCACGTGCACACACACACACACACACACACACACACACACACACACATGCACACACACACACGCACACACACACACACACACACACACACACACACTACACACACGCACGCACGCACAGAGCTGTGGAATGGCCTCTGGTGACGGCGCAATGAAATGACTTCATAGCAGTCATAGTGATCACATTACATCACGTCTACTGGGCGATGGCCTGCTATATACTGTAGTTAGGTAATCCAGTGCTTCCATAACCAGCCTATGGGGGGAAATTCAGTTTCAGCTTCACCTTAGCCGGTTGCCAAGAATCGAACCTGGGACCTTCCGTTTCCCAGGCGACCTTTCTACTCATTCAGCTCGGGCCGACCTCCTGGATGGGGGTTCCAGCGGCCGCGGGTCCCCAGCTAAATGACTGATTTTAGTAACCAGATAGACCCTTACGAGTCTGTAACTCCAAGAGTGTACGTCCATTTGGTTCCATTCTTACACTTTTGGAGTTATGGTGGTCCGTGGCATTGAAAGGAGTAGTTCACGCAAAGAATTACTTGTATCAATTACACACCCCATGAAGCCTTGAATTCATGGACTCCTAAGCCAATCATTTGATGTCTCCTACTGACCTGGGGCATCAAATTATTGGCTTAGGAATGCGACAATTATTTTCTATGAATTACACACCCCATGAATTCAAGGTTTCATGGAGTGTGTAATTGATAGAAAATAAGTAATTTTATGGGTGAACTACTGCTTTAACGCATAGCAAACTGAGGGTCCTTGAGATGAAAAAGGTTTGAGATCCACCGAGCAAATCCACTGCTCATTTAAAACCTTATAACCCTCTCAACACGACAACACAGAGATCTCTCAGCTATATCGACCTAGTATTGACAGTGTACCGGTGAGAGGTTATTACAGAACAGAGGGAGGCTAACCTTGTACTGTACATTCACTGTACTACTGTACATTGATACTGTAGTGTACACGGTGGCTGGAAGCCAGGCGACTGCACAAGCAGCCTCATGCTGCTATAAACCAGTTGGAGACCGATCGCCCAATTGATCAAAGACATTTTGAGGGTAGACGAGGACATGTAGTACTGTACGTACAGTATACCTTCAGCCTGCTTCACAGTGGAAAGCAGTGTTGTTTTTGGCAGCACATTTAGATTTTAGTTTTAGTCGTAGTCTCTTGAATAGTTTTAATTTGGTTTTAGTCACATTTTAGTCATCCGGAATGTTTTGGTGTTCTGGTAATCGACTAAAAGTCTGGTTTTAGGAGACTACATATCGTGAGATTTGCGAGATGACTTCATCCACTAGTCCCTCCCTAACATTTTAGCCTAGTTTTTATTTGTTGACTAAATTGTTGGTATATTTAGTCTTGGTTTTAGTCATCGTAGCTTTGTTTTCATTTAGTTTCCATTTCGTTTTCATCAGTGAAAAAAGGTAGTCGACAAACATTTTTCGTCTTAGTTTTAGTCGACGAAATCAACACTGGTGGAAGAAAGGTATCCAAAAAAGACAAAAGACCAAAGCACACATATGACGTGGGGAGAGACCGTTGTTGTAAAATACAAGGGGAAAACAAACACATGAACCCTATAGAGTTCTTATTCTGGGGGAGAACGTTAAATGGTATATGGTGCATTTATATAGCGCCTTTATCCAAGGCGCTTTACATAGATTGTGCATTACATTCACACATTCACACACACATTCATAGTGCACCGATTGCGGCGGAAACCATGCAAGGCACCAACCAGCACAACAGGAGCAATTAGGGGTTCAGAGACTTGCTCAAGGACACTTCGACACCATCCAGCCACTCTACCCCAGAGCCACCACCGCCCCAGACGTTCAGACAAATCACACCTGTGTGAACTGAGCGCCTCAGGCTGCTCAACAACACCGCTGGCTGGCTGGCTGCAGTTATAGTTAGGGCTGGCCAAATGGAGACATTTTGTTAACCGGTTACTGTCAGGCCTTGCCGGTTACTTAACTGTTAGCCGCTAAGGAAAAAATGCGCTATTTTTATCCATTAAAAGAAAAGACCAATAGCGGGCCACCACAGGGTTTTTTGAGACGGGGGAATTAGCAGCCATTACGTTACGTGCGATATCGTGAACACATGCACTGTGACGCACACACTTTCCCAGTAGCCTAATCTGAGTGGCTGACATCCCTACCCTACACTTCCATTGAGACATCACTGAGTGGCTGACATCCCTATACCCTACACTTCCATTGAGACATCACTGAGTGGCTGACATCCCTATACCCTACACTTCCATTGAGACATCACTGAGTGGCTGACATCCCTATACCCTACACTTCCATTGAGACATCACTGAGTGGCTGACATCCCTATACCCTACACTTCCATTGAGACATCACTGAGTGGCTGACATCCCTATACCCTACACTTCCATTGAGACATCACTGAGTGGCTGACATCCCTATACCCTACACTTCCATTGAGACATCACTGAGTGGCTGACATCCCTACCCTACACTTCCATTGAGACATTTTGACCCTGGTATCGGGGTAGGATACCCCTACTGGTAGACAAATAGTACTGCCTGAAGCTCAGGCGTTAACGCAGGACTCGGGAGGGAGAGTGGGCTAAATAAAAGTTACGGATCGTAGCTTTAAGTAGACCGAATGATCCACTAATCGTGTTTTTGCTTTAAATAACCCTCTCCATGTGTAATAATTGCTCACATAACACAGATTTACGCACGCATTCCTATTGGGCCGCTTTGCACAGAGATATTCAAATTCTATTAAGTCTGGTGATTACCTGCCAATTCTCTTTAGGATGAAACACTAGCAGAACCAAAATGTTATGCATCCTGAACCTAGAAAAACGATAAAAATGGCTTTCTAATCTAATCAAATGTAATCTAATTTGACTATTCAGAACATGGTAGTAGTAGTTACATTAAACAAGACGACCTTTCATAATAATTAAAAAAAATGTGTCTGGAAATTACATCATACAGATACAGTATCTGGCCCAAATCTCTGTGTTGAAAATCTTCTTTACACTAATGACAATTACAGCAATTAAGAATATTTACATGTTTATAATATATAGCCCTATATACAATTACATGCATCTCGTTATTCGTAAAGAGATGAAGTGGGTTGACCTGTTCAAATGGCTTACTAAAAGACAAGACAGTCAATTAGAGCCCAGAACAGAGCCTTCCAAGACAGACAGAGTGGAGAAGTAAAACAGACACACTTAATAGCGGAAACTAGCTCAAAAACAACAAGGTCGCATGGAGAGATCACCCGAATCTACGCAAGCGAGTAGAGTTTGTGTTTCTCTGGAAAATTAAAGCAACCGGTTCCGATCATGATCAAGGCGGCTGGCTTGCAGACAGCGTGATCAGAAAAGCCTTCCCCAGAACAAACTGACTCGCAGATATTCACACACACTGTTGTGTGGGTGCATGCTTTTGGTTAGACATACCATTGGTCGGATATCTCAAACCCTCACCTTAACACTAACCTCCCACGGGGCAGCACACCTAAACCTAACCTTAACCCTCTCCCAACCCTTAACGCACCCCTCACCAACCTTAATCCGGTCGTCTTAAGGCACCCCTCACCAACCTTAATCCGGTCGTCTTAACGCACCCCTCACCAACCTTACTCCGGTCGTTTTAACGCACCCCTCACCAACCTTAATCCAGTCAGACCAATGCTATGAGGCCGGTTGAATCATTTGGATTGGTCTCAACAAACCTTTTCACTCCGTATCTTGACACTGGAAGGCCAGTGTTGTAAGATGACAACTTAATTTATGTGATTGGTTAGCCGATTTGCTCGTCTATATGACCTTCCTTTCATTGTCATTTGGCAAATGTGAGATGTGATGGGACGAAAAGCTGTATAGGAAGGGCTAGCGCCCCCTAAAAAAATATTTTTCTGAAAATGGGTGTTCCAATGGATCCAATGTAGTTTTACTCACAAGCTTTTGTTAATACTTCTCATTGGTTAAATGTTTATAAACTAGTCAGATCTAGTAGTCACGTTCACCTTGTTTTCAAAAGTAGAGAAAATAGCATATCTACAAACTCACAGCATGTTGCTTGTTGCATTGCATTGTGCTTTTGAGTGACATGTACACTTTGTACGACAAAGTAGGTAACAAGGTTTCTGCCTGACAGCAAAGTTATGATTGATGGGGTCTTATATTGGACAAAAACAAAAGACTGTCCCTCTCTCTCAAACTATAAGGCAAGTATAGGGAAGATCCTCCCGAGTCTCTACAGCAATATGAAGTATTGAAATTGGAAATCGTGAAATCCATCTGTCTCTCGGAGCACATAGTAAGACAATATATGAAAGAGTACAGTCTGAGTGTAAGAGCAAAAACCGAGGAGATGTGAACCTCATTTGATCATTTATTACTATAGCCTCATTCTGATGTGCTGCCTGTGTGGCTGTGTGCGCGTGCGTGCGTGCGTGCGTGCGAGATAGAGAGAGAGAGAGATAGAGAGAAAGGGAAGTTGGGAGTCAGAAAGCGAGAAAGGTTGCAGACTAATTCAGTGAACTTCAAGTTACCTCTACATAACGGGGCTTTGACACTGCCCTTCCTGAATATGAGAACAGCACAGTGGCTGTTTCAATTAAAATGTCATGTAGTCTAACAGTGAACTGTTTTTCCGTCGCCTTAGCCGTGACATAACAACTCAGCACTCGGATCAAAACCAGAACTAGCGATACCTGCACGCCATCCATCCATCCATCCATCCATCCACCCATCCATCCATCCATCCATCCATCCATCCATCCACCCACCCACCCATCCATCCATCCATCCATCCACCCATCCATCCATCCATCCATCCATCCATCCACACATCCATCCATCCACCCATCCATCCATCCATCCATCCATCCATCCACCCACACATCCATCCACCCACACATCCATCCATCCACCCATCCATCCATCCATCCACCCATCCATCCATCCATCCATCCATCCACCCACACATCCATCCACCCACACATCCATCCATCCATCCATCCATCCATCCATCCATCCATGGTAGCCAAATGGATTGTAATCGATCAACAAAACAGATCTAGAATGGATCCTGGCAAAACGCATGAGGGCGGAAAGATTTGAATGTGCCTGAGACAGACAGACAGACAGACAGACAGAGAGAGAGAGAAAGGGAAGTTGGGAGTCAGAAAGCGAGAAAGGTTTCAGACTAATTCAGTGAACTTCAAGTTACCTCTACATAACGGGGATCGGTACAGATGTACAGGACATTATGATGATGACCATTAATCATATCAGACAGTTAACAGCATCTACTATAGAGAACAGTGTATGATATCAGCCCTGGCAGACTGTCAGACAGCACAGAATGCCTTTTATCTACGTCAGCATGTTAATGGTGGTGGACCATATGTTTTTAGTCTGCCTAGTGAAAGTTGACACTTAAAGGTCTAGTAACTTTGCCCTGTATATATTTACGAAAAGAAAAACATCAAATACATTTATGTGCCCATCATTTCCCTCCATACAGAAGTCACTCATCAGCCACTGGAGCAGTGGGGTGGTGTTTACCATGCAGAAACTCATTGCCCTCTCTCTGCATTTAGTTTGTTTTGGCAGTCCAAAAACATCCCTGCTATCTAAACAAAATGGTGAAAAGAAAACACCAAAATGCAGAGAAAGAGAAAAGTGTTTCAACAGATAAATGAATTGCATTTTTATAGCGATTTTCCAAGTGCTCAAAGCGCTTTTCAACGGTTCATTCATTCATACATTGGTTGGTGTAGCAGTGTAACAGTCAAGGCCAGCGTCCTCACTTCCCACATTCACACGCAAATGGTGGCAAGCTCACACCGACCGACTCATTGGAGGCAATGTAAGGTTCAATGTCTTGCCCAAGGACACTTCAACATGTAGACAGGAGGAGCCGGGATTCGAACCGCCGACCCAGGGATCATTGGACGACCTGCTCTACCTCCTGAGCCACAGCCGCCCTAAACACCATCACACTACTCCAGTGGCTGATGGCGGGAATAGATTTTTTATTTTATTTTTTATAACACAGGTCAAAGTTACGTAGCTACACACACCGATAAATAGCTGATCTACAAGTGCGATGCATTGTGAGCTTGAGACAGATCCATATCATGTTGGGGGTCCTTCCTTGACATGAAAAGGTTTGAGAACCACTGGTATTCCCTCAGTAAACCAGCAGGTGTGTAGGCTGCAGCTCCAGTCACCACAAGCAGCAGGTGTGTGTGCACACACACACACACACACACACACACACACACACACACACACACACACACACACAGTCACACAGTCACACAGTCACACAGTCACACACACACACACACACACACACACACACACACACACACACACACACATATGACGGATGTGTCATGACCTCAGCAGCTGCATGCCTGATCAACCCTTTTATTATTAATGTACGATCAGCTCTTCTATTATTAATACGCCGACGGCCTGCTGGCTTTCGACCTGGCTGGAACCAACTCACATGCAGCAACAGCCTTCTAGATTCTAGACAGTCCATTTATGACAAAGATAGATAGATAGATAGATAGATAGATATAGATAGATAGATAGATAGATAGATAGATAGATAGATAGATAGATAGATAGATAGATAGATAGATAGATAGATAGATACTGTATCTATCTAGGTAGGTACTGTACTGTATATATACACAGTATACAAGGTATTCCGCAGACAGTTCAATATATACATTAGCGATTAGCCTATATACTATAATAAACACTGAGGATTTTGCTGTGTGTGCGTGTGTGTGTGTGTGTGTGTGTGTGTGTGTGTGTGTGCGTGCGTGCGTGCGTGCGTGCGTGTATTTTCAAATTTGACCTCAACCAAAATAATCTGCTAAGCCATAAAGCATTTGAGGAAATCCTCCCAGCACAGACAGTGTTTTATAAAGCCACGTTCTTTCACATTATCCCACAACAACCAACCCAGCATGAAGCATGAAGTGAACTGTGAACTGTGTCATGGATAGTCATGTAGTCCTAATAGTGTCTGTGTCAGGGCATTTTTGCCACGGACATAAACACATACAGTATAGCTGAATGACCATCACAGGTCTGTAACTCTGAGTGTTCAAAGTGAATGTTTGTACACTCTCGGGGTGTACACACGGTCCTCCTTGCAAATAAAACATTTGAGAACCACTGGTACTATAGTGGACTCATAATGTGCCATAGCACGTCATAGTAAAATCAGTGCCATACATAATTATTCTGAAGAAAATATGTAAAGGTGACGTGTATCCATAACAAAAACCTCTAGTAATGTCCGTGTACGGACATGAAGCCTGGTCTGTGTGTGTCATGATATACAGTCCAAATAACAAAGACACTTCAGTTGAATGTTGAAGTGATGTGTGTCATAGCATATAGGCCTACAGCTGATTGAAAGGTCCTATGTACCTTTGCCACAGTTGAAGTGTATGTGTGTGTCATACCATAAATTATACAGGACAGGTCCGACTCCTACTTTTTCCATATAGTTGAAGTGTCTCTGACTATGTGTGTGTGTGTGTGTGTGTGTGTGTGTGTGTGTGTGTGTGTGTGTGTGTGTGTGTGTGTGTGTGTGTGTGTGTGTGTGTGTGTGTGCGCGCGCGCGCGCCGACTCCTACCTTTGCCGTAGTTGAAGTGCAGCTTGATGCTCTTGCCCTGGTTGATGTGCAGGTAGGTGAACCACACGGCGAAGGTCAGAAGCACCAGCAGCAGCAGCAGCTTGAACTGCTTCCGAATCTTCTTCACTGGGAACCGCAGCATGCTCGCACACACATCGTCCGCTTGGAACAACAAGCCGGGGCTGCAGTTCAACTGTGAGATGATGATGGTGGTGATGATGGTGGTGGTGGTGATGAGTGGTTTCTTTGGGGTTGATGTATGTCACAGAGTAACCGCCGCCCACGGCCGTCGTGGAGGAGCGGCGGCACAAACCGATGACATCCCGGCCGGACTGTTTTGTTTTGGTCCTTTTTTCCACGGTGGTGTTAAAGCATGTCCCCAGCGAGCGCGTGTGCGTGCGCGTGTGTGTGTGTGTGTGTGTGTGTGTGTGTGTGTGTGTCCGTGACCTGCTGCCTCGACACACTAATGCAAAAGCAGTCGTATCTTTAGACGTGTCGCTTCGAGGGACTCCTTGGAGAAGAATGTTGGCTTGTTGTGAACAACACGAGGCTCGCGTTCCATCCAGTCGCTTTGCGCGGCGGTGACAGCTCAGAGAAATAGAAATAAATCTAAGTCATAAACCTTCGCACAGTTCAGTCAGAGAGTGAGTGTGACCGACTCTCTCTCTCTCTCTGACGAGCGGACAAAATAGCAGTCAGGCGATAATCTACACAAATCCCTCTCCTCTGCTTCAAGCCTTTTGCTTGATGATGTGATCGGTCCTGCACTCACACACACACACGCACGGATCATCCGTGTGGGTTTTAGACGCGCTCAAATGCACAGCGGCGGCGGCGTCACACAAACACTCTCTCTCTCTCTAACACACATACACACACACACGCACACACACAAAATAATCCGACAAGAGTCAAACAAACAGTGGGGCAGCTACAGCTACAACACTACACGATGGATGGATGGAGTCTATATTTCTGCCGCTTTTTAGAATTTACAGTGGATGTGGATTATACATTATAACGATATTCTAGCCTTAATTAAATATGAGCCTAGTAGTAAACATCCCACTCTGGATGATGACACTTGCAGGAGGAGAGCTGTCTTAACCAGGGAGGAGTGTTTTGGTCCACGCATCAGCTGTCATGTCACAGTGCTGTACTGTACACGGCACGCTCCATCACTTGTTCATCTTCAGGTGACACTGTGTGTGACTGACAGGCTGACAGTGGCTTCAAGTGGACGCTTAATTGGTTTAATAGGAGGAGAGGCGCGAGTCCACACACTCCTCACACACTCTCACACACACACACACACACACACACACACACACACACACACACTCCTCACTCACTCACTCACTCACTCACTCACTCACTCACTCTCACACACTCCTCACTCAATCACACACACTCCTCACTCACTCACACACACACTCCTCACTCACACATACTCACTCACTCTCTCTCTCTCTCTCTCACACACGGTACCACCACTGTCATCCTTTATATTCCTTTATACTCGGGTCCGTTCAAAGCAGCACGAGGAGATCCCGTCCAGTCGTAATGGACCGTGCATCGTCAGTGTTTTGGTTTGGATGGTGGTGATGGTGATGATGATGATACTCAGGTGATCCCAGCAGCTCCACACAAAGCGTCCATCCATGTGCAGCACGGTAACTCGCTGCTACATGGTGTATTCTCCCATCAGTCCAAGCAGGTGCATCTCTCTCTCTCTCTCTCTCTCTCTCTCTCTCTCTCTCTCTCACTCCCCCTAGTTCCCAGCCCAGTGGATCCACCGCACGCCGCGCACGGCCGTGGAGAGATGAGCACAGAGCTGGAAGGAACAACACACGGCGGTGGTGGTGGTGTGGTGGTGATAATAAAGACCGGAACAGTAACAGCTAGCAGCAGCAGTCAGTCGTGGACTGTCCGTGTTGTCATTTCTGTAAAACGAGCTCCTCATTTAGAACACATCGTCCCTGTATGGCATGCACTGTCTGCGATGATGCGCGTCTTGTTCACAGCGTGCACCACGGAAACACAAAGCTCTCCTGCACGCAAGATGGTGTGAAGAAAACAAAACCATAGCCTAGCCGTGGGTGGGTGGCATAATAACAGAGACGGTTCTGCTACAAATGGATATATCTTCTCACGGCGATCGCTTCACGCCCATCATTTGAGCATCTTTGACGGTGCTCAGCAACCGAACTTGCCAGGAGGGTGAAATGACAGGTTGCGCCGTCCAACCACGAGCCTCCGTTCGACGGGGGTGGGATGATGACGACGTCTGTTCCTCTCGCCATGGGGGTTGGTCCGGGTCCCACATTGGGATATAATAACAAAGTAAATTGTGTGGAGCGTGATCCATTGTTGAACACTAAAAGTTTAATTTAATTGTATTTTTATTTCGTTTATTTTTATTTTTGTATTTCTAAGATATGGTCTATTTTAGCCTGAAAGGTGTGATGTGCAAATAAGAAAAGAAAATTAGTTCAGTAGCCTTGTCCAAAATGGACACAATTTATTTAAACGTTACATCATGTTATTGGGCCTAATAATATTAGACACTCTCTGGATATAATACGGTATGCGCTTAATGCTGCCCCCCTGTGGTGAAAAGAGAGAAGAGCAATAATGACTGACTCCATCCATCCTCCAGGACGCCCACAGACAGTCTGAGGCTCTGAGCACTTTAATAATTGTATTATGCGTTAATGTCGGTGTGCGCACCGTTAAGGAACACAAGAGCAGCAAGTGCAATTATGTTCTAATTACTTTTACTCACAATACCATTATAAATAATCTACTTTCACCACATGGACTCCTCTTCTAGCTCTATACAAGTCTGCTGCTTTGCAATTTGCATTCTGTTTTATATTAGTGGTTCTCAAACTTTCTTTGGACCCCAAAATTGATATACAGGCGGCAGGCCATATGGCCTATATATTGTTCTTGCTTACTGTAAATCGCTCTGGATTAAGAGCGTCAAATAAGAGCCTAAAATGCCTGAAAATGTTTTGTGGCAGGGACCCCCAAGAAGAGAACATTTGTTTAAACCATAGATTTAAACAAAATGTAAATGCACAAGCATGTGATGCGCTATGCGCTTGTAGGCCTACTATTGTGCTATTTTTAAATAGCCAACGTATAAAAAATGAATACAGGGTTTAAAATGGTGTGATCATGCAATACATTTTTCTGGGGCCAGCGCTGCCACCTGAAACCTCCTCAAGGACCTCTGTTGGTCCCCGGACCCACTTTGAGAACCACTGTTCTCACAATGTGTTGCAGGTCACTCATTGTAGACTGCATCTGTCATATGTCACAGTTATTTATTAGTTTAAATGTTATAGATTTATGATCATTCATTTAGTTAGTTAGATACCCAAATACGGTAAAAGATACAGCATTAACTTTTAACCCATGTCATCCAGAACATCTCCAGAAAATTGACGCTTGCAGCTTTTCGGCAAAGAGATTTAATTGATTGGTTGATTGAATACTTTATTAAATAGAAAAGTAAACCACATTTAGGTTAAAGGATAACACAAAAAAAGTCCTGGGGAGTCAGGACTTGTATTCGATTCATCAGCAGAACAATAATAATTACACTGAGACGAGTACACAAAGTATACAGAGCCGGTCCCACATCCCAGTCACTTTACTGTATAGAGCGGTTTAAAATAAATGTACACTCCCAAGAGGACTTTCACTTCAATAATGACCAGAGAAGTGGATTCCCCCATGTTCATGTGCCCTTATCATCCACAATAAATTGACTCCCTTCACTACATCTACACAACAGAGAGGCTTATCTGCCTCTTAACTATAGGTCCAATCATTCATCCCTGCCTAAGCTGGCAGGCCTGCCTGCCCGCCAGGTTACTGATGTCCTTCAAAAGGACACAAAGCCATGCAGACCAAAAAGAATATGTGACCTCTGTTCTCCATCTGTGCTCTCTCAGAGAGTCAAGCCACAAATTGTAATCCTCTAGATATGGATTAAATAAAACGCAATCTTCAGGGCAAACACTGAACGTATTATATGGAGTCCTTCGAGTATTTGTCCTCCTGGTCTTATTGGAGTGTGAGCCCTGCAGAGAGTGACCTTAAGGCATAAGCCCAAATCCAATATCATTTACCTTTTTTTGAATCCAATGAATCCTAGTGTCGGCTACCAATCTCGGGGGCCAACATTCTGCAGCAATAGCAGATCTATAAGGTCACATTTTCACAAGGCACGCGTCCCAACGCTGTTGTTAGGTTGTAGATGGGCTATTTATCTACTGTCTACTATAGACCCCTGGGAGAACGGATGTTTAGAACAGAACTATTCTCTACCCGAGTGATTCTCAAACGTTTTAATGTCAAGAACCTCCAAATGTACTGTAGCCTAAATGTATTTGGCAACGAACCACCCATCCGAAAATATATCTGGAAAATGTTCGTAATGTGTCGCATGATCGCATCGTACGTTGCAGCGAGTTGTGAGCTTGTAGATTGTAAACTGGGCTATTTTAAAAGTCAATGTAAGCTAATTTATAGCTGGGGGCCTCCTGGAACCCCCTGAAGGACACAAGGGTTTAGCTGGGGGCCTCCTGGAACCCCCTGAAGGACACAAGGGTTTAGCTGGGGGCCTCCTGGAACCCCCTTAAGGACACAAGGGTTTAGCTGGGGGCCTCCTGGAACCCCCTTAAGGACACAAGGGTTTAGCTGGGGGCCTCCTGGAACCCCCTTAAGGACACAAGGGTTTAGCTGGGGGCCTCCTGGAACCCCCTGAAGGACACAAGGGTTTAGCTGGGGGCCTCCTGGAACCCCCTTAAGGACACAAGGGTTTAGCTGGGGGCCTCCTGGAACCCCCTGAAGGACACAAGGGTTTAGCTGGGGGCCTCCTGGAACCCCCTTAAGGACACAAGGGTTTAGCTGGGGGCCTCCTGGAACCCCCTTAAGGACACAAGGGTTTAGCTGGGGGCCTCCTGGAACCCCCTGAAGGACACAAGGGTTTAGCTGGGGGCCTCCTGGAACCCCCTTAAGGACACAAGGGTTTCCCCCCGGACACACTTTGAGAACAGCCGCTCTACCATGATGGACCACAATGTAAAAAAGCCCTCAAGGCATTTTGTGTTATCCTTTAGTTAGTATTGCTTGCGTAATTGTACTTGCTATGCCGTTTGCAGCATTTGTAGTTTTTGACAAAAACGGGGAGAATGGGGTCGGCTTTACACAAAGACGGATGTAGCTGGAGTGAAGATATATTTTGTGAGATACTTACACACACACACACACACACACACACACACACAGCAAAACACTGTGTTAATCTAACTCAGAGTGTAAAAACAGCACACTTTTTAACATTTCACAGTGCATTTAGTCTACCCAATATTTTTTGCCTTGTGTTTCAGGGTGCACTGCACAGGCATCCAGATTCCAGAACACAGCAGGAGGTCATGCAATGCTTTTACTGTAACTCCGCTCTCTTTCACAATTCACACTGCGGATGGCTCTCTTTCATGGGTTGCTTTGGAAATGCAAGAATCCAGTCTTCTTCAAACATCTACGGCACTGAGCGCTTTCACACCATACAAGGTTATGTCTTTCTGCGCTTTTTATCCTTCTCAAAGTTAAACATGACTTCTGTCACCTTTCTTCATAATCACGCACGCACGCACGCACACACGCACGCACGCACACACACACAAATGTAGCATTTGTACCGGTATACTCTCTCGGAGTTAAATGGATTTTAGTACACGCACGCACACACACACACACACACACACACACACACACACAAACAGCTATAGGCCTATACCAGCTGAAAGGGACTGGGTTCTTTTTTTCCTTTTCTGAGCTATAGTAAATAGCTCAGAGAGCTGTGTTACAGAGCTAGGAAGAGCCGGTTAGGCCCCAGGCAGGAAGTGCACGGAATGGCCATCTATTTTCTTTTTTTGTTTGTTTTTTTAAGATTTGTAATGTACAACAATGTACACATTATCATCAGATCACTTTACAGAATCTCTCTCTCTAAAAAAGAAAAAAAAAGACATACTGAAAAACAAAACTGGAAAAAATAAAAACTTCAGGCTGCACATGAAAGCCTTTATCTGGACTTCATCAGTGAGTCGCATTAAGACCTCAGAGGAAGAATAAGGATTCAAACTTAAATATGGAAAAATATGTCAAGATGCGGTATAACCCCCCCACCACCCGCACGCACGCAGCTCTCCACCCTCCTCAACGTTCCATTTTGTGTAGTCCCTGGTCAGCAGAGCAGCAGCTCAGCTGGGTTTTGATGAGAGCTCTGAGCTGCAATGCCATGTGGATTAACAGGAGAGCGGGGCTGGGTTGGGCTCCCACATCCTGCCGGATGAGTTCCGGCTGCTGCCTTGTCCTCCTCCAACCACTCCTGAAACAGGTGTGGAATGGCATCTTCGCTCTGCTCCAGCGAGTCCTATTGGATTACCCACTCTGGAGAAGATTAGTCTCCAACAGGATTCTGGATGACTATGGCCGAGAAGGAGGGGAGGAGGTGGGGGGCTGATCAGAGTGGGGATGAGTGTGCGTGATGAGTGTGGGTATAGGGGAGGGAGAGAGAAGCAGAAATTGGGGAAAATAAGTGTTTGGGGTTTTCTTTACTACATAATTAGGATGCACGACCAAGCGTTTCCTCCAATCAACATCTCCACAAAAAGGCAAACTGATGACTTTTTTTTGTAGCCGAGTACATCTTCCTGAAAAGATTGGATTACCCTTTTGGATGAGTGGCAGATGTTTTATTCCCCATGCAGGCAGAAGGAGACCGGGGTTCCGTTGCACATTTTGGGGGTATCGTCCAGGGATCTGGTTTCACAGTGGTGTGTGTGGATGAGGTTAAATGAAGGGTGACTCTAGCATGCAGCGCCTGACTCAAGCCCACAAGCCTCCCTGGGCCTTGGCTGAGCGATAGATGCTTGGTTTCCCACACGGGAACACCTTGGATTCGAATCCGCGTGGTCATGCACACATGAGCTCATGCTGTTAATTTGCAAAGTAAAAAAAAGAGCAAAAATAGAGCAAATCGTTAACCCTAAGTCCCTCCTCCACATACCCAGTGTGGCATGCATATAGTTGCGTGTGTGCGTGTGCGTGCAGAGACAGACAGACACGCACTCACTGCCTGCAGCTGTCTCCTCCTAATACGGTCAAGCGGTTTGGAGGATTAGACGCCTCCCAAGGGTCTTAAGTAGAAGTGCATAGAGGGGGACTTTTAATATCGGATGAATAAAATTGGATAAAGCTGCAGGCATCTTACCAAAACTGTGCATTTTATACGTGGGACACATCTGGAATCCAAACTGATCCCATCCAATGCTGTCCTCTGCCACCTGAGACTCTCCATTCTTTCACATTCACTGCATGGATCATTTCCGTCACTCTGGAGAGATCTCTTTAGACTCGTTAGACTCCCTCCCTGAACGTCCACATTCATATATGTGCACTGCATGCACACACATATAGTAAACTATTCTGTGTTAATGTTATTCACTCGCATACTCACTATGTAACACGCATGTAACTTTGCTCTTCTACCCCGGATTTTAACCCGGATTCCTGCACGAGTGCACATTTTATCAATATTATTATTATTATTTTACCATTGATTTAATAGAGCCTGGCCGCTTGCTCAGGGGATAAATTGAATCTTGACTATCAGGTATCAGGTTAAAATTCATGTCAGATTCTGTGTCTGGGTGAGACATGACCTTTGACACAATCTGACACATGAAGCTCTACTATCTCAATAGTAGAGCATTGAGAGAAAATTCAACCACTCCAATATAATATATATATAATCTATAATAATGTATATTGTGTTAACATACACGCACACACGCACACTCACACACACACACAGCCACACACACAGCCACACACACAGCCTCACACACAGCCTCGCGTAGCGATACTAATAATATCACTGCGTGGATATGGCATAATGGCAATATGCATTGCAAAGGCAGATGAAGGCTGGCTACGCATGCACACACACACGCACGCACGCACGCACGCACGCACGCACGCACGCACGCACGCACGCACGCACGCACGCACGCACGCACGCACGCACGCACGCACGCACGCACGCACGCACGCACGCACGCACGCACGCACACACACACACACACACACACACACACACACACACACACACACACACACACACACACACACACACACACACACACACACACACACACCTCTACCTCATCTGAAACAGGTGAGGCATCTATACGCAGCTGTGGTGAAAATAGCTCACTGCCTCCGTCGTCAGTTGCCTGCGATTATGATCTCATAGCTTCAAAGCGTTCTTTCCTTCTGAGGACACTTTAGCGAGGAGCCGAGGAGGCATGGCTTATCCCAAAGGCACAGGAAGCCTGTCACTCCTGGAGACAATTCCATTCTTCCACCGTCATTCTATTTTAGAATTTTATCACTAAAATATTTTGTGCCAGGGACCCCCAGAATGAAATATTTGAGCTTTAAAAATATATATTATATCAAAGATTTTACACAAATTGTCACAACTCACCACATCTGCGACATGTTAACATTGGGCCTGAGATGAGAAGACCAAACATGAGCATTGCTATAAACTGTCTTTCATCAACGCTGAACATCCACGTCTGGCCCACATCTCCCCAGTTCAATGGTGACAGAACAAGAGCTGAAGCAGAAAAAATAGGCTACAATCCAACCAGTCCATTCACTCATTCCGTTTTGGGTTGTATTACGCAGAAGAATATCTAGACCGTCTCTCCATCATTAGTATTCCAGCCAGGTACGACGAAAAGACGATTACAGAGAAATGATGTCAATGGTTGCTCTCTCTCTCTCTCTCTGAAAGTCCTCCCTGTATCCACCGTGATATTTGCTGCTAAGTGATGTCTCACCTGCACAAGAGACTTGACGCACAGAAACAGACCTGTTTCTATATCCACTGTTGTTTAAATGCTCCTTTTATTGCTATTTTATCGCCAAGTTAATCAGCGGGTGCAATAATAGGTGGCCGAACCCCTGGTCCTCTGTCTAATCTAGCCTATAAAAGTGTTTAAAGGAGATTCTGTCTCGGTTTATTTAAACGGAAAGTGGTCTTGCCATTTCAGCACTGAGAGGGCTGGAAAATGTGGTTTGACAAACCCCTTTACTAATGTTAACCATGACAGTTTTCGTTACTCTCACTGAACACAATCAGAGGAAGGTAAACAGAGGCTGTTAGAAATATCGCCTTTTTAGCAGAAAATGTCAGATTGACAAGCTTGTCGATCGGGTATTTTCAGCAAAAGCTTTCATCACAATAACAGAGAATACACTAGTAGAGCCCTGAGTTAGTGGTTAAGTATTCTTTGATGCATGGCAGTACTTTTACTAAAGTACAGTATACAGGACCTTTACTTGTAACAGACTGCAGTACAGTACTTAAGTAAAAATAAATAACAAGACCACTGACAGAAACAAATCTGTCGGGTGGAAACCAAAACCAAAACCAAAACTGTTACTTTTCAGGATTCCTTTATTTTTATTTTTAAGTATATCAGATCCACAAGCTCAAAACGTGGTGCTCCGCGGCGCGTTTCAAGCTTATAGATCTGGTGCTTTTGATGCTTTTGTGTGACGCTGTATAGTATGATCAAGTGGGGCATTAACTTATGAAAAAACAATAAGTTAAAATATGGAGCAACGAATAGTGTCGAGTGGTTTAGAATTCTGCTCTATTATGACTCTCGCGGTCTGTGTACAGTCATTCAAAGATAATACAGACATATGGGAACGCTCCGCCACCCAGTCTATTCTATTGTCATTCTGTCATGCCTTTAGGAAGAGTGCTCAGTGCTTTGTTCAAAGAGAAATGTTAATTTAAAACTGTACAGCTAAACGAATGTACCGCACATCATTGTCCTTCTATTCAAAGAGCGGAGTGAGTGGAAGTTTCAAGTTCAAGTTAAAGAATAACAGATCAATAACTGTCACGGCACGTTCTGAGATAGCAGATTGGCTATTTTTGAACATTTTTGAAGAAAGCTTAAGTGGGTAAATAAAATAAAGTTTATCATCTCTGACGTCTGTGTGTGTATATTACCTATTTATTTGTTTGCTTAGAAGTTAAATGTTTTTGGGGAAATTGATTATTTTTACTGGCCATCGGTGGGGCTCAAATGTGAAGTTACACACTCTCTGAAACCAAGGCATAAGAAAAATAAGTGCTGGGGGACTTTAAGGGCTGCTAGAACCTTTCCATCACCACAGGCTCCTCAGAGAGAGAGGCATGATGTTCTGAGGAGGGAGCGGGCCTGCTGGCACACATAAACGTCAACTGACCGGTGGGAGGCATTAGGGTGATCTATTGGCCCGGGCCGGCAGTGGTAAAAGTACCAAGACCACAATATATAGAAATACTTATATGCAAACTTTGACTTGTGTGAAAGTCCAAAAGTATTGGCATCAAAATATACTTAGTAAAATATACAGTAGGCAGCAGTCTACCAAAGCAATTAGCCACCACCTGTAAAAAATACTTAAAACTTAAAGACTTTAAATTTAAATCAATTTCATTAATAGCTCAAACTACACTCAATCTATTTTTGAATAGTGGAAGTATAATATAGGACTTAATTGTTTAATGTATGTTTTGTAATAATCTAAATCTGCAAAGCAACAAGTAACTAGTGTTTCCAAATCATTGTAGCAGAGTAAAAAGTACATTTGCCTCTGAGATGTATAGCAAATTGTAAATGTTTCCACCACAGGACAGCCCGAGCAGCTCATATCTGACCAGTGCGGAGGTCATTAGGATGATCTATCGGCCCGGTCAGGCCCAGGAGGGCGGCCTGGACCAGGGAAGATCAGAACAGACCTGTGGGGAAGCATTAGGATGATCTATTTGCCCGGTCAGGCCCAGGAGGACAGCCTGGACCCGGGCAGCTCAGAACAGATCAGAGCCTTATTTGTCCAGAGAAGAGAGGGACCCAGCTGGCGTTAGTCACATCCTGACCCACAGTCACTGCTCATCCGCCCAGAAAGGAAAGTGTAACTAAAAGGAGGAGAGACTAGCTTTAGTTTAGACGGAAGCAGCAGCCTTGCTGGATGGAACAACGGCATCCTAAGTGGAGACGTTAGAGCCAGACGCAACTGAACCTTGTTGCTAATGCTACATTTGTAGAGAGGTGACAGGACAAGCTAAAACCATGTAAGTTTGTGTGTGTACTTGTGTAACTATAATACCAGTGAGTAGCCTACCTAAACGTCCCCGTAAGGTAGAATTTGAGATTTAGTTTTTATGCAGTAAGGACTGCAATTGTGGTCCTCAAGAGAAATGGTTCAATTTACTATTACAAATGATTCCGGTTGGGGTTTAGTTACAGGATTCTAAGTTTATAGTTCTGGGATGAAGTCCTTGATTTGTATACTTACTATAATTGTGCGCTGGTGTTATAGGCTATACATTTCTTTCTACATTTTTCAAAATAGCAAAAATAGAAGATCTGCTAGCTCACAATGTGGCGCATTGCAACATGTTGTGACTTTGAAAGCATATAGTATTATTGCATCGTTTCGAGCTTGTGGATCTGTAGCCATGATTCATGACTCTCGTATTCATAGGAGAGTCATGAAGTAACTGCACCCTGTTTTTGGCGAACTCTACATTTACAAACAATTAAAATATATAAACATTCGCATTTCAAATATAAAGTACTCACAATTTGTCCCATGGGTGTTAGTTAGTAGCAGCACCAGCGATTAGAATTTCTGCATCCCGCGTTGTTTAATAAAAAGCATTTTTATCCGAGCTGTTATTTTCCCATTGGCTTTAAACTATGCGCCCCTATCGGTCGGGAGGAGGGTGGCACTCGGTGTGTTCGATATAGGTACTCTGACCGCCCTGCCAATACAGACTAATAGGCGAGTGCGCTCCCGGTGTGCAACTGTGGATTTCCCAAACGAACTCCGTTTGAAAAAAGTAGCCGGGATGCAACGCGGGATGCAGCAATTCTAATCGTGGTGCTGCTACTAACTAACACCCGTGGGACAAATTGTGAGTACTTTATATTTGAAATCTGAATGTTTATATATATGGAAATCTTGTAAATGCAGCGAGCGCCAAAAACAGCGTGCAGTTACGTCATGACTGTCATGATAATCATCATGGCAGTCATGTTTCAGGGCTAGTGGATCTGCTACTTTCGACACTTTTGTGTGACGCTGTAGAGTGATCAAGTTGGGCATTCATTTATGAAAAAACACAAAAAGTTAGAATATGGAGATAAGAAGTTTCTGCCTGACAGCCACAATATGGGGTATAATAATGATATATTGCCCAGCACTAGTGTGTGAATGTGTCTATGCATTTGTAACTGAAATTGAACAGGCCTTATGTTGGGGGAGAGCAGAAAGGCTGCTCTGCCAGTTAGTGCAGAGATCAGTGCATTTCAAGAAAGCCCATGGGAGAGCATGAGAAATAGAGTTTATAGTGTCAAGTTCCCTCAATCAGCAAGATGGCAACCCATTCCTGTCGCTTTGAGCCATGTTGTGTTAACTACCTTTAACTACAGCAATAAGTCTCCATCAAAAGACGTCTGCTAGTATAGCACCACATAAAGATGGATTTTGTTTTGCTACCGCTGGATCGAGTCATCAAAGCTCACAGGATTAATTCGTTTTTGCATGCATATTTGCCGCAAGAGAGAAAATACATGTTTATTGTTTTGCCACTCAGAGACTAATCTTTGAGTTAGGTTTCCCGGGTCGCTTGAGAGAAGTAATGTGAGTTCGACTGAGGCTATATGTGCTCAAAGCTTTGTCACTGAGAAAAAATGAGCACTTAGTCACTCACTTAGTTTCTATACGGGCTCATGAATATATTAAAGCGAGCGCCTTTGTGCCTGGTATTCCATTTTTCATTTGTGCACAATGGCGGCAGGCATAAAACACAAGGGAGGCACACGCATGGTGCACACGCACACGCACACGCACACGCACACACACACACACACACACACACACACACACACACACACACACACACACACAGTCTTTCATCTATTGAAGGCGGTAGAGTGTTTGGAGATAAGAACATGAGTGACAGTCACACTCTTAATTATTAGATGGTGGTGCATGGGGGAGACACTAATCTGCTTTGTGCAGGAGACTTATTTTAACGGAGCATTCAGTGATTTGGGTGATTTGGAAAATAGGCCTATACAAGGAGGTTAAATGGGAGGCTATTGTGCAGTCAAAGTTACCAATACAAGCTAGTTAAAGCTAGTTATTGACCGGTCAGGCCTACCATTGTGTGCCACATCAATGCACGGAATATATATGTTCACAGTGAAAGGGGTGTTGTTGAGAAGAACCACACGACCACTCCCTACCCAGATGTCCTTTGGGAAACCCAGCCATTGTCTATTTGCATTCGTCGTACGATTGGTAGCATGTTTTGAGCTTGTAGATCGGCTGTTGTTGGCACTCCACACCGTCGTACAATGGACCATAAATTAGGCCAGCCAGTGGATCGAAAGACACCCACACACACACACACACACACACACACACACACACACACACACACACACACACACACACACACACACACACACACAGATATAAATGAAGTATGGACAAAAGAGTGGACTTCAACGTTTCAGGATAGATCACAGAAAGGGTACCGACCGCCGGCAATATCCCCCACACAGCATGTGTGTAAATCCATAACTGGATATAAAGAAACTGGCCTATTATAATCACTGCATAAAAGGAGGGTGAGAGAGAATGTGAGGGGTGTGAGGGATGGGCAGAGAGAGAAACAGTGTTTCAATCATGTTTGTTTGAGAGCGTACTGCTGCAAACCACAAACCTAATTACCTGTTAAGGCCAAGGGAGGCACCATGATGATGGCACATGCCTGCCTGGTGCCCGCATGTGCACACTCCTCCCTTTGTGAGTGCTCTTTGGGGTATTGAGGACAGCTGTGTATGAATATAGAGGACACAGTTAGGCTTGTCCCATTAAATTCCCTTTATCTAATGGAAGCAATATGTGCCTACAGTACAATATAAAGCAGATAAACTATTAGACAGTAACAAGACCCGGTGGAGTATGTGAATTATGTTGTGCCATTCATCAAAGACTATTCAGTTAATACTGAGCACACAGTATCCGCTCGCTGTCGGCCAGAAACCTTGCATCTCCCAAAAGCATATACGTTTGAACGTTTCTGGAAATGGAAATAAGAACCCTTTGTTCCACTGGATACAGTGCAGTGATTATTAGTTAGTCACAACTCTTGTTAATATTTTTCATTCAGTATTTATGAAAAGATGCAGATAGACTTAAGCACTTTCACTTTTAAAATTGTCCAAAAATAGCGCTGTGAGCTTGTAGTACTTGTTTTATACTCTCAGAATATTCAGCTTTTGCTGAAAATACCCGATCGACAAGCTTTCTATTACAATGCGTGGTTAATTTACCATAAAAATGATAACACTGGAGATACAAGGTTTTTGCCAGACAGCAACGATTCTCTCTCTCTCTCTGTGACCTGCCAAGTCCCAAAAGCCCAGTCAGTCTCAGCAGCACCAAGGTGACCTTGTCCCGCCATGGCAGCAGAGCTGCGCCAGGCCAGCGAGGGCATGCTGGAGCAGCAGGTAGGCGAGACGAGACAGGTGTCCGAGATGTCATCTTCCTCCTCCACTTCCACCACCTCCTTTTCCATGAGTTCCTCCTCCTCTGGCAAGCTGCGTAAGGTCTACCAGAGCTCCTCCAAGACCGCCGAGGGTATGAGAGAAAGAAAACACATTGTCTCTGTCACACATGGTTACAAAAAACGGCATTAACCACTTGACTCATTTTCAACTATATCTTTGTGTAATTGGTTCTCACTTTTTTCTCCTCCACCAATGTGTGCACAACATAATAAAACCTTTACAGTCATTGTTGTGATTTTGGTTGACCAACGATGATGTCATTGGTGGACGGCTTACTGAACTCCCCACAGCTCTCCTATAAGAGACACAGACCAAGAGTAGAAAGAAAGTGTGGCATTTTAACATTAGTGAGGACCAATATTATATGAAGACGCATGGCATGCCTACCGATGACGTCACTGGTATACTCGATGACCGTACAGGCGTAGGCTACATTTAATTTAGATAGCATTGACATGGCACTCTAAAGTGTACAGTATATACTCGTATAGTTTTATTGTACAGATATTCTACTGTTAGTCGGATGTTAGGTTCTTAGCTTGCTTATGATCTTTGATGACTGCTAAATGCATACATTGTAAAATGTTAGGCAGGATTCTGAACAGTCCACAGCCATCCTCTAAATGTTAGGCAGGTTTCTGAACAGTCCACAGCCATCCTCTAAATGTTAGGCAGGTTTCTGAACAGTCCACAGCCATCCTCTAAATGTTAGGCAGGTTTCTGAACAGTCCACAGCCATCTTAAAATGGAGCATTGAGGACCAATTATATGAAATGAAGATAGATTGAAACAGGGTGAAGCTGATAAGCTGAAACTAGCAAAATTACCTAATAAGTTCACAATGCACTAAGCACCAAGCTTGTTTTAATCTATTTTAGCTATTACAATCTTTGACAATGAAATGACAAAATAGGGACGTGTTCAACAGGCTTTGCTTCACACTTTTCACCAGCACTACCCTTAAACAGGTGGTAGGCCTACAGGTAGCGATAGTGTTTTCGACTTGTTCGATTGAAATACTTTCAAAGGCGTAAACTATCCAAACCACCCTTTAACCGCTGAGCTGGCACAATAATTATCTATGGCAGCATTATCTAAATGGTTACGTATGCTGTGTGTTGCTGTAATTAATCTCTGTGTTATTTGGTGACAATCCAGCCACCGCTGAGTCCTTCAGCCAGGTGCAAACATCCCCCCGCATCCCAGAGGGGGAGTCTGTCCCAGATTTTGAGGAGAAACCACGCCCTGTCACTGCCCAGGAGGGTGAGTTAGCGGCTCCCTCTTTTCCCCCCTTTCATCTCGAAACTCCGTGAAATTGCAAAGCAGCACCATCTGTATAACCCCAGCATCTCTCATCCCATTAAATATTATAAACAGGCCTGAGCTCCCGAGACACAATCATGAAAGCACAAAGTAGCTGTGCTTGGAACTTTCTTTGTGCTTGTGATGACCTCTGGGCAGGGGGAAAAAAGAGAGATGTACTGCAACTTGCTTTGAACAAATACTGCAGGCTTTGAAAGCCTAATTTGTGCTATCTCCGACTGTGATTTATAGATTGAGGGGCCAAACACACAGCCTGTTACAAATTATACATAACTTAACTCTGCAGATTAGCATGATCATTCAGCATTAGTGGTAGACAATAAAGAATGAAATTTACTGTACTTATCTGTATCTATACCTTAGATGTACGTTGTAGCAGATTTTATCTGTCAAGCTTGGGAAAGAAGACAGAGTACTCTGTATAAATCTGAGTTGTAAAATAATGAATTATGTAATGTAAACATGCTGTAAATGCATAAATTATGTAATATAAAATATGCTGTAATTGCAATTGTGTGCAAATGGTGTCTTATAAACCCATGAGGGTTGGGCACAAGGTGTGCATGACACGAAAATAATACATATTATTATAACTATACAAACTATTTTTAAAATTATCCCTGCTGGGGAAAAGCAAAAGCTGGTGTATGCGCAAACACACGCATATAATATGTTCATTGTTCCTAGTAGCCTAGCCTAGTAACTTTGCTCGAGCAAATAAGCAACATGCATGACTCGCCACCTGGCCTGGCCTGACCTGTTAAGTGGACAGGTGGCGTCGACTCGAGTGAAGGTTTCTGAAACATGGAACAAAGGCTATAGCCTATACTGCCAATACTACGATTCCGTAGTATGTATAACATATATTTTGAGTTTGAATTGACTTTTTTCATGGCAATGAGACGTTGCATTCACAGTCACACAGATGATGTTTTTTAAAGTTGCACGAATAGAGCACCGAAGTCTAACGTCAATATCGGTAGAGGGTGCTAAGTACCGGGTTTGTGTACTTTATTATTTGTAGCCTATTAAATCCCCATTGGGGGATTTTAGATCGCCTCATAACAACTGTGTTTGAAAAATAAACAAATCATCCTGTTCGTTTCACTCATATGGATATGAAGAATCAACTGACTGCGAGAAAACGCAAATGTTACTGCTGCCAAATTAGATACTGTATCAAATATGACTGACTGACTGTCGTAAACGATACAGAGACATCGCCCCGACAATATCGGACCACAATTCTTATATGAGACGATTTTAAGATGACCCCATGTTATTCTCCATATAGAGAAAAACTTCCACGTACCCCTTATTGGAATAAGGGGATGAGCGAGTGACGTCAGGACTTCGCTCTATGGAGTTCTCTGTAGTCTGTACTGTTGCCAGATCTTTCGAGAAAAACAAGAAACCGAAAACAAGCCCCAAATAAGCAGCTAGGCCACGTGATTTAACAGGGAATGGTCTGATGTTGTTTTAGAGCAGTGGATCTCAAACAGTCTCATGTCAAAGACCCCCCCCCACACACACACACACACACACACACACACACACACACACACACACACACACACACACACACACAATGAATATGTATGCATTTGTTTTTAGATGAAAAGGCGGTGTTCAAGGCCAAGGTGACAGGAAGACCTGAGCCCAGAGTGACCTGGGAGAGAGCCAGCGGACAGCCACTCTCTGACGGGACCAACACATTCTATGACAGCCTCAACAAACATCATATTCTCAAGGTTTGCATGCAGCCCATAGACTACACTAAACCAGTGGTTCAGTGTAGTGTCAAGGACCCTCAAATTAATATATATATTTGGCCGCGAACCCCCATCTGAAAATGTTTTGTGCCAGGAACCCCCAGAAGAGTTTTGTGTAAAAAATAAATAATAATAAAACAGGAAATCTAAACGTTTTCAAACACTTTCAAGATTTTTCTAAAAATGTACAACATGTAAAATGTACAAGCCGTACAAGCGAGTAAGGTGTCTAATTGTCTATTTGGTTTCATTTGAATTTATTTATTTATTTAACCTTTATTTAACCAGTAAAAACCACATTGAGACTGAAGTCTCTTTTAAGTGTAAACTGGCCAAGAGAAGAGGAAAGATAAGTGACACAGCTCTGCAATAACAATAAATACAAGACAATAACAGGACAAACATGCAATAGCCTTTAAAGTGCCACTTCACCCCTTTTGCAACCATATCTTATTTGAATGATGTTTGGGAGACAAGAAACACTTTCCTGGGGTTTTTACGTGCATAATATGTGTTTTTAGATATTTTAAATATTATATTTCAAAGTGTCCATGGGCTCCATGATGTCATGGACACTGGGCTCACTTCCTTCCTGGACTACAATTCCCATAATGGTTTGGTCCACTGCTCTTCCTTGTGGATAGGGGGGGGAATAAGCGATCTCAGTGTAAGTGAGCTCATGGACACTTTGAAATAGTGAAATATCTAAAAAAAAAACTTACCCACATAAAACCCCCCAGGAAAGTGTTTCTTGTCTCATTAAAATAAGACCAGTGACCTCCAGGGGAAAGTCTGGATGGCAACCGAGGAAGGTCGGTGACGCTGGAGAAACAGCTGACCTCCAGGAAAGTCTGGCTGCAACAGGGGTAGCAACCTCTGTTGCAGCACTCGCAAGAGGGCACCAAGCAAGCTACAGACCGTACAAATGAGCAATACCCCCAGAGTCTCCCAAGAGGAGGGGAGGAAGAGAGACTCAATAGCACAGATTAAACTGATATCCCCAAGAACACACAAGGCAGAGAGAGCTTCCTGCTAGTTCTGGCAGGGAAGAAAGGACAGTGGCGCGGCGCCCTGGGCGCGGCGGTCGCTGGGGTGTGGTCAGCACTGGTTTGCTGCACCTGGCCGGCAGTTTTTTCGCACTTCCCTGTTGGCCGGGTGTGGCTCTCCCTCCCGGTGCTGGTTGCGCCTCGGTGATGGCTGCGCGCGGGGTGCCCCTCCGTGGACTTTTCTATAGCTGGAAGCCTGGAGGAGAGGGGCAGTGACTTGACCAATCACTGCTGACCCGCCAACTGGAGAGTGTAGTGGTTGAGGGTTGAAACACTCTAAGAAGGTTGGAGACCACCTGATGACCTCTCTTCCAGGCCAAGGCATCCATTAGAAATGGATTATATTCGCATCTTTGATGTATTTACAAACAGAACTGGTTGCAAAAGGGGTGAAGTGGCCCTTTAAGTCTGAATTCACGCCCACATAATAGTACCATATATATATGATACCATATATGTGGGTGTGAAATCAGACTAGAGATACTGTATGTCAGATGTGTGGTGCACATTCTGGTTCTCCGGTATAGACACTAGACAGGCAGTATAGCTACTAATCTAAAGATCTAATGAGCACCTTCAGTTCAAGCACTGTACTATTTTAAGCATCTCAGATGTAAAAATGTATACTACAATTACTTTGATTATTGTCAACCACTCAAACCCTCTATTCTTATGACAGACCTGAGTTAACAACGGTTTTGGGCAGATTCTCCCACCCCCATCTAAACTAAATCTCTTCACCAAAAAGAGGCAATCTACAAGCTGGTAGATCTGCTATTTTTGTCAAAATGTATGTTCCCTCCAAAAAAGGCATGCTGCGGTCACCAGATAACTGATGCATTTGGATGTTGTGCATAGAGGAAACATAAAATAAGCATTTACCAGCAACAACATTGACGTGATGAACACATTATTAATGCATTACTAAGTAGGCCAATAACGATTGTTAAATAGGACATCTTTAACAATCAGGACAAGTATATTTTTGGCACAAATACTTTTAAAAGTAACATTTGTAATAACAACTTTACTTTAACAGGGAATGTCTATACATATTGCAGCTATACTTGTATGTAGGCCAGTGGTTCTCAAACCTTTTCTAGTCAAGGACCCCCAAATTCTAAAAAGGTTTTTCTAGGGACTGCTAGGGAATTCAAAATGTTTCAAACATTTTCTAGGGACCCCCAGAAACTATTAAAAATGTTTCAAACATTTTCTAGGGACCCCCAGAAACTATTAAAAATGTTTCAAACATTTTCTAGGGACCCCCAGAAATGATTCAAAACATTTCAAAAATAGCAGATCAATAAGCTCACAGCACGAAGTGCTGCAGTGCACTATGTGAGCTTGTATCTGCTAAAATGATTGTGATGATGCTACCCCACCCTAGCCTGGATCCAGCCCATTGAGCCCAAAGACCCCGCCCACTCTCTGAGTGGACTGCTAATCAGGCTAACCCCACCCCCCAAGGATTCAAGATTGCTTTATTTTGTCATTCTTTCCAACTGCAGCAGCAGGGTAAAAAAAACGAAATTACGTTTCTCCTAGTTAAAAGACAACACAGGCTCATACAATAATAAATATATCAAGTGCAAGACAATAGGCTACTCTGAATATAATTTAAAATAAGCCCTAAAAAACTGAGTCCATAAAAAAGATGAATAGAATAAGAAAAAGATTTAAAACCTGAACATAGAGTTCATGTCATCAGTTCATGTCCTATCTGCCAGTGATACTAGAGGATCATACTAGGAGTCTGATTGCCTGGGGAAAGAAGCTGCTCCGCATCCTTTCCGTCCTGGCACTGATGCTCCTGTATACCGTTTCCCAGATGGCATAAGGGAGATCAGGCTGTGAGAGGGGTGGGTGGCATCCTCAATGATGCCAGTTGCTCTCCTCATTTTTGAGAACCAAGTATATTTCTTCCAGCACTGTTGTTAAATCTACTGATTTAAGACATGAGAAGAGAGAGAAAGTAGAAAGAAACCAAATGCTCTTGAACAGGCTGCCAATAATAAACCCGTCCTGCCATCCTAGTATAGTCGCCTCATAGTCATACAGCACGCCATGTATGCATCATGCAGAAAAGTAGGCTACATAAAAAATAAATAAATAAAATAAAAACTTTGATCCTTTTATCTATATCACCACTCTGGAGTGGATTTATATGCCGTCTTCTTACCAGCCGGGGAGCTTAAGTGAAGCTTAAATGGCTATTATAAACCAATGAACTTGCAGATGCTGACATGCATCTACCGTTGCCATCTGTTTCATGATCGCGGGGATGACTTTTAAGATGCAGGGATGAAGGCTTTATAAGAACAGATTCCTGACGTAGCACCGCCTCCTGCTGTTTGATTCAAGCACTGCAGGGGAGTTTGATCGATTGATTGATTGAAATATGTATTAACAGTTTGCAGAATTACAGTACATTTCAAGCACAAACTCAATACAAAGACTGTTAACTGTGAGTGGACGACCCAATTAAGCATTACACTTGTTTACAAGAGGGTCCACCATGTTCAATTCATCAAAAAGTTTGTTGACGTGAGTCAGTCGTCAGTCATGTTCACCCAAAGAAAATTACTTATTTTCTATCAATTGCACGACCAATGAAGCCTTGGATTCAGTTACAGGGGGACTGACAAATCTTTCTGTGTGATACTTTTTTTCTTTTCTTACATTAAACACTTGAACCCTTAAGAAGAGAAACACTGAGGAAACAAGGCAGGTGTTTTGTATGTCTGGTAGGCAGGCATGATTGATTGATTGAAATCTTTATTAACAGTTTGCAGAATTACAGTACATTTCAAGCACAAACTCAATACAAAGACTGTTAACTGTGAGTGGACGACCCAATTAAGCCTTACACTTGTTTACAACAGGGTCCACATTGTTCAATTCATCAAAACATTTAGAGACAAACAAATAGACACTTCTATGTAGTTAAAGAACAGAACAGGAATTCATCATATAGGAAGCGAAAAGGGAAAAAAAGTATATATACAGTGAGGGGAACAGGGGGATAAAAGAAAAGAAAACGAAAGACAGAGTGTAGGGCGCCTGCACACAACACCATGCGTTGATGCCATGTGTGCATATGTGCAGGCACCCAACACCACGTCCATACAAAAACATAGTACAATCCATAGTACAAAGACAGAGTGTAGGGCGCCTGCACACAACACCATGCGTTGATGCCATGTGTGCATATGTGCAGGCACCCAACACCACGTCCATACAAAAACATAGTACAATCCAGATACAAATTCAGCTTTTACAGAGGCCAGTTTCGAATTGCAGCCATCCGTAGGTGCCCTTTGAGAGCAGTTTTGAAGGAGCCAAGGGATTCACATGTCTTAATGACTGTTGGTAGGGCGTTCCACATTTTGGTCGCATAGGAGCGAAAAGAATTTAGTCCCTTGTTTGTGCCGAATCTGGGTTGTACATGGTTTGTTGCACTCCCTCTGGTGTTGTGGGTGTGGACTTCGTTTACATTAAGGAAGTATTTAGACAGGTACATGGGTATCTTGGTGGTGTATCTAATCTTGTGGACCAGACCCATTGCAAGATGCTGTACTTGCATGTCGCGCGTAATTGTAGAACGCAGGGCATTCACTGTGAACTGAAGAGTGCGGGCCCAGACACCACAAAACAGTTTGCAATCAAACAGCCAGTCAATATACAGCGCATGATAGACGCGCCGACCACGGCAACGACAGACAGGCTGACCACAGTGTTGCAGATGCAGTTAGGCTAGTGTGGCAAGCAACTCTGACAATAGTAGGCTACAGTACTGTAGCCTAGTAATACTGTAGCCTAGTAATAGCTAGTAATACGTATTACTGCAGACAGCTACCATTTGGATGCACCAGCACCAACGCAAAGCCAAGTAGCCAGTTGCCTATTAGATGGGGGCACCCGCAGTTTCAATTAAAGAGGATATTTCCAGAGCACTTAACCTGCCAGTTATAGGTAAAGAAACGTTGAATATGTATTTGGTTCCAAAACACATTGCATTATTGATGTCCATTTATTGGAAACACCCAAGTTGAGCTCTTCTATGATTAAAGCGCCAAATTGAAAGATAAGGAGGGACTTGGAACTTTGGAAGCAAAAGGAATGCCCATAGCAGATGTACCCATCATAGGGATGGATGCAGTGGAATTAGGAGTCCTATAATTGGCGGAGACCAATATTGGAAAATGGTCACAGGAAAAATGGAGAGACTGAATGAAGGACTAGTTGCACTGGAAAGTGTATTTGGATGGCTGGTGCAAGGAGAAGTCACCACGCGAAATATCATAACTGAATTCATTGAAGTGATGCACATCAGCGTCGGAGAGGAACAGGCACTGTCAGAGAATACTGGACTACTCGCCCCGGTGCTTGTCCGTTTTTCCTCCAGATCAGTTACGCAACTTTTGGGAAATCGAATCCCTTGGAATCCACATGAAAGAAATGCATTCTGAGAAGGAAGACATGGCAGTGTATCCCAAATCCCCACTATAGGCTGAGGAAGAAATGCCACTTGACAGTTTTCAAATCAGCCTCATGGTGGCGCTACAACAGGCCAAGTTGCGTCTCACACACAAACACACACACACACACACACACACACACACACACACACACACACACTTGTACAGCAACTATTTTTGGCAAAGAGGTTTGGTGTGAAGGAAAATAAGCAGAATAAGACAAGTACAGAGTGAATCCAACAACATACAATTTTGACAGTGCAGTCAAACAAGTCTAAGGATAAGGAAGCTATATCTATGAAATTATGAAAGGGTAAGACCACTTTTTGAGAGGTTTGGGTTGTTTTCTTACGTTATTATGGGCAAACTATTCCATTCCATAAGTCATTTCGCTCCGTTGTGTTGTTTAAGATAGATTTATAAATTTACTATTTTAGTCGGAGATAGACTCAAGCAGTACTGCGGCGTTCCCAACTCTCGCGGGCCGTCTTGCGAGGTTTCGTTGTAAACAGAAGTCTCCACGCTGTTTGAGATGCACCCAGCTGCAGCCTCGCATATGAGCAATCCCAGACACAGACACTTTACACACTTCTTCTAAAGTGTCTTCTTAAGTGTCTCCCTCAAACACGTCCATTGTGTATGTTTTTAGTGACAAGCGGACGAGATCAAATCCATTTGTTTACATCCCCGTCGTTTCCAATAAGGAAGTGTTGTACAGTTTTGGTCCAATCAGATCGTTTTGCAACAGCAGTGATTCGGTCGGCGTAGGCATACCAACCGGATCTTCTTTCTACACATTAGCCAAAACAAGACAAAAACTATTTTTATTAAAAATAAAACCGCATGAGTTTTCCTGATGTCGTAAACTGTCAGAATCAGCTTTTTTTTCGTTTATGTGCTAAAATAGTGACTTTGAGAGATGTTTCCCCCGCAATGGACCCTATTGTTTATTTATTAAATTGCTAATAAACAACACAACGGAGCGAAATAACTCATGGAATGTAATAGTTTGCCCATAATAAGGTAAGAAAACTAAAAAAAAGTGGTCTTGCCCTTTAATGTGCAAAACAATGTAATGCCGTAATGGGGAGGGGGGGGGGGGGGGGGTCGGGGTCCCGATCTATCTCTCACTAAACTAGCTTAAAAAACATTGAAACCCCCTGTAGTAGTGATACCCAAATCAGCGATTAGTCTCCCTCCCAGTGAACCCGGCAGGCGACTAATCTGTTCTGTCTGTCTCCTGTCATAACTGCAGATGTATGAACAGCAGTTACAGCACTGCATTCATTAACTCCAGAGACATGTTGAGATACTTGCTGGCAGTGTGAGATAATAGCAGTGGTATAAGTACTAAGCATTGTACTTAAGTACAATTTTTAGTTATTTGTACTTTTTTCTTTACAATTTCCAGTACTTTTACTTATACTACACTACATCTCTGCAGAGGCAAATATTGTATGCCTACTTTTACTCCACTATAATAATGTAAAAGTTTTAGTTCTTTTGATTATTATTACAAAACATAGCCTGCCCTACATTAACCACTTATATACATATCGGCCATTCTTTCAAAAAAATGGCCCATTTGAAAACTAGAAATGTGACATTCTGAGTAGCCTACTTTACTTTTACTTTTACTTTTCTAATTTCTACATTGCAGTATTGATATACTTTCACTGAATTAGCCTATAAGTAAAACATTTGAGAAGCACTCTTTCCACCACTGAAGGGAATGCATTTCTTCCCCCTTGCCTCAGATCAAAAGCCTGACCCTGGCAGAGGCTGATGTCTACAGGTGCGTAGCCTCCAACAGCCACGGAGAGGCCGTCTCCGCCGTGTCTCTGACCGTCACAGAGCGTAAGCCTGGAACCCCTTGGAGTGGGGGGGGGGGGGGGGTCTATAAGATCTATAAGCCCACGGCACGAAGTGATGTGCTGTGAGCTTGTAGGTCTGCTTTTAGAATAGCCAACAGATAAAGTGGTTACAATGATTATGTGATATTGTATTGACACATTTCGCTAGGGAACTCCCATTCCACCCCCCCCCCCCCCCCCCCCCCCAGGACAGGACCCCACTTTGAGAACCAATAAGAGTGTACAAATGGAACCAAAGGGCCCCATAAGGGTCCATGTTGAGCCGCCGCTAGCCCCTCCTATGTCCAGCTTTGAGGGTCTGTGTAAACATAAACATTGAAGACAAAATTGAGCGGGGGGGGGGATATCCTTGAAATTGAAAAGTTTGAGAAACACATTCATAGGGTGATACACAGTGTCCATTTTGACAGCACTTTATTTAGTTTTGGTCATACCCTGTCAATAATTCTTGTCTGTCTCCGTCTCCATCTGTCTCCAGACCCAGCGATGCAACTCAAAAAGATGCTGCATCATCGGTAAGAACACAACACAAGCCTCACAAATACACAAATCCATCAAAAATAAATAATACATCGTTTGGCGAGCAGATCCTTTGAGTACTTCTTAATAGTGGTGGAAAAAGTACTTTGATTTTGTTGTAGTAATAGAAAATATGTTCTTAAAGGGGCATTCCACTAATTTTCAACATTTTACTATGTCATTAATATAATCATTAACATCAACAACAATCACATCTTGATGACATCATCAAGATGTGATTCACCATGTTAATGATTTTTTTCAGACCTCCAGTTCTAGGCAACACAGAATGGGGGACATTTTTTATACAGCTCTAAGGTATATTAATGACATAGTAAAATGTTGAAAATGAGTGGTAATCCCCTTTAAAAGCAATAGTCCTGTATAAACATTTTAGGCCTCTGGCTATGAGTAAAAGTACATCAAAATGTATAAAAGTAGGCCTACTACCAGAATGCATACTTGTGAGGACAACGATTGTATTAATGCAAGTCTTTGGCATTTTTAACTGTAAGCCTAGAGACAGAAACATAGCTGATCTACATCCATGTTTTACTCTAACCCTAACCTCTAACTCTAATCCCAACCCCAACCTGAATCTAAACACATCTCTAGAATCTTTCCAACCATAAAACCACCAGTTATGACTATGACCAGGAACCAGCAAATGGTCCCGAGTCCCAACTCCCCACGATGTCTATTTCTTATATTCTACTATGCGTACAAGTAGCCTATAGTCGCACACACGCACACTCAGTGAGGACTGTTGGTGCTGTGCAGCAGTGTGGTGAAGCGTGAGGAGAAGAAGCCTCCGACAGAAGAGGAGATGCTGAAGATCCTGTCTGGAGCGGACAGGAAGGACTACGAGAGGATCTGCGCTGAGCACGGCTTCACAGACTTCAGAGGACTCCTCAAAAGGCTGAAGGAGATGAGGAAGAAAGAGGAGGTGGAGGTGAGGGCCTGACACTGACTATGTGTAAAATATACCTTCCTGGCAGAAATCTCTCATCTTCCGTATTCGAACTTTTCGTGTCATTTCATTAATTGATGCCCTAATTAATTAATTAATTGATGCCACTGCAGCGTCACACAAAAGCATCAAAAGTAGCATATCCGCAAGCTCGAAACACCATTTGCGCTTGATGATGTAGGCTACTTTTGCCGTTTTTTTATTTTGAATCCTGAAAAGTAACAGTTTTGTACATGAGGTTTTTGTGCACCCGACAGAGACGTTATCCTACATAGATTACATAAAAGAACTATAACCACGTCTAGACCTTTCCGTAAAATAAATTGCCGATCTTCAAGGACACAAATGTTGGCTATAATGTTCCTCCCAGAATATTAAGACAATTCAATGCCCTTTACATAAAAAAGTAAGCATAAACAAGGCATAGCCAAACAGGACATTTTAATTCAGTAAAGATTAAGAAAGTATACAGCTATTCAAAAATCTCAATATAAAAGGACATTTGAAGACAATAAAAAACAAAGAAGTCAATATTATACAGTGCAGAAGAATAAGTAAAGACGTATTTATAGTAGGCTATGCTCACATAGGCCCTACCACAAGGTCAGACAAGGTTGAGGACATAATGTTACGCAGCACATGTCAAAATCCTCAGTGTGAACTAATGGGTCTATTTGGGTCCAATTTCACACTCAGGAAAACACCAAGGAGTTTACCGTGCACTAACAGCAACAATCACCTACACTGCAGTATTTGGAACAAGTGGCAAGAGCGCGCTTCGGTGTCTCTGCAGTCATGGCAGGCTTTCATACTTCATCTTTTTCACATTTCATTCCAGATGGTGCGTGTTCTCAAACCCCTAGAAGACATCACTGCCAAGCCTGACAGCTATATTGTCTTTGAGACCGTCCTGGAATTGAGAGACCCAAACGTCAAGATGCAATGGTTCCTGGTAAAAAAACACAGTCTGTGTTTGTTTGTTCGTTTATTTGTGCGTGTGTGTGTCTGTGTGTGTGTGTGTGTGTGTGTGTGTGTGTGTGTGTGTGTGTGTGTGTGTGTGTGTGTGTGTGTGTGTGTGTGTGTGTGTGTGTGTGTGTGTGTAGGTTATGTGTGTGCGCGAGTGTGTGTGGCCCATGTGGTGGGAATTTGCATACATCAAAACTGTGTGCCCGAGGTTCCTTCAACTCAACTGGTGTGATTTATCATGCAGGGCACAGAGCTGCTGAGGATCCAGTATTCTCACGGGAAGTACGAAGTGAAGCAGATGGGAACCAAGCACACGCTGTGCATCTCGGCCGTGTGCCTGGCTGACATGGGCACCTACACCCTGTACGTCGGAGACAAGAGCCTGTCAGCCAAGCTCACCGTCGTAGGCAAGTGCACACTTTGTATTTGAAATAGACACTCGTGCTGTTTATTGTCTTATAAATAAAGTGTATAATGTATATGATTAAGGTTATAAAGTATTATGATTATTTATGAGCGCTTATACATATAATTAATTATACATGGTTATGAGAAGGTTAGATGTCTTATAAGTTATAAGTGTGTTCATAATGCGTTATAAACATGGGATGCATAGCAAGTGTTACCCAACATTTTACTATGTCATTAATATACCTTGATACCTTGACATGGTGAATCACATCTTGATGAAATCATCAAGATGTGTTTCACCATGTTAATGATTTTTTTCAGACCTCCAGTTCTAGGAAACACAGAATGGGGGCACTTTTTTTTTAATTATTTCCACACAACAGCTCTAAAGTATATTAATGACATGAGTGAAGTGATATATATATATATATATATATATATATATATATATATATATATATATGAAAATGAGGAAAAGAGAAAGCGCTCGGAAATAATACACCTCTCTGAGACCAAAATGGCGTGAGAGTCTATTTTGTGATGATCCCTCAACCCTCTCAGCAACCCCTATTGTGTCATTCATCATCAGCAACCTCTTTCTCTCTGCTATTCCATCATTGTCTAACCTGTCTCTCTCTCTCTCTCTCTCTCTCTCTCTCTCTCTCTCCCACACACACATGCACTTTCTTGGCTCGCTCAGACGAGCCTCTGAAGTTCCTGTCCGACTTTAAGCCCATGAGAGTGACAGAGCGCCAGACAGCCGTGTTTGAGGTCCGTCTCTCCAAGAAGACAGATGCGCCGCTCATATGGAAGGTTGGTGGTGCATGTCTCAAATAACAAGATTTATTCAGAGAGAGAGAGAGAGAGAGCAAGTTTTGCATCTTGGTAGCTTATATAAAGATGAGACACACATGCTCTACTTCAGTGTGTAAAGGACCCCCAAATTGATATGTTTTGTGCCAGGGACCTCCCAAAATATGCATACATCTGCTATTCTTTTTAATATCCAACATATAAATGGATAAAGTTGTCAAAAAACATTAATTTAGCTGGGGACCTCCTGGTCCAGATTTGGTGCTGGCTGAGAAAAGGTATTGTATGAAGCTAAAAGCGTAATATCTCCTCTGCTGAAACAGCAGCCGTTTTTTTGCTTTAGCAAGAGACATTTCAGAATCAGAACCAACTTTTTATTGTCATGTCACAGGTTTACAGGTGTAAAACAGGGGTGGTGCTTGTCCTTGATGATGCGTTGGGCCTCGACTACACACACCCTTCTTGTACAGTTCCTGGAGCGTTTGTGTGGTACACACAGCTCCTATACTCCTGGAAAAGACATGGATTGCATTGCAGCACTGTAAACTAAGCAGAAATGACAATGAAAGCCCTTTAGTTTAAAGTGCTGTATTTAAGTCTGTTCCCCGGTTGCGTTTGCTTGTGCTGGAACAGGTAAAGGGAAAGGAGGTGAAGAGAGACGAGAAGTTTGAGGTCTCCCTGTCCGAAGACGGTCTTACCTACACCTTAAAGATCAAGGACGTCAAATCCAGCGACACCGGAGAATACAGCATCAACATCGGAGACCTCGCGGCCACTGTGCCGCTCTTCATAGAAAGTATAATGAGTGTTTCGTTTCACTGCTGTACCATGAAAACCCTAAGTGTGTTTATGCTGCATTTGTGTTTGGTATTGGAAAAGTATCGGCCCTTATTTGCCATATCGGGTCATATCGGTATCGGCGAATATGCCAGTCTAACTAGTAACAACCGATCCGACACAGGGGTAAGGGGGTTGACACTGTGGCAGGTAAATAGAATGTGGAGTGTGGAGTTGTGGAGTTGCCCAAACTGCAAGTGCACATATGAGTGAGGAGTCTGCTATAAACACAACACGAGATATATAGCTAGATAGCTATAAACACAACACGAGATCACAACACTGGTATTGGTATAAAATATACGTACAGTGCCAAAGCAAGTATTAAACATTTTCCAAATTCTATGTTTGAATAGCTGACATTTATAATCTGGCAAGTAAATTGTAACTAAAGACATTCAATAAGTGGAGAAAAAACTTACAGTATTTTACTCCGAGATGTAGTAGATGTTCAAAGTATTAAAAAAAAAAGTATAGTACATCAATATTCATCAAAATTGCTTGAGTAAATTCACTTTCCATCACTACACATGAAGTGTAGTAATTAAACCCTCTCTTCTAGTGCCGAGTTGAACATCCCACCTGACCCACCAAATCCCTCCACACAACAGGCACATTTATCAGCTCTGTCTATCACGATGCTCATCAGCCCCCCGGTACATTCATTAATACAAAGCACATTCATTATTACAGCTATATGTCTAATTAGATGCTCATGCAGCCCAGGGTACAAGCTATAGAACATGAGTATTATCTGCACAAGGACATCAGGCTCTCCTCTGGGATTTTACACAAACACTGTCTGTTAATTGGGAACGTGCTAGGATATTTATCATTAGACACTTCCCCTACTCTTTATCACTTTATGTGCATCTTTTGCTGTCTATTTATTGGTTATTACAGCAGAAACGTGAATGAGGTTTCGCTCAATAAATTAGTTAGTAGATACATTAGTTAAGTTGCTTCTCTCCACAATGCACACATAAATACCTTGTGTGGCTTATGTAATAATGAGGTTTTGCTGAACCATGAACCATACCGTCGCTATTATGGGGGGATTAACATTCTGCGAAAAATAGCAGGGTCTACAAGCTCACAGCACAAAACCCCAGACATATATATATATATATTTGTAGATCTGTTAAGCTGCTCAATTAACTGTTAATTGCTAATTCACTTCTCTCTCCAGGGATTCCCATCAAGTTCCACAGCTTCCTGAAGAGTGTGCAAGTCAAGGAGAAGAGCAAGGCCCGCATGGAGTGTGAGATGAGCTCCAAGGACGTGCACATCCGCTGGAAGAAGGACGGACACGACATCACAGGGAACCCTCGCTACATCTTCATGCGCGAGGACAAGAGGGCAGAGGTCATCATCGAGGACTGCGATTGGTCCGACGAGGGGGAGTACGCCATTGTGTGCACCCAGGACAATGATGAGCATGAGTATGTCAGTTCTGCCAGCCTTACGGTGATGGGTAAGACACTGCCACTAGATCTATAGTTGTGGCCACGGTGAAGAGTGGTATGTCAGATACCAAGTGTTGTGTGTGTGTGTGTGTGTGTGTGTGTGTGTGTGTGTGTGTGTGTGTGTGTGTGTGTGTGTGTGTGTGTGTGTGTGTGTGCGTGTCCACGCAGAGCGCCTGGCCACGGTGAAGAGTGGTATGTCAGATACCAAGTGTTCTACAGGCTCCCCCACTGAGCTGTGTGTTGTCCTGGATGACGAGAAGGTGGACGGAGTGTGGCTGAAGGATGGAGTGGAGGTGAGACTACAACAACAACACAGCAATAACAAGAAGGGAGGGGGGATCACCCAACCCCCGCTTCCAAAATATAAATACTGGAACAAGACACTGATCGTCGCTGTCGGGCAGGAAAAAAACCCTCTTTTCTCCGCCCTATTTGACTATACTACAGTCAGCGTCACACAAAAGCACCAAAAAGAGCAGATCTGCAAGCTCGAATCGCGTGTAGATCTGCTACAGTTTTGAAGATATGGGTTTCCACCTGACAGAGACGATATATAAATAATTACCCCTAAAACATTTTCCAGATGAAGCTAGTTCCTGCTATGGAAGTATAGGTTGTCTATTGTGCCATAAACCAAAACGCCTGGGTCGGCGAGGCTAATTGTGCCATGGCTGGTCTGATTGCATTTGTTTTATGTTTTTGGATTTCATACTTTGTCAACCCCTTTTGTTCCTTTTCCATACATATATCTGAGTCTCTATTCATGCCGTGTCGTACTGTGTGCTACGCCTGACAGATTGCAGATATGAGTGGGGTGCAGGTGGTCAAACAGGGTGCGGTCCACAAGCTGACCTTCAGTGGAGTGACCGACGCCCACCAGGGCAAGTACACCTTCAGAGCCAAGGGTGCCGACAGCGAGGCCGTGTTGACCATTGCAGGTCAGTGTCAGCGTGCGTTACTAAACTTGTGAGGAGCAAATGTCCCAAGTATACCTGTAGTAGAACGTGAGAAACGCAAGGAACCGGATATTGAATTATGTTGTTATTTTATATATATAATGTTTTTTAGATCTACTAATTGCTTGGTTACTTTTGATGCTTTTGTGTGACGCTTGTGTGTGACACACACACACACACACACACACACACACACACACACACACACACACACACACACACTAGGGGGTCTTAGGAAATAAGGCTGGGTACCACTGATTGATCAGAGAATGAGGTGCTTTTCCTCGTATCCCCAGACCGTCCAGAGGTCGGCCCTGCAGTGCTGGAGATGCTGGCGGCCCAGCCTGTGGTGGTGAAAGCGGGCCAGACGGCGACCATTAGGATCCCCTTCAAAGGTAGACCCCCACCCAAGGTGACCTGGTACAAGGACGGCCTCGAGATGACGGAGGATGAGAGGACCAAGGTGGAGCGAACGGCTGACTCCACCACACTGGTAATCAGCAGGTAAAGGAGCAGGGAAACTCTCACACCGGGCTGTTTGGTACTGTAGACGTATGGCATTTCTAAAATCTTTAGATTTTAATCACATATTATAAAGCACATCGTTGCCGCCGGGGTGGGGAAACCTCTTATCTCCATATTTTAACTTAAATTAACATACACTTGATCACACAGCGTCACATGAAAGTATCAAAAGTAGCAGATCCACAAGCTCGAAACGCTACACGAAGCAATGCGTTTTGAGCTTTATAGATCTGTTACCTTTGCCATTTTTTTAATTTGAAAAGTAACGGTTTTGGACATGGTGGTTTCCATCCGACAGAGACGATAGTACATACTGTAACAGCACAGTGACATTGTGGTGTAAGTGCCTGGGCTTACATTGGGAGTTTGGGGGGTTCAATCTCCGGCCAAGTAATAACAAAGACTGAGTGGTACCTAATGCCCATTGCCTCCATGCTCAGCACTCAGCATCAAGGGCTGTAGTGGGGGTAAGTCTCTGTGATAGCATCATATCCAGGTTTGTTATGTAATCTAATGTGTAATAATTATATAATTGTTGATACAGCCCCTGCATGGTCACCAGGTGGGGCTGGTAGCCAATCTATCCACACCTCTGTTGGTATATTAAGATGTCATTTGTTTCTTTACTTACTTGAAAGAGACTGCAAGGTCGAAACATTGTACTGCTTGCTGCTGTGAATAAAACATTTAGCTTTTAAAGGCACCCCTCTTGTTGTTCAGGTGGTTTTTGTATATCAAGCTGCCTCAAGCACTACGTAAACAGAGATAGGCTTTTGATCTATGGGTCACATGGCTCGTGAACCGTTGGATCTCAAGGCTACTTACTTATATTATCTTCATATGCAATAATTTATAGAAGTCCATGCATGTCAATTACCCATTTGATTTAGATCATTTCTGAAGTGAAAACCTTCCAAAAATGTGTATCACAGCGCTGTTCTATTTTTGCAAAATATTTGAAAGGTTATTTTTGAATCATTTAGATTTTAGTTTTGACATAAATCTTCACTTTTGGGGGTAGGGGTCGCTGGCACAAAACACTTTCAGATGAGGGTCCAAGTCAAGGTACTGCTCTAATAGAGGCTCAATGTGTGCTTCCAGGTGCGTCAGAGAGGACAGGTTTGAGAAGCACTTCTCTAATAGAGGCTCAATGTGTGCTTCCAGGTGCGTCAGAGAGGACAGGTTTGAGAAGCACTTCTCTAATAGAGGCAATGTGTGCTTCCAGGTGCGTCAGAGAGGACAGCGGTGACATCATGCTCCGTCTGAAGAGTGACTGTGGCACTGCTGTGGTCAACCTGCACCTCATTGTGATTGGTGGGTCAAAGTGTGACATATCTCAAGCCTAATTTATGCCAAGCTCACCACAAGGTGAAAAACATATTTCAAGACTGGACATCGAGAAATTATTAGTCGTAATAGCTATAGTCCACTAATGGCTGGGAAATTATTCTACTTTAAATCATCAAATATATTTGTTTGCTGCATACATTTTACGCTGGGAAGTTTTCAGGTTGGTGAGGTTGAGAACTGAAAATTCTAATGTTCATTTCACAATGGCTACTGCCTATTGAAAGTCATGAATCATGATCAACCCATGATCACATCATGAACGTGAATCAAGACCAAATCGATCGATTAATCAACTATGAGGGTACAGCCCTACTATACATATTTGTTATCTTCAATGTAGTCTCTGGAGACAGACTGCGCTGTTCTTCCTTTGTTTTGCCCTATAGTCTTCAATGAGATGTGTGGTCGTACAACAAAGCTTAACTTAGGCTTTACCTCTTCCCTCCAGACCGGCCCAGGCCCCCTCAGGGTCAGGTGGAGTTCATGGAGCACTCACGCACGGTCGTCAGGATGAAGTGGAAGGCCCCTCGCGACGACGGGGGAAAGCAGATCACCGGCTTTGTGGTGGAGCGCCGCGCGGCGGGGAAGAAGTCCTGGCTGAAGGTCAGTAGTGGAAAAAGCACTCACGTTTTACTTAAGTAAAAATATGAATACTGCAATAATAAAGTCCAGAATTCAAATTTTACTTGAGTAAAAGTACAAAAGGTATTGGCGTCAAAATGTACTTAAAGTACCAAAAGTCTAAAGTACTCATTATACAGAATGTCCCAAAGTTTGTATCAAAATCTTGTGAAAATAGCAGATCTCTGCAATGCGTCGCATTGTGACCTTGTAGATCGGCTATCATATCGGCCTCAAATTGTACTCAAGTCAGTAAATGTACGTTCCACCACTGCTGAAGGTGGGCGAGGTGGAGAGCAGCACCAGCGTCTTCGGGGACACCAGGGTGGACGAGGGCCAGGCGTACCAGTACCGCATCCGGGCCGTCAACTCCCAGGGCATGAGCGACCCTCTGGAGACCCAGGAGGTGCGCACCGGAGAGCCCATAGGTCAGTCGTTCTCAAACTATCTATTCTAAATTTAAGGGGGGAAAAAAGTCTAAAACCACATCCTTAGCACAGAGCAAGACTGCTGCTTGCTTAGGGGCCCATCTCACAACGCCACGGCGTACAGACAGCCCCTGTCCTCCCGCCTCAATGTGCAATACTTACAAGCACCATACATTTGCTTGCACTACCTTAATTAACTTCATTTTCACACGATCACGTGTCACACAGTGAAATGCATGTTGGGAGGGACACAGATTAATGTATGGGTCACCGTTTAACGTCACTCAATATAACGTAACTACACGCGGATGACTCTCCTCCACCACCTCCTTCGCTGTGCCAGACAAATACAACAGGGTTTTTTCGAGCCCAACAGTCGAGACACATGCATAAACTCCCGTAGCCAGTTCATGTGCGTAAATACCGTGACGCAGACAGCGGGATGACCGCCATCCTGTGTCGTCTGTAAAAAAAAGATACAGAGATGCAATGACAGTTAATGACATACCGGTATCTATCTATTCTACTACTATCTAAGTACCTAAACATGTTACTTAAGCACAGTACTTGAGTAAATGAACTTGGTTCCTTTTCACCACTGCCACCTCCCAATGCAGAGCCACCAGGCGTGCTGTCTCAGCCCCAGGTGTCCAACATCACCAAGGACACCATGACGCTGAACTGGTCTCCTCCAGCACAGGACGGAGGGGCTCCTGTCCTGGGCTACGTCCTGGAGAGGAGGAAGAAAGGCAGCAACATGTGGGTCCCAGTCAGCAAGGAGCCGCTCACAGGTCACATACAACATCTTATCCGTCTTCATCTGGATAACGTTGCTGTCATACATTGTCTACAACGTCACATAAAATCTAAAGTAGCAGATCCAACACGGCTTTTTGAGCTTGTTGATCGTCAGACCTTCATCAGGTCTGACGACCGAAACGTTGCTCAATAAAATCTAAACTCAAGTGAAGACAGTGTGCGGGATTCTTTTTCTCTACTTATCAGTTCCAGTTCGAAAACTAATTTGATGAATTGAGCAGCCCTACCGTCACCTGAAAAAAATATACTTGCGTGTGACTTAACAAAAAGTTAAGTGGATCTGCTACTTTGATACTTTTGTGTGACACTGTCGTATGGTCAAGCAGGGCGTTACATTTATGGAAAAACACAAAAGGTTGGAATATGGAGATCTCTGCCCGACAGGGACACTATGCGTGTTCCACTGGTGTGTAACTTTATCCCTGTGTGTTCTACTGGTCCAGATACTAAGTGTGTGGTGGATGGACTGATGGAGGACATGGAGTACGAGTTCAGAGTGACCAGTGTGAACAGAGCGGGAGCAGGAAGCCACAGTTCCAGCTCTACCGCTGTCATCGCCAAAGACCCCATACGTGAGCCTTCCTTCTCCTGTTCCTTCTCACTCACATCTACTCTCATCTGTCCTTTCAATTAAAAACATCTTCACCAGTCACCACGTCCAATTTCCACACACACGTTCCACACCACGACAGGGAGCACAGTGCGGTCAGTCGGTCAAGATACACGGTTGTCCAGAACCATTACAAAAGGCGATGGTATGAAGCCCATATGGCCTAGGCTTCACTTAAAGCCGGACATCAAATCAAATCTACTCAAACTATAAGTTAGCCTCTTAAACCCTATACTTTTTTTCCCCTCACTCAATCTAAATTTGGTTACCGAGACGAGTAGCAGCCACGTTGTGAGCTCAGCTTGTACATCCGCCATTCTCACAGAATGATCACCCCACAGAATATAGGGTTCATGAACATTCTCTCCCTATAGGTGCACCCGGTCTGGTGAGGAACTTGCGTGTGTCGGATTCTCATTCTTCTAACTCGTCCATCTCTCTGAGCTGGAAGCCCCCGGAGCAAGGGGACGAGCCCTCTGGCTACATCCTGGAGGTCCGACCCGAGGACGCTAAAGAGTGGACCAGGGTCTCCAAGATCCCCATCGCTGGCACCGCCCACACGGTGCTGGGACTGCAGGAACGCATGAAGTACTTCTTCCGAATCCGGGCCGTCAACGAGGGAGGGGTGGGGGAACCGATCGAACTGACGCAGGGCGTTTTGGCCATGCCCCCACCTGGTGAGATGAGTCTATTATCCCACTGGCATTTTCATGTCATCGACCTCCAAATGAATGTGCATTTGGCTATGGATGCCAATTTTAAAGCAGTTTGTGCCACCACTTTAACATGGGTTAAAGTGGTTAAATTGATCTTGATGCTATATTAATTAATCTGGCTGGGGACCCAGGATCCCCCTCAAGGACCTCTGCAGGGCTCTTTGAGAACCACTATATTAGCCGTTTCTTGTATTCTATATTGAAGAAACATTTAACCACTTAAACCCTATGAACTTGGGTGACTGAGGTCCCCCAGGGGTCTATGCCAGGTCTTCTCCTCTCCCCCGTAATTACAGTAGGAAATTACAGCTCAAGCTTACAATGCGTCGACATGTTGCGCTTGTAGATATATATATATATAGGGTTCATGTGGTTAACATAATGTCATGTGTGACTGCTTCCCATGCAGCGGCTCCCAGATTTGACGTCCAGGGCAGGCTGAAGAACCACATGGTGGTCCGTGCTGGAACAGCACTCTGCCTTCAGCTCAGCTTCACAGTAAGACCTCCATCAGTCACATGCTGCCAACATTAACCACACCCTCTGTGGAGGAGCCTAATGCTGTGGAGCAGAAACCTCATATCTTCATATTTGAACCTTTTGAGGGTTTTCTTTGTAAGTTAGCGCCCCTCTGATTGTAGGCCTACTACAGCGTCACACAAACGTGTGACAGGGCATATCCGACAGACTAGCGTCTGCTCCTGTGCTTGCGGTTATGGTTATAGGTAAGGAGATGAGATGGGTTGTCAACGTACTGCACCCGCCAAAATTAGCAGATATACAGGGTCGCTACTCTTTTCTTATGTTATCCTGAAAATATCCTGACATTTTCTCCATTTCCACCCGACAGACAACATTTTGAATTTGCAGAATGCAAACAAGCGTGTTTCTATCTAAGCGTGTTTCATGAATCAGCCTTTGAGCATATAAAAGAACCAATAAATCACACAAAAAACCCCATACATTTATCATAAGATATTCAATATTATATAAGATAAACAATATTCACAAAGTGCAGTGTTCGATTATAATCTAATAAATAAAATACATTACACTTATTTTTGTGGCAGCATATCTGCCTAAATCACATCTTTGCATGCTGTATTAAATATTTAAGCAACGCGTTTTGAGCTTGTAGATTGTCAATTTTCGGCGATTGTTCCCCCCAGAATAGGGATGCTGGGGTTCAAGTGGTTAAATCTCATGTAACGGATCAATCTAATATCACCCCCAACCCCCCCTAACATGCCCTTCTCCCAGGGATCCCCTCCCCCGGTGGTAACTTGGCTCAAGGACGGCGTTCGAACCAACGGCAAGGAGGCCATCACTAAGAGCAAGAGTCACTCCCAGCTGCTCATCTCCTCCTCCAGGAGGTGTGACTCTGGTGTCTACCGTGTGCAACTGAAGAACCATTATGGAGAGGTCCACTATGACGTCAACGTCAGGGTGACAGGTACGCTGTCGGGTGGAAACCTTGTATGTGCAAAAATATATATACGGTATTAAAATACACAATGGAACATACAGGTTGTTTTTCTATTTCCTGAAAAGTAGTTATTTGGTCCCAAACTCTTGCTAATATACTTTGTTACTTAGACGACAGACAAACGTACTCGCTTTGTCAAAAAGGAATAACAGTGCAGTGCTGATGCTGATATCCAAGTCACAAGTGGTTAAGGCGTGTACCACATAAGATCTGATTCTTGATAGCTAGAGTCAATGCCGGCCCTGAGCAATTTGATGCCCTAGGCAGGAATTAGAAGTTCAGTGTCTTGCTCAAGGATATTTTGACAGCAACACGGTCAGCCTGGGATTGAACCGAGAACCTTCCGATTCCCAAGCGGCCCCTCTACCCCCTGAGTTTAGTTCCCGGGCCCAGCCTAGCGGTTTTGAGTGAAAATCAACCTATAATCACCAGTAGGTTACTTATCAAGACGATCTTATCAGCCTACTGAGAACGACAACCCTCCTCATACCCTACACATAACTGCAAGCACGGAGCAGCGCAGTCACGTCCGTGTTTCCTAATCGCAGCCAGTAGGCTCCCAGACTACATGCAGTATGTCGATAAGATCGTCTTGATAAGTAACCTATACTGGTGAATGGTGATTATCTGCTGATCACATTCAAAGCGGGTGCCCAGTCGGACCTTTTCTGACTGCATGTCACTCACAGACTTTCAAAAACGTTAAAGTAATGTCCAGAAAGGTTCAGCTTGACCGCGACAATATGCACAAGTTGGCCTCTTATTCTTATATCACACGCTGGATAGAAAACTAATTTTCTCCATTGGTGAGGCAGTGCTATGAGTTTATCCAGACATACTGTCTGGCTAATCCCTGACAAAAGACAGCGCTGAAAATGACTGGAGGCAGTTTGCTCTTTGTGCCCTTTCGCATGAAACCTTGATCCTTTGAGAGTTATTTTTGGAATTCTCACTTACAGAGTGAGAACTCCGTCTTACAGCTATAAAACTAACTATAAAGAAATAGAACATTATGTGGATCTCCTCAGGATCCACAGAAAAACCGTATGGCTTAAGGTGGATCTCAGACTTCATGTGACCAGCTGTGACCAGCTGTGACTGCTGCAGTCATCTATGACGTCAGAATCCAAATGTGGAAATTAAGGTTTCAGCACGATCACTGCCTCATTGTCTGCCATTATACATTTTAAGTAAAATATTTTAAAATAGACACATAGATTGGGTATTACATTATCACACACGTTCATACACCGATGGCATGTGTCTTGCAGAGGAAACCATGCAAGGCACGAAGCAAATAGGGGTTCAGTGTCTCTGGGGGACCCTGGGATCGAACTGGGAACCCCTGAGCCACTGCCGCCCCTGTGAAAAGAAATTAGTGGCTACTTCCGTGTGTGTTTTGCGTGATTAGTTCTGGTCCAGAGTCCAGACAGACCGACACAGCCAAGGTAAAAACAAAACAAACATATTTTCATCTCCTTGTGCTCCTCTCTTCTCCCTTCCCTTTTGGGCCAGACTTCCCGCGTCCTCCTAAGAACCTGTATCTTGTGGAGGAGGTTCCAGGCACGGTCATCCTGCAGTGGGAGCACACCCCCGACCTGCAGGATGACGAGGACACTCACTATGTCATCCTCAAACGAGACACCAGCACCGCGTCCTGGTTCACGGCCGCAGAGCGCATCTACAGCCGCAAGTACACCGTCACCGGACTGCTTCCTGGGAGGAAGTACTACTTCCGGGTGCTGGCCCAGAACACCGTTGGGGACAGCGACCCTCTGGACTCCAAGGAGCCCATGGTCATCGCCAAGGAGAATAAAGGTGGCTAGAGTTTGCACGTAGTGCTCAGCAGAGCAGCGACTGCCTATTCCTTTTTGTTTTGTGATTATTCCATCGATTACATTTGTATCAATTGTTTAGATTTTTTTTAGATAACGAATCAATGCAAAAATAATGCAAATATTAATTTTATGATTCGTTCAATTAAAGGGATATTTCACTTTCAAATAAAACAAAAATGACACCCCTCACACATTAGTATGTCCTTCTAATGCGTGAGGGTTCCATAATAATTATTTCTTTTTTTCGTTAATGTTTATTTTATTTAAAAGTGAAATATCTCTTTAACCATTACAACCATATAGTTCTCAATAGCACTAAACAGTATGTGAAAATAATGTTTCAGTTTATTAGTGTTAATGTATAAATGTGTACGTGTGTATCTGTGTGTGTGTGTGTGTGTGTGTGTGTGTGTGTGTGTGTGTGTGTGTGTGTGTGTGTGTGTGTGTGTGTGTGTGTGTGTGTGTGTGTGTGTGTGTGTGTGTGTGTGTGTGTGTGTGTGTGTGTACCTCAGAGGCTATCAGAAGTCTCTTGATGAAGGAGTACAAGGCACCCTCACGCCAGGTGAAGCCATCCTTCCTGCTTCCATTGAAGAACCATTCTGTCAGCAGAGGTCATGACTGCACCATGAGCTGTGCCTACCAGGGCATGCCTACTCCACAGGTATGAGCTGTGCCTTTACTCCACAGGTATGGGCTGTGCCCACCAGGGCATGCCTACTCCACAGGTATGGGCTGTGCCTACTCCACAGGTATGGGCTGTGCCCACCAGGGCATGCCTACTCCACAGGTATGGGCTGTGCCTACAGTGTAAAAGGAGACCCCCCACACTGCACCACCCATTATGTGAAATGAATGATGTTTTAGTAATATTGGTCCTGCTGTTCTACAGTCCAGGTGAAGAAATCACAGTCTGAGGCTTTAACCTTTTATTTGCTTTTATGAAATTTCCGAGACCATAAGGGTTTTATTGAAAATGCTTCCAAACATATTGCTTGTTTGAACACTTCAATAATTGCTCCAATATATATTTTTAAACCAAATATAGCCCATCCACAAGCGACGCATTGACAGCTTGTAGATGGGCTATTCTCGCTGTGCAACATGCCTCCATAGTAGACAGAGAGAACTTTAATCCACGTGAACAATTGCACACCTAAATGAGAATAATCTGCAGCTATACCAACCGACATGATGAGTTCGCACAAAGGACAAAAAGTCACAAAGTATAGCGTGTTGTAACTCCCGGTGGTCTGCGCTCTGCAGGCGTGCTGGTACAAGGGAGGAGGAGTGAAGATTTCGGACTCGTCACGCTTTTGGTACAGCACCGCCAACGGGGTGTGCACCCTGGTCATCCCCACCTGTGGAGTCAAAGACGGTGGAGAATACACCCTGGTGCTGGAGAACCCTCTGGGAACAGTACAGTGTTCCTGCACCTTGGTGGTCTTTGGTAAGTACACTGGACCTGTTGCGTTGATGGTCATGTCCCCTTTTAACCCATTTACACCTGAGGACAATTCTACAAATGTTTTCTAAATCCTGACAGTTTTCTGAAAAATATGTCCGTCCCGTCCCCCCCTCCAGAAGCAAAGATTTGAGTTGAAAACGTTCGCTCTGAAAGAATATATACGGTATTCAAAGATTTGTGCCACATTTTCACGATTTTCTCAAAAATAGCAGATCTCAGAAGCTCATAGCGCAGCACATATCTACGAGCTTGTAGGTCTGCTATTTTTCAATAGATAACGTATAACATAATCCTTAAAACACCAAAAGGCGTTCCCGTCCTATCAAACAGTAGTGAACCCACCCACAGGACATCATCTCTGTCGGGTGGAAACCTCAGATGTCCAAAACCGTTACTTTTCAGGATTCAAATCCCAAAAATAGCAAAAGTATCAGATCCACAAGCTCAAAACGCGCCGCACCGTGTTTCGAGCTCGTAGATCTGCAATTCTTTTGGCTTTTGTGTGTACTATTATTGTAGTAATAGTATGATCAAGTAGGGCGTTAATTTATAAAGAACACAAAAAAGTTAAAATATCCACTCCACTGTTTAATTCAGTGGATTGCAACTTTATTTTAATTCCGAGTGCTACACGCTCAGTCTCAGACACTCTAGTTATAAAAGGATGAACAAACACTGGAAGAACTGCTATGGATGGATCATACTGCTATGGATGGATCATACTGCTATGGATGGATCATACTGCTATGGATGGATCATACTGCTAGTGCTATGGATGAAACACTCGAGCTCGATGGATGGAATGAAATGTGTCTGACTGCTGCTCTCCACCATTATGTGTTGCAGACAAGGATGACAACAGCCTCTTGGAGAGCCTGACTGACCGTGCAAACAAAGAGAGGATCATGTGAGAGGGGAGGGCTGCCTGTCCTGCTACAGCAGCACTTCTCAAACGCTCTCATGTCCAGGAACCCCAAATGAATATCCCCCCAATCAGAATCAGAAAATACATTTTCCACAGTATTGTATTGTTAAAATTGTGAGGAAAAAAAGCCCAAAAAGAAATGTATATGCTACATTTAACACATTTTGTTGGGGACCCCCTGGAAACCCCTCAAGCACCCCTGCAGGCCCCCAGTCTCCACTTTGACAACATTACATGAGAGTAGACCAACTGGTGGTCTACTCTCGACTCTATCCACGTTTTTCCCCGCCAAGGTACTGGGGCTCCTTGTGTGTGTGCTTTGCTTCCTTCAGGCCAAGGTACTGTTGCTCCAAGGTACTGGGGCTCCTTGTGTGTGTGCTTTGCTTCCTTCAGGCCGTGTTGCCATGTCTGCTTATTATAAGCAACCTTTGACTTGTTTTTTCTGTAAAGTCACTTGCAAATAAATTATTGGTAGGTTGCTGGTTGATGTTTTTTTTGGGCTTGATTCTAAAGTGTATAGTAGTTGCTTATTTGGGCTTGCTTCCACATTTCTTCACATCAAGGAACCCCACATTATATGTAATTAACCACAGACATCCATCTGAACATAGTATTGTGTGCTTTTAACTAACGGGTGTACAACCTCACAATGTGTCGTTGTGAGCTTGTAGATTAGCTATTTTCATTTGTGCTTGTTTTCATAGACCTGGCCACTTGTTTCTCTTGCAAAACTGGCAACAGAGCAAGAGAAAGAGGAACATTATGCACACACAAACGCAATGCACTATGGGCTGTAAGGAAAAGGTGAATAGGTCTATGGTATGTAGGAACAATAACATGGTATCCAGTGAGTGAAATGATGGATTGAAACTGAGTAAATTCAGTGTTTTATTTTATGTGCCCACTGCCTGGTGTACAACAGAAAACAGAGAAAATGAAAATGGTGAGTACCAAATCAAAATGCACAGCAACACCAAAAAACCCACTCGCTAAACAAAACAAAAAATACTTCTCTAAACAAAACAAAAACCTGGCACTGACCTAACAGTGTTTTTAACATACAATTCCTACTTTTAAAATGTAAAGGGTACCCGTACCCCCTTTTGTTTCCCTGACAGGAACAGGAAAATGACTGAACAGAAGGCTGAGACAAACACACTAAACACAACAGGCCTGGATTGAACATAACAATGTAGGACTTGTCTCCCAGGAGAAAAAGGTTCTGACTGAAATGTGCATGCACAGGTGTATTGAGGTGATGGGAGATGACTGGTGAACTGATGATTAGGGAACCAATCGGGTGGTGAGGTAGAGTTGATGGAATGATGATTTTTCAGATCTGTCCGGTAATATACCAAATGGACACCAGAGGTCAGCCCAGCTCCCATTATGTTTATTGACAGTCTAGTAGTGTGGGATCATTATTCAGATACATTGAAAGAAAAAGAGGTGATCCTCTTTCTGTCAACCTTTTTTCCGCTTGTTCTACTTCGTAAGCCCTATATATGCCTTGTTGAGCCAGTTTCACCAACTCACACTAAGTTCAAACTTAGCCTAGTTAGACCAGGGCTATACGACAAATGGCAAAAGTAGCAGAGCTACAATTCTGTAGATATGCTATTTTGTTTTTATTCGTTATTTAATTAAATGCTTGGAAATGTTTTCAATTTTTATTATGTATAATTACATGCCAAATTGAAAGTGATTAACCAACCACTAACTAATCTATGTCCCGTGGGTCAGGCTGCGGGTGCCTATAGCAAAAGCATCTATTTTGGAATCACGCACTACCCTCAGGAACATTGTACCCAACTCAGTACCAGTAATACCATTCACTCAACACAGTCCACCATTGTTGGAGGTGTTGTTGTGTTTCAGGAGAGCAGCCAGAATGCACTGAGAGAAGGGCCTATGACCCCTCTCTCCATCCTTACGTCAATGTCCTGTCACCTTATGACGCTGTGCTTTTCAGCGGCAGCTTGGCAGAGTGGATATAGTATGGTTGGAGGTCTGAATGGTCTTGTTTTTTTTGTCCAGTGTTCTGTTGTGTGTGGGTGCGCCAAAAGTGGGTGGTTGTTGTTGGTTTCATTTGCATGAATAAATTTGACTGAGGGTACGCAGGGGGAGGACACCAAATCTACTGGGAATGCAAATAGCAGCTCAGTCCCTGAACAGAGAGATCTGGGCACGACTTGAGATGATAGTCATTTAACAACAAGAATCCTAGGTTCTCAAACCTTTTCATGTCAAGGATCCTCAAATTGATATGGGGGTTCATTTGTCGACTCGTGGCCAGGGGTTGGCCAACCCGAGGCCAGGGACCGGCCAGAACAGAAGATTTAGGCTATTATCTAAATTATTAAACATTTTCCAAACATTTTCTATCGTTTTCAGAAACTTTCCAAAAATAGTAGATGTAAAAGCTTGCAACATGGCACGAATAGATCTGCTATTTTTGGAATAGCCAACAATATGGATAAAGTGGTTAAAATGATTGTGATGCGTCCTCGGACCCCACTCCTCGGACCCCACTTTGAGAACCACTGTCCTAGCGAACCTATTCTGGGAGGCAAACATTCAGCAACGAATAGCAGATCTACAACCTCACAACGCGTTGCAGATCTGAGATGATATTTAGTACACATGCAGGGAAACAATGAGGCAGCCTAGTACAGTCTACTGACCCCTGGGGGACTCCAGTCCACGAAGTCAGTATAGTGTTTAAGTGGTTAAGGAAAACCTCTAATATTCAGAATCACCAGACACTGAAAGATACAGGCCATTCTTTTTCAAAGGAAGCCAACGACATGGAGATACAAAGATACATCCGACATTTGTAGCTCCTACAAAGCTACAAAAAATGTTGAGCCGATTTCAACTACAGCTACAGATACAAAGCGACAAAATGTGCAGTTTTGTATAAGCCAGTGTGAACACGGAATAATACTCCTGTCATTGTTGATTACACTGGATCAGACACCTGCCTGGACAGGTGTCATCACTTCAACTGAGCTGTTCAGTGCTGTCCATGCAGCCATGATGAGGCGTTTTTATAAAGGCACTTACAGAGAGGCCTTTTGATGGCTGAACCTTGGCTGCCAGTGAATAGGATGCATTTGGGAGAGAGGACTGGCACAGCTAATGGGGTCATTCCTACTATTCTGTGCCATTTGTGTCATATTATTAGCCTACAGCATATATTTTGTAAAATAAGCAAGAAACACTAATTGCATATTGCAAAAAGATGATCTTATACTGTTAAAGCCTCTATACCAGGGATACTCAAATAGATTTACCTGTGGGCCACATTACAAAAATGGCAAGGGGCCAGGGGCCAGTAGATAAAATTACGACATTAATGATACTTGATAACTTCTCTCTTTCAATTGCTTTATTTTCGCAAAATGTATCAAAGTACAATGTGCATGCACACAATATGTAAATAAATAAATGTGTTACATTTTCTTGCATAAACACAAAGAGCTGTTTCCATAACTGCACAAATTATTGCACATAACATGAGTAGCTCTTTGCCTGCTGCTTGAATGCCTACTTATTTGAGACCTAGCCTGGAAACTAAAGCCTGATTTTGTTCGAGTCCTCCTGCTGTGAGAACTTAGGGCACCGAGGGACAGTGCAGGTTGCCTGTCTGTCTGTCTGTCTGTCCATGAGTAGTTATTTGTCTGTCTGTCAATGAGGTTGAGTATCACTGCTCTATACCATAGAACACAATGATTTGTATCTCAGGGTGAAATAAATATAAAATAGCTTTGATTTGAGTAGAAGTAAGCTAAAATGCCATGTCCATCATGTTTATTCAGCTTCAGTTACAAATATAAAATCAAATTCAATCAAAATTTCACGCTTTATAGAGGACATTGATACATTTTCATGAAAATACGTTTGAAAAATATATTAAGATTACTCTGTGTTCACATTCACAATGTGCTACCATATTCTTCATTACATGAGCAATGGCCATCTTTAGCATAAAACGTGCGTGTGTGTGTGTGTGTGTGTGTGTGTGCGCAAGGATTCATCTACAGTATGCGTATCTGAGAGAAAGGTAGAAGGAGAGAGGAGAAAGTGAAATGGAGCTATAGAGGCCTATAGGGAGAGGAAGAGAGAAAAAGCTTCATTTGGTCGGAAGCTGGATGCGTTCCCACAGGGCTCGGCTCTGTTCAAAGGACACGTTCTGCCACAGTGAGACAATGGAGTGTAATAGAGCAGTCACTAGAACAGTGCTGGCTGCTGTCCTCTGGCCCTCAGTCTCCAGTCTACTGCACCTTGGGCTGCCAAAGCTTAAATAATACAATTAGCATGGATGTATTCCCAAGTCAGAGATATTTTATTTCATACGTCTATATTAGGTGAAAAAAAGGGAGATCATCATGGGAGACTTGTAGATCGTCGTAGGACGTGTCCGGCTTTAAACCCACCTTGTGTAGACGACGTGTTTGAAACTAGAGCAATACTAACATTCCATAAAGCTTGTCATGTTATAAATATAGGGTTGACTGTTCCTTAATGAACAGTGGTTCTCAACATGGGGTCTGGGCGGGGTCCCGGTCCCCCAGGGGTCGTTTCGGGGGGACCTGGGTCACAACATAGCATTAATCATTTTAACCACTTTATATGTTGGCCATTCAAAAATAGCAGATCTACAAGCTTGTACATATGCTATCTTCGAACATTTTGTGAAGATCTGAAGTATTGGAAATGTTACATATTCTTAAAAATATATATCTTCAGATGGCGGTCCGCTGTAAAATACATATCAACTTGGGGGTCCTTGGCATTACAATGTTTGAGAACCACCGATTTAGAATGAGCCACGACAGTGTTCGAGTTGCATTGTAATTGCATTTATTTCTCTAATATACATATTCACATTCATAGCAGTTCATTACAGGAAAGGATCAATATGGTCCTTAATCTCTATACAGTTATGAAGGAAAATAAATCACAAAATAAATCACAAAAGTGAAAGTTGAGGACAAGGTGAAATAATAGGTACTACAGAAGAATAACATCCATTCATAAAAAAACAATGTCAGCCTTTCTTTTCTAGTGGGCTTTAAATAAAGATCAAAAGCCATTTGTCAGAAACCATCCCAGTTTTTTCCCTTACATGCTAGGGGGCTAAACAGGTTTTTCCGGAGCTTTTTTCTGAGAACGAAAGGATAACACCTTTATGGAAACTCTATACATAAGGTGGCTGGCTGTAACTGTAACACTTCAAAAGCAATTAATGCCATCAAAAGAAAAGAGAAAGCAACTAAATATTCCTTTTGTTTTCAATATAAATGTATTCTTCTCCCAAGAGCTCTTGTGCATAAACATTAAAACAGCATTCGTCTCTAGGCTACTTGAGGGAGATAGGAACTAGAAGCGTATACTTAGTAGGAAATACAGTACACAACAAACCCTTTGTTTTACATCTGACACAGTCTTCTTTTCAAAAAGACATTTGACTGGCCTTTAGTCAGGCATTTAAAAAAGTGCACTGTACAGTAGTATGAGCTTTTCTTCTAGCATTATACTGTGTGAAAAATAAAGGAAAAACATTTCTCTGCCTTCTTGCATTGAGTTGAAGACATTTTAGAATAATTAAAAAAAATAAAAAAAAAAGCTTGTAAAATAGTATGTTGGTCTTAAAAGCAAAACCACACCCAGCCAGCAAAAAAATAAATCCTGATTTACACTTGATTTTACTGTGTGTGTGTGTGTGTGTGTGTGTGTGTGGGGGGGGGGGGGGGGTGGATTTGTTGATCGGGACGCTGTTCAGATGCAAGACCTGCATCAGTGAGATTCAGCTGTCAGTGGTCATATACATGAAACACAAGCACATTAGAGGTCTGTGAATGGTAATGGGACACATGGCATAAACAGCAAAAAGGTGAAAATTCATGATCACATCAACAGCAGCAATACGAGGGGGGAAAGAAAGTGCCAACTTCTGTAAGAGGAGAAAGTGAAAGCACGGCTCTCTTTCTATCACAACTATACTGGTTCCAGCTCACCCTTGGGGACAGTCTGAACCAGTGGTTTTAAACCTTTCCAGGCCCCAAAATATTTTGAACTGGGGACCGCTCCACCCTGATAAACACATGGAATGTATATGAGTAGAAGTATAGTAGGAGTTGAGGCATTACACTGACTCTGTTCCACAGATAAATATGAAAATAGCAGATTTACAAGCTCAGTGCTCACATTCCTCGCAACGCGAGTCGTTGTGCGCTTGTAGATTGGTCATTTTCACAATTTTTGCCTCTTCTTAAATGGTCACTTCGCTGTCATTTGGGGACCCTCACAACCACAGGTTCAGAACCGTACTGGTCTAAGCTGGTCTCCCACACAGCCCCTCTCCCTTTCTCTGCACGCACAAAGCCCTGAACAACAGGGACTGTTGAGGTAAAGTAATGCGCCTGCCAGCCTGTCCCCCAACAGGCTAGCAGCAAGCTATCTTCTCTCTTCATGTGTCACATTTCACCTCCTCACCCACTTCCAGCTACAGGATCTCAAAACAATAGCCGTTTTTTTGTAAATGCCATGCCCCGAAGAGCACCTGCCCTACAGACAGGGAACGGTCTCTTCCAGACAATGGGTTGATTGATACATGAGGGTGCCAATGGACTGCAGACAGTGCAGAGGTTATACTGGTTGTCAGTGCCAGCATGAAAGCCAGAGTCCACACACTGGATCAATGTAATCCAGTAAATGTAATGTAAACATGCTATAAAATGCATAAATTATGTATTGTAAAACATGCTGTAATTGCAAATGTGAAATGGTGTCTTATAAACCCATGAGGGTTGGGCACAAGGTGTGCATGACACGAAAATAAATAAACAATCAATCAATCAATCAAGCTCTAAAAGGTATTATTTATTACCACCCAGGTCATAAATGTATGGTAATTTATAACCTAGGTGATTATCTGTCACTCAAGTCAGTCCATCGCCTTTTGTACCATCTAACCATCAAAGACTTAAATTAAATTACACTTGTGTTATAAATCAACACGAGTTGTCTTGCCTGGGTTGCAATCGCAGTACTGGATCAATAAGCGTAATAAGTGCATGTCTCGGAGAGATAGATACGGTAGCTGGTTATAGGACAACCAGAAAGGGCAGCCTGAGTCTGAGCCTGACAGATCACATCTGTCTGACTACGCTGAAATATTGTGCCAAAACCAAGCGTTATGGAGGGATACTTGGGAGAGCTGTCGACATAAGACTGCACAATATTATTAGCCATTCTCAATACCTTGACTAATGTCAACAACAGCATAATCTGCCTGCAGATATGGCTGAGTAGATGATGTATAAATACTGTGAAATATAGTGAAGTGTGAGTGTCTTGCAAGTGCATGTGAGAGTGTTTGTGCACTGTCTGCGTGTCACGTGTGGGCACTGTGTGTCAGCGTGTGTTTTGTGACAAATACGGGGGTCATTTAAGCAGTTGAATGAACACATGACTGACTGTTTCATTTTGTGGCCGCACACACTTTGCTCTCCAATGATTTGTGTAAAAGTTATACTCTGTAGTACGGTTGGTGTGGCTCACTGAAAAGCGTAGTTTATAACGTTGCTGTCGGGCAGAAACCTCATATCTATATTTTAACTTTTTGTATTTTTTGCAAATTAACGCCCAACTCAATCATACTACAATGTCACACAAGAGTAGCAGATCCACAAGCTCTAAACATGGCACAAAGCAAGTATTCATCTACTTGTTTCAACCATCTAGGCCAGGGGTTTTCAACTGATTGTGAACCAGCTGGGACCACCACCTTGACTAAGAATCAACCTGGGGACCACTGTTGAGTTGCAATGGGATTAGTGCTTTCTTAACACTTGCTATGGAATGCATCCCATGTCTATACTGTTTCTTAAATGATGGTGACGGTCCACGGACTGAACTGATATACAGTACTGACACATGTCAGGCGTACCTTAACCTTTATCCCTAAACTTTTCATTTTTGCCACATTTTACCATCTTGAAAAATATTTTAAAATAGTTCAACTAGCCGATCTACATCTACACATTATGATCTTGTAGATCGGCTATTTGAACTATTTTAATAATAGTAATATAGTATTATATATTAACTCTAACTGCCTTTTCTGTGGAATTTCTTAACCTCAGACTTCTGATAACATTGACGCACTTCCACCGAACTTTGCACAAAGGTTTAGTGCACTGTTCCGTGGAAGAAAATACAAAATCTTCACTTTACTACATTACTTCACGGACCACCTGTTGAAAACCCCTGATCTACGTAGGCACATTTACAGCAACTCTGACCTTGAGTTTGACATTCTCTTAAACATCAACAACATAGATGATTAGTGTGTACTGCACACACACACGCGCACACACACACACACACTCACACACACGCATGCATGCATGCACACATACACACAGAGTGTGGTACTTGAGACATACAGATAAGCACCGGGTTAGAACAATAAGGAAAACATCGACATAAGTGTCTGGGCATCGCTCCAACAGGATTATATTAGATTCATTCTGAGCTGAGAATAACTGGAATAATGGACCAACTGTTCCTTTTACTTTAATGACTTTCCCCTTTGTTATTTTGGTCTGTGGCAACGCAGTGTCAAAATCAGGGTGCCCTATGGTGAGGTGGGGTCGGCGTGCATGCATGCGTGCATGTTGCTCCTGAGAGTTTAACGCTTATTAAAACAAATGCTGTGCTGTAGCCCTTGCGGTTCAGACAAATACGACACACCGAGCCAGCAACCCCATGCGCTCTTGACACAATTCCAGCAATATGTACCCCACTGTTTTTTCCTAATAATCAAACCAGCGGGAGCTGTTGGTGGTGCGTACACGTGCGAGCCAGTGTGTACACCTACGTTTGTGACTACAACAGCATAGTGTAGCAGGAACATTGGGCAGGCAAGAAACTGTGAAACACCTAGTACTTAGTGCTGACAGAAGTAGCAGGTGTTCTGCAATCTGCAGTTTGGTATTCTTTCCTCCTTGACGACATAGCAGGCAGTAATGGACAAGTGCAACAGTGCACAGGTGCAACATTTCAGCCTGATGATTTGGCGACAATTTTTTTTAAAAATACAGTTAATGCCTCTGCGCTGAAGCATAAGCATCAGGCTTAACGTCTACTGTGTCCTGAAGGCAGGAGTTTGCCTTTAATAAGTACATTTTTTCTTTTTCTCTTCTCCCTCTTGCAACCACCTGTCGTGGAGGACAACATGATCGAAAAGGTGGAGTGAACAAAGGCAGTATGGTTATTATGAGTGAAATGGAAGGGACAGAAATGTGATAGATGTGACTCGGCTCATGTCTTGGATAATAAATGAAAGAGAACAGGAGAACAGAATGTTACGGACAAAGGGGAAAATTTTAAAACGACTCCCTTTTCAGTAAAGTGGCATTGACTAAAACAAATGAATTTAAAAGGAACACAAGGGAGACATATTGTAGAGACAGAGATGTGGTGACTTGTAGCTATGTTCCACTACAAAAGGTAAACCCAGAACCATCCAGATTAAGTGAAATTTGGTGATAATTCAAAATCACACCTGCGTGAAGTGAGGGACGCTCTTATCATCGTAAATGGGAATTTTGTGTAGGACAAAAACAGACGATTTGCTCGTCCACATATGACCTAAATTCTCCATTTATTGTCAAAGGGAATTGAATGTTTGTGTAAGACGAACATGTACACCAATAGCTGAATATAGGAGGGACTAGCGACCCTCAAAAATACAAACTCATTCAAAGAAAAGTGTCCTGAGCTTGTAGATTCCCATCACTTTAGTGGAAGAGAGCCATAACAGAGCAGGGAACGGACCTCTAAAACGAGGGGACTCACTCAGATAACACCCACACACACACACACACTCTCGAAGGCCCCCCCCCCAGATATATTCCCCTTTTAAATAAAACAGTAAAAGTCAAATACGGAAATTATGCTCCAGGCAGACGTAGCAAGCTAATACTATACATTCTCTGTAGTAATTTCTGGGTGCGAGAGAGACCCCTATACTAGAATGAATAAGGGCAGGTAGGCCTGTTGTTAGAGGAGGTTGTAAGCCTGATTTATACGCACAGTAGCTGCACTCTGGCGTGGCCTGCCGCGAATAGCAGATACACAAGCTTGTAGATCTTCCATTTACATAGCGCGACGGCGGCACACGACTAAAGGTGGCCTTACACTTGACTAGCCAATAATCAGGCATTTTTGACGCTCGGGGGGTGCCCGACTCAATCGATCTGCTCGGGGCCGCTCAAAGCGCGATCGGCCCGATCAACATCAAGAATGTTTGGTATTTGCTCTGCCCCGCTCCGATTATCCTGTAGTGTGTGGTGCTATCAGATTTCAGATTGAAAAAACTCGGCTAGTGTAAGGCCACCTTTAGTATAAGTGAGGCTGCAGACAGCTACTGCCGTATCTCCACGGTACGGAGATGACCGGGGTTTGCAGGGTGGTGATAGCCGGACCACCGGTATGAGGGTGCCAGACTAGGACGCGGGCTAAGGGTTGAACATCCGGCGTCAAGACACGTCCACAATCACAAAGGGCCAGAGGTGCGGCAGCAGTGACCGTAGCGTTCCGTCGGCCTCACGTGGTCTTCTTCCGGGCCACCTCCTGCTCCGCCTCCTGCTGGCACTCGACGGCGGACAGCGCGATCAGCATCTGCGCGGCGTAGTAGGTGGCCATGATGATGGCGCGCGAGTGCGGCACGGGGAAGCAGAACTTGTTGACGGCGATGGTGAGGTCGGACACCATGAAGAGGGCGGCGCCCAGGCAGGCCGACAGCTTGGTCCACGTCCACAGGTCGCCGGTGAGCTGCACGCCGGCCACCGCCCGCCAGCTCATGAAGCCGATGAGCGCCACATAGACGCCCACCAGGTAGGTGAAGGGCCCCCACAGGTAGGGGTAGAGGAACAGGTAGCTGAGGCCCGAAACCACACCGGTCACGAGGCCGGCACGCAGGTTGAGGGGCTTCATGCCGAAGGCAGACGAATAGAGGATGTGCGTGATGGCGAACATCAGGAGCCCTGAGGGGGGAGGGGGATGCAAGCAAAGTAACGTTTTAGAAACCTCATCTCCATATTTTTTTGTTTTTTTTATATAAATGAACGCCCTATTTGTGCGTCACACAAAAGTGTCAAAATAGCATATCTACAAGCTTGCAACGTGGTGCGAAACACTAGCCTTGCGTAGCCATACTAATACTAATACTTTAACTTTTCAGATATGCATCTGGGTCAACAAGCACAGGCCTTGCAGTACATCCTCACCATGGCTAAAGTATCCCTGCTCCTGCCAGATGAGAAAAGCATCCCCTATGGCGGAGAAGATGAGGCCAGCCAGGATCTTGCGGGCACTGGAGCGGGCGCCCAGGAAGCTGAACCCGTGGGCCAGCAGAAAGACCCACAGGCAGAAGATGGGCAGACATTTGATGAGGGCACTGAACCAGGACGGGGTGGAGGTGGGCAGCCACAGGACGAAGTACACACAGGTCGACTTGAAGAAGGGGACCAGCTTGGGTCCCTCACTCTTGACCTGCAAGACAAATGGACGCATTACAATCGGAGGCTGATTCTACAAAAGGTAGTTCTCAAACTTTCTTTAACTAACTTTTTCTAAAATGTTCAAAAATAGCAGATGTACAAGCTTGTATATTTGCTATATTTGAATAGCCAACAAATAAATCTAAAATGACACAAATGATTTCTTGGTTTCAATGGGTTAAAAGTAGAGTATGTGGTTTTCTTTGGTTAAAATAAGTGTGAAATAGCTCTATATATTCTGATAGTACTCACAACTCATTGTTATAGAATGTTTGTTCAGTAACAGGAATGTCTCTCCAGCAGTAAATGCATTTTCAGGTTGTGATACCGATCACGATTAAACATGTACAATTGTAAGTGATGACACAAAGAAATGAGCATACGAAATTGGAACACTATTAAAAGGAAGCTGATAAAAAAAAGGGAACAGCATTTTCCTTCTCCATCTATAATTGAGGAAGCAAGCTCTAATGTCTGGTTAGTGGCTACTATAAATGTAAAATGAGGAAACTATGAACCTGTGTGGCTGAAGTGAAACTCAACGCTTCGACAAAATGAGAAAGTAGGAGGTATAATGATAACAGGTTCCTGAACTGTTTTCTTTGACTCCCCGTAACCTCTCCTCTGCTCCTCCCTTGTTTTTCTTCTCTGCAGTGGTGGAAGAAGTACTTAAAGTAAAAGTAGGAATACCGCAATATAAAATAGTAAAAAGTAGTATAAAAAAGTAAAAAGTACAGTAAAACGTACCCTGTGATTGTACTTAAGTACAATACTTAAATGTAGTTATATACACTTATATAAACCACTGCTTCTCTCCTCCAAGACACTCGATTGTCTTCACTGTATTCTGCTCTCCATCATTGTCCAGGAATCATATTTTTCTGGCATAATGATGTTTTCCTTTCTCCCTCTCCTCAAGGTTGAATCAGTCCACTCTCTTTTATGTCCAAGTTCATGGGGCCCATCTGGGTATAAATAGGACAAAGAGAGCAACTGAGAGCTCCAACACTCCACTCCACTTCTGAGAATCACTCAGTGGGATTGTAGGGTCGGGTCTATCGGCTGCCACGTTGAAATAGTCAGATGGGTGTAAATTGGATTTACCTTGCAATTACAAGTCTCCTGACATTGCCATAAGTATTCCACCACATGCAGTGCAAGTCTTCAATTAATAGAAGACATGCACATTTCCACTCATAGCAACACAGTGCTGCCTTCCCTCCGTGTCAAACATGGAAGAGGAAGTAAAGTAATCCCTCTGACTTTAAGTGAACTGCTGGCAGAGTGGTGAAGCATCCAGAACCATGCAACTATGAAGTGAAGTGACGGAGTACTTCCATCATAGTCTCATGTATCATATGCTGGCTCTGACAAGTCTCTGAGAAGTGAGCTACTGTGTCACGAACCATTCAGTTGCATTTACGGTCATTCTCCTCCTTTATACGTCTTAAAACATACACATCACATGGAAAAGATTACTTCTGTGGCTGATGATTCCTGGTTCGATTCCCGGTTGATACTTGGGTTAGTGTCAAAGTGTCTTTGAGCAAGACACTTAACCTCTAACTGCTCCAGATTGGGGCCTCTCGAATAGTTTATTTATCTGCCATCTGTGTGTGAATGTAATGCCCATTGTAAAGGATAAATGCATTTTGCAGCAGAAGCCGGGTGCTCATCATCGTGTTTCCCGAATGTTGTCTTGGTCATGATGTCCTATGTTTGCATCACTGCACGAGCCCTTTAAACAAAAAGCTGCGGAAAGGGAAACTCCAGCCGAACAATAACCCTGAGAATTATTGCTCAAACTCAGCATGAATAGGACAGGAGGTTATGGGAACCGCTTTGACCTCCTCCCACCTTCATCCCTACGATACAGACCTCCCCCTCTATCTCCAGGAACCTGATGACCTGCAGGCGAACAACGGTCAAGCCATTTGTGCAGAGGGAGCAACCTTTAAAGGGCCACTTCACCCCTTTTGCAACCAGATCTTATTTAAGTTATTTTAATGATGTTTGGGAGACAAGAAATACTTTTTATGTGGGTATGTGTTTTTATATATTTTAGTATTTCAAAGTGTCTGTGATGTCACAGACACTGGTCTCATTGCTGGATTACTACAATGGCCATAATGCTTTGCTAGTTTGCTGCACTCATCCCAACTTGTGGAGAGGGGGAGGGCTGTATTACTGAGACAATATGTAGTCCAAGGTATATGAAATGGAGGTAAGGTCACCAACGTCATTTTCGCTATCACGCAATTTCAACCGGCAAATTCGTCGCACCATGGGAGCCAAACCCCGGAAATTCGGCAGAATGCACTGGAGTCAATGAGAGCTGCTCATGAACACTATTTCTGAATGACTGAGATCTTTTGTAAAGTAATCGGTTCTGGCAAATAACAGAAGACATAACACATTATTGTCTGCTGTGTTGCTTTTCGATGTGTACACTGTCATTTTATAGAGGTATCTAAAGACCAAAAAGTATGTTTCTGAACGTGCCAAGTATCGCGACACTGTCCACCGTTTCCTGTCTGGCAGCCAAATCTCACGATACCCCCGGAACAGAAACGATACCTGCTGCTGTTTAAGTCCTCAAATAAAATGATGTACTGTGCACTCTGTGCACATCGAAAAGCAAGTGATTAGAAAACAAACTGTGATACAGTATGCTGGAACCGATTTTATGACACGGGTCTCAATGGTTCATAAATAATATGAGCTGGTCAAGCCTGCTCCATTCACTGCTTTGTATTAATGTAACTTCCGGTGCGAGATTTGGCTCCCATGAAAGTGTCATGTGACACTTCCTTCTCTAAACTTCCTTGATGTAGTCCAGGAGCGACAGACAACAGAGCAGCTGATTTCTTTGTTGGTGTTCCTATACTGTCATATAAGCAAGCACGGTTAGAATACCGTTTCAACCAATCAGATTGCTTCCTCAAAACGACCTGTTGTATAATATACGTAAGTCTATGTACAGTAGATCCATTTGTGCTTGGTTGGCATGAGTAGGAAGGAGCGGAGTCCCACACAGCTGTTTTCACTTACAAAACCTTTATGGATGAAAGGTTGTCGGTCGGACTTTCATCAGGCATAAAGGGGGCTACAAATGACTGAGACATTCTTGTCGACCGCTTTTTACTATTTTTTTAGTAGATCAGAAAAGGGTTTCTGTAAGGGCCGATTCATACTCCTATTTTAGAGCCGAATAAAAGTCGGTTCGGCGCTGTAGAGCCTATACAATTTGACATCATTTGAGGTTCGGGGGGGGCGGGTACCGTCCTAAAGTCGGCTCTTCGGTGCTACTGACATTTTCTGACGAGCCGAAATCATTTCGGCACTACAGCGCCGAAACAGCGGTAAAATAGGAGTATGAATCGGCCCTAAGGCTGCACTGCTGAATCCCTGATCAACCCATTGTGTCAGGTACACCTTTGAATAAATGGTCGTTTCATTTCAAGGTTTTGTAAGGTTTTATGTAGTCATCTGCTGTGACATATAGGCCTACGGAGTCTGTAAAATTGGCTTCTTGGCAGACTGAGGGTTGTGGAGTGTGCGACAACAGTTGGCACACCACCACCCAATTGATTTGATTCAAGAAGACGTGAATGTAGTCAGCCTGGTCAGACCAGCTGGTGTTACTACTTCCCTCAAGCGTGCAGATATTATTACTTAACCATTAGCGATGACAATGAGAATAGTCAAGTTAGTGGGTGAAGGTACATTAGGGCTTTGCTTTCATGATGAGAGCAGCAGTGGTTCTGTGTGGGGTCCAGGGACCACCAGAGGTCCTTGAAGGGATTCCAATGAGGTCCCCAGCTAAATAAGTTAAGTGGTTGAATGGATTTTTTCTATGTTTTAATTATGAACTTAACCTAGTCTTGCATACTTTGTGAGCTTGCAGATCTGCTATTTTCAAAATATCTCGAAGAAATATGAAGAACATTGGAAACAAAAATCTTGTGTTGGACAACACAAGTCTTGGGAGTGTGCGGCCAAATACATTTCAGTTTTGGGTCCTTGTTCCACTTAAACCCCTGCATAGGTATTGTGGGGAAAGCTTTGTGAGCTTTAGTCACATGTGAGCTTGTCGATCGGCTTCTTTCAGCTAAGGCTGGCTTCCCCACAAAACAGAAAAGACACTATAGTATCCTGCAGGACTCCAGTTACCCATAGGGTGTTTAAATGGTTAACATGAAAAAGTTTGAGAACTGCTGATCCACAGCATACAGTATGTAAAGCCTTTTCTACTGAAATGTAGCTTCCAAGTGGACAAGTGGATGAATGTGCCGAGGCTTACATGGGGCTTTGCACAGAATGCTGGCAGCAATCCAGTGTCTCCGAGGTGAGATTCTCCTTTTAAGCTCTTTAATACTTTCTCCGCAGATAAATGTCGATAAATGTAACCTACGTTAAATCTCCAATTCCCCGTCCCAGTCGGCATTTCTTTCTGGTCAAAACAACACTTATTGCACAGAGTATAGTGGTCGCTGTAATGGTGCCGACCTGTACTTCTCATCAGCTAGTGAGAGATCAACACCTAATTCGACAACACACATACCATTCAGTCAACATCCGGTTCCGGTGTTTTGGATCTTCAAATAAAGGGTTGAACGGGGGGATATTCTGGCATTAGTAATCATTCTTTAATTAATCCTGGCGGCCAAACGGTTAATTAAACAAGTCCACCTTCAGAAGAGAGAGAACAAAAATGTACTGAGCTGTAAGGTCAGTCAGAGCTAGGTCATACGTGCACACGTATGTGTGAGTGTGACACACAGTCACACACACACACACACACATACACACTAGGGTGCATCTGAAATCTGAATTCATATCTGAAATGGCTCTTGTTTAGCTGAGGTTTGGGTCGGGTTCAGGCCAGGGATGCTGGAGCAGATGAGAGGTCAGTGGAACGCCGGGCCTGATCCTGAACTGTAATGTGGTTTGCCGTTGATTTATTGCGCGGTTACCCCTCGTCTACTCCTCCTCTGCCCTACTAGTCGATAAGGCCAAACCGTTTGAACAGAATGGCCCCCTCATTCTAGACCAGTAGTTCTCAAAGTTTTTAATGTCAAGGACTCACAAAATGATACGCATTTGTCCCCCATCTGAACGGATTTTGTGCCAGGGAACAAACACGAAAATCAAGTAAAGTTAGTAAATAAAGTGGTGCCCTAAACATTTTGCTCCCGGAACCTCTTCAAAGACCCATTGGGGTCCCCGGACCCCAGAGCTGCTGTTCACACACTCTGAGGTCTGATGTCTGCAGGCCTCTGCCCTGCTCACCTCTGTACTGCTAGATGTGATTGTCTGCACTAAAGTAACCTATCTCACTCTTCCTTCAGAGAGCTTCCATTCCCTTTTCCCTACTCACATTTACAACAGTGTTGTTGTGTACTGTACTGTTGTGCTGGGTTGCTTTCAACGTGGCAGCTTTGTGTTAAGGAGGAGGAGCACAAACTGACCATGAATGTCTATGTTGTGGCTGTCGGCAGAAACATTGTGTCTCCAGATTTCATCTTATGTTTTTGTTTTTTTTAATAATGCCCTGCTTACTTAAGTAGTAGTAAGAGTTTTGGACATTCTAGCTTTCCACCCAACAGCAAGCTTGTAAATCGGCTATTTTCGTCTAATGTTAACCCTAGAATAGGGATGCTAGAGTTCAAGTGGGTAAAGCTAAATCAATTGTTTTCACTGAAAGTACAAATGATCATTTTATTCTTTCTCCATTTTACTGTTCCCATCTTAACCGCTCCAATGGTAGGTTGAACGATTGAGCAGGAACTCCCTGCTCTTATCATCCCACCCCAGCAGTCTACAGTACTTCCACCCCAGTTATTCGCAGAAAGGTTTGGGTGATCAGTGATCATGTCACGTGTCAGACTTAGTATACATAAGACAATTCCCAAGTTACAATATATAATACATTATACTCTGTATCTTCAGCATGTCATGTATAACATATGCCTGGATTGCATAGTATCTGTAGGCCATATTATTTCTGATGCTGGTGAGTGTTATGTCTTGTGCATACATGCGTTACATGTATGTATGTGTGATGCGGGGAGGCATGGCATGCTATGGTTTTAGCATTTTGATTGATTTCATTGTGTTCATTGTACAGCACTCTAAAGCATTTGATACTGTTAACTATGATATTCTTCTTCAAAAGTTACTACACTATGGATTTGCTGGAATCACTCATACATGGTTTTTAAATTATATTCATAACCGCCAACAATTTGTTATCATCAACGGTAAATCATCAGAGAGTGCAACCTTAAAATGTGGGGTCCCCCAGGGGTCTATACTAGGACCACTCTTATTTCTGATTTATATTAATGATTTGGCCGCAGCTTTGTAATTCTTTCCTGTACTTTTTGCAGATGATACTAATTTATTTATTTCACATACTGATTTCTCAGCTCTAATGGCAAAGGCTAATCACGATCTTGAAAATATTTCAAAATCGAATTTTATTATATTTACATCAAAAAATAAAAAGTATTGTAATTCTAACACCTGTCTGTCTATAGGAGATGATCCAATTTCTCAGGTTACATCAACAACCTTCCTTGGTGTAATTATCCATGAAAGACTAAGCTGGTCAAATCACATTAGCCATGTCTGTAAGAAAATATCAAAATCCATTGGCATTATTGGCAAATTCCGTAGTCTGGTTAATCAAAACTGTCTCCCAACTCTTTATTATAGCTTAATTTATCCATATCTTATATATTGCAATATCATTTGGGGAGCTACTTATAATACACATCTTCACAAACTCCACATTTTGCAAAAAAGATTCTGCAGGATTGCCACATACAGTGATTGGTCTGCTCATTCTGCCCCTCTTTTTAAACAACTCAATATTTTACCAATCTTTAATTTAAATACATACCAAACATGCAACTTTATTTTCAAAGTATTGTTCCAGCCAGTTTCATTTCCTTTGCCATGTAAAGACTTTTTCCAGTTCAACAGTGATGTGCACCACTTCAATACGAGACAATCAAATCATTTACATCTCCCAAAGTTCCGTACTGGTCTGTGTCAGTTCTCCATCAGATACACCTATACAGCAATCTCATCAAATTCTACTTCATTAAAACAAACATAAGTTTAGGACCCACTTAATTGACCAGATCACCTAATTATATTTCTTTGTATCATCTATTCTTTTCTATAATCATGTAAATAACCAAAAATTCTAATCATGTTCTTACATATACATGTACAATGTTTCATTTTAATTTATATAGGTAGAGGCCTCGTATAAGCCCCTTGGGCTTTTTTGCCTCAGCCTAGCACCTTACCCTTCTCATATTTATATGTTCACTGTGTTGTTTTTATACTGTGCTAAATAAATAAATACAAATACACTTTGTAACCTTGTTAAGAAAGGTGCTTTATAAATAAAATGTACTTACTTACATAGGTTTTTAAATCCTCACTATTAATAGACTCATCTTTTATCCCTGACCTTTACTCCATTTGACCCTGGCCGCAATTAGCTTTTTGCCTTTTATCGACGCAATGTTTTCTGTTGTGCGTCTAGCTCTTTGCTTGTTTATGCTGATTAGAATTTTGATTTGTACTTGTGTGCTTTGTGCTTTAAACTAATATTAATTGGTTTGAGGTGCACAGATTCCTTTGTGCTTTGTCAACTTAAGTACTGTAATCTAGTTATCCAGTCTAGTGCAAGATGTTCTAATTATACAGAATGGATTCAAATTCCAAACCGTCACCAACGATTTCAGAAAGCCCCATTGAAGATAAGACTACAGAGGTGTACACGGATGTTGTGTAAGGCAGTGGTTCCAAAACGTTTTAGCTTGAGACCCAAAAGAGAAATTGTATGTCTCCCTGCGACCCTATACCGGTATAGTTAAAATAGCTGCTCTACAAGCTGACAATGCAATGCAAAAAGACTTAATGACATTAATGGAATTTCTTAGATGTTTTATGTTTATATTTTATGAAATTCTCCTGGAAAATTTAAAATTGGGGTGGACATTTTTTTAAATCTTTGCAATAATAATAATAAATCCCCCCCAAAAAATTAGAAAATGTGTTTTTGAACCAGTGGTGTAAGCAGTGTTGTTTTTGTCGACTAAAACTAAGACGAAAAATGTGGGTCGACACTTTTTCCACTGACGAATGAAAACTAAGCTATGATGACTAAAACTAAGAAATATATTGACAATTTTGTTGACGAATATAAACTAGACTAAAATGTTAGGAAGGGACTAGTGGACAAGAGATCCAGTATAAGTCATTTTACACTTGGTTGCATGCTGAAAATAGCAGATCTACAAGCTGCGCTGCGACGTGCTGTGAGCTTGTAGATCTGTTATTTTCAGCAAGTGTAATAACAGTCATTACGACGGCTTCAAGGCCCGCCAAAATACATTTTAGTCGACTAAATCAACTATAGATTTAGTTGACTCAAATCTTATGACATTTAGTCGACTAAAACTAGACTAACACTAAAACATTCCAGGTGACTAAAACTAAATGCAAACTATTCAAGAGACTATGACTAAAACTAAAATCAAAATTTGCTGCCAAAAACAAAAACAACACTGGGTGTAAGGCCTTTGTAACAGGACACACAACCCTGTTTGGAACAGACAGCTGTGAGGCACTGACGGCCTACCTCCGGCCACAAGACAACAAAAGCACATATGTTTGAACAGCCACCCATGACGACATCTCCACTTCTATTATAGGTCATCTGAGTGTCCAGAATATGACACACGTAAAAGCACAAAGAACAACGTGCCCATGCAGCCCATATCCCCATATGTGTAGGAGGCACGCAAAGAGGCACGGCAGGAACATAGCTGACAATTTATGACAACATATCACACAACACCATATCTGTCCCGCTTATAGCTGCTGTGCCACCAATGGTAAGATAGGGTGAGCCACAGACAACCTCCATACCACTCCCTATTGATGAACTAATTTGTTCAAAATTATCCCAGATAATGGACTGAATACATAAATATACTTTTCAGTATATCGGTTGACATTTCTGGATAATAAATAAATAAATAAATGGTGGTCTTGTAAAATATTCTAATATAGGATTTTTTTTTCATGGAGCTGTATGCCATAATCATCAAGATTAAAACAAAAAAAGGTTTTTAAATACTTCTTTATGTGCAATGAGAATTGAGAATATATGAAAGTCTCACTTTTTGAATAATATTAAAGAAGAAAATTAATTCTGAGAGGGAGCTGTATATATATTTTTAAGTTTTTGTTTTTTTCCCTTCAAATCTTTCCAGATCTAGTGGTGTTGACGTAAAAGACCTACATTCAGAAGCCATAAACGATGCTTTTTCTGACGGTAAACTTTATTCTATTTGTTTTAGCTGTCCATCTTGTTTTCTTCATAATAATATTGGTCTTTTACATTTTAATATTTGGAAACAGCCTTAAATGGTGCAGAGAAAGCAGGTAGGGATGTAGCTCTGGTCCATAGCCTTACTCATGGACCATGAGTCCAGTCCATTTGCTCAGTACAATATTTCGGGGGCATATTTAGAATGTGTGCAGGCTTGAGTATGTTGAATCTAGTTTGCATTAATGAGGATTTAGTTGACCAAATGAAATAAAATGGCGATAGTATCTAGTGTGGGGCAGACGGCCTGTCACAGCCAGATTTGGGAGAGCAGCAGCTTTGTTGTTGCGAGGAAAGCGGTAAAATGAGACTTTCGTGGTTGTTTTCGTCTCCGATTTAGTCCGACGGAGCGTCACAGTATAACTCTATGGGGACACAAAAGTACCCGGAAGTATCTCTGGAGGGGGCACTCACATCACTGCTAAAATACTGAATGAGAAGTCAACAAGGAAGTCAAGGAAGAGAGAGGAGAGAGAAGTTCAACGAAGCAAAATTTAAAAAAAAAGATTTAAAATACCAACGGCAACTCCGATTAGCGCCTTTTCGCACACGTTTCTGCAGTCTCCTAAAGCTGTTGTATGCATCTTTGAAACATCTCACCAACACTGAAGCGTCCGAGCAGGTCTCCGTGAATAGAGAGTAGGTAAATCTGCGTCCTATGGAGTGGAATAACCGATGAGGGACCCTAGGGTACCGCCATCCAAAATTCAGAAATGGTAACCGAGGGTCCCAAAAGGGGCTAGGGTTGAATACCAAGCACTTGCCATTTGGAGGCGCTACCGACATGTGTAGCGGTGTTGCTCAGTCATTCCACGAACACCTGATCTTTACAATCTATACCTCTTTGTAAAGGTGACTAATCAACGATAATATATAAATAATAATAATAGTTTCTGAACTTTTGTTGCCGAGTTCATCATTTTGGGCATCCTTGACATATGAAATGGTTTGAGAACCACATACATCATGATCAGTTCAGGCATTCCTCTGGGCAACACAATTATATAGGATAGGCTAAACTTCTAGAAAGTATATAGGCCACTAAAAGGCCATGTCACACACTACCACACCATCCATCACAGCTGGTGTTCAGGATACTATTTCATAGCAGCAACTGTCAAAGTATGCGGATGCTGGAGGCTGGAGCACTTTCAATTATTGACTTGTCAAATGGGTTTCTTACTTAGGTGAAGGTGTTCACCACATTATAGATCATATTCCATCACACAAGGTTGTTGGTAGCAAAAAGGGAAACAGATCTACATGGTCACAATGCATGTTCAGAGCGTGTGTGTGCGTTTATAACATTTATGTATATAAAAAAAACATTCACCTCTAATGAGCCAACAGAGGCAGTGGGACATTAGTCGACGCATGCGCGACATGATGACCAGAGAAAAAGCAAAGACAAAAAGGTGGTCACGTGACAGCCTGTTTTATTTGTCTGCCAGGGCTGTGCTTTTAGAAGTGTGTAGAAGAGTCCTGTCCGACTCAGATGCTGCAGAGATTCTACAGGAAAAGTTGGCGCTCGGTCTTTGTCCGTTTTGTCGTGACATGATGCCAACAACATGTCAACTAATAACAAAGAGCAACCATACGAACCGATAAAAAAAGTTCCTGTTGTGCCATCTTCTATCACCTCTTCTCAAATTCATTTTCGTAGCCATAAATAGTAACAAAGCCAAGGTGATAACTACTGGGGAACCCGTAGGTGGTCTCTGCAGCTTTTCTTAGCATGCAGATAAAGGGGTATACATAAATTATTTTCTATTAAGAAAATAAACAGCAACCCGACCGCGGGTTTACCAACCAAGACTATCATCACACATGACATAACAGACAGCCCTACAAAGACGGGTCACTTCACTTGGTAGAAAGATGACAGACAGTTGTCTGAATTGTATCAGGATTATCTGGCTTCCATATCATCAAAACGCTGGCGTGACGGTATAAAGCTCGCTACTCACCACTGTTACTGGAGACACCATGATTTTTCATCCGCTTTATGATGTTCCAGGTTCGGCTTTAACGGCGGACAGTTTCCCCAACGGTAGTACGGTATATATATGTTTTGTCTGACTGTGATGATGCCGATTGTTTTTGTCTCTTTTCGTAAGGGGGGGAGTCTGTAGCCTCATGTATGCTCCATCACACGCACGGTTGTGTCGCGCTTCGAAAAAATAGCAGATCTACAATATCACAAGGCGTCGCGTCCATGACGCTTTGTGAGCTTTTAGATCTGCTATTTTCGAAAAACAGGCATTTTAGATGATGGGGCGGTGACAGGATTGCCAAGATGTGGGCGGCGCAACTCTATGGGGCGGAGCCGCGATGTGTTTAGGCCAATGAACGGGGGAGTTTCACGTCGAGTGGGTGGGATCGGCGGCAGACGTGAACCATGGCTCTGACGTGAACGCCCATATTTGGAGGAGGAGTCTGACTCGTGTTTACATTTATATGAGAGCAGATGGCTTTTATTTACGTTTGGATTGAAACCTTTGCATTGTTGCAGAATGCAGACTGCAGAGGTGGACAAAATAACTCCGATATTTGTAACTTGTTTGAAAATACTAGGCAATTTTCGAATAGCCTAAGACAATATATAATAGGGAATAATGTATTAATTTATGTTTTGTTATAATACGATATATACAAACTAAAGTTACTTAGTTGTAAGTAACTAGTAAATAGCCTAGCCCTATAGTGTAGTACAGTACTTGTCTTGTACAAATAATATACTTACTTTCCCCCAACAGTGGCATTGTGTTGGATAAATCATAAAGTGTGTTATTTATTTTGTACTTTGGCCCATTTGCTTCGTTATAGTGACATCTAGTGGCACAGAAACACAGTTTGGGTTATTACATGATCACACGTCACGCAACGCCACGACACTGGAGGAGGTGTGGATAAAAACAGAAACAGAGTATACTATTAGAACGGAATGGGTGAATGGCCCGGGGCAATGCGTCCCCTGGGCAATGCGCCACCTTGCAAAATTGCTGTATATTAATTACGCTTTTTAATCAGATTCAGATCACTGTACTGTGTGTTGGTATTATAATCTCAATTCGATTGTACTCTTCTGTCACGTTAGAATATAGTTAGAGGTTTGTATTAATTTGGGTTTTAGTTATAGTTATTCAACATTATTCATGGCTGTAATAACTGTATGGTTATGTAGCTTCTAGTCAACTATATTACAATTTTAATTTTTTATTATTTTTTTATTAAAAAACTGAAGGGGGTTGTTTTTATTCAATTCACCAGGCTAATTGCCCTCCACACCCTTCTTCAGCCCTGATGTTAGTCACATCATGTTGCTGGCCTTCCTAGCCATGCCTTGTGTTGGCTCCCACAGTGTCATTTTGCTCGCCTGTGTCGCAACCAGATATCAGAACAGGTCAGCTCCATATATGCAGATCTAGGAAATGATCCAGTTGGACTATGATGATACCATTTATAGGTTTTCTTGTTCCTCCACCTTGGCCAAACTGGATCCACCATGCTGCACTGAGATTCATAACTAACTCACCTTTCAGAACACATCATTGTTCATTGTACGCTGCAGTTGGTTGATTCTCTCTGACCTCGCGCAGGGTGCATCATTGGTATTCTCATTTATAAAGCCATTCTTGGTGTGTTGCCCATTTCCTCCAAATTTAATTTGGTAAAAATGGGCTAAACCTCAGATCAAATGCCTGGCTATACGGTGTGTAGTAGACCTACCAGCCTTTAAATCTGAGGGGGGTAAAAAGTGTCTTACTTTCTTTGGCCTCGAAAGATTAATTGAGAAGTTTCAAAAGGATCATCTTAACTGTACAATCCAACACCTGCACATGTTCGGATGCGTACTAGCCCTCCTCGCATATGCCCATATATTTATATTTATTTGTTGTTGTTTTTTTCTTCTTTTGGTTCCAGTCCATAAATGTACTTGTGTATTCGTGTACAAATGTTCTTGTATACCCGGTTATTGTTAGTGTATTATTTTGGAGTAATGGATTTATTATTTGGCTGTTGACGTATACAAATGTAGCATTGAAAGTGTATTGTGTATTCTGCCGCTTGCTTGGCCAGTTCCCACTTGAAAAAGATACCCAGTCTCAATGTGTTTTTACTGGTTAAATAAATGTTAAATAAAAAATAAAAAAATTAATCCAGTCTTCTCCATGTACAGTATGGTTATCCAGGGTTAGATGTTGTGATCTTCATATATGGAGATGGCCATATATGGTGGCGTGATGTCACGAGGCGTGACCATATATGGAGGTGTGATGTTACAAGATGTGACCATGGAGGTGTGATGTCACGAGGCGTGACCATATTGAGGTGTGGGGTGCGGACAGGAGATGCCGGTTTTCATAGTAAATAGTTAAATATTAAAGTCCATAGCAGAGTTGTAGAATCAAATTATCAGACCTTACAGTTTACACACATCACATTACAGGTTTACAGTCAGTCAGGTGTGGGTGAAATTCGTTTTTTGTGCCAAATCTATGCTGCTTACACTTTAGCTCCGAAGTAACCTTGCCTCACCAGGCTTTCCACCTAGCTCCGAAGCGTTTACTTCAACACTTTTCAACCTATCTTCATATAATAGGTCCTCACTAATATAATCATGATAAAATAGCAAAATAGTACAATTTATTTCTACTCAGTCTGTGTCTCATAGGAGGGCTGTGGGCAGTTCAGAAACCCGTCCACCAGTGACATCATCGTTAGGCAGATTTCTTTTAAACAATATTTTTTACAAAAATGATTCGATTTTTATTATTGTGAGAACGATGGCTTCCATTTTTTTGCAACTTTTCAGGACTAAAAAGTAATAGAAACGGCAGGCCGTTTCTATTAGCTTGGATTCCCCATTGATGATGTCACTGGTGGACGGGTTTCTGAACTGCCCACAGCCCTCCTATGAGACACAGACTGAGTAGAAAAACATTGTGCCATATTATCATTATTATACCGAGGAGTGAGGATGAGGACCTATAATAAGATACGTTGAAAAGTTATGAAGTGGTCCTTTAAGCAGCATACCGGTAGATATTGAGGTTCCAAACGGAGCTGCTGAGAGAAGTCATTAATGTAAAGTCCACACCCACTGACCCACAACATGCAGAGGGAGTGCAACAAACCATGTACAACACAGATTCCGCACAAACAAGGGACTAAATTATTTTCGCTCCTATGCCACCAAAATGTGGAACGCCCTACCAACAGTCATTAAGACATGTGAATCCCTTGACTCCTTCAAAACCGCTCTCAAAGGGCACCTACGGATGGCTGCAATTCGAAACTGGCCCCTGTAAAATCTGAATCCCCCCACCGCCCCCCTCTTTTCCCCTATATGTATCTTTTCCCTTTTTTCTTCCTATATGATGAATTCCCGTTCTGTTCTTTAACTATATAGAAGTGTCTATTTGTATGTCTCTAAATGTTTTGATGAATTGAACAATGTGGACCCTGTTGTAAACAAGTGTAATGCTTAATTGGGTCGTCCACTCACAGTTAACAGTCTTTGTATTGAGTTTGTGCTTGAAATGTACTGTAATTCTGCAAACTGTTAATACATATTTCAATCAATCAATCCACAGACCACAGTAGTAATACATACAGTATCCACAGATTCCACACTCATGTTTGCCAGATAAAGCAAATTACAAGAAAGGTGGGGGAGGGGGTTTCAGGAGGTGTGTTGGAACTTGGAGGGGTGGAGGGGGTGAATATGAATGGAGTATGTCACTGCCTGCCTGCCTTGGGATGTTGTGGTTGGGGAAGCAACTGCAAGGGCCCTGCTGGGGAACACGGGGGGGGGGGACTACAGGTGTGAGTCGCGTTACCAGTACCACTTAATATACCAGGTTTAGGCATAGGCCAGCCGCCAGAAGACAAATGCGTGGTTGTGGTGCTAGGCTCTCTCGTAAAGTTGTAACGTACGTTTCTTCATAGCAGAATTACAGTACTATTATGTGTATTGATCTGATGCAGTCCTGATCCGCGAGATCCAGTCCGCAGGAGCGTTCCTACCAAATCTGTTGGATTCGAAATGTGGACCTTTAATTCCACAATCTGTTTCGCATCAGACAGTCAGTCACGATCAATTCCGTGTTGATTTCGCTCCGTTTGCGTTGCTATATATATATATTTTAGTGAGATCTAAGTACACACTACACAGCCCCGGGAGGATCTCGTCTGCATTTGTTGCTGTCTAACAGCAGTGCCAGTTGCTGTCGTAGCTAACATTCGCTTCTAGCTAACTTGGCTAGCGTTAGCATGGTGCTAGCAGCGAGTAACGGTATCTCTGCTTGTAGTTTAATTTGATCTCTCTGATCACATCATCCTGTGGTGGCCGGGGCCAACAACAGCACAATCGGCGTTTTATTCCTAACATTTGACGAGGGGTGGCCACTGTTCCCTGACCTAAAATCTAATCTAAAATAAAGTATTTAAAACTGAAGTGAACTACGTGGCCGGGCCAGCGTTAAGTCTGGCTCTCCTCCTGATCCAGCCAGCTGACCCCACCAAGCCATCATGGACTTCGAAAACATCCTGTCCATCGCCTCCCAGAACCAGGGGCTCGGTGAAGTGCAGACGGTGAGTTGAAAAGAAATGACAGAATAGAATGTGTTTGTTTTTACTACTTTATTTGACGATTATTCTACTGTTCCACACCGGCTAGCTAATCATGAGCGTAAGCATCGAGTGTGCTAGCTCAGCTAACGGCTAACTCGTCCCACTCCTGGCACTCCCTTCATGCCAGTAAACTAGTAAAGTAACAGCTGATCCTCCCAGGGTTGGCTGCTTGGCTTTAAAAAGGGGTTGCCAAGAACATGTGCGTGTGGAATCCTTTCACTGTTGGAGGTTGCATAACACAATGCTATTATGCTAGGCTACATTGAGATATGCATTGCATAAGTATAAAGCAGACTTCACTGTAAACGTTGTAGCCTAGTAGGCTACAGTGGTTCAGGTTCTCAACCTGTGGGCGGGGACGTAGCTCTGGTCGATAGTTTAACGGCAGCAATGGACCAGAGCTAGCGGGGACCCCAGATTATTTTTGGGGGGTTCCCCAATGACAGTGAAACGACTTTTAAGACCTTTTTAATACAAAAAACACACCCGTGTTAAGTGAGGGGCGCTCTTATCGTACATCATCAAGGCGTAAAATGGACACTGCCTATTTGGTCAGACACTACTATGACCATTCATTGTCATGGGAATTTAATGTTTGAGTAGGACAAAGTTTGTTAATGTACACTAAAAGCTGGATATAGGGCCCCTCCAAAAATAACCATTCCATTGGCATCAAAAGTAATGAACAAACTATTAAAAACTGCTCAAACATCGTCCAAAGCTAAAACCTCTTGACCCTTTGGTGTGGTTTGGGCTTTAGACTCACTAAATTAAGAAAGGACTCAATCATTTCACCCTCCAGGGATCCTGCAATGCAATGCTGTACTCGGGACTGTACTGTAATGTCGTTGAAGTAGGACTCATAAAATGTCCCTGGGACCCATCTAAAAGACCCATTACCCATTCTTTTGTGAAGTTTCCCAGCTGCATGGTGAAAAATAAGAAAAAATTGCTGAACTGCTAACTTTAAAGCTACATCATTATGAAAGTCGGGAAGTTAACCAAAAACTACTGGGAAATATGGTTAAGCTAGTAGTTTCGCTACTGTACAACACTGCATATAACCTACCGGTGTATATATATTATGGACAACGGGTATTTCAATGAATGGATTTACTAAACTATTTGTTTTTGTGTGTTTTTGTCAAACAGCAGCAGAAAAGGTACAGCTTACAAACTGGACCACCCAAAAAGGTCCCACAGGTGAAAGGTGTGACCTCTTCCGCTGTGCAAGCATTTCTAAAGAAACAAGAACTTCAAAGTAGAAAGAAAGGTAACCCACAACTAAAATCACTTCATTCAGCTCATCTCAAGAGTCACAAACGCATACAAAATATCATGGGGTGGTTACATTTTTATTTTAAACTTAAGGTAACTTCTCTAGCTTTCCATTTGTTAACAGAGGATTCAAACTTGGCCGGGCCCCTCTTGCTTGCATATAACAATCCATTCACACATGAGTTTGAATTACAATCTCTTTGAACACACCCCTGTGCTGTCATTGGCTGAAAGCTCGCAAAACATAACGCTCAAATAAGTCCCCTTCTACCAAAACAACAGAAAATACAGTGAGAGGGCAATGTGTTTCTGCAGGTAAAACGCCACCACACTAATAAACCTGATAAATGCAGGCATAGAGGGAAATGATGGATACAAAAAAATATATATTATTTTGTTATGTAAACACAGGTTAAAGTTGCATAATATGCCTTTAATGTAATTGAGTTGGTACTTTTATTTCAGAAATAGAAAAGAAGAAAGCAAAGGAGGAACTTACAGCCAAGAGGGTCGAGTTGAAGTCTGACCGTAAGGCACGTGCAATGGCTTCTAGAACTAAGGACAATTTCCATGGGTACAACGGCATCCCTGTGGTAGAAGAGCCCAAGAAGAGGAGATCAAAAGGCGATAAGAATGAGGATATGCCCATGAGTAGGCAAGATAATGATTATTACGATGAGGATGATGAAGACAACTATGAGTACGAGAAGTCAGATTCTGAGCCCGAACCCGAGCCAGTGAGGCCAAGCAAAGCCTCCAGTAGTAGTGGTTATAGCAAGAGCAAGCCCATTTCCAAGAAACCAGCTGGTCCACCCCCATCCTTTGCGGAACTGCTCAAGCTAGCAGAGAAGAAGCAGTTTGAGCCAGTTGAAATAAAAACGAAGCTGGTCAAGGCCGACGAAAGACTCCGCACAGCTGATGAGATAAGGGAGATGGAGTTGGAGCGCAGAGTCAAGGGGCTGCCAGTTATGAAACGGAGGGACTCAAGGCCAGAGAGAGAGAGAGATAGGGAAACCAAGTTCCAGTCTAGTTCAAGCTCATTTAGAAAAGGCACTTTAGAGAAGGAGCAGAGAAATGTGAAGTCTCAAAAGGGCTCATTGGAAAAGCCCACTTTGCCCGTTGGGTCAGGGAATAGACCAAAGCCAACGTTTTCAAGTGATCGAGGCCATAGTTCTGCTAAGCCCTCCCATAGTGACAGACCCAAACCCTCTCATAGTGACAGAGACAGACAGAAACCCTCTCCTAGTGACAGAGACAGACAGAAACCCTCTTCTAGTGATAGAGACCGTCAGAAACCCTCTTCTAGTGATGGAGACCGTCAGAAACCGTATCCTAGTGACCGAGACAGACCAAAACCTTCTCCTAGTGATAGAGACCGACAGAAACCCTCTCCTAGTGACAGAGACAGACCGAAGACCTCCCATAGTGATAAAGATAGACCCAAGTCAGGCATGTCTAATTCTTCAGGTGCCTTAAGCAGTAAAGTCCCTTCTAAGGGAGCAAGTTCTCAGGTTCCAAACAAACATTCAGATCCCAGGCCCTCATCCGGCCACAAGTCCAGCACCACAAGTGACCTTAATGCAAAGAAGGGACCATCATCGTTACCTCAGGGAAGGCCCGGAGGTGTGCGGCCACCTGGAACATCTTCGATGGGCCAAAGACCTCAGCAGGGGGGCTCCGGACAACCAAGACCCAGTCAGGGAATCACATTAAAGGGAGGATCCACAGGCGGAGGCCAAAAGCCTGGAAAGGGAGAACCATCAAGGCCTGGAGGTAGCTCTGTGGTGAAATCGGGCAATAATGGACAGGTGAGACCGGCGAATAATGGACAGGTGAGACCGGCAAATAATGGACAGTTGAGACCGGGCAATAATGGACAGATGAGACCTGGCAATAATGGACAGATGAGACCGGCAAATAATGGACAGATGAGACCTGGCAATGATGGACAGATGAGAGCGTCGAGTGGCACCTCAAAACAAGGGAGCCAACCTCAGGCAAGACCTGCAGGTGCACCCAGGCCTGGTGGGAATAGCCTCCAAGGAGGAGCCATCAGGCCCCCGGGGAGTGGACCTAGTCGCCCAGGAAGTGGGGCACCTGGGAGGCCAGCTGGCATGATGGGGTCTGGACCAGGGAGACCCAAATGCACTGTGGTGTCTGAGACCATCTCAACGAGGGACTTCAGTGGATCAAGACCGGGTGTTCCCCCTCGGCCCGGCATGCCACAGAGGCCTGGCATGGCCCCTAAGCCAGGAATGCAGCCCAGACCTATGATGAGACCACCACCAGGTAAGACCCAGAGACGCATTAACGGCCCAAGGCTAGTAGGTTTATGTATTCAAGTATCTCACTGCTACACAACCTTCATTTTACATTTTAAGTGGAACTGAATACATCATTTCAGCTGAGATGGTTATCTGAGATGGTGTGAGATGTCATTGTAGTCGGTGATTCTATATCTGTGGAATTGCTTGTTACATTATTTATCTTGGAAAAGGTGATTACACCAGTAGTGTTGTGTGCCAGAACGATCGTGTGTGAATACTGAGCCAGCAGCGCTCAACAGCCTTTGTCACCACTCTTGGGTCAGTTCCATGGAATGGCTGGACCAAGCTCTGTGTTCAGATAAACATAGAGTTTCAGTATGTTCATCCTGCCCATAATGTAAAAATCACACCCGTGTGAACTGAGTGGTGCAACTCTCCTCTCTCCCCATCCTCTCCTCTCTCTCCCCCCCTCTTCTCTTCTCTCTCTCTCTCTCTCTCTCTCTCTCTATCTCTATCTAGCAGGCAACAGTGCAGCACTAATACTACCTCTCTCTCTCTGTTTCTGGCACAACAATGCCCCTACTGGTGCTCATTAACGTCACATGAACAACACATAGGTGAACACGGACATTGCTGTTCCTTGGAGTGGTTGCACCACTCAAAAATGAAATGCACAACATATATTTGCTTTTCCTTGCCCCATAAACAAATTACATACTCCCCCTAAATTGTTTCTGTTCAAACATTCTCAGTTGCACTGAGAGATTACCGAACCAAACTGTTTAGCATCACAGTTTGGTTCGGTAATCTCTCAGTCTCAGTGCAACTGAGGTCCAAATTGTTCAGATTGGTGCAGACTGCAGGCAAGATCATAGGGGTAAGACAACTCCCCTCTCTGCAGTCTATTTATGAGCAGGCTACATTAAAACGGGCTCAAAATTGTCAGTGATGTTACCCATGTTAGGCCTGACGTCGAAATAAGAAACGTTCGCTCTGAAAGAATATATATTCAAGATTTGTGCCACGTTTTTACGATTTTTCAAAAATAGCTGACTTACAAGCTTGTAGCGTGCCACTCGGTGGCACACTATGAGCTTGTTGATCTGCTATTTTTCAATAGCTAAAGTATAACATAATGCTTTGTTAAAACACCAAAAGGGGTTCCCGTCCAGAATGGGTTAAATGGTGAGTTTGTACTTCTGCCCTCTGGGAGAAGATACAAAGAACCAAAGTGGAAGTACAGTACATCAGATTTTAAAAATCGTTTGTACCACCAGCATCAACTAAGAACGAGGCTCTGAAACAGCAGTAACTGTGTGAGGCTAGATTATCCACATCATGTGTATAATGTTGTGTCTCCCTCTGTAAGGTATTTTTGTCATGGATGTTTTATGTGTAGCTGTATCTGGGGTGAAAGCCCAAGACAAATTTCCCTTGTGGATAATAAAGTTTACCTTGACCGTGAGGTAACAAATTAGGTTAATTGCACCTGCTGAAAGTCTTTTATGTTTCTCCCAGGAACAAGGCTCCCACCTATCACCTCTGCATACAAGAGGCAGATGGAGGATGAAGAAGAAGAAGAGGAATATGACTCGGAGATGGAAGATTTCATTGATGAAGCAGACGATGATCAGAACGAAATTTCTAGACACATCAAGGAGATCTTTGGCTATGATCGGAGCAGGTACACAAATCCACAGTATTGCTGTGACACACTTAATTTACATGATAAATAATATGTAGATTACAGATCAACCATAACTCATACAAATCATTGGCTGTGTCATGCTCTTTACCACAGATACAAGGCGGATGAGAGTGACTATGCACTGAAATTCATGGAGAGCAGCTGGAGAGACCAACAGAAAGAAGAGGCCAGAAGGTAATGCTCTTTTATTACATTATTATTATTTTGCTTTGCAGGAGCATAATGGTCTGCACTAACCTTTTATATTGTTATATCTTCTGTCCATGTCTGTGGTTTCAGAGACGGGTTCAAATGAAAATAACTTATTATAGAAATGATAACTATAAATAAATATATGTGCAGTCCACACCGATAACAATAATAGTGAACAATGTCATTGGATCACTTTCAGAAGGATTTGACGAATGTTGACAAACGTTATCGTTCATCGGTGAGGAATAAAGGGCCATGGCGTCTACCTGTGGATACATTGTGGATCACATGACATGTTCTGCTTCTGATTCTTTGTTTGCGCCCCTATGTCTTCCGAATTTAGCCTGAAGATGGCCGTGAACGAAGATTTGGAGGAGGAGAAGCGAGAGTTGGACGAGATGAAGAGGGCAGCCAAGAGGAGAAAAATCTGTTAGCCATAAAATGAATAGAGAAAAACTCTGGAGTCTCAAGGCGGGTGCCAATTTACCTGCTTGGAAGGCCAACCACTGTGTCCACTTTAGTGCATCTTTAGTTTGCTTTATGCTTCTCTCAGATTACATTTGGTTAACAAGGAGGATGTCCAGTACCTGAAAGTGGATTTGAGAAGAGTTAATGGCAAAAAATAAAACAACCATCTGCATCTGACTTTCATCATTCTATGAGAATGTGCAGGATACAATTATCATGTTTTCTCATGTTATGCTATTTATTTCCCTCTGTTAAATGTAATTAAGGTTTGCAAAGTTCAAGCCACAAAGTGGAACTACACTACTCAAGGCAGAAATATTTGTATACAAAATTGTAATGACCACAAAAAAAGGAGTTTACAATGTGCCATTTTGTGAACCAAAGCATTTCATATATTTCAAAACTCATGCAAAACAGGATGGCGTCACTCTTTTTATTTTTTAAACCATTTCATGTTTCAATTCATGCAAACAGGATCGCATCAATCTTATTTTTATTTTTTAATTTAATGATGGATAATATAATGATGAAAAAATCATGACCATATAATGTGTTGTAATATATTTTTCCCTTTAAAAGGTTTTGACAGAACTGAATGGCTAATGGCTGTTATTTACTTGTGGTCCTTTTCCTATTGGTCAAAGTGTGACAAGTCTATTTTTAGGTACAATCAAATTGAAATTAATCTGTTCAACACAGAAATAAGTGATTTGATGAATGGAAAGCAAACATGTCACAATAAATGTTGTGGATCATGCATGTGTATCTTTACTTCAGTGAATATAGTAATGTAACTCGGGTTCCTAAACTTTTCCATGCCAAGGACCCTCAATTATCCAATTACCCCCCCTCCCAATGCGCACTGTCTTAAATAAATAATAGGTAAAATAACTGATCAATACGCTCATCCATGTGATCCAACTTTGACCAAATTACACAACAAAAACCAGCCCGCTACGTTGAAATTGGTCAAACTTGACACCATCTTGTAAATTTAAATAGTTAATTTAATAGTTATTTTATTAATTTTGATATTGATGTATTTTGTATTCATGCTTTTGTTATATCTTAATTTCTCTGCCCACTCCGTTCCCGCCCCCTGGCGCCCACTACTTTTAAAACATGGTAGCAACGAGCATACTATGAGCATGATCTTTGGCATGACTATGATCTCTGGATTTGTCCCCCCGGCTTGCCGTATCTTGTGGTTGTGAACTTGTGAGGGACGCGCCCCTTTGTCAACAAAGTTTGCGGAAGTTATGTTATTGTGTTGTGTGCTTCTGTCAGTGTCAGTTAGTCAACCCAAGGAGGAGAGAGACCATATTCATCGTATTAGTTTTATAGATGGACCTGGGTTCGGAGACCACAAAGAAGATACTGTCAAAGGTTTGTTATTTATTTAAGAGCTATATTTGAAATGACAACTACAGTTAAAATAGTTGTTGGCTGGTTAGTAGTTCATTGCGAACGCAATGAGCACTAACTATGAGACCTAGCAGTTCTGTCTGTCTGTCTGTTTACTTGTGGTAAACGCCTCTATGTTCAAACGTCTAACTGGTTGGACCAGCCTGTCAATATAGGCTAGCTGTCATTCAGGTTTCACGAAGACATACATAGGACTAAAACAGAATGGGTATTGTATGGGTACCTTACGATGGGTACACAATTATTGCCGTGGGCTAAAAACTTCAACTTTTTAGCCTTGATACAAATCATATTAGATATGACCGATGACCGTCTTGATCCAAGGCATCATCAATATCATGAATGATGAATGTCGATTTTACAATATTATTCCTGATATAAAACATTCCTAGGTGAAAGTGAAGGCGTTGCTTACTGTGGAACTGCTGATCTCGAGCAAGGCAGGATTGAATGCCAATTTAGCTTGCTTGTAGATCTGCTATTTTGAATAGCCAACATGAAGTGGTTAAGATGCTATGTTGACTACTTTTGCTGGGAACACAATACAACTTCTGGGAGTAACTATTGATAGCTCACCTTGGTCTAAATAAAAACAATAAATTCAAAATGGGAAGATGAATCAGTATGACTAGGAAGTGTTCTGCTTTCATCACTCCTAATCATTATTTGGTTCTGTACAGAAATTATCGGTTTTTGGTGATTGATTTAAATTTTTATTTCACAGTATGTAGAATGGTAGCTCTGGTCCATAGCCCTAATGCTAATTCTGTCCTGCATTAAGGGCAGAATTAGCATTAGGGCTATGGACCAGATTAGTAGAATGGGTACATTTCAAACGAAAGTAAGTCCATACAAAAACTTCTCCTTTTGTGGACTAAACCATGATAAAGCATTAAGACTTGTTTACACTTCTATAAAAACAGGAAATCATCATATAAAGAAAGTAAAAAAAAAAAAGGGGGAAAGGGGGTGGTTAAAGCTTCTAATCTAATGCTACTGCGGAAAAAGTTACAGTAGTCAGTAGAGGAGCAGCTTCTGCTAACATAGTAGCCTACCTAATTTTCTTAAACTCACTGTTATGGATTTTATTTGTTTGGGAGCAGAGCATTCCAGAGTGCTAATGGTAAATGGAGCATTTATATAGCGCCTTTATCCAAGGCGCTTTACATAGATTGTGCATTACATTCACCCATTCACACACACACATTCATACACCAATGGCGACGGAAACCATGCAAGGCACCAACCAGCACATCAGGAGCAATTAGGGGTTCAGTGTCTTGCTCAAGGACATTTCGACACTAACTCTGGGGGAGCTAGCCCAGGTTCGAACTGGCAACCTTGCGGCTTCCATGCAGCCACTCTACCCCTGAGCCACTGCCGCCCCTATAACCGACCTATAACAAATGTGTAACTTGCCAAGCATTTAATTGTTTGTGTATTTGTTTAATTTAGATTTGATTTTAAAATGTCTTATAATAATAATAATTATTATTATTACCAGTATAACTATTTTAGTTGTATGTTCAGGACCCCAGGAACACTAGAGGTGTCTCTAATGGGGAAAATCATGTCTACAAAATAAGTATTAATTACTTATTACACTGCACAGTACACACTATAGCAATTATTACAAAATATAGAGCTACTATATTTTGTAATAATTGCTATAGTGTGTAGTGTGTTTGTTCAGTAACAGGGGTCTCTGTCTCTCAGTCTCCAGCTCTTTAGTATTTAAAGAAAATAAAAAATAAAAATAAAAACAGGAGTCGACTGGGATACCAATAGAACTAATAATAGGTGGAATTGCAAGTGATGAAACAAAGACATGAGCAGACAAAATTGGAACTGGAACATTATCAATTTGATAAACTAGAGCGTTGCCCATTTGGGCACTGGCCTACTTGGAAATGCATGCTCCACCACAGTTATGTCTGTGTCCCTTTTATGCCCATTAGCCCATATATGGAGTTCTTTATCAGGCATGCCCAAATATGGAGTCTATGCAGATGTCAGAACATAATTGTGATGTCAGAACAGGCCAGCTCCATATATGGATATAATTTGGGCCCTGTCCAGAGCCTAGGCAGGGTTCCTGTCCAGAACCTCTAGAGACGGTCCATATCGAGAAAGGTTCTCGAGTTACGTGCATTACAGACGTACACACAGACAGAGACGTGGTGCATTTATAGATAGATGGGTTCTATCTATTCTATTCTCCTGAAATTGGCAACACACCTGAAAATGTATTAAAGAGCTGGAGAGACAGGGAGACTCCTGCTACTTAAACACTATAGCATAGGGTGAATAAATATTACACGCCATTTGTAAAGTCCCTGAGTTACAAATTGGTAAAAAATGAGTTTACTGTGTAAAGCAAGGTTTTGTTTTGACATACAGAATGGTCAGGATTGACAATATTTATGAATGTTATTGAACGATCACTCATCTCAAAAGTTTATATATTGCTTATTCCCCCCCACCCCATACTTTTGTGATATCAGTACAAATTCCATGATGTTGCCATTGAGGAGCTGAAGAAGATCCATCGGATATACCCTGGGATGAAACCAGTGACAGGCACTTATAGTAAGGCTTCTTCAATAAATATATAATACATGAAAACTACTTTGTTGCTAGTGATTTAAATCAGGGTTTAATATTACTATTTGTTTACACCTAGGTTAACCGTTTTCACAGAACAGGTCAAAGTATGTTCTCTACGCAGTAAAACCTTCAGTGTTCATTTATGGGTCCATTTGGTTCCATAAAAAGAACATTCCAAACTTAAGGTTTCTCTGAGACCTAATTTACAATCATTGCCCATTTCAGCTTTCAGTGACAGCACTCAAAAGGATCTTCTGAAGTTGATTGGTAACATCCCTGTCCAGTATGAAGGTATGAATGCACTGTCCACACATGACAGGTAACCAAACCAGCAATTAGTCACTAATCTATAACTCAATATGAACCAGGAAGGAATCACCATTATTCAATATACCAACCAGGAATCTGTCACTACTCACTATTTTTCAATATACCAACTGAGGAATCTGTCACTACTCACTATTATTCAATATACCAACCAGGAATCTGTCACTCACTATTATTCAATATACCAACGAGGAATCTGTCACTCACTATTATTCAATATACCAACGAGGAATCTGTCACTCACTATTTTTCAATATACCAACTGAGGAATCTGTCACTACTCACTATTATTCAATATACCAACCAGGAATCTGTCACTCACTATTATTCAATATACCAACGAGGAATCTGCACTACTCACTATTATTCAATATTCCAACGAGGAATCTGTCACTACTCACTGTTTTTCAATATTCCAACGAGGAATCTGTCACTACTCACTATTATTAAATTTACCAACGAGGAATAGTCACCACTATTACTATTCAATACACCAACCTAGCCTGGATTTCAGCCTGATTTGCTGCGTTCCGTGGATTTGTAAATGCCACCTATTTACAAATCCACGGAACTAGGCGAATCAGGCTGGAACCCAGGCTAACACCAATTTTATGAATTCAGTAGAGCGTACACATTCATCAGCTTCTTTTATAGTTTGACAGTTTTGTCTGTTTAATGTGGGATTTTTTGTTCCATCACTTCTTTATTCTTTATGAGTTCTCTCTCCTGATTGGATGAAATTTGGACCCTGACCTGAAAATGTATTTTCTGTTTTCTAAAGAGCTGGAAAGATGGGGGAGACCGCCGTTACTGAACAAACATTATAGCATGATTGCTATGGGAATAAAAAGTCTTCAATGGACGGTGCTACATTGAGGGGAAAGAAAAGAGGGGTGTGCATTCGAATTCAGACAATGCAATGAAACTTTGGAAACAATGGTCTTATAAGATTTCTTCTAATCTTCTACTCATTGATTCTTCAGCTTGTCCAGAATGCCGCCGCTCGCCTCCTCCCCAACACAAATAGGCGGGACCATATCACCCCAGTCCTCGCCTCCCTCCACTGGCTCCCTGTCCGCTTCAGAATTGATTTTAAGATTTTAGTGTTTGTTTTTAAAGCCCAAAATGACCTGTCCCCTCCATATTTAGCTGAATTGATCACTCCCTATGTCCCAACAAGAGCCCTGAGATCGGCCAATCAGTCTCTCCTGATTGTGCCTGACACACAATTCAAGACCAGAGGAGATGGCGCGTTCGCCGTGGCCGGTCCCAACCTCTGGAACGCCCTGCCGCTCCACGTTCGCTCTGCTCGGTCGTTGACGGTTTTTAAATCCCTATTAAAGACTCATTTTTACTCTGTCGCCTTTTTTTTTTCCAGACAGGACAGGAAAAACAAAACAAACAAACAAAAACAGACAGCTCAGGCATGTTGTGGAACAAAGGACACAATTATACACTTATACCAAAAAGGAATAAAGTGCAAAAATAATAACAAATATGGACACGCTTTTAATTCAATTTAATTAAGTCTACCCATGTACGATGTTCCCATGTATTGCCCATTGTATTTTACATTTTGCTCTCTTACACATTGAAATATTGCTATATTTTATCCCCTTCTTTCTGTTTGCCTGTGTATGTAATGTGAAGCACATTGGTTCGACCTTGGTCGGTGTAAATGTGCTATATAAATAAAGTTTGATTTGATTTGATTGATTCAAAGTGATCAGTATTAAGCAGCAAGCCCTTACTGTATTTTCATTATCATGAACAGGCCGCTCCTACAACCTTCCCATTCAGCTGTGGTTAATGGACTCATTCCCCTTCACGCCTCCCATATGCCTGCTGAGACCCACTGCCAACATGGTCATCAGGGAGGGCCGGCACGTCGACGCACGAGGACGGCTATACCTGCCCGAGCTACACAACTGGGACCATGTAAGACCGTGTGTTCATCAGTGTGGTGTTTTTGTAAGGAGTCTGGCAGCATTGTATTCTTTTCACTGGGTTTGTCTGTCTCTCACATCCCTGTTGACAGCCTAAGTCATCTGTGGTTGGTCTCCTAGCTGAGATGATCTCCAAGTTTGAGGAGGATCCACCTCTGTCCTCAAAGACGACTGTAGACACCAAAGATCCCCATGAGCTGCTGGCCTTTGTGTCGAACCTCCAGATCAACCAAGGTCAGCCGTACAGTAAAACCATCTGTGTTTATCAGTTTAACTGTTGAGTTAAACTGACACTAAGGATTTGGCTGCGTGATGATTAAAAATTTTTAAACATATCAAAAAAACAAAAACAAAGCTACCTATGATCACTAATCTAATGGCAGTTGCAGGTGGTGTTCGACATCATGATCAGCCAATCAACAAAGTGTCAGTTATTGGAGGAGGAGACTTAGGAATGGCGGCAGTTTTGAGCATTTTGGCCAAGGTAAATCTTGGCACCTGGTTTGTATTGTGACTCAAGTGTTTAATCTACAGTAAGACGCTGAAATACGTAACATTCAACTTTCTTCTTTCACGTTGTCTGATACTAGGGTAAAGTGGATAAACTTGTTTTCATCGACGTAGCAGAGAGTTCGACCAAAGGTGGCAGCATGGATCTGGAGATTTTCAAGTTGCCCAAGGTTGAGGTATCCAAAGGTACAGTTAAGTATCAATTATTTCAGACTGACGCCACCCATGTGCTCCACCTGGAGTATCAGCTTCTTCCCTCACACAGAGGCTTGAGTCCCCTTGTGTGTAAGCTGAACTGCTTTAAGCACCTTTTTGTTCCCCTGCCCACCAAGGACCTAAATGACAAGCTATCCAGACTTCCAGAGCCAAACTCTGTAATGCTGCTTGTATTTTAACTGTACACAATACAGTATCAACAGCATCTACTGTATGTGTCTATTACAAAAAGTGCTATTATCCTTTCTGTTGCAGTGGTGGCCATTTTGTGGTGCCACAAATAGAAAAGCAATTCATTTACGGTATCCTATAGAGAGGGTTATTGCGACAGCAGGTCGCATTTACCTTTACATTTCCGTCACCCCACGCCTCCATATATGGTCATGCCTTGTGCATCACGTGACATCCTCAGGGGAAATTAAGGCCCGGCCCTACCTGGGCCTTCATCAAACCCTGTACACTGAGTCAAGACACTGCCCCGCTGCCATCCTTGGATTCCATATATGGAGCTAACCTGTTCTGACATTCCATGTATTGATCTGACCTCATCAAACCCTGTACACTCAAGACACACTCCATATATGGCCTTTAAAAATCTGCAATCAGACTTTCATTTAATTCAACAGGCCCTGACTAATCTCAAACTTTCTTTAAATTCTGGAAAAACAAAGTAGGCCTACATGGTCTTCTCCAGAAAACGTAATGCCAATCAAAGTAGGAATATCATAACCATATAAGTATCTAGGCATTTGGATAGACGACAAACTATCCTTTAAAACCCACATCTATGAACTTATCACTAAACTAAAACCAAAATTAGCATTTTTCTATAGAAATAAAGCGGATTTATAACCGGAGATGGGTTTCTCACTCATCACTGTAGGCTTTATGAGAAGGTTGGTTGGTTGGCCATCATTGGCTATGGGACAAGAACAGCATTGCACTGTTTTTATCTATAAGGCCTTACTCAAGAAATTGCCTAACTATCTTTGCAGCCTCCTTTTTTTATTTTTATTATTTTTAACATAGCCTATGTTTATTGATTTTCTTTACAGTACAAAGAAGTCATTTCAAAACAATTGACATATATCCCCCCCCCCATGGCAGCACAAATACAAACTAAATCTTACCAGGAAATATTTTGACAACAATAAAAACAGAACAAAAAATCCTGATATTAATTCTGAACTGGGTAAGACTGCCTTTCAATACTATGCCCCCCACACATGGAATTGTCTACAATCAGTCTTAAAACTGAAGAACTTGATTTCACTTGATCGATTTAAAAGTATTGTATGGAATAATTTGACATATAGCTGTACTTGTTCAATCTGGATTGTTTATTTTTCTTGTTACTTGCGCAAGCAGAGCGCGCAAGTAATCATTTCGCTTGGTCTCTTCGAAGTGAAGCCAAGTTTTCTTCAACCGTAAGTCTGTGCCTGGTTTGCTGGGACTAGTTACAAGTTACAAGTTACAACATTACGTCATATACACACCATGTACTCTGGTCCCGGTTCTCAACGATGACGTAATGTTGTAACTGGTCCCAGCAAACCAGGCACAGATTTACGGTTGAAAAAAACTTGGCTTCACTTTTTGGAACCAAGTAACCACAGTATACTGCTAATCAAATTACAACTACATACTCTGTATGTAGTTGTAATGTGATTTGTAATTTGTAAATCTGTGCCTGGTCTGCTGGGACCAGACTACACAGATGACCATATTATCTCTTACGTCATCACTGAGAGCTAGTCATACATATACACACCATGTACTCTGGTCCCAGTTCTCAACGATGACGTAATGTTGTAACTGGTCCCAGCAAACCAGGCACAGACTTACGGTTGAAAAAAACTTGGCTTCACTTTTTGGAACCAAGTAACCACAGTATACTGCTAATCAAATTACAACTACATACTCTGTATGTAGTTGTAATGTGATTTGTAATTTGTAAATCTGTGCCTGGTCTGCTGGGACCAGACTACACAGATGACCATATCTCTTACGTCATCACTGAGAGCTAGTCATACATATACACACCGTGTACTCTGGTCCCAGCTCTCAACGATGACGTAATGTGGTATCTGGTGGGACCAGATTACACAGATGACCATTTCTCTTACGTCATCACTGAGAGCTAGTCATACATATACACACCATGTACTCTGGTCCCAGCTTTCAACGATGACGTAATGTGGTAACTGGTCCCAGCAAACCAGGCACAGACTTACCGTTGAAAAAGACTTGGCTGTCACTTTTTGGAACCAAGTAACCACAGTATACTGCTAATCAAATTACAACTACATACTCTGTATGAGAGCCCACGGTAATACACACCATGTACTCTGGTCCCAGCTCTCAACGATGACGTAATGTGGTATCTGGTTAACAAATCCAACTACAGATTTCGGAAGTATTTTAGATCATGTATATTTCAACAAATTTGAAAGTATTATTACAGAAATTGAAGTTAGAGACACATATTACTCTGATCATGATTTAGTATTAATATCACTATAGTACAAAATGAAATACATTTAAAACAATTGACAATTTACAATAAGTAATAAAATAATTATACTGTATAATATATTTTAATTCAGTTTATATACCTTTTTTTTTCATCACATATCAATGATTCATTTTTCTGTAAAAAAGTAGTTGGGTAGCAAATAGTTACACGTAATGATTATACATTTCAAACGTTCCTTCACAGAGATACTGAGATGTGATAGTTTCCAGCGGTCGAAAGTACTTGCGCGCTCTGCTTGCGCACTAGTAGGCCATTTATGGCCTACTAGTGTGCAACAAGCAAGTATGCACTCGGCAGAGTGCAGTTCTAGTAATGTATTTGTGTTTGAATTGTATGTTACGTATGTACTGTGTAATCAGGGCGTCATTGTAAAATAGAGCTTGATCTCAATTGACTTCCCTGAATAAACTAGAACTGCACTCTGTCGAGTGCATACTTGCTTGTTGCACACTACTAGGCCATAAATGGCCTACTAGTGCGCAAGCAGAGCACGCAAGTACTTTCGACCGCTACAAACCGCTACAAACTGTCAAATCTCAGTTTCTGTCATTTGTAAGTTGATTAGCGGTATACTGTGGTTACTTTGCGCCCTATGCACCGTCCCAGCCTTTTCGATGCGTATGCACCGTCCCAGCAATGACTAATGACTAGACATACGTATACATATACTATATAGAGTATGTGGTTGTAATTTGATTAGCAGTATACTGTGGTTACTTTGTGCCAAAAAGTGACAGCTGTCAACCATTGTTTTGGGTATGCAAGAAAAACAGCAAATCTGTGCCTGGTTTGCTGGGACCAGATTACACAGATGACCATTTTTCTTACGTCATCATTGAGAGCTAGTCATACATATACACACCACGTACTCTGGTCCCAGCAGTTCAGGCACAATTTGCTATTTTATTTGCAAATTGTGATGATGTAAGACATACGTATACATATACTATATAGAGTATGTAGTTGTAATTTGATTAGCAGTATACTGTGGTTACTTTGTGCCAAAAAGTGACAGCCGTCAACCATTGTTTTGGGTATGCAAGAAAAGCAGCAAATCTGTGCCTGGTTTGCTGGGACCAGATTACACAGATGACCATTTTTCTTACGTCATCATTGAGAGTTAGTCATACATATACACACCACGTACTCTGGTATACATACTTATACATATACATATACTATATAGAGTATGTAGTTGTAATTTGATTAGCAGTATACTGTGGTTACTTTGTGCCAAAAAGTGACAGCCGTCAACCATTTTTTTGGGTATGCAAGAAAAACAGCAAATCTGTGCCTGGTTTGCTGGGACCGGATTACACAGATGACCATTTTTCTTACGTCATCATTGAGAGCTAGTCATACATATACACACCACGTACTCTGGTCCCAGCAGTTCAGGCACAATTTGCTATTTTATTTGCAAATTGTGATGACGTAAGACATACGTATACATATACATATACTATATAGAGTATGTAGTTGTAATTTGATTAGCAGTATACTGTGGTTACTTTGTGCCAAAAAGTGACAGCCGTCAACCATTCCTTTGGGTATGCAAGAAAAACAGCAAATCTGTGCCTGGTTTGCTGGGACCAGATTACACAGATGACCATTTTTCTTACGTCATCATTGAGAGCTGGGACCAGAGTACGTGGTGTGTATATGTATGACTAGCTCTCAATGATGACGTAAGAAAAATGGTCATCTGTGTAATCTGGTCCCAGCAAACCAGGCACAGATTTGCTGTTTTTCTTGCATACCCAGAAAAGTGGTTGACGGCTGTCACGTTGAAGAGACCGGGCGAAATTATTACTTGCGCGCTCTGCTTGCGCAAGTAATAAAGGTGAAAGATGAAAATACAGAATTCATTCCATGTTGATCTGACCCCCCATGCCAAAGCGCCAGCACTCACCCAGCAGTCTGCCGTCACCCAGGCGGATGCATGCACCAGACCTCGCCCTCAGGGCATCTTACTGGTTAAATATAGTATACTGTATATCTGCTGTCGGCCAGAAACCTGTCCTGCTATGTCCAAAATATTAACTTTTCAGAAAATTAAATAAACAATATTTTTAGAACAACACAATACTCTCATTGAAGTTGGTACTGTGTGTCTTTATACATTGTCAAATACTTGAATGTGTCTGTACTTATTATCATCACTTTACCCAAATCCAGCTCAAGTGGAATTAGGTTTTTGACCAATAATGTGAAGATAGGTTGTTTTTCCATCTGACTTTGTCATTCTAATCAGTGATCTACAAAGTTGGAGTTAGTTGGTTTGACTGACAGTTTGAGGATCCAATGGAGTTAGGAGGTTTAGTCAGAAGCGCTTACGAAATACTTTTCATTGGTTCAGTATTTTTAAAACCCACACAAATAAACAGTAAAGGGTGTTCAATAGCACTGATATATATATATATATGACAAATTTCCTTCGCCGCAGGGGGTACTGCGCCCTGGGTGCGTTTTCGCATTTTCTATTAACTAATAAATTCATTATTAATTTATAATTTGTTAAATTGGAAAAAGGGCGGTGTTTCTGACAGACACATTCAGACAGACATTGACTGAATCATAGTATGATGATGATGATTATATATATATATATATATATATATTAATTTTTATTATTATTATTATCTTTTTTTAACTGTGGCACCACAAAATGGCCACCACTGCTATGTCTTATTCCTAATTCATCACAGAGCCAAACTATAGTAGTCTTGTGTCTTTTCCTTGTCCGAAACCACAACTAAAACATATGGGATATTCTTATACACTGTATGGAGATTTGTTTGTTATTTTAGTCAAATTCCCATATAATGTATATGGCTAAAGACTGTTATGTATGTTATATTCTAGATCTGTCTGCCTCGGCGGGTTCGAGGGTAGTGGTGGTGACGGCCAACGCGTGGAGCAATAAGCAGTCCTATGTGAGCGTGGTCCAGACTAATGTAGACATGTTCCGTAGAATTATCCCCTGGTTGACGAGACTCAACCCCAACGCCATGCTGCTTATCGCCTCACAGCCAGGTCAGAACACAACACAATACAGCTGCAACAGGTCATCGCAGTAATCGATTTGGAAAAAACTATCGATTATCAACATAAAATAATGCTGAATTGTCTATTCGTTGATGATATATTTTTAATATAAAACAAACCTGCAGTTCTCAATTATTGGATTGAGAGAGTAATTGCTAGTACAATCTAAGGAAATAATAAGGTACAGTATCTGCAGCCCTAACTCTGGTCCATAGCTCTAATGCGTGCATTAGAGCTATGTTACTCTCAACGTCCGCCGCTCGCATGAATGCAGACCAGCCTCTACTCTTTAGTGTAAATAAAAAGAACGTTTTTGCTACTCACCAAAACAAAGGCGGGTTGTGTCAATAGAAAGACTACTTTCCTAAGTGGAAGCACTCTGAGCCCCCCACCACACGTATAAACTGTACTTTTTGGGCAAAAAGGGATTTTGTTTCCACCGGAAAAAAAACATTTTTAGTTACTCCGCTGCGCCCTCTACTGATATTGCCCAGAGAACTGCCTCATAGAGGATATTTTTCCTCCGGTGAAAAAAAATCCCTTTTTGGCCAAAAAGTACCGTTTATACGTGTGGTGGGGGGCTCAGAGTGCGTCCACTAAGGAAAGTAGTCTTTAGAATGACACAACCCGCCTTTGTTTTGGTGAGTAGCAAAAACGTTCTTTTTATTTTCGCCAAAGAGGAGAGGCTGGTCTGATTTCGATTTGAGATTTAAAATTGAAAGTCCCATAGCCTTGTACTGCGCATGGCAGAATCGTAGAAGCAGTAGAAGGTTATGAATCAGAGCTACTGCAGCCCTAGATTCCTAGAACACAATACAACACACAGACACTGATTTCACACATACCCACTGTCCCTGTCTCTCACTCCTCTATCTCTTTATGCTTGTTTTCTCTCTATTCCGTGCATACATGTTGTCCACTATCGCATATTATACAATGAATGCACAGTCCGCACGCACTCACTCACTCACTCACTGAGTGAGTGAGTACTCACTCACTCACAGTCTCTCTCTCTCCTCTCATCATACCCACTGTGTTGTTGTCTCTTTGTGGTTCCAGTGGATGTAATGAGCCATGTAGCCTGGAGACAGAGTGGGCTGCCCCCGTCCCAGGTGTTCGGTGCAGGGTGTAATCTGGATTCAGAGCGCCTCTGTCACGTTCTGGACATTAACCTGAACACACACAAACAGGCCTGGGTCATAGGAGAGCTGTCTGATAACAAAGGTGAGGGCAATGAGGGTAATCCCATGCCACTGCATTTTAGGGCTGGGAGATATGATTCAAATTAATTTCAAGATTAGTTAAACCCTTTGCCTCGACTACAATTAATGCTTGTTGATCGGCTGTTTTAGTTATTTTTGCATGCCACTAATGTACAATGCAGTACAATACAGGGATAATTGGTTAATCTGACTAATCAATTGGGACAATTATAAAAATTCTAATTATTTTTTGGCGGAGGGTGTGTAGAGCCCAGGATCACAGTAGATGATTGGCACAGGGGTGAAAAATGGGTTACAAAATCGTGGGATAAAAAAAACAAAAAACTGTCTATTCATTGATAAGGAAAGCTTATCAACTATTACATCATTTTCTTTAGTGAATACAAATGTATTTTGTCCAATCTCCTTGCTCTTCTATTGAGACATTTAGGTCACATTCATACCTGAGAGCTTTGCTGCGATTAAAACGAATCCTGCTGCACATTTTCAGAAAGTGCACTTCGTTTGGCAGGTGTGAAGGCTCATTCGAATCGTAATGCGTATCAAAGAACCGCATTATACTCCGAGCAAAAACGGGAGTTTCGCTTCGCTTCCAATCGCACTTGATTACGATTCGGTGCAGGTGTGAATGCAATCCGCAGTAAATAAAGGAAATGAAGCAAACAATGTGGCGGGTGAGGAGCTGAACACAGTTGGAGACGGAGAAGGCATATTTTACGCAGCGCAAAGATGTCCCGTTACCGTGGATAGACGTGGTCGAATCAGGAGACTGAAGCCCTGATCGAAATGAGGACGAGTACATTAATCAATTGCTTAAGAAAACACATAAACACTGCAGTGCAGTGTAATAGTATTATAGCCTACAGAATATTCTGTCTGTCTGTGCCGTAAACATGGAGTGCTGTCACTGTGTGGGGACTGGGGAGCAGGGACTTTCATCTCGATAAACTTGTAAACATTTTGCGCTGCTGTCTGTTATATCAGTGCGCTCAGGCTCAGCGCTGTGCCTCCATGCCCAAAAGTGCGTGGCTGCATCCTGCATGTGTATAGTGAGAGAGCGAGAGAGGGGGGGAGGTCCAGTCCCAGACGGCACGACACATGCACGTTATGAGTATAATTTTTAATATCACCATAGATTTCACTGTGTAGGCTAGTTTATGAATGGAACACATTGATAAAGGTCCCCCCTGTTGCGTTTCCAATTGCTGCGGATGACAGTTTGAAGGCAAACTGCAGCAAATGAAATATGCAAGAATCCCAAAATCTCCGCCCATACGCATGAGTCTACCGAAGTATTAGGTGGGAATGTGACCTTAGATCCTTTGACACAATCTTATTTCTGGTTTGACACACATTCTGACATTTTTCTTTTTTGTGGCTTTCGCCTTTATTTTATATTTTTGATAGAGGGATAGATAGGCTGACAGGGAGGGGTGACACGCAGTAAAGGCCGTCGGCACACTGCCAGACTGGGCTACCAGCCAGTGTGCCTGGACCGCCTAGCCACGGCCCAGGCCACACAAATTCTGACTTGAAGGTCAAAATTATAATTTTTGACAGATCACTAAAGGTCTTTCTTTACAAAAGGACAACCCATCTAATTGTATATGTTATTGTATGGTTTTATTCTGTATTACACACGGATGACAATTTGTTCTGCTTTCTCCAAATAGTCATAGTCCATTGTTTCCGTTCTAAGAGGCCTCATGACTGCCATGACTCATGTGGTTGCACTGTTCTGCTTATTTATTTGTGTTCAAGTTGCTGTGATGAGTAGCATTGGGATTGGGCTGAGTTCCAGCCAGCATCCAGAGATCGCTCCAGCCTCCAGCATATCCAAGCCACTGTTAGACAGGTAAAGACGACAAATAGTGACTTGAATCCTTTGATGGAAGGATTTCTTTGTTTCCAAATATTTACAGATCACTTCGAGGTCCGTGAGTTATTGGTCAGTTTTATTCACTTAAACATAATATACATAAGAGGTTGAAAGAGGTTGAAATGCTATAATAATTAGACTCCATGTTGTAATTGTGTAATTGGTTACTTTGCATAGACCCTTAGTACACAAAAGCATCCATACACTAGAGAGGGGGAGCTCAACTTGTTGACATATGGTGGGTTGACTTAAATACAGTATATCCTTTACTATAGGGGGATGGAAATGACGAAGAGTCGAGGTCAGCGCTCATGGTCTGTAGGTCTGTCCATTGCTGATATCGTCTGCAGTCTACTGACAGATAGCAGGAAGGCCCATTCGGTATCCACACTGGCTCAGGTAAAACACTCATCACCGATGATCACCAGAATGGTGAGCTACAATATGAGTTCTTTAGGGTTGTCTTAACAACTGTTTAAGTGCCAGGGACGACAAGACGTCTTATTATTATTATTATTATAATATTTTATTTAATTCTTAATTAATTAATTTTTATTTTTTCATCCATATTTTGAAAATTCCTCTAATCTGGTGTACAGGTGATGACATGCACATTACATGCATAATAGAATTCCAAATTCTTTCTTTCTTTATAATGGGCACTCAGAGCCTAAACTGGTGACCACCAGGTGGAGCTAACTTGATGTATGTTTTTTTGTGTGTGTGCGCTCCAGGGCTGGGGTGGCATCGGTGCAGAGGTGTTCCTCAGCATACCCTGCATCCTGGGAGCCAATGGCTCCACGCGTCTCGCCGGCGTGTCTCTGGGAGCTGAAGAAGACTCCAAGCTGAGGGACAGTGTCACCTCGCTCTCAAACACCATGGCTCAGCTCAAAATATGATCACACTCCGTACATCCCAACCAGTGGTTCTCAAACCGTGTAATGTCAAGCTTGGTTTGGATTAACCCAAGACCTGAGGCCGATTCTACAAATGCCTTCTATATCGGTAGTTCTCAATGGTAAAATCTAAAATGACACAAATGCTTTCCCGGTATTAATGGGTTAAGGCCACAAACGTGTACAATTACGTGTGTTATTTTGTCCATTTATTAAAGGCTTGCAAGGGTCCATTTGATTCCTCAATAATCAATCATTTAGCTGGGGTGGGGACCCCCCCTCCAGGACCCGTGGGTTACTGGACACCATTTTGAGAACCACTGATGTGAGCTTACCAACGTAATGCAGTTTTAAGTTCTCTCCTGAACTAGGACTTGAAGCCGATCTGTAAGGTCACAATGCATCCAATCTCAACACATTGTGATCTTATCGATCAGCTATTTTCGGCATTAGTCGAAATGTAACAAACACAGCCTTATGTTTGCTGAAGTTCAATCTTAATCTACGGGAGCACATAGCATAGCACGGGACTATGTCACTGTGACTTGGTAGCTTTGCACATAATGATGACATTGTACATGTTGGATCAGAATCCCTCCCAATTTAGATTAACTATTAACTAAGTTAATTAAGTTTGTTCATATTGCTAAAATATAAAATATGAAAACGAATTAATCTTGACATTTTTGCCAATGCTTCTTTGGGTTTAATGTACACTGTAGTAGTAATGCTATACAGTGCACAGTGCACTATACTACTATGATTGTTTTTTGTTTTGTTTTGTTTTTAAGATATTGAGACATATATTGTAGGCCTATTGTTGGTGTACAGCTTAACTTGAATTGCCTTATCTAACTGCTTAGTGCCATTTACTCGTACACTACTGTATGTCATTAAGTACCTTCATATTTAAATTGTGTTTGCCATCGTATACTGTAAACCTTTTTTGTGGAAGTGCAATAAATACCCAACAGAAGAAATGGAACACGTTTTTTTTATAAAACTCAAATGGTTGCATACAGAATGATCAGTCTGAGGCCTAGACCAGTGATTCTCAACTGGTGGGCCATGAGGATACTGTAGAGGTGGAGGAAATTGCAGAAATTGCGGAAATGGTAATTGCGGAAATTGCGGAAATGGTAATTGCGGAATTGCGGAAATTGCGAAAATGTAAATTTCCGAAATTGCGAAAATGTAAATTGCGGAAATTGCGGAAATGGAAATTGCGGAAATTGCGGAATTTGCTAATGTTTCTCAACCTCCGCAAAACTCAATTTTTCCGGTAAATACAACACATTGAGCAGGGCACTGCAGGGAGTTGAACCCCGTTCCGGTAAACCAGAAGTACGACACCAGTGCCTTAGCTTTTGTGTATTCAACTATTTGGGTAACATGTGAGCTTTATCCTCTAATTCATGGGCCTGGATTTTTTTTTTCAAAATTTCAAAAAACATGGGCTATAACCCATCGTTTTTTTCATTTTTTCAATTTTGTCAAATCATCAAAAATGATGAGAAATGGCGCGCTATAGTATGCCGTACGATATAGGCTATAGCCCATGGTCCAAAATGATGAGAAACGAGGCTAACTTTCTTTTTCAAAATTTCAAAAAACATGGGCTATAACCCATCGTTTTTTTAATTTTTTTAATTTTGTCAAATCATCAAAAATGATGAGAAATGGCGCGCTATAGTATGCCGTACGATATAGGCTATAGCCCATGGTCCAAAATGATGAGAAACGAGGATAACTTTTTTTTTCAAAATTTCAAAAAACATGGGCTATAACCCATCGTTTTTTTCATTTTGTCATTTTTTTCAAATCCTCAAAAATTATGAAAAACGGCGCGCTATAGTATGCCGTACGATATGGGCTATAGCCCATGGTCCAAAATGATGAGAAACGAGGATAACTTTTTTTTTCAAAATTAAAAAAAAACCAAAAAAAAGTTAGCCTCGTTTCTCATCATTTTGGACCGTGGGCTATAGCCCATATCGTACGGCATACTATAGCGCGCAGTTTTTCATCATTTTTGAAGATTTGAAAAAAATGACGAAATGACAAAAACGATGGGTTATAGCCCATGTTTTTTGAAATTTTGAAAAAAAAAGTTAGCCTCGTTTCTCATCATTTTGGACCGTGGGCTATAGCCCATATCATACGGCATACTATAGCGCGCAGTTTTTCATCATTTTTGAGGATTTGAAAAAAATGACGAAATGACAAAAACGATGGGTTATAGCCCATGTTTTTTGAAATTTTGAAAAAAAAAGTTATGCTCGTTTCTCATCATTTTGGACCATGGGCTATAGCCCATATCGTACGGCATACTATAGCGCGCCGTTTTTCATCATTTTTGAGGATTTGAAAAAATGACGAAATGACAAAAACGATGGGTTATAGCCCATGTTTTTTGAAATTTTGAAAAAAAAAGTTAGCCTCGTTTCTCATCATTTTGGACCGTGGGCTATAGCCCATATCATACGGCATACTATAGCGCGCAGTTTTTCATCATTTTTGAGGATTTGAAAAAAATGACGAAATGACAAAAACGATGGGTTATAGCCCATGTTTTTTGAAATTTTGAAAAAAAAGGTTAGCCTCGTTTCTCATCATTTTGGACCGTGGGCTATAGCCCATATCATACGGCATACTATAGCGCGCAGTTTTTCATCATTTTTGAAGATTTGAAAAAAATGACAAAATGACAAAAACGATGGGTTATAGCCCATGTTTTTTGAAATTTTGAAAAAAAAAGTTATGCTCGTTTCTCATCATTTTGGACCATGGGCTATAGCCCTTATCGTACGGCATACTATAGCGCGCCGTTTTTCATCATTTTTGAGGATTTGAAAAAAATGACGAAATGACAAAAACGATGGGTTATAGCCCATGTTTTTTGAAATTTTGAAAAAAAAAGTTAGCCTCGTTTCTCATCATTTTGGATCGTGGGCTATAGCCCATATCATACGGCATACTATAGCGCGCAGTTTTTCATCATTTTTGAGGATTTGAAAAAAATGACGAAATGACAAAAACGATGGGTTATAGCCCATGTTTTTTGAAATTTTGAAAAAAAGAAGTTATGCTCGTTTCTCATCATTTTGGACCATGGGCTATAGCCCATATCGTACGGCATACTATAGCGCGCCGTTTTTCATCATTTTTGAGGATTTGAAAAAAATGACGAAATGACAAAAACGATGGGTTATAGCCCATGTTTTTTGAAATTTTGCAAAAAAAAGTTAGCCTCGTTTCTCATCATTTTGGACCGTGGGCTATAGCCCATATCATACGGCATACTATAGCGCGCAGTTTTTCATCATTTTTGAAGATTTGAAAAAAATGACGAAATGACAAAAACGATGGGTTATATCCCATGTTTTTTGAAATTTTGAAAAAAAAAATTAGCCTCGTTTCTCATCATTTTGGACCGTGGGCTATAGCCCATATCATACGGCATACTATAGCGCGCAGTTTTTCATCATTTTTGAAGATTTGAAAAAAATGACGAAATGACAAAAACGATGGGTTATAGCCCATGTTTTTTGAAATTTTGAAAAAAAAAGTTAGCCTCGTTTCTCATCATTTTGGACCGTGGGCTATAGCCCATATCATACGGCATACTATAGCGCGCAGTTTTTCATCATTTTTGAGGATTTGAAAAAAATGACGAAATGACAAAAACGATGGGTTATAGCCCATGTTTTTTGAAATTTTGAAAAAAAAAGTTATGCTCGTTTCTCATCATTTTGGACCATGGGCTATAGCCCATATCGTACGGCATACTATAGCGCGCCGTTTTTCATCATTTTTGAGGATTTGAAAAAAATGACGAAATGACAAAAACGATGGGTTATAGCCCATGTTTTTTGAAATTTTGAAAAAAAAAGTTAGCCTCGTTTCTCATCATTTTGGACCGTGGGCTATAGCCCATATCGACATACGGCATACTATAGCGCGCAGTTTTTCATCATTTTTGAAGATTTGAAAAAAATGACGAAATGACAAAAACGATGGGTTATAGCCCATGTTTTTTGAAATTTTGAAAAAATAAGTTAGCCTCGTTTCTCATCATTTTGGACCGTGGGCTATAGCCCATATCATACGGCATACTATAGCGCGCAGTTTTTCATCATTTTTGAAGATTTAAAAAAAATGACGAAATGACAAAAACGATGGGTTATAGCCCATGTTTTTTGAAATTTTGAAAAAAAAAGTTATGCTCGTTTCTCATCATTTTGGACCATGGGCTATAGCCCTTATCGTACGGCATACTATAGCGCGCCGTTTTTCATCATTTTTGAGGATTTGAAAAAAATGACGAAATGACAAAAACGATGGGTTATAGCCCATGTTTTTTGAAATTTTGCAAAAAAAAGTTAGCCTCGTTTCTCATCATTTTGGACCGTGGGCTATAGCCCATATCATACGGCATACTATAGCGCGCAGTTTTTCATCATTTTTGAGGATTTGAAAAAAATGACGAAATGACAAAAACGATGGGTTATAGCCCATGTTTTTTGAAATTTTGAAAAAAAAAGTTATGCTCGTTTCTCATCATTTTGGACCATGGGCTATAGCCCATATCGTACGGCATACTATAGCGCGCCGTTTTTCATCATTTTTTGAGGATTTGAAAAAAATGACGAAATGACAAATACGATGGGTTATAGCCCATGTTTTTTGAAATTTTGAAAAAAAAAGTTAGCCTCGTTTCTCATCATTTTGGACCATGGGCTATAGCCCATATCATACGGCATACTATAGCGCGCAGTTTTTCATCATTTTTGAAGATTTGAAAAAAATGACGAAATGACAAAAACGATGGGTTATAGCCCATGTTTTTTGAAATTTTGAAAAAAAAAGTTAGCCTCGTTTCTCATCATTTTGGACCGTGGGCTATAGCCCTTATCGTACGGCATACTATAGCGCGCCGTTTTTCATCATTTTTGAGGATTTGAAAAAAATGACGAAATCACAAAAACGATGGGTTATAGCCCATGTTTTTTGAAATTTTGAAAAAAAAAGTTAGCCTCGTTTCTCATCATTTTGGATCGTGGGCTATAGCCCATATCATACGGCATACTATAGCGCGCAGTTTTTCATCATTTTTGAGGATTTGAAAAAAATGACGAAATGACAAAAACGATGGGTTATAGCCCATGTTTTTTGAAATTTTGAAAAAAAGAAGTTATGCTCGTTTCTCATCATTTTGGACCATGGGCTATAGCCCATATCGTACGGCATACTATAGCGCGCCGTTTTTCATCATTTTTGAGGATTTGAAAAAAATGACGAAATGACAAAAACGATGGGTTATAGCCCATGTTTTTTGAAATTTTGCAAAAAAAAGTTAGCCTCGTTTCTCATCATTTTGGACCGTGGGCTATAGCCCATATCATACGGCATACTATAGCGCGCAGTTTTTCATCATTTTTGAAGATTTGAAAAAAATGACGAAATGACAAAAACGATGGGTTATAGCCCATGTTTTTTGAAATTTTGAAAAAAAGAAGTTATGCTCGTTTCTCATCATTTTGGACCATGGGCTATAGCCCATATCGTACGGCATACTATAGCGCGCCGTTTTTCATCATTTTTGAGGATTTGAAAAAAATGACGAAATGACAAAAACGATGGGTTATAGCCCATGTTTTTTGAAATTTTGCAAAAAAAAGTTAGCCTCGTTTCTCATCATTTTGGACCGTGGGCTATAGCCCATATCATACGGCATACTATAGCGCGCAGTTTTTCATCATTTTTGAAGATTTGAAAAAAATGACGAAATGACAAAAACGATGGGTTATAGCCCATGTTTTTTGAAATTTTGAAAAAAAAAATTAGCCTCGTTTCTCATCATTTTGGACCGTGGGCTATAGCCCATATCATACGGCATACTATAGCGCGCAGTTTTTCATCATTTTTGAAGATTTGAAAAAAATGACGAAATGACAAAAACGATGGGTTATAGCCCATGTTTTTTGAAATTTTGAAAAAAAAAGTTAGCCTCGTTTCTCATCATTTTGGACCGTGGGCTATAGCCCATATCATACGGCATACTATAGCGCACAGTTTTTCATCATTTTTGAAGATTTGAAAAAAATGACGAAATGACAAAAACGATGGGTTATAGCCCATGTTTTTTGAAATTTTGAAAAAAAAAGTTAGCCTCGTTTCTCATCATTTTGGACCGTGGGCTATAGCCCATATCATACGGCATACTATAGCGCGCAGTTTTTCATCATTTTTGAGGATTTGAAAAAAATGACGAAATGACAAAAACGATGGGTTATAGCCCATGTTTTTTTGAAATTTTGAAAAAAAAAGTTATGCTCGTTTCTCATCATTTTGGACCATGGGCTATAGCCCATATCGTACGGCATACTATAGCGCGCCGTTTTTCATCATTTTTGAGGATTTGAAAAAAATGACGAAATGACAAAAACGATGGGTTATAGCCCATGTTTTTTGAAATTTTGAAAAAAAAAGTTAGCCTCGTTTCTCATCATTTTGGACCGTGGGCTATAGCCCATATCGACATACGGCATACTATAGCGCGCAGTTTTTCATCATTTTTGAAGATTTGAAAAAAATGACGAAATGACAAAAACGATGGGTTATAGCCATAGACTGTAAAAAATATGGACAAAGCGTTCCCCGGGTCTAACATGAACGTAAAATGAAGCCTGTCAGTCCTTGCAATGGAAGTCGCCATCTTTCTAGATCCGTTTGGGCCCAGCTGGCCATTGGCTGGCCCAGACAACGAGGCGGGACTTCCCCCCTTCTTCTCCGTTGGTTTTTATTTTGACTCGAGTGGGAGGGGAATCCCGTTCATAGACTGTAACGGTAGCCACGCCCCTCAGAACATGCGCGACTTTATGGTATTTTTTTTTATAAATGAGACCATAATTTTCCAAAAAGAATATTATGACATTAGAAATGAGACTTTAAACTAGTGACTGGAAGCAGAAAGTATTCATGACCATGTTTATTAAGGTAATACAGTCTAGGTGAAGTTGGGCCCAAATACATGGACTTCTATGGGGCTATGGGTTTTTTTGAGCCCAATGACAGCGCCACAACAGGCCATTATATGAACTTTCATTTCCTTAGTGGCTTCACAAAATATCTGTCTGACTGCCCCCCTGGTTATAGCCCATGTTTTTTGAAATTTTGAAAAAATAAGTTAGCCTCGTTTCTCATCATTTTGGACCGTGGGCTATAGCCCATATCATACGGCATACTATAGCGCGCAGTTTTTCATCATTTTTGAAGATTTGAAAAAAATGACGAAATGACAAAAACGATGGGTTATAGCCCATGTTTTTTGAAATTTTGAAAAAAAAAGTTATGCTCGTTTCTCATCATTTTGGACCATGGGCTATAGCCCTTATCGTACGGCATACTATAGCGCGCCGTTTTTCATCATTTTTGAGGATTTGAAAAAAATGACGAAATGACAAAAACGATGGGTTATAGCCCATGTTTTTTGAAATTTTGCAAAAAAAAGTTAGCCTCGTTTCTCATCATTTTGGACCGTGGGCTATAGCCCATATCATACGGCATACTATAGCGCGCAGTTTTTCATCATTTTTGAGGATTTGAAAAAAATGACGAAATGACAAAAACGATGGGTTATAGCCCATGTTTTTTGAAATTTTGCAAAAAAAAGTTAGCCTCGTTTCTCATCATTTTGGACCGTGGGCTATAGCCCATATCGTACGGCATACTATAGCGCGCCGTTTTTCATCATTTTTTGAGGATTTGAAAAAAATGACGAAATGACAAATACGATGGGTTATAGCCCATGTTTTTTGAAATTTTGAAAAAAAAAGTTAGCCTCGTTTCTCATCATTTTGGACCGTGGGCTATAGCCCATATCATACGGCATACTATAGCGCGCAGTTTTTCATCATTTTTGAAGATTTGAAAAAAATGACGAAATGACAAAAACGATGGGTTATAGCCCATGTTTTTTGAAATTTTGAAAAAAAAAGTTAGCCTCGTTTCTCATCATTTTGGACCGTGGGCTATAGCCCATATCATACGGCATACTATAGCGCGCAGTTTTTCATCATTTTAAGATTTGAAAAAAATGACGAAATGACAAAAACGATGGGTTATAGCCCATGTTTTTTTAAATTTTGAAAAAAAAAGTTAGCCTCGTTTCTCATCATTTTGGACTGTGGGCTATAGCCCATATCATACGGCATACTATAGCGCGCAGTTTTTCATCATTTTTGAGGATTTGAAAAAAATGACGAAATGACAAAAACGATGGGTTATAGCCCATGTTTTTTGAAATTTTGAAAAAAAAAGTTATGCTCGTTTCTCATCATTTTGGACCGTGGGCTATAGCCCATATCGTACGGCATACTATAGCGCGCCGTTTTTCATCATTTTTGAGGATTTTAAAAAAATGACGAAATGACAAAAACGATGGGTTATAGCCCATGTTTTTTGAAATTTTGAAAAAAAAAGTTAGCCTCGTTTCTCATCATTTTGGACCGTGGGCTATAGCCCATATCATACGGCATACTATAGCGCGCAGTTTTTCATCATTTTTGAAGATTTGAAAAAAATGACGAAATGACAAAAACGATGGGTTATAGCCCATGTTTTTTGAAATTTTGGGAAAAAAAGTTAGCCTCGTTTCTCATCATTTTGGACCGTGGGCTATAGCCCATATCATACGGCATACTATAGCGCGCAGTTTTTCATCATTTTTGAAGATTTGAAAAAAATGACGAAATGACAAAAACGATGGGTTATAGCCCATGTTTTTTGAAATTTTGAAAAAAAAAGTTATGCTCGTTTCTCATAATTTTGGACCATGGGCTATAGCCCATATCGTACGGCATACTATAGCGCGCCGTTTTTCATCATTTTTGAGGATTTGAAAAAATGACGAAATGACAAAAACGATGGGTTATAGCCCATGTTTTTTGAAATTTTGAAAAAAAAAGTTATCCTCGTTTCTCATCATTTTGGACCGTGGGCTGTAGCCCATATCATACGGCATACTATAGCGCGCAGTTTTTCATCATTTTTGAAGATTTGAAAAAAATTACGAAATGACAAAAACGATGGGTTATAGCCCATGTTTTTTGAAATTTTGAAAAAAAAAATTAGCCTCGTTTCTCATAATTTTGGACCGTGGGCTATAGCCCATATCATACGGCATACTATAGCGCGCAGTTTTTCATCATTTTTGAGGATTTGAAAAAAATGACGAAATGACAAAAACGATGGGTTATAGCCCATGTTTTTTGAAATTTTGGGAAAAAAAGTTAGCCTAGTTTCTCATCATTTTGGACCGTGGGCTATAGCCCATATCATACGGCATACTATAGCGCGCAGTTTTTCATCATTTTTGAAGATTTGAAAAAAATGACGAAATGACAAAAACGATGGGTTATAGCCCATGTTTTTTGAAATTTTGGGAAAAAAAGTTAGCCTCGTTTCTCATCATTTTGGACCGTGGGCTATAGCCCATATCATACGGCATACTATAGCGCGCAGTTTTTCATCATTTTTGAAGATTTGAAAAAAATGACGAAATGACAAAAACAATGGGTTATAGCCCATGTTTTTTGAAATTTTGAAAAAAAAAGTTATGCTCGTTTCTCATAATTTTGGACCATGGGCTATAGCCCATATCGTACGGCATACTATAGCGCGCCGTTTTTCATCATTTTTGAGGATTTGAAAAAATGACGAAATGACAAAAACGATGGGTTATAGCCCATGTTTTTTGAAATTTTGAAAAAAAAAGTTATCCTCGTTTCTCATCATTTTGGACCGTGGGCTGTAGCCCATATCATACGGCATACTATAGCGCGCAGTTTTTCATCATTTTTGAAGATTTGAAAAAAATTACGAAATGACAAAAACGATGGGTTATAGCCCATGTTTTTTGAAATTTTGAAAAAAAAAATTAGCCTCGTTTCTCATAATTTTGGACCGTGGGCTATAGCCCATATCATACGGCATACTATAGCGCGCAGTTTTTCATCATTTTTGAGGATTTGAAAAAAATGACGAAATGACAAAAACGATGGGTTATAGCCCATGTTTTTTGAAATTTTGAAAAAAAAAGTTATGCTCGTTTCTCATCATTTTGGACCGTGGGCTATAGCCCATATCGTACGGCATACTATAGCGCGCCGTTTTTCATCATTTTTGAGGATTTGAAAAAAATGACGAAATGACAAAAACGATGGGTTATAGCCCATGTTTTTTGAAATTTTGAAAAAAAAGTTAGCCTCGTTTCTCATCATTTTGGACCGTGGGCTATAGCCCATATCATACGGCATACTATAGCGCGCAGTTTTTCATCATTTTTGAGGATTTGAAAAAAATGACGAAATGACAAAAACGATGGGTTATAGCCCATGTTTTTTGAAATTTTGAAAAAAAAAGTTATGCTCGTTTCTCATCATTTTGGACCATGGGCTATAGCCCATATCGTACGGCATACTATAGCGCGCCGTTTTTCATCATTTTTGAGGATTTGAAAAAAATGACGAAATGACAAAAACGATGGGTTATAGCCCATGTTTTTTGAAATTTTGAAAAAAAAAGTTATGCTCGTTTCTCATCATTTTGGACCATGGGCTATAGCCCATATCGTACGGCATACTATAGCGCGCCGTTTTTCATCATTTTTGAGGATTTGAAAAAAATGACGAAATGACAAAAACGATGGGTTATAGCCCATGTTTTTTTTAATTTTGAAAAAAAAAGTTAGCCTCGTTTCTCATCATTTTGGACCGTGGGCTATAGCCCATATCATACGGCATACTATAGCGCGCAGTTTTTCATCATTTTTGAGGATTTGAAAAAAATGACGAAATGACAAAAACGATGGGTTATAGCCCATGTTTTTTGAAATTTTGAAAAAAAATGTTATGCTCGTTTCTCATCATTTTGGACCATGGGCTATAGCCCATATCGTACGGCATACTATAGCGCGCCGTTTTTCATCATTTTTGAGGATTTGAAAAAAATGACGAAATGACAAAAACGATGGGTTATAGCCCATGTTTTTTGAAATTTTGAAAAAAAAAGTTAGCCTCGTTTCTCATCATTTTGGACCGTGGGCTATAGCCCATATCATACGGCATACTATAGCGCGCAGTTTTTCATCATTTTTGAGGATTTGAAAAAAATGACGAAATGACAAAAACGATGGGTTATAGCCCATGTTTTTTGAAATTTTGAAAAAAAAGTTATGCTCGTTTCTCATCATTTTGGACCGTGGGCTATAGCCCATATCATACGGCATACTATAGCGCGCAGTTTTTCATCATTTTTGAGGATTTGAAAAAAATGACGAAATGACAAAAACGATGGGTTATAGCCCATGTTTTTTGAAATTTTGAAAAAAAAAGTTATGCTCGTTTCTCATCATTTTGGACCATGGGCTATAGCCCATATCGTACGGCATACTATAGCGCGCCGTTTTTCATCATTTTTGAGGATTTGAAAAAAATGACGAAATGACAAAAACGATGGGTTATAGCCCATGTTTTTTGAAATTTTGAAAAAGAAAGTTAGCCTCGTTTCTCATCATTTTGGACCGTGGGCTATAGCCCATATCATACGGCATACTATAGCGCGCAGTTTTTCATCATTTTTGAAGATTTGAAAAAAATGACGAAATGACAAAAACGATGGGTTATAGCCCATGTTTTTTGAAATTTTGAAAAGAAAAGTTAGCCTCGTTTCTCATCATTTTGGACCGTGGGCTATAGCCCATATCATACGGCATACTATAGCGCGCAGTTTTTCATCATTTTTGAAGATTTGAAATAAATGACGAAATGACAAAAACGATGGGTTATAGCCCATGTTTTTTGAAATTTTGAAAAAAAAAGTTAGCCTCGTTTCTCATCATTTTGGACTGTGGGCTATAGCCCATATCATACGGCATACTATAGCGCGCAGTTTTTCATCATTTTTGAGGATTTGAAAAAAATGACGAAATGACAAAAACGATGGGTTATAGCCCATGTTTTTTGAAATTTTGAAAAAAAAAGTTATGCTCGTTTCTCATCATTTTGGACCGTGGGCTATAGCCCATATCGTACGGCATACTATAGCGCGCCGTTTTTCATCATTTTTGAGGATTTTAAAAAAATGACGAAATGACAAAAACGATGGGTTATAGCCCATGTTTTTTGAAATTTTGAAAAAAAAAGTTAGCCTCGTTTCTCATCATTTTGGACCGTGGGCTATAGCCCATATCATACGGCATACTATAGCGCGCAGTTTTTCATCATTTTTGAAGATTTGAAAAAAATGACGAAATGACAAAAACGATGGGTTATAGCCCATGTTTTTTGAAATTTTGGGAAAAAAAGTTAGCCTCGTTTCTCATCATTTTGGACCGTGGGCTATAGCCCATATCATACGGCATACTATAGCGCGCAGTTTTTCATCATTTTTGAAGATTTGAAAAAAATGACGAAATGACAAAAACGATGGGTTATAGCCCATGTTTTTTGAAATTTTGAAAAAAAAAGTTATGCTCGTTTCTCATAATTTTGGACCATGGGCTATAGCCCATATCGTACGGCATACTATAGCGCGCCGTTTTTCATCATTTTTGAGGATTTGAAAAAATGACGAAATGACAAAAACGATGGGTTATAGCCCATGTTTTTTGAAATTTTGAAAAAAAAAGTTATCCTCGTTTCTCATCATTTTGGACCGTGGGCTGTAGCCCATATCATACGGCATACTATAGCGCGCAGTTTTTCATCATTTTTGAAGATTTGAAAAAAATTACGAAATGACAAAAACGATGGGTTATAGCCCATGTTTTTTGAAATTTTGAAAAAAAAAATTAGCCTCGTTTCTCATAATTTTGGACCGTGGGCTATAGCCCATATCATACGGCATACTATAGCGCGCAGTTTTTCATCATTTTTGAGGATTTGAAAAAAATGACGAAATGACAAAAACGATGGGTTATAGCCCATGTTTTTTGAAATTTTGGGAAAAAAAGTTAGCCTCGTTTCTCATCATTTTGGACCGTGGGCTATAGCCCATATCATACGGCATACTATAGCGCGCAGTTTTTCATCATTTTTGAAGATTTGAAAAAAATGACGAAATGACAAAAACGATGGGTTATAGCCCATGTTTTTTGAAATTTTGGGAAAAAAAGTTAGCCTCGTTTCTCATCATTTTGGACCGTGGGCTATAGCCCATATCATACGGCATACTATAGCGCGCAGTTTTTCATCATTTTTGAAGATTTGAAAAAAATGACGAAATGACAAAAACGATGGGTTATAGCCCATGTTTTTTGAAATTTTGAAAAAAAAAGTTATGCTCGTTTCTCATAATTTTGGACCATGGGCTATAGCCCATATCGTACGGCATACTATAGCGCGCCGTTTTTCATCATTTTTGAGGATTTGAAAAAATGACGAAATGACAAAAACGATGGGTTATAGCCCATGTTTTTTGAAATTTTGAAAAAAAAAGTTATCCTCGTTTCTCATCATTTTGGACCGTGGGCTGTAGCCCATATCATACGGCATACTATAGCGCGCAGTTTTTCATCATTTTTGAAGATTTGAAAAAAATTACGAAATGACAAAAACGATGGGTTATAGCCCATGTTTTTTGAAATTTTGAAAAAAAAAATTAGCCTCGTTTCTCATAATTTTGGACCGTGGGCTATAGCCCATATCATACGGCATACTATAGCGCGCAGTTTTTCATCATTTTTGAGGATTTGAAAAAAATGACGAAATGACAAAAACGATGGGTTATAGCCCATGTTTTTTGAAATTTTGAAAAAAAAAGTTATGCTCGTTTCTCATCATTTTGGACCGTGGGCTATAGCCCATATCGTACGGCATACTATAGCGCGCCGTTTTTCATCATTTTTGAGGATTTGAAAAAAATGACGAAATGACAAAAACGATGGGTTATAGCCCATGTTTTTTGAAATTTTGAAAAAAAAGTTAGCCTCGTTTCTCATCATTTTGGACCGTGGGCTATAGCCCATATCATACGGCATACTATAGCGCGCAGTTTTTCATCATTTTTGAGGATTTGAAAAAAATGACGAAATGACAAAAACGATGGGTTATAGCCCATGTTTTTTGAAATTTTGAAAAAAAAAGTTATGCTCGTTTCTCATCATTTTGGACCATGGGCTATAGCCCATATTGTACGGCATACTATAGCGCGCCGTTTTTCATCATTTTTGAGGATTTGAAAAAAATGACGAAATGACAAAAACGATGGGTTATAGCCCATGTTTTTTGAAATTTTGAAAAAAAAAGTTATGCTCGTTTCTCATCATTTTGGACCATGGGCTATAGCCCATATCGTACGGCATACTATAGCGCGCCGTTTTTCATCATTTTTGAGGATTTGAAAAAAATGACGAAATGACAAAAACGATGGGTTATAGCCCATGTTTTTTTTAATTTTGAAAAAAAAAGTTAGCCTCGTTTCTCATCATTTTGGACCGTGGGCTATAGCCCATATCATACGGCATACTATAGCGCGCAGTTTTTCATCATTTTTGAGGATTTGAAAAAAATGACGAAATGACAAAAACGATGGGTTATAGCCCATGTTTTTTGAAATTTTGAAAAAAAATGTTATGCTCGTTTCTCATCATTTTGGACCATGGGCTATAGCCCATATCGTACGGCATACTATAGCGCGCCGTTTTTCATCATTTTTGAGGATTTGAAAAAAATGACGAAATGACAAAAACGATGGGTTATAGCCCATGTTTTTTGAAATTTTGAAAAAAAAAGTTAGCCTCGTTTCTCATCATTTTGGACCGTGGGCTATAGCCCATATCATACGGCATACTATAGCGCGCAGTTTTTCATCATTTTTGAGGATTTGAAAAAAATGACGAAATGACAAAAACGATGGGTTATAGCCCATGTTTTTTGAAATTTTGAAAAAAAAGTTATGCTCGTTTCTCATCATTTTGGACCGTGGGCTATAGCCCATATCATACGGCATACTATAGCGCGCAGTTTTTCATCATTTTTGAGGATTTGAAAAAAATGACGAAATGACAAAAACGATGGGTTATAGCCCATGTTTTTTGAAATTTTGAAAAAAAAAGTTATGCTCGTTTCTCATCATTTTGGACCATGGGCTATAGCCCATATCGTACGGCATACTATAGCGCGCCGTTTTTCATCATTTTTGAGGATTTGAAAAAAATGACGAAATGACAAAAACGATGGGTTATAGCCCATGTTTTTTGAAATTTTGAAAAAGAAAGTTAGCCTCGTTTCTCATCATTTTGGACCGTGGGCTATAGCCCATATCATACGGCATACTATAGCGCGCAGTTTTTCATCATTTTTGAAGATTTGAAAAAAATGACGAAATGACAAAAACGATGGGTTATAGCCCATGTTTTTTGAAATTTTGAAAAGAAAAGTTAGCCTCGTTTCTCATCATTTTGGACCGTGGGCTATAGCCCATATCATACGGCATACTATAGCGCGCTGTTTTTCATCATTTTTGAAGATTTGAAATAAATGACGAAATGACAAAAACGATGGGTTATAGCCCATGTTTTTTGAAAAAAAAAAAAAAAAGTTATGCTCGTTTCTCATCATTTTGGACCATGGGCTATAGCCCATATCGTACGGCATACTATAGCGCGCCGTTTTTCATCATTTTTGAGGATTTGAAAAAAATGACGAAATGACAAAAACGATGGGTTATAGCCCATGTTTTTTGAAATTTTGAAAAAAAAAGTTAGCCTCGTTTCTCATCATTTTGGACCGTGGGCTATAGCCCATATCATACGGCATACTATAGCGCGCAGTTTTTCATCATTTTTGAAGATTTGAAAAAAATGACGAAATGACAAAAACGATGGGTTATAGCCCATGTTTTTTGAAAATTTGAAAAAAAAAGTTATGCTCGTTTCTCATCATTTTGGACCATGGGCTATAGCCCATATCGTACGGCATACTATAGCGCGCCGTTTTTCATCATTTTTGAGGATTTGAAAAAAATGACGAAATGACAAAAACGATGGGTTATAGCCCATGTTTTTTGAAATTTTGAAAAAAAAAGTTAGCCTCGTTTCTCATCATTTTGGACCGTGGGCTATAGCCCATATCATACGGCATACTATAGCGCGCAGTTTTTCATCATTTTTGAGGATTTGAAAAAAATGACGAAATGACAAAAACGATGGGTTATAGCCCATGTTTTTTGAAATTTTGAAAAAAAAAGTTATGCTCGTTTCTCATCATTTTGGACCATGGGCTATAGCCCATATCGTACGGCATACTATAGCGCGCCGTTTTTCATCATTTTTGAGGATTTAAAAAAAATGACGAAATGACAAAAACGATGGGTTATAGCCCATGTTTTTTGAAATTTTGAAAAAAAAAGTTAGCCTCGTTTCTCATCATTTTGGACCGTGGGCTATAGCCCATATCATACGGCATACTATAGCGCGCAGTTTTCATCATTTTTGAAGATTTGAAAAAAATGACGAAATGACAAAAACGATGGGTTATAGCCCATGTTTTTTGAAATTTTGAAAAAAAAAGTTATGCTCGTTTCTCATCATTTTGGACCATGGGCTATAGCCCATATCGTACGGCATACTATAGCGCGCCGTTTTTCATCATTTTTGAGGATTTGAAAAAAATGACGAAATGACAAAAACGATGGGTTATAGCCCATGTTTTTTGAAATTTTGAAAAAAAAAGTTAGCCTCGTTTCTCATCATTTTGGACCGTGGGCTATAGCCCATATCGTACGGCATACTATAGCGCGCCGTTTTTCATCATTTTTGAGGATTTGAAAAAAATGACGAAATGACAAAAACGATGGGTTATAGCCCATGTTTTTTGAAATTTTGAAAAAAAAAGTTATGCTCGTTTCTCATCATTTTGGACCATGGGCTATAGCCCATATCGTACGGCATACTATAGCGCGCCGTTTTTCATCATTTTTGAGGATTTGAAAAAAATGACGAAATGACAAAAACGATGGGTTATAGCCCATGTTTTTTGAAATTTTGAAAAAAAAAGTTAGCCTCGTTTCTCATCATTTTGGACCGTGGGCTATAGCCCATATCATACGGCATACTATAGCGCGCCGTTTTTCATCATTTTTGAAGATTTGAAAAAAATGACGAAATGACAAAAACGATGGGTTATAGCCCATGTTTTTTGAAATTTTGAAAAAAAAGTTATGCTCGTTTCTCATCATTTTGGACCGTGGGCTATAGCCCATATCATACGGCATACTATAGCGCGCAGTTTTTCATCATTTTTGAGGATTTGAAAAAAATGACGAAATGACAAAAACGATGGGTTATAGCCCATGTTTTTTGAAATTTTGAAAAAAAAAGTTATGCTCGTTTCTCATCATTTTGGACCATGGGCTATAGCCCATATCGTACGGCATACTATAGCGCGCCGTTTTTCATAATTTTTGAGGATTTGAAAAAAATGACGAAATGACAAAAACGATGGGTTATAGCCCATGTTTTTTTAAATTAAAAAAAAAAAAGGTTATGCTCGTTTCTCATCATTTTGGACCGTGGGCTATAGCCCATATCATACGGCATACTATAGCGCGCAGTTTTTCATCATTTTTGAAGATTTGAAAAAAATGACGAAATGACAAAAACGATGGGTTATAGCCCATGTTTTTTGAAATTTTGAAAAAAAAAGTTAGCCTCGTTTCTCATCATTTTGGACCGTGGGCTATAGCCCATATCATACGGCATACTATAGCGCGCAGTTTTTCATCATTTTTGAAGATTTGAAAAAAATGACGAAATGACAAAAACGATGGGTTATAGCCCATGTTTTTTGAAATTTTGAAAAAAAAAGTTATGCTCGTTTCTCATCATTTTGGACCATGGGCTATAGCCCATATCGTACGGCATACTATAGCGCGCCGTTTTTCATCATTTTTGAGGATTTGAAAAAAATGACGAAATGACAAAAACGATGGGTTATAGCCCATGTTTTTTGAAATTTTGAAAAAAAAAGTTAGCCTCGTTTCTCATCATTTTGGACCTTGGGCTATAGCCCATATCATACGGCATACTATAGCGCACAGTTTTTCATCATTTTTGAAGATTTGAAAAAAATGACGAAATGACAAAAACGATGGGTTATAGCCCATGTTTTTTGAAATTTTGGGAAAAAAAAGTTATGCTCGTTTCTCATCATTTTGGACCATGGGCTATAGCCCATATCGTACGGCATACTATAGCGCGCCGTTTTTAATCATTTTTGAGGATTTGAAAAAAATGACGAAATGACAAAAACGATGGGTTATAGCCCATGTTTTTTGAAATTTTGAAAAAAAAAGTTAGCCTCGTTTCTCATCATTTTGGACCGTGGGCTGTAGCCCATATCATACGGCATACTATAGCGCGCAGTTTTTCATCATTTTTGAAGATTTGAAAAAAATGACGAAATGACAAAAACGATGGGTTATAGCCCATGTTTTTTGAAATTTTGGAAAAAAAAGTTAGCCTCGTTTCTCATCATTTTGGACCGTGGGCTATAGCCCATATCATACGGAATACTATAGCGTGCAGTTTTTCATAATTTTTGAGGATTTGAAAAAAATGACGAAATGACAAAAACGATGGGTTATAGCCCATGTTTTTTGAAAATTTGAAAAAAAAAGTTATGCTCGTTTCTCATCATTTTGGACCATGGGCTATAGCCCATATCGTACGGCATACTATAGCGCGCCGTTTTTCATCATTTTTGAGGATTTGAAAAAAATGACGAAATGACAAAAACGATGGGTTATAGCCCATGTTTTTTGAAATTTTGAAAAAAAAAGTTAGCCTCGTTTCTCATCATTTTGGACCGTGGGCTATAGCCCATATCATACGGCATACTATAGCGCACAGTTTTTCATCATTTTTGAAGATTTGAAAAAAATGACGAAATGACAAAAACGATGGGTTATAGCCCATGTTTTTTGAAATTTTGGGAAAAGAAAGTTATGCTCGTTTCTCATCATTTTGGACCATGGGCTATAGCCCATATCGTACCGCATACTATAGCGCGCCGTTTTTAATCATTTTTGAGGATTTGAAAAAAATGACGAAATGACAAAAACGATGGGTTATAGCCTTAGAGTATATATACAATAGAGAAGGCACCCAAGTTCTCCTCCCGTCCACTTGCATTGAGTTGCTCAGAAGCGCATGAGGCGAATCCACTCCTCCTTCCGGTTTAGGAGCCCTGTGCATTCTGGATTTTTGCCCTCAAACACATGAACGCGCGACGACCGACACATGAACTAGCATCGTGCGTGTGTGCGTGTGCGTGCTACTCGTGGTGAACGCGCATCGCTATGTTGTCTATATCTCAGGCTCTGACGTGACCTAGCATCTAGCCGAGCTGAGTGGCTAGCGCAGTAAAGGCTAGTGGTTTTGAGGTGGCCTTTTGCGTCATACAAAGTGAAAGTGTAATAAAAAAAATTATTTTATTGCTCGAAAAGCTTCCTTACAATGACATTGAGTTGACGTGTAGGTCTTAGGGTAAGCTGTTGCATAATCGCTATTTCGCACTCGGAGTTCCATGCTGCGGCAGAGAGCTGGGATGCAGCCCTGCTCACGTCCGTTTGTCCCCTCTCACCGGCCGGGCACAGCCTAGTGCGCACACGGTATAGCCTCTGGTAGTCATGCAGGCTGCTCTCAGCCGGTCGGACTCTAAATGTGTGAAAAAAAAATGTATATAACGTACTCAAATGTGTTAGTTTTACCAATATTGTTTGTTCATGTGAAATGTTTGTTTATGCATAATGAATTGATGAGAAGGCACATCAAAACGGGGAAATTGCCGTACTCTTTGAGTGTGTGTAAACGTATGTTTTCTCATGCCAATAAAGCCCATTGAATTGAATTGAATTGAGTGTGACTCTGTACCAAATAATAAATTGCCTCAACTGATCGTCTGACCTGTCCTAGATTATAAGCCATGAAAATATTCTGCATTCTTTCCCATTCTGCAGCAAGGGGCGATATAATGCTGTGATTCATTCCACTTTACTGACCGTTTCATTGCCTATATGTCCGATTGTCCGTCATGAGTGTGTCAAAAACACACTTAAACTCGCTTCAAGAGATTAAGCCAAAATACTGTGTCTGTGTTTTGTTGGTATTTTCAAGGGGTGCCAGCCCCTCCTATGCCCAGCTTTGTGTTTGTGTGTACCACATAGTGATGATTTCATTGACTGAGCACGGAATGTGATGTATGATGATGTATGATGATAAGAGTGCCCCTCACTTCAATGTATATTCTATCCAATGGATAATTGGATAATTCTATCCAGAATAGAGCCATACTGTGTTGATGTTTGTATGATTGTATGATGATGATTGTATGATTACTTCATCTTCTGGTTTAAGCTGGGACACCTGTGACCTTCAAGCTAAAATTTAAATTACAGGGAGACAATCTTACCACAACATGCAGCTTACTCAATCGGTTAAGACATACATTTATTGTTTCATTCTCATTCTGTTCTCATTGGATATCAGAACTGGATATCATCATGTCAAAACTATGCGTCTTCATGATCATTTTTGTGGAATCACATGGACTATAAAAGAATAATGTGTTTTGTCTTTTAGGTATTTTAATTCTGGTAATAATAGAAATATTCTAAAATATATAACATAATCTAATCTGGTGAACATATAGTACAAGTGCCTAATGAAATATATCGATTATCTAAACAAACGAGTACAAGCTCACAGCATGTGAGCTTTCCATTTTCTTTAGCTATTTAATGTAAAACAAAGTGGTTAATGAAATATATCCAGCATATGGTGTCATGTTCCTGAACCAGGTTTTAACAATTCACCTCTGAATGTTAAATGGGGATTGGAAAAAAAAACAGATTCCATGTGACCTGTCCATTTAGACTTATTTAAACAAATCAGATTCCAATCTGGATGTGGCACAGATAGATCTGATTCAGGCTAGATTTGGCTGTCAGTGTAAATGGTGCCTAAGGGAAATGTGTTCTCCACTGACCTTAGAGTATATATACTCTAAGGCACTGACCCCCCCTAGTGTCCAAGTTCACTTATTCTGTTAATAGGACCCAAGGAAGATATTTAGTTAAAAATGTTTAAAAGAAAACGTTAAATATTCTGATAGTAAGCATTGCCATAGCATCCCATCAGGAAGGAGTACCTTGGATGTACAGTATTCCAGTCCCACTGTTGTTTATCCAGTGTGAATAATAGATTATTTTAAAAATCATTGCAATTTGATCTGTGACTTTTGCAGAACCCAATGTTTTAATTCAGAGGTTGGTTTAAAATGAAAGCATTTTGATTATCTCGGTAAGCACATCAATACGAATCTGGGTTATTATTGTGGTTATCTTAGCACTTCATCATGGATTCCTTGGGTGAAATTCCCAGTTTTACACTTCACATGTGACATAGAGAAATTCTTCCTTGATCTCCACCTTTTCTTAACTGCACTTTGTCCAAACAGAATAAATGTAATTTACACACTTAACCATAATTTGATTTTAATTGGAAAATTGATCATTTTCAGTGTTATGGAATAATTTAACCATTGATTTTAGACTGTAAAGAGACGGCACTGCACAGAGCTCCACGACCACCAGTCAATCATTCAACCTCTGCCCAGGGATGGAGGCTTGAAGACGGGGTAGATGGAGAGACATACGCCTGGCAGAAAATGACTTTCGCCTACTTGTAGGTTATCAAACCATGTATTTATATCGGTAAATAATCATGTTGATGCTAAATCAACATTAACATTTCATGTACAGCTGCTATTTAAAAAAAAAAAAAAAGAATTCGGACTCGGGAGTTCTACAGCAGAAGCCTATGGTAAGTGAATGGGAAGTCAAAATGACATAAGCGATCTTTATAATCTTAATACTTGGTCACAAACCAACTATTTTACAAGAACAATATTGATGTAACTAGAGATTAGACAAATTATCTATATTTTATATACACAGAATAATAAGTAATGAGCAAAAGTCCTGATGCGGCATTTCCTGGTTTTAATGCGGTCTGTCTCTCAGCGCTCCGCTCTGGGGCAGAGCTCAGAGAGCTGGCTCAAACTTGCTGGAGTGGGCGGAGCCTAGTGCGCGTTCATGTGTTTGAGGGCAAAACCTTACCAAACTGCAATACCTTCTTCGGCCACTATGTCCATTGCGCTTCAGGATTTTCTCTGGGTGTCTTCTCTATTGTATATATACTCTAAGGTTATAGCCCATGTTTTTTGAAATTTTGAAAAAAAAAGTTAGCCTCGTTTCTCATCATTTTGGACCGTGGGCTGTAGCCCATATCATACGGCATACTATAGCGCGCAGTTTTTCATCATTTTTGAAGATTTGAAAAAAATGACGAAATGACAAAAACGATGGGTTATAGCCCATGTTTTTTGAAATTTTGGAAAAAAAAGTTAGCCTCGTTTCTCATCATTTTGGACCGTGGGCTATAGCCCATATCATACGGAATACTATAGCGTGCAGTTTTTCATAATTTTTGAGGATTTGAAAAAAATGACGAAATGACAAAAACGATGGGTTATAGCCCATGTTTTTTGAAAATTTGAAAAAAAAAGTTATGCTCGTTTCTCATCATTTTGGACCATGGGCTATAGCCCATATCGTACGGCATACTATAGCGCGCCGTTTTTCATCATTTTTGAGGATTTGAAAAAAATGACGAAATGACAAAAACGATGGGTTATAGCCCATGTTTTTTGAAATTTTGAAAAAAAAAGTTATGCTCGTTTCTCATCATTTTGGACCATGGGCTATAGCCCATATCGTACGGCATACTATAGCGCGCCGTTTTTCATCATTTTTGAGGATTTGAAAAAAATGACGAAATGACAAAAACGATGGGTTATAGCCCATGTTTTTTGAAATTTTGAAAAAAAAAGTTAGCCTCGTTTCTCATAATTTTGGACCGTGGGCTATAGCCCATATCATACGGCATACTATAGCGCGCCGTTTTTCATCATTTTTGAAGATTTGAAAAAAATGACGAAATGACAAAAACGATGGGTTATAGCCCATGTTTTTTGAAATTTTGAAAAAAAAGTTATGCTCGTTTCTCATCATTTTGGACCGTGGGCTATAGCCCATATCATACGGCATACTATAGCGCGCAGTTTTTCATCATTTTTGAGGATTTGAAAAAAATGACGAAATGACAAAAACGATGGGTTATAGCCCATGTTTTTTGAAATTTTGAAAAAAAAAGTTATGCTCGTTTCTCATCATTTTGGACCATGGGCTATAGCCCATATCGTACGGCATACTATAGCGCGCCGTTTTTCATAATTTTTGAGGATTTGAAAAAAATGACGAAATGACAAAAACGATGGGTTATAGCCCATGTTTTTTGAAATTAAAAAAAAAAAAGGTTATGCTCGTTTCTCATCATTTTGGACCGTGGGCTATAGCCCATATCATACGGCATACTATAGCGCGCAGTTTTTCATCATTTTTGAAGATTTGAAAAAAATGACGAAATGACAAAAACGATGGGTTATAGCCCATGTTTTTTGAAATTTTGAAAAAAAAAGTTAGCCTCGTTTCTCATCATTTTGGACCGTGGGCTATAGCCCATATCATACGGCATACTATAGCGCGCAGTTTTTCATCATTTTTGAAGATTTGAAAAAAATGACGAAATGACAAAAACGATGGGTTATAGCCCATGTTTTTTGAAATTTTGAAAAAAAAGTTATGCTCGTTTCTCATCATTTTGGACCGTGGGCTATAGCCCATATCATACGGCAGACTATAGCGCGCAGTTTTTCATCATTTTTGAGGATTTGAAAAAAATGACGAAATGACAAAAACGATGGGTTATAGCCCATGTTTTTTGAAATTTTGAAAAAAAAAGTTATGCTCGTTTCTCATCATTTTGGACCATGGGCTATAGCCCATATCGTACGGCATACTATAGCGCGCCGTTTTTCATAATTTTTGAGGATTTGAAAAAAATGACGAAATGACAAAAACGATGGGTTATAGCCCATGTTTTTTGAAATTAAAAAAAAAAAAGGTTATGCTCGTTTCTCATCATTTTGGACCGTGGGCTATAGCCCATATCATACGGCATACTATAGCGCGCAGTTTTTCATCATTTTTGAAGATTTGAAAAAAATGACGAAATGACAAAAACGATGGGTTATAGCCCATGTTTTTTGAAATTTTGAAAAAAAAAGTTAGCCTCGTTTCTCATCATTTTGGACCGTGGGCTATAGCCCATATCATACGGCATACTATAGCGCGCAGTTTTTCATCATTTTTGAAGATTTGAAAAAAATGACGAAATGACAAAAACGATGGGTTATAGCCCATGTTTTTTGAAATTTTGAAAAAAAAAGTTATGCTCGTTTCTCATCATTTTGGACCATGGGCTATAGCCCATATCGTACGGCATACTATAGCGCGCCGTTTTTCATCATTTTTGAGGATTTGAAAAAAATGACGAAATGACAAAAACGATGGGTTATAGCCCATGTTTTTTGAAATTTTGAAAAAAAAAGTTAGCCTCGTTTCTCATCATTTTGGACCGTGGGCTATAGCCCATATCATACGGCATACTATAGCGCACAGTTTTTCATCATTTTTGAAGATTTGAAAAAAATGACGAAATGACAAAAACGATGGGTTATAGCCCATGTTTTTTGAAATTTTGGGGAAAAAAAGTTATGCTCGTTTCTCATCATTTTGGACCATGGGCTATAGCCCATATCGTACGGCATACTATAGCGCGCCGTTTTTAATCATTTTTGAGGATTTGAAAAAAATGACGAAATGACAAAAACGATGGGTTATAGCCCATGTTTTTTGAAATTTTGAAAAAAAAAGTTAGCCTCGTTTTGGGCTGTAGCCCATATCATACGGCATACTATAGCGCGCAGTTTTTCATCATTTTTGAAGATTTGAAAAAAATGACGAAATGACAAAAACGATGGGTTATAGCCCATGTTTTTTGAAATTTTGGAAAAAAAAGTTAGCCTCGTTTCTCATCATTTTGGACCGTGGGCTATAGCCCATATCATACGGCATACTATAGCGCGCAGTTTTTCATCATTTTTGAAGATTTGAAAAAAATGACGAAATGACAAAAACGATGGGTTATAGCCCATGTTTTTTGAAATTTTGAAAAAAAAAGTTATGCTCGTTTATCATCATTTTGGACCATGGGCTATAGCCCATATCGTACGGCATACTATAGCGCGCCGTTTTTCATCATTTTTGAGGATTTGAAAAAAATGACGAAATGACAAAAACGATGGGTTATAGCCCATGTTTTTTGAAATTTTGCAAAAAAAAGTTAGCCTCGTTTCTCATCATTTTGGACCGTGGGCTATAGCCCATATCATACGGCATACTATAGCGCGCAGTTTTTCATCATTTTTGAAGATTTGAAAAAAATGACGAAATGACAAAAACGATGGGTTATAGCCCATGTTTTTTTGAAATTTTGAAAAAAAAGGTTATGCTCGTTTCTCATCATTTTGGACCATGGGCTATAGCCCATATCGTACGGCATACTATAGCGCGCCGTTTTTCATCATTTTTGAGGATTTGAAAAAAATGACGAAATGACAAAAACGATGGGTTAAAGCCCATGTTTTTTGAAATTTTGAAAAAAAAAGTTATGCTCGTTTCTCATCATTTTGGACCATGGGCTATAGCCCATATCGTACGGCATACTATAGCGCGCCGTTTTTCATCATTTTTGAGGATTTGAAAAAAATGACGAAATGACAAAAACGATGGGTTATAGCCCATGTTTTTTGAAATTTTGAAAAAAAAAGTTATGCTCGTTTGTCATCATTTTGGACCGTGGGCTATAGCCCATATCATACGGCATACTATAGCGCGCAGTTTTTCATCATTTTTGAAGATTTGAAAAAAATGACGAAATGACAAAAACGATGGGTTATAGCCCATGTTTTTTGAAATTTTGAAAAAAAAAGTTAGCCTCGTTTCTCATCATTTTGGACCGTGGGCTATAGCCCATATCATACGGCATACTATAGCTCGCAGTTTTTCATCATTTTTGAAGATTTTAAAAAAATGACGAAATGACAAAAACGATGGGTTATAGCCCATGTTTTTTGAAATTTTGAAAAAAAAAGTTAGCATCGTTTCTCATCATTTTGGACCGTGGGCTATAGCCCATATCATACGGCATACTATAGCGCGCAGTTTTTCATCATTTTTGAAGATTTTAAAAAAATGACGAAATGACAAAAACGATGGGTTATAGCCCATGTTTTTTGAAATTTTGAAAAACAAAGTTATCCTCGTTTCTCATCTTTTTGGACCATGGGCTATAGTCCATATCGTACGGCATACTATAGCGCGCCGTTTTCATCATTTTTGAGGATTTGAAAAAAATGACGAAATGACAAAAACGATGGGTTATAGCCCATGTTTTTTGAAATTTTGAAAAAAAAAGTTAGCCTCGTTTCTCATCATTTTGGACCGTGGGCTATAGCCCATATCATACGGCATACTATAGCGCGCAGTTTTTCATCATTTTTGAGGATTTGAAAAAAATGACGAAATGACAAAAACGATGGGTTATAGCCCATGTTTTTTGAAATTTTGAAAAAAAAAGTTATGCTCGTTTCTCATCATTTTGGACCATGGGTTATAGCCCATATCGTACGGCATACTATAGCGCGCCGTTTTTCATCATTTTTGAGGATTTGAAAAAAATGACGAAATGACAAAAACGATGGGTTATAGCCCATGTTTTTTGAAATTTTGAAAAAAAAAGTTAGCCTCGTTTCTCATCATTTTGGACCGTGGGCTATAGCCCATATCATACGGCATACTATAGCGCGCAGTTTTTCATCATTTTTGAAGATTTGAAAAAAATGACGAAATGACAAAAACGATGGGTTATAGCCCATGTTTTTTGAAATTTTGAAAAAAAAAGTTAGCCTCGTTTCTCATCATTTTGGACCGTGGGCTATAGCCCATATCATACGGCATACTATAGCGCGCAGTTTTTCATCATTTTTGAAGATTTGAAAAAAATGACGAAATGACAAAAACGATGGGTTATAGCCCATGTTTTTTGAAATTTTGAAAAAAAAAGTTATGCTCGTTTCTCATCATTTTGGACCATGGGCTATAGCCCATATCGTACGGCATACTATAGCGCACCGTTTTTCATCATTTTTGAGGATTTGAAAAAAATGACAAAATGACAAAAACGATGGGTTATAGCCCATGTTTTTTGAAATTTTGAAAAAAAAAGTTAGCCTCGTTTCTCATCATTTTGGACCGTGGGCTATAGCCCATATCATACGGCATACTATAGCGCGCAGTTTTTCATCATTTTTGAGGATTTGAAAAAAATGACGAAATGACAAAAACGATGGGTTATAGCCCATGTTTTTTGAAATTTTGAAAAAAAAAGTTAGCCTCGTTTCTCATCATTTTGGACCGTGGGCTATAGCCCATATCATACGGCATACTATAGCGCGCAGTTTTTCATCATTTTTGAAGATTTGAAAAAAATGACGAAATGACAAAAACGATGGGTTATAGCCCATGTTTTTTGAAATTTTGAAAAAAAAAGTTCTGCTCGTTTCTCATCATTTTGGACCATGGGCTATAGCCCATATCGTACGGCATACTATAGCGCACCGTTTTTCATCATTTTTGAGGATTTGAAAAAAATGACAAAATGACAAAAACGATGGGTTATAGCCCATGTTTTTTGAAATTTTGAAAAAAAAAGTTAGCCTCGTTTCTCATCATTTTGGACCGTGGGCTATAGCCCATATCATACGGCATACTATAGCGCGCAGTTTTTCATCATTTTTGAGGATTTGAAAAAAATGACGAAATGACAAAAACGATGGGTTATAGCCCATGTTTTTTGAAATTTTGGAAAAAAAAGTTATGCTCGTTTCTCATCATTTTGGACCATGGGCTATAGCCCATATCGTACGGCATACTATAGCGCGCCGTTTTTCATCATTTTTGAGGATTTGAAAAAAATGACAAAATGACAAAAACGATGGGTTATAGCCCATGTTTTTTGAAATTTTGAAAAAAAAAGTTATGCTCGTTTCTCATCATTTTGGACCATGGGCTATAGCCCATATCGTACGGCATACTATAGCGCGCCGTTTTTCATCATTTTTGAGGATTTGAAAAAAATGACGAAATGACAAAAACGATGGGTTATAGCCCATGTTTTTTGAAATTTTGAAAAAAAAAGTTAGCCTCGTTTCTCATCATTTTGGACCGTGGGCTATAGCCCATATCATACGGCATACTATAGCGCGCAGTTTTTCATCATTTTTGAAGATTTGAAAAAAATGACGAAATGACAAAAACGATGGGTTATAGCCCATGTTTTTTGAAACTTTGAAAAAAAAAGTTAGCCTCGTTTCTCATCATTTTGGACCGTGGGCTATAGCCCATATCATACGGCATACTATAGCGCGCAGTTTTTCATCATTTTTGAAGATTTGAAAAAAATGACGAAATGACAAAAACAATGGGTTATAGCCCATGTTTTTTGAAATTTTGAAAAAAAAAGTTATGCTCGTTTCTCATCATTTTGGACCATGGGCTATAGCCCATATCGTACGGCATACTATAGCGCACCGTTTTTCATCATTTTTGAGGATTTGAAAAAAATGACAAAATGACAAAAACGATGGGTTATAGCCCATGTTTTTTGAAATTTTGAAAAAAAACAGTTAGCCTCGTTTCTCATCATTTTGGACCGTGGGCTATAGCCCATATCATACGGCATACTATAGCGCGCAGTTTTTCATCATTTTTGTTGATTTGAAAAAAATGACGAAATGACAAAAACGATGGGTTATAGCCCATGTTTTTTGAAATTTTGAAAAAAAAAGTTCTGCTCGTTTCTCATCATTTTGGACCATGGGCTATAGCCCATATCGTACGGCATACTATAGCGCGCCGTTTTTCATCATTTTTGAGGATTTGAAAAAAATGACGAAATGACAAAAACGATGGGTTATAGCCCATGTTTTTTGAAATTTTGAAAAAAAAAGTTATGCTCGTTTCTCATCATTTTGGACCATTGGCTATAGCCCATATCGTACGGCATACTATAGCGCGCCGTTTTTCATCATTTTTTGAGGATTTGAAAAAAATGACGAAATGACAAATACGATGGGTTATAGCCCATGTTTTTTGAAATTTTGAAAAAAAAAGTTAGCCTCGTTTCTCATCATTTTGGACCGTGGGCTATAGCCCATATCATACGGCATACTATAGCGCGCAGTTTTTCATCATTTTTGAAGATTTTAAAAAAATGACGAAATGACAAAAACGATGGGTTATAGCCCATGTTTTTTGAAATTTTGAAAAAAAAAGTTAGCATCGTTTCTCATCATTTTGGACCGTGGGCTATAGCCCATATCATACGGCATACTATAGCGCGCAGTTTTTCATCATTTTTGAAGATTTTAAAAAAATGACGAAATGACAAAAACGATGGGTTATAGCCCATGTTTTTTGAAATTTTGAAAAACAAAGTTATCCTCGTTTCTCATCTTTTTGGACCATGGGCTATAGTCCATATCGTACGGCATACTATAGCGCGCCGTTTTCATCATTTTTGAGGATTTAAAAAAAATGACGAAATGACAAAAACGATGGGTTATAGCCCATGTTTTTTGAAATTTTGAAAAAAAAAGTTAGCCTCGTTTCTCATCATTTTGGACCGTGGGCTATAGCCCATATCATACGGCATACTATAGCGCGCAGTTTTTCATCATTTTTGAGGATTTGAAAAAAATGACGAAATGACAAAAACGATGGGTTATAGCCCATGTTTTTTGAAATTTTGAAAAAAAAAGTTATGCTCGTTTCTCATCATTTTGGACCATGGGTTATAGCCCATATCGTACGGCATACTATAGCGCGCCGTTTTTCATCATTTTTGAGGATTTGAAAAAAATGACGAAATGACAAAAACGATGGGTTATAGCCCATGTTTTTTGAAATTTTGAAAAAAAAAGTTAGCCTCGTTTCTCATCATTTTGGACCGTGGGCTATAGCCCATATCATACGGCATACTATAGCGCGCAGTTTTTCATCATTTTTGAAGATTTGAAAAAAATGACGAAATGACAAAAACGATGGGTTATAGCCCATGTTTTTTGAAATTTTGAAAAAAAAAGTTAGCCTCGTTTCTCATCATTTTGGACCGTGGGCTATAGCCCATATCATACGGCATACTATAGCGCGCAGTTTTTCATCATTTTTGAAGATTTGAAAAAAATGACGAAATGACAAAAACGATGGGTTATAGCCCATGTTTTTTGAAATTTTGAAAAAAAAAGTTATGCTCGTTTCTCATCATTTTGGACCATGGGCTATAGCCCATATCGTACGGCATACTATAGCGCACCGTTTTTCATCATTTTTGAGGATTTGAAAAAAATGACAAAATGACAAAAACGATGGGTTATAGCCCATGTTTTTTGAAATTTTGAAAAAAAAAGTTAGCCTCGTTTCTCATCATTTTGGACCGTGGGCTATAGCCCATATCATACGGCATACTATAGCGCGCAGTTTTTCATCATTTTTGAGGATTTGAAAAAAATGACGAAATGACAAAAACGATGGGTTATAGCCCATGTTTTTTGAAATTTTGAAAAAAAAAGTTAGCCTCGTTTCTCATCATTTTGGACCGTGGGCTATAGCCCATATCATACGGCATACTATAGCGCGCAGTTTTTCATCATTTTTGAAGATTTGAAAAAAATGACGAAATGACAAAAACGATGGGTTATAGCCCATGTTTTTTGAAATTTTGAAAAAAAAAGTTATGCTCGTTTCTCATCATTTTGGACCATGGGCTATAGCCCATATCGTACGGCATACTATAGCGCACCGTTTTTCATCATTTTTGAGGATTTGAAAAAAATGACAAAATGACAAAAACGATGGGTTATAGCCCATGTTTTTTGAAATTTTGAAAAAAAAAGTTAGCCTCGTTTCTCATCATTTTGGACCGTGGGCTATAGCCCATATCATACGGCATACTATAGCGCGCAGTTTTTCATCATTTTTGAGGATTTGAAAAAAATGACGAAATGACAAAAACGATGGGTTATAGCCCATGTTTTTTGAAATTTTGGAAAAAAAAGTTATGCTCGTTTCTCATCATTTTGGACCATGGGCTATAGCCCATATCGTACGGCATACTATAGCGCGCCGTTTTTCATCATTTTTGAGGATTTGAAAAAAATGACAAAATGACAAAAACGATGGGTTATAGCCCATGTTTTTTGAAATTTTGAAAAAAAAAGTTATGCTCGTTTCTCATCATTTTGGACCATGGGCTATAGCCCATATCGTACGGCATACTATAGCGCGCCGTTTTTCATCATTTTTGAGGATTTGAAAAAAATGACGAAATGACAAAAACGATGGGTTATAGCCCATGTTTTTTGAAATTTTGAAAAAAAAAGTTAGCCTCGTTTCTCATCATTTTGGACCGTGGGCTATAGCCCATATCATACGGCATACTATAGCGCGCAGTTTTTCATCATTTTTGAAGATTTGAAAAAAATGACGAAATGACAAAAACGATGGGTTATAGCCCATGTTTTTTGAAATTTTGAAAAAAAACAGTTAGCCTCGTTTCTCATCATTTTGGACCGTGGGCTATAGCCCATATCATACGGCATACTATAGCGCGCAGTTTTTCATCATTTTTGTTGATTTGAAAAAAATGACGAAATGACAAAAACGATGGGTTATAGCCCATGTTTTTTGAAATTTTGAAAAAAAAAGTTCTGCTCGTTTCTCATCATTTTGGACCATGGGCTATAGCCCATATCGTACGGCATACTATAGCGCGCCGTTTTTCATCATTTTTGAGGATTTGAAAAAAATGACGAAATGACAAAAACGATGGGTTATAGCCCATGTTTTTTGAAATTTTGAAAAAAAAAGTTATGCTCGTTTCTCATCATTTTGGACCATTGGCTATAGCCCATATCGTACGGCATACTATAGCGCGCCGTTTTTCATCATTTTTTGAGGATTTGAAAAAAATGACGAAATGACAAATACGATGGGTTATAGCCCATGTTTTTTGAAATTTTGAAAAAAAAAGTTAGCCTCGTTTCTCATCATTTTGGACCGTGGGCTATAGCCCATATCATACGGCATACTATAGCGCGCAGTTTTTCATCATTTTTGAAGATTTGAAAAAAATGACGAAATGACAAAAACGATGGGTTATAGCCCATGTTTTTTGAAATTTTGAAAAAAAACAGTTAGCCTCGTTTCTCATCATTTTGGACCGTGGGCTATAGCCCATATCATACGGCATACTATAGCGCGCAGTTTTTCATCATTTTTGTTGATTTGAAAAAAATGACGAAATGACAAAAACGATGGGTTATAGCCCATGTTTTTTGAAATTTTGAAAAAAAAAGTTCTGCTCGTTTCTCATCATTTTGGACCATGGGCTATAGCCCATATCGTACGGCATACTATAGCGCGCCGTTTTTCATCATTTTTGAGGATTTGAAAAAAATGACGAAATGACAAAAACGATGGGTTATAGCCCATGTTTTTTGAAATTTTGAAAAAAAAAGTTATGCTCGTTTCTCATCATTTTGGACCATTGGCTATAGCCCATATCGTACGGCATACTATAGCGCGCCGTTTTTCATCATTTTTTGAGGATTTGAAAAAAATGACGAAATGACAAATACGATGGGTTATAGCCCATGTTTTTTGAAATTTTGAAAAAAAAAGTTAGCCTCGTTTCTCATCATTTTGGACCGTGGGCTATAGCCCATATCATACGGCATACTATAGCGCGCAGTTTTTCATCATTTTTGAGGATTTGAAAAAAATGACGAAATGACAAAAACGATGGGTTATAGCCCATGTTTTTTGAAATTTTGAAAAAAAAAGTTAGCCTCGTTTCTCATCATTTTGGACCGTGGGCTATAGCCCATATCATACGGCATACTATAGCGCGCAGTTTTTCATCATTTTTGAAGATTTGAAAAAAATGACGAAATGACAAAAACGATGGGTTATAGCCCATGTTTTTTGAAACTTTGAAAAAAAAAATATGCTCGTTTCTCATCATTTTGGACCATGGGCTATAGCCCATATCGTACGGCATACTATAGCGCACCGTTTTTCATCATTTTTGAGGATTTAAAAAAAATGACAAAATGACAAAAACGATGGGTTATAGCCCATGTTTTTTGAAATTTTGAAAAAAAACAGTTAGCCTCGTTTCTCATCATTTTGGACCGTGGGCTATAGCCCATATCATACGGCATACTATAGCGCGCAGTTTTTCATCATTTTTGTTGATTTGAAAAAAATGACGAAATGACAAAAACGATGGGTTATAGCCCATGTTTTTTGAAATTTTGAAAAAAAAAGTTCTGCTCGTTTCTCATCATTTTGGACCATGGGCTATAGCCCATATCGTATGGCATACTATAGCGCGCCGTTTTTCATCATTTTTGAGGATTTGAAAAAAATGACGAAATGACAAAAACGATGGGTTATAGCCCATGTTTTTTGAAATTTTGAAAAAAAAAGTTATGCTCGTTTCTCATCATTTTGGACCATTGGCTATAGCCCATATCGTACGGCATACTATAGCGCGCCGTTTTTCATCATTTTTTGAGGATTTGAAAAAAATGACGAAATGACAAATACGATGGGTTATAGCCCATGTTTTTTGAAATTTTGAAAAAAAAAGTTAGCCTCGTTTCTCATCATTTTGGACCGTGGGCTATAGCCCATATCATACGGCATACTATAGCGCGCAGTTTTTCATCATTTTTGAAGATTTGAAAAAAATGACGAAATGACAAAAACAATGGGTTATAGCCCATGTTTTTTGAAATTTTGAAAAAAAAAGTTATGCTCGTTTCTCATCATTTTGGACCATGGGCTATAGCCCATATCGTACGGCATACTATAGCGCACCGTTTTTCATCATTTTTGAGGATTTGAAAAAAATGACAAAATGACAAAAACGATGGGTTATAGCCCATGTTTTTTGAAATTTTGAAAAAAAACAGTTAGCCTCGTTTCTCATCATTTTGGACCGTGGGCTATAGCCCATATCATACGGCATACTATAGCGCGCAGTTTTTCATCATTTTTGTTGATTTGAAAAAAATGACGAAATGACAAAAACGATGGGTTATAGCCCATGTTTTTTGAAATTTTGAAAAAAAAAGTTCTGCTCGTTTCTCATCATTTTGGACCATGGGCTATAGCCCATATCGTACGGCATACTATAGCGCGCCGTTTTTCATCATTTTTGAGGATTTGAAAAAAATGACGAAATGACAAAAACGATGGGTTATAGCCCATGTTTTTTGAAATTTTGAAAAAAAAAGTTATGCTCGTTTCTCATCATTTTGGACCATTGGCTATAGCCCATATCGTACGGCATACTATAGCGCGCCGTTTTTCATCATTTTTTGAGGATTTGAAAAAAATGACGAAATGACAAATACGATGGGTTATAGCCCATGTTTTTTGAAATTTTGAAAAAAAAAGTTATGCTCGTTTCTCATCATTTTGGACCATGGGCTATAGCCCATATCGTACGGCATACTATAGCGCACCGTTTTTCATCATTTTTGAGGATTTGAAAAAAATGACAAAATGACAAAAACGATGGGTTATAGCCCATGTTTTTTGAAATTTTGAAAAAAAACAGTTAGCCTCGTTTCTCATCATTTTGGACCGTGGGCTATAGCCCATATCATACGGCATACTATAGCGCGCAGTTTTTCATCATTTTTGTTGATTTGAAAAAAATGACGAAATGACAAAAACGATGGGTTATAGCCCATGTTTTTTGAAATTTTGAAAAAAAAAGTTCTGCTCGTTTCTCATCATTTTGGACCATGGGCTATAGCCCATATCTTACGGCATACTATAGCGCGCCGTTTTTCATCATTTTTGAGGATTTGAAAAAAATGACGAAATGACAAAAACGATGGGTTATAGCCCATGTTTTTTGAAATTTTGAAAAAAAACAGTTAGCCTCGTTTCTCATCATTTTGGACCGTGGGCTATAGCCCATATCATACGGCATACTATAGCGCGCAGTTTTTCATCATTTTTGTTGATTTGAAAAAAATGACGAAATGACAAAAACGATGGGTTATAGCCCATGTTTTTTGAAATTTTGAAAAAAAAAGTTCTGCTCGTTTCTCATCATTTTGGACCATGGGCTATAGCCCATATCGTACGGCAAACTATAGCGCGCCGTTTTTCATCATTTTTGAGGATTTGAAAAAAATGACGAAATGACAAAAACGATGGGTTATAGCCCATGTTTTTTGAAATTTTGAAAAAAAAAGTTATGCTCGTTTCTCATCATTTTGGACCATTGGCTATAGCCCATATCGTACGGCATACTATAGCGCGCCGTTTTTCATCATTTTTTGAGGATTTGAAAAAAATGACGAAATGACAAATACGATGGGTTATAGCCCATGTTTTTTGAAATTTTGAAAAAAAAAGTTATGCTCGTTTCTCATCATTTTGGACCATGGGCTATAGCCCATATCGTACGGCATACTATAGCGCACCGTTTTTCATCATTTTTGAGGATTTGAAAAAAATGACAAAATGACAAAAACGATGGGTTATAGCCCATGTTTTTTGAAATTTTGAAAAAAAACAGTTAGCCTCGTTTCTCATCATTTTGGACCGTGGGCTATAGCCCATATCATACGGCATACTATAGCGCGCAGTTTTTCATCATTTTTGTTGATTTGAAAAAAATGACGAAATGACAAAAACGATGGGTTATAGCCCATGTTTTTTGAAATTTTGAAAAAAAAAGTTCTGCTCGTTTCTCATCATTTTGGACCATGGGCTATAGCCCATATCTTACGGCATACTATAGCGCGCCGTTTTTCATCATTTTTGAGGATTTGAAAAAAATGACGAAATGACAAAAACGATGGGTTATAGCCCATGTTTTTTGAAATTTTGAAAAAAAAAGTTATGCTCGTTTCTCATCATTTTGGACCATTGGCTATAGCCCATATCGTACGGCATACTATAGCGCGCCGTTTTTCATCATTTTTTGAGGATTTGAAAAAAATGACGAAATGACAAATACGATGGGTTATAGCCCATGTTTTTTGAAATTTTGAAAAAAAAAGTTAGCCTCGTTTCTCATCATTTTGGACCGTGGGCTATAGCCCATATCATACGGCATACTATAGCGCGCAGTTTTTCATCATTTTTGAGGATTTGAAAAAAATGACGAAATGACAAAAACGATGGGTTATAGCCCATGTTTTTTGAAATTTTGAAAAAAAAAGTTAGCCTCGTTTCTCATCATTTTGGACCGTGGGCTATAGCCCATATCATACGGCATACTATAGCGCGCAGTTTTTCATCATTTTTGAAGATTTGAAAAAAATGACGAAATGACAAAAACGATGGGTTATAGCCCATGTTTTTTGAAACTTTGAAAAAAAAAGTTAGCCTCGTTTCTCATCATTTTGGACCGTGGGCTATAGCCCATATCATACGGCATACTATAGCGCGCAGTTTTTCATCATTTTTGAAGATTTGAAAAAAATGACGAAATGACAAAAACAATGGGTTATAGCCCATGTTTTTTGAAATTTTGAAAAAAAGAAATTATGCTCGTTTCTCATCATTTTGGACCATGGGCTATAGCCCATATCGTACGGCATACTATAGCGCACCGTTTTTCATCATTTTTGAGGATTTGAAAAAAATGACAAAATGACAAAAACGATGGGTTATAGCCCATGTTTTTTGAAATTTTGAAAAAAAACAGTTAGCCTCGTTTCTCATCATTTTGGACCGTGGGCTATAGCCCATATCATACGGCATACTATAGCGCGCAGTTTTTCATCATTTTTGTTGATTTGAAAAAAATGACGAAATGACAAAAACGATGGGTTATAGCCCATGTTTTTTGAAATTTTGAAAAAAAAAGTTCTGCTCGTTTCTCATCATTTTGGACCATGGGCTATAGCCCATATCGTATGGCATACTATAGCGCGCCGTTTTTCATCATTTTTGAGGATTTGAAAAAAATGACGAAATGACAAAAACGATGGGTTATAGCCCATGTTTTTTGAAATTTTGAAAAAAAAAGTTATGCTCGTTTCTCATCATTTTGGACCATTGGCTATAGCCCATATCGTACGGCATACTATAGCGCGCCGTTTTTCATCATTTTTTGAGGATTTGAAAAAAATGACGAAATGACAAATACGATGGGTTATAGCCCATGTTTTTTGAAATTTTGAAAAAAAAAGTTAGCCTCGTTTCTCATCATTTTGGACCGTGGGCTATAGCCCATATCATACGGCATACTATAGCGCGCAGTTTTTCATCATTTTTGAAGATTTGAAAAAAATGACGAAATGACAAAAACGATGGGTTATAGCCCATGTTTTTTGAAATTTTGAAAAAAAAAGTTAGCCTCGTTTCTCATCATTTTGGACCGTGGGCTATAGCCCATATCATACGGCATACTATAGCGCGCAGTTTTTCATCATTTTAAGATTTGAAAAAAAAGACGAAATGACAAAAACGATGGGTTATAGCCCATGTTTTTTTTAATTTTGAAAAAAAAAGTTAGCCTCGTTTCTCATCATTTTGGACTGTGGGCTATAGCCCATATCATACGGCATACTATAGCGCGCAGTTTTTCATCATTTTTGAGGATTTGAAAAAAATGACGAAATGACAAATACGATGGGTTATAGCCCATGTTTTTTGAAATTTTGAAAAAAAAAGTTATGCTCGTTTCTCATCATTTTGGACCATGGGCTATAGCCCATATCGTACGGCATACTATAGCGCACCGTTTTTCATCATTTTTGAGGATTTGAAAAAAATGACAAAATGACAAAAACGATGGGTTATAGCCCATGTTTTTTGAAATTTTGAAAAAAAACAGTTAGCCTCGTTTCTCATCATTTTGGACCGTGGGCTATAGCCCATATCATACGGCATACTATAGCGCGCAGTTTTTCATCATTTTTGTTGATTTGAAAAAAATGACGAAATGACAAAAACGATGGGTTATAGCCCATGTTTTTTGAAATTTTGAAAAAAAAAGTTCTGCTCGTTTCTCATCATTTTGGACCATGGGCTATAGCCCATATCGTACGGCATACTATAGCGCGCCGTTTTTCATCATTTTTGAGGATTTGAAAAAAATGACGAAATGACAAAAACGATGGGTTATAGCCCATGTTTTTTGAAATTTTGAAAAAAAAAGTTATGCTCGTTTCTCATCATTTTGGACCATTGGCTATAGCCCATATCGTACGGCATACTATAGCGCGCCGTTTTTCATCATTTTTTGAGGATTTGAAAAAAATGACGAAATGACAAATACGATGGGTTATAGCCCATGTTTTTTGAAATTTTGAAAAAAAAAGTTAGCCTCGTTTCTCATCATTTTGGACCGTGGGCTATAGCCCATATCATACGGCATACTATAGCGCGCAGTTTTTCATCATTTTTGAGGATTTGAAAAAAATGACGAAATGACAAAAACGATGGGTTATAGCCCATGTTTTTTGAAATTTTGAAAAAAAAAGTTAGCCTCGTTTCTCATCATTTTGGACCGTGGGCTATAGCCCATATCATACGGCATACTATAGCGCGCAGTTTTTCATCATTTTTGAAGATTTGAAAAAAATGACGAAATGACAAAAACGATGGGTTATAGCCCATGTTTTTTGAAACTTTGAAAAAAAAAGTTAGCCTCGTTTCTCATCATTTTGGACCGTGGGCTATAGCCCATATCATACGGCATACTATAGCGCGCAGTTTTTCATCATTTTTGAAGATTTGAAAAAAATGACGAAATGACAAAAACAATGGGTTATAGCCCATGTTTTTTGAAATTTTGAAAAAAAAAAATTATGCTCGTTTCTCATCATTTTGGACCATGGGCTATAGCCCATATCGTACGGCATACTATAGCGCACCGTTTTTCATCATTTTTGAGGATTTGAAAAAAATGACAAAATGACAAAAACGATGGGTTATAGCCCATGTTTTTTGAAATTTTGAAAAAAAACAGTTAGCCTCGTTTCTCATCATTTTGGACCGTGGGCTATAGCCCATATCATACGGCATACTATAGCGCGCAGTTTTTCATCATTTTTGTTGATTTGAAAAAAATGACGAAATGACAAAAACGATGGGTTATAGCCCATGTTTTTTGAAATTTTGAAAAAAAAAGTTCTGCTCGTTTCTCATCATTTTGGACCATGGGCTATAGCCCATATCGTATGGCATACTATAGCGCGCCGTTTTTCATCATTTTTGAGGATTTGAAAAAAATGACGAAATGACAAAAACGATGGGTTATAGCCCATGTTTTTTGAAATTTTGAAAAAAAAAGTTATGCTCGTTTCTCATCATTTTGGACCATTGGCTATAGCCCATATCGTACGGCATACTATAGCGCGCCGTTTTTCATCATTTTTTGAGGATTTGAAAAAAATGACGAAATGACAAATACGATGGGTTATAGCCCATGTTTTTTGAAATTTTGAAAAAAAAAGTTAGCCTCGTTTCTCATCATTTTGGACCGTGGGCTATAGCCCATATCATACGGCATACTATAGCGCGCAGTTTTTCATCATTTTTGAAGATTTGAAAAAAATGACGAAATGACAAAAACGATGGGTTATAGCCCATGTTTTTTGAAATTTTGAAAAAAAAAGTTAGCCTCGTTTCTCATCATTTTGGACCGTGGGCTATAGCCCATATCATACGGCATACTATAGCGCGCAGTTTTTCATCATTTTAAGATTTGAAAAAAAAGACGAAATGACAAAAACGATGGGTTATAGCCCATGTTTTTTTTAATTTTGAAAAAAAAAGTTAGCCTCGTTTCTCATCATTTTGGACTGTGGGCTATAGCCCATATCATACGGCATACTATAGCGCGCAGTTTTTCATCATTTTTGAGGATTTGAAAAAAATGACGAAATGACAAAAACGATGGGTTATAGCCCATGTTTTTTGAAATTTTGAAAAAAAAAAGTTAGCCTCGTTTCTCATCATTTTGGACCGTGGGCTATAGCCCATATCATACGGCATACTATAGCGCGCAGTTTTTCATCATTTTAAGATTTGAAAAAAATGACGAAATGACAAAAACGATGGGTTATAGCCCATGTTTTTTTTAATTTTGAAAAAAAAAGTTAGCCTCGTTTCTCATCATTTTGGACTGTGGGCTATAGCCCATATCATACGGCATACTATAGCGCGCAGTTTTTCATCATTTTTGAGGATTTGAAAAAAATGACGAAATGACAAAAACGATGGGTTATAGCCCATGTTTTTTGAAATTTTGAAAAAAAAAGTTATGCTCGTTTCTCATCATTTTGGACCGTGGGCTATAGCCCATATCGTACGGCATACTATAGCGCGCCGTTTTTCATCATTTTTGAGGATTTGAAAAAAATGACGAAATGACAAAAACGATGGGTTATAGCCCATGTTTTTTGAAATTTTGAAAAAAAAAGTTAGCCTCGTTTCTCATCATTTTGGACCGTGGGCTATAGCCCATATCATACGGCATACTATAGCGCGCAGTTTTTCATCATTTTTGAAGATTTGAAAAAAATGACGAAATGACAAAAACAATGGGTTATAGCCCATGTTTTTTGAAATTTTGAAAAAAAAAAATTATGCTCGTTTCTCATCATTTTGGACCATGGGCTATAGCCCATATCGTACGGCATACTATAGCGCACCGTTTTTCATCATTTTTGAGGATTTGAAAAAAATGACAAAATGACAAAAACGATGGGTTATAGCCCATGTTTTTTGAAATTTTGAAAAAAAACAGTTAGCCTCGTTTCTCATCATTTTGGACCGTGGGCTATAGCCCATATCATACGGCATACTATAGCGCGCAGTTTTTCATCATTTTTGTTGATTTGAAAAAAATGACGAAATGACAAAAACGATGGGTTATAGCCCATGTTTTTTGAAATTTTGAAAAAAAAAGTTCTGCTCGTTTCTCATCATTTTGGACCATGGGCTATAGCCCATATCGTATGGCATACTATAGCGCGCCGTTTTTCATCATTTTTGAGGATTTGAAAAAAATGACGAAATGACAAAAACGATGGGTTATAGCCCATGTTTTTTGAAATTTTGAAAAAAAAAGTTATGCTCGTTTCTCATCATTTTGGACCATTGGCTATAGCCCATATCGTACGGCATACTATAGCGCGCCGTTTTTCATCATTTTTTGAGGATTTGAAAAAAATGACGAAATGACAAATACGATGGGTTATAGCCCATGTTTTTTGAAATTTTGAAAAAAAAAGTTAGCCTCGTTTCTCATCATTTTGGACCGTGGGCTATAGCCCATATCATACGGCATACTATAGCGCGCAGTTTTTCATCATTTTTGAAGATTTGAAAAAAATGACGAAATGACAAAAACGATGGGTTATAGCCCATGTTTTTTGAAATTTTGAAAAAAAAAGTTAGCCTCGTTTCTCATCATTTTGGACCGTGGGCTATAGCCCATATCATACGGCATACTATAGCGCGCAGTTTTTCATCATTTTAAGATTTGAAAAAAAAGACGAAATGACAAAAACGATGGGTTATAGCCCATGTTTTTTTTAATTTTGAAAAAAAAAGTTAGCCTCGTTTCTCATCATTTTGGACTGTGGGCTATAGCCCATATCATACGGCATACTATAGCGCGCAGTTTTTCATCATTTTTGAGGATTTGAAAAAAATGACGAAATGACAAAAACGATGGGTTATAGCCCATGTTTTTTGAAATTTTGAAAAAAAAAAGTTAGCCTCGTTTCTCATCATTTTGGACCGTGGGCTATAGCCCATATCATACGGCATACTATAGCGCGCAGTTTTTCATCATTTTAAGATTTGAAAAAAATGACGAAATGACAAAAACGATGGGTTATAGCCCATGTTTTTTTTAATTTTGAAAAAAAAAGTTAGCCTCGTTTCTCATCATTTTGGACTGTGGGCTATAGCCCATATCATACGGCATACTATAGCGCGCAGTTTTTCATCATTTTTGAGGATTTGAAAAAAATGACGAAATGACAAAAACGATGGGTTATAGCCCATGTTTTTTGAAATTTTGAAAAAAAAAGTTATGCTCGTTTCTCATCATTTTGGACCGTGGGCTATAGCCCATATCGTACGGCATACTATAGCGCGCCGTTTTTCATCATTTTTGAGGATTTGAAAAAAATGACGAAATGACAAAAACGATGGGTTATAGCCCATGTTTTTTGAAATTTTGAAAAAAAAAGTTAGCCTCGTTTCTCATCATTTTGGACCGTGGGCTATAGCCCATATCATACGGCATACTATAGCGCGCAGTTTTTCATCATTTTTGAAGATTTAAAAAAAATGACGAAATGACAAAAACGATGGGTTATAGCCCATGTTTTTTGAAACTAAAAAAAAAAAAGTTAGCCTCGTTTCTCATCATTTTGGACCGTGGGCTATAGCCCATATCATACGGCATACTATAGCGCGCAGTTTTTCATCATTTTTGAAGATTTGAAAAAAATGACGAAATGACAAAAACAATGGGTTATAACCCATGTTTTTTGAAATTTTGAAAAAAAAAGTTATGCTCGTTTCTCATCATTTTGGACCATGGGCTATAGCCCATATCGTACGGCATACTATAGCGCACCGTTTTTCATCATTTTTGAGGATTTGAAAAAAATGACAAAATGACAAAAACGATGGGTTATAGCCCATGTTTTTTGAAATTTTGAAAAAAAACAGTTAGCCTCGTTTCTCATCATTTTGGACCGTGGGCTATAGCCCATATCATACGGCATACTATAGCGCGCAGTTTTTCATCATTTTTGAGGATTTGAAAAAAATGACGAAATGACAAAAACGATGGGTTATAGCCCATGTTTTTTGAAATTTTGAAAAAAAAAGTTAGCCTCGTTTCTCATCATTTTGGACCGTGGGCTATAGCCCATATCGTACGGCATACTATAGCGCGCCGTTTTTCATCATTTTTGAGGATTTGAAAAAAATGACGAAATGACAAAAACGATGGGTTATAGCCCATGTTTTTTGAAATTTTGAAAAAAAAAGTTAGCCTCGTTTCTCATCATTTTGGACCGTGGGCTATAGCCCATATCATACGGCATACTATAGCGCGCAGTTTTTCATCATTTTTGAGGATTTAAAAAAAATGACGAAATGACAAAAACGATGGGTTATAGCCCATGTTTTTTGAAATTTTGAAAAAAAAAGTTAGCCTCGTTTCTCATCATTTTGGACTGTGGGCTATAGCCCATATCATACGGCATACTATAGCGCGCAGTTTTTCATCATTTTGAGGATTTGAAAAAAATGACGAAATGACAAAAACGATGGGTTATAGCCCATGTTTTTTGAAATTTTGAAAAAAAAAGTTATGCTCGTTTCTCATCATTTTGGACCGTGGGCTATAGCCCATATCGTACGGCATACTATAGCGCGCCGTTTTTCATCATTTTTGAGGATTTGAAAAAAATGACGAAATGACAAAAACGATGGGTTATAGCCCATGTTTTTTGAAATTTTGAAAAAAAAAGTTAGCCTCGTTTCTCATCATTTTGGACCGTGGGCTATAGCCCATATCATACGGCATACTATAGCGCGCAGTTTTTCATCATTTTTGAAGATTTAAAAAAAATGACGAAATGACAAAAACGATGGGTTATAGCCCATGTTTTTTTAAACTTAAAAAAAAAAAGTTAGCCTCGTTTCTCATCATTTTGGACCGTGGGCTATAGCCCATATCATACGGCATACTATAGCGCGCAGTTTTTCATCATTTTTGAAGATTTGAAAAAAATGACGAAATGACAAAAACAATGGGTTATAACCCATGTTTTTTGAAATTTTGAAAAAAAAAAAGTTATGCTCGTTTCTCATCATTTTGGACCATGGGCTATAGCCCATATCGTACGGCATACTATAGCGCACCGTTTTTCATCATTTTTGAGGATTTGAAAAAAATGACAAAATGACAAAAACGATGGGTTATAGCCCATGTTTTTTGAAATTTTGAAAAAAAACAGTTAGCCTCGTTTCTCATCATTTTGGACCGTGGGCTATAGCCCATATCATACGGCATACTATAGCGCGCAGTTTTTCATCATTTTTGAGGATTTGAAAAAAATGACGAAATGACAAAAACGATGGGTTATAGCCCATGTTTTTTGAAATTTTGAAAAAAAAAGTTAGCCTCGTTTCTCATCATTTTGGACCGTGGGCTATAGCCCATATCGTACGGCATACTATAGCGCGCCGTTTTTCATCATTTTTGAGGATTTGAAAAAAATGACGAAATGACAAAAACGATGGGTTATAGCCCATGTTTTTTGAAATTTTGAAAAAAAAAGTTAGCCTCGTTTCTCATCATTTTGGACCGTGGGCTATAGCCCATATCATACGGCATACTATAGCGCGCAGTTTTTCATCATTTTTGAAGATTTAAAAAAAATGACGAAATGACAAAAACGATGGGTTATAGCCCATGTTTTTTTAAACTTAAAAAAAAAAAGTTAGCCTCGTTTCTCATCATTTTGGACCGTGGGCTATAGCCCATATCATACGGCATACTATAGCACGCAGTTTTTCATCATTTTTGAAGATTTGAAAAAAATGACGAAATGACAAAAACAATGGGTTATAACCCATGTTTTTTGAAATTTTGAAAAAAAAAGTTATGCTCGTTTCTCATCATTTTGGACCATGGGCTATAGCCCATATCGTACGGCATACTATAGCGCACCGTTTTTCATCATTTTTGAGGATTTGAAAAAAATGACAAAATGACAAAAACGATGGGTTATAGCCCATGTTTTTTGAAATTTTGAAAAAAAACAGTTAGCCTCGTTTCTCATCATTTTGGACCGTGGGCTATAGCCCATATCATACGGCATACTATAGCGCGCAGTTTTTCATCATTTTTGAGGATTTGAAAAAAATGACGAAATGACAAAAACGATGGGTTATAGCCCATGTTTTTTGAAATTTTGAAAAAAAAAGTTAGCCTCGTTTCTCATCATTTTGGACCGTGGGCTATAGCCCATATCGTACGGCATACTATAGCGCGCCGTTTTTCATCATTTTTGAGGATTTGAAAAAAATGACGAAATGACAAAAACGATGGGTTATAGCCCATGTTTTTTGAAATTTTGAAAAAAAAAGTTAGCCTCGTTTCTCATCATTTTGGACCGTGGGCTATAGCCCATATCATACGGCATACTATAGCGCGCAGTTTTTCATCATTTTTGAAGATTTGAAAAAAATGACGAAATGACAAAAACGATGGGTTATAGCCCATGTTTTTTGAAACTTTGAAAAAAAAAGTTAGCCTCGTTTCTCATCATTTTGGACCGTAGGCTATAGCCCATATCATACGGCATACTATAGCGCGCAGTTTTTCATCATTTTTGAAGATTTGAAAAAAATGACGAAATGACAAAAACAATGGGTTATAGCCCATGTTTTTTGAAATTTTGAAAAAAAAAGTTATGCTCGTTTCTCATCATTTTGGACCATGGGCTATAGCCCATATCGTACGGCATACTATAGCGCACCGTTTTTCATCATTTTTGAGGATTTGAAAAAAATGACAAAATGACAAAAACGATGGGTTATAGCCCATGTTTTTTGAAATTTTGAAAAAAAACAGTTAGCCTCGTTTCTCATCATTTTGGACCGTGGGCTATAGCCCATATCATACGGCATACTATAGCGCGCAGTTTTTCATCATTTTTGAGGATTTGAAAAAAATTACGAAATTACAAAAACGATGGGTTATAGCCCATGTTTTTTGAAATTTTGAAAAAAAAAGTTAGCCTCGTTTCTCATCATTTTGGACCGTGGGCTATAGCCCATATCATACGGCATACTATAGCGCGCAGTTTTTCATCATTTTTGAAGATTTGAAAAAAATGACGAAATGACAAAAACAATGGGTTATAGCCCATGTTTTTTGAAAATTTGAAAAAAAAAGTTATGCTCGTTTCTCATCATTTTGGACCATGGGCTATAGCCCATATCGTACGGCATACTATAGCGCACCGTTTTTCATCATTTTTGAGGATTTGAAAAAATGACAAAATGACAAAAACGATGGGTTATAGCCCATGTTTTTTGAAATTTTGAAAAAAAACAGTTAGCCTCGTTTCTCATCATTTTGGACCGTGGGCTATAGCCCATATCATACGGCATACTATAGCGCGCAGTTTTTCATCATTTTTGAGGATTTGAAAAAAATGACGAAATGACAAAAACGATGGGTTATAGCCCATGTTTTTTGAAATTTTGAAAAAAAAAGTTATGCTCGTTTCTCATCATTTTGGACCATGGGCTATAGCCCATATCGTACGGCATACTATAGCGCGCCGTTTTTCATCATTTTTGAGGATTTGAAAAAAATGACGAAATGACAAAAACGATGGGTTATAGCCCATGTTTTTTGAAATTTTGAAAAAAAAAGTTATGCTCGTTTCTCATCATTTTGGACCATTGGCTATAGCCCATATCGTACGGCATACTATAGCGCGCCGTTTTTCATCATTTTTTGAGGATTTGAAAAAAATGACGAAATGACAAATACGATGGGTTATAGCCCATGTTTTTTGAAATTTTGAAAAAAAAAGTTAGCCTCGTTTCTCATCATTTTGGACCGTGGGCTATAGCCCATATCATACGGCATACTATAGCGCGCAGTTTTTCATCATTTTTGAAGATTTTAAAAAAATGACGAAATGACAAAAACGATGGGTTATAGCCCATGTTTTTTGAAATTTTGAAAAAAAAAGTTAGCCTCGTTTCTCATCATTTTGGACCGTGGGCTATAGCCCATATCATACGGCATACTATAGCGCGCAGTTTTTCATCATTTTAAGATTTGAAAAAAAAGACGAAATGACAAAAACGATGGGTTATAGCCCATGTTTTTTTAAATTTTGAAAAAAAAAGTTAGCCTCGTTTCTCATCATTTTGGACTGTGGGCTATAGCCCATATCATACGGCATACTATAGCGCGCAGTTTTTCATCATTTTTGAGGATTTGAAAAAAATGACGAAATGACAAAAACGATGGGTTATAGCCCATGTTTTTTGAAATTTTGAAAAAAAAAGTTAGCCTCGTTTCTTATCATTTTGGACCGTGGGCTATAGCCCATATCATACGGCATACTATAGCGCGCAGTTTTTCATCATTTTTGAAGATTTGAAAAAAATGACGAAATGACAAAAACGATGGGTTATAGCCCATGTTTTTTGAAATTTTGAAAAAAAAAGTTAGCCTCGTTTCTCATCATTTTGGACCGTGGGCTATAGCCCATATCATACGGCATACTATAGCGCGCAGTTTTTCATCATTTTTGAGGATTTGAAAAAAATGACGAAATGACAAAAACGATGGGTTATAGCCCATGTTTTTTGAAATTTTGAAAAAAAAAGTTATGCTCGTTTCTCATCATTTTGGACCATGGGCTATAGCCCATATCGTACGGCATACTATAGCGCGCCGTTTTTCATCATTTTTGAGGATTTGAAAAAAATGACGAAATGACAAAAACGATGGGTTATAGCCCATGTTTTTTGAAATTTTGAAAAAAAAAGTTATGCTCGTTTCTCATCATTTTGGACCATTGGCTATAGCCCATATCGTACGGCATACTATAGCGCGCCGTTTTTCATCATTTTTTGAGGATTTGAAAAAAATGACGAAATGACAAATACGATGGGTTATAGCCCATGTTTTTTGAAATTTTGAAAAAAAAAGTTAGCCTCGTTTCTCATCATTTTGGACCGTGGGCTATAGCCCATATCATACGGCATACTATAGCGCGCAGTTTTTCATCATTTTTGAAGATTTTAAAAAAATGACGAAATGACAAAAACGATGGGTTATAGCCCATGTTTTTTGAAATTTTGAAAAAAAAAGTTAGCCTCGTTTCTCATCATTTTGGACCGTGGGCTATAGCCCATATCATACGGCACACTATAGCGCGCAGTTTTTCATCATTTTAAGATTTGAAAAAAAAGACGAAATGACAAAAACGATGGGTTATAGCCCATGTTTTTTTAAATTTTGAAAAAAAAAGTTAGCCTCGTTTCTCATCATTTTGGACTGTGGGCTATAGCCCATATCATACGGCATACTATAGCGCGCAGTTTTTCATCATTTTTGAGGATTTGAAAAAAATGACGAAATGACAAAAACGATGGGTTATAGCCCATGTTTTTTGAAATTTTGAAAAAAAAAGTTAGCCTCGTTTCTCATCATTTTGGACCGTGGGCTATAGCCCATATCATACGGCATACTATAGCGCGCAGTTTTTCATCATTTTTGAAGATTTGAAAAAAATGACGAAATGACAAAAACGATGGGTTATAGCCCATGTTTTTTGAAATTTTGAAAAAAAAAGTTAGCCTCGTTTCTCATCATTTTGGACCGTGGGCTATAGCCCATATCGTACGGCATACTATAGCGCGCCGTTTTTCATCATTTTTGAGGATTTGAAAAAAATGACGAAATGACAAAAACGATGGGTTATAGCCCATGTTTTTTGAAATTTTGAAAAAAAAAGTTAGCCTCGTTTCTCATCATTTTGGACCGTGGGCTATAGCCCATATCATACGGCATACTATAGCGCGCAGTTTTTCATCATTTTTGAAGATTTAAAAAAAATGACGAAATGACAAAAACGATGGGTTATAGCCCATGTTTTTTTAAACTTAAAAAAAAAAAGTTAGCCTCGTTTCTCATCATTTTGGACCGTGGGCTATAGCCCATATCATACGGCATACTATAGCGCGCAGTTTTTCATCATTTTTGAAGATTTGAAAAAAATGACGAAATGACAAAAACAATGGGTTATAACCCATGTTTTTTGAAATTTTGAAAAAAAAAGTTATGCTCGTTTCTCATCATTTTGGACCATGGGCTATAGCCCATATCGTACGGCATACTATAGCGCACCGTTTTTCATCATTTTTGAGGATTTGAAAAAAATGACAAAATGACAAAAACGATGGGTTATAGCCCATGTTTTTTGAAATTTTGAAAAAAAACAGTTAGCCTCGTTTCTCATCATTTTGGACCGTGGGCTATAGCCCATATCATACGGCATACTATAGCGCGCAGTTTTTCATCATTTTTGAGGATTTGAAAAAAATGACGAAATGACAAAAACGATGGGTTATAGCCCATGTTTTTTGAAATTTTGAAAAAAAAAGTTAGCCTCGTTTCTCATCATTTTGGACCGTGGGCTATAGCCCATATCGTACGGCATACTATAGCGCGCCGTTTTCATCATTTTTGAGGATTTGAAAAAAATGACGAAATGACAAAAACGATGGGTTATAGCCCATGTTTTTTGAAATTTTGAAAAAAAAAGTTAGCCTCGTTTCTCATCATTTTGGACCGTGGGCTATAGCCCATATCATACGGCATACTATAGCGCGCAGTTTTTCATCATTTTTGAAGATTTGAAAAAAATGACGAAATGACAAAAACGATGGGTTATAGCCCATGTTTTTTGAAACTTTGAAAAAAAAAGTTAGCCTCGTTTCTCATCATTTTGGACCGTAGGCTATAGCCCATATCATACGGCATACTATAGCGCGCAGTTTTTCATCATTTTTGAAGATTTGAAAAAAATGACGAAATGACAAAAACAATGGGTTATAGCCCATGTTTTTTGAAATTTTGAAAAAAAAAGTTATGCTCGTTTCTCATCATTTTGGACCATGGGCTATAGCCCATATCGTACGGCATACTATAGCGCACCGTTTTTCATCATTTTTGAGGATTTGAAAAAAATGACAAAATGACAAAAACGATGGGTTATAGCCCATGTTTTTTGAAATTTTGAAAAAAAACAGTTAGCCTCGTTTCTCATCATTTTGGACCGTGGGCTATAGCCCATATCATACGGCATACTATAGCGCGCAGTTTTTCATCATTTTTGAGGATTTGAAAAAAATGACGAAATGACAAAAACGATGGGTTATAGCCCATGTTTTTTGAAATTTTGAAAAAAAAAGTTAGCCTCGTTTCTCATCATTTTGGACCGTGGGCTATAGCCCATATCATACGGCATACTATAGCGCGCAGTTTTTCATCATTTTTGAAGATTTGAAAAAAATGACGAAATGACAAAAACAATGGGTTATAGCCCATGTTTTTTGAAAATTTGAAAAAAAAAGTTATGCTCGTTTCTCATCATTTTGGACCATGGGCTATAGCCCATATCGTACGGCATACTATAGCGCACCGTTTTTCATCATTTTTGAGGATTTGAAAAAATGACAAAATGACAAAAACGATGGGTTATAGCCCATGTTTTTTGAAATTTTGAAAAAAAACAGTTAGCCTCGTTTCTCATCATTTTGGACCGTGGGCTATAGCCCATATCATACGGCATACTATAGCGCGCAGTTTTTCATCATTTTTGAGGATTTGAAAAAAATGACGAAATGACAAAAACGATGGGTTATAGCCCATGTTTTTTGAAATTTTGAAAAAAAAAGTTATGCTCGTTTCTCATCATTTTGGACCATGGGCTATAGCCCATATCGTACGGCATACTATAGCGCGCCGTTTTTCATCATTTTTGAGGATTTGAAAAAAATGACGAAATGACAAAAACGATGGGTTATAGCCCATGTTTTTTGAAATTTTGAAAAAAAAAGTTATGCTCGTTTCTCATCATTTTGGACCATTGGCTATAGCCCATATCGTACGGCATACTATAGCGCGCCGTTTTTCATCATTTTTTGAGGATTTGAAAAAAATGACGAAATGACAAATACGATGGGTTATAGCCCATGTTTTTTGAAATTTTGAAAAAAAAAGTTAGCCTCGTTTCTCATCATTTTGGACCGTGGGCTATAGCCCATATCATACGGCATACTATAGCGCGCAGTTTTTCATCATTTTTGAAGATTTTAAAAAAATGACGAAATGACAAAAACGATGGGTTATAGCCCATGTTTTTTGAAATTTTGGAAAAAAAAGTTAGCCTCGTTTCTCATCATTTTGGACCGTGGGCTATAGCCCATATCATACGGCATACTATAGCGCGCAGTTTTTCATCATTTTAAGATTTGAAAAAAAAGACGAAATGACAAAAACGATGGGTTATAGCCCATGTTTTTTTAAATTTTGAAAAAAAAAGTTAGCCTCGTTTCTCATCATTTTGGACTGTGGGCTATAGCCCATATCATACGGCATACTATAGCGCGCAGTTTTTCATCATTTTTGAGGATTTGAAAAAAATGACGAAATGACAAAAACGATGGGTTATAGCCCATGTTTTTTGAAATTTTGAAAAAAAAAGTTAGCCTCGTTTCTCATCATTTTGGACCGTGGGCTATAGCCCATATCATACGGCATACTATAGCGCGCAGTTTTTCATCATTTTTGAAGATTTGAAAAAAATGACGAAATGACAAAAACGATGGGTTATAGCCCATGTTTTTTGAAATTTTGAAAAAAAAAGTTAGCCTCGTTTCTCATCATTTTGGACCGTGGGCTATAGCCCATATCATACGGCATACTATAGCGCGCAGTTTTTCATCATTTTAAGATTTGAAAAAAATGACGAAATGACAAAAACGATGGGTTATAGCCCATGTTTTTTTAAATTTTGAAAAAAAAAGTTAGCCTCGTTTCTCATCATTTTGGACTGTGGGCTATAGCCCATATCATACGGCATACTATAGCGCGCAGTTTTTCATCATTTTTGAGGATTTGAAAAAAATGACGAAATGACAAAAACGATGGGTTATAGCCCATGTTTTTTGAAATTTTGAAAAAAAAAGTTATGCTCGTTTCTCATCATTTTGGACCGTGGGCTATAGCCCATATCGTACGGCATACTATAGCGCGCCGTTTTTCATCATTTTTGAGGATTTGAAAAAAATGACGAAATGACAAAAACGATGGGTTATAGCCCATGTTTTTTGAAATTTTGAAAAAAAAAGTTAGCCTAGTTTCTCATCATTTTGGACCGTGGGCTATAGCCCATATCATACGGCATACTATAGCGCGCAGTTTTTCATCATTTTTGAAGATTTGAAAAAAATGACGAAATGACAAAAACGATGGGTTATAGCCCATGTTTTTTGAAACTTTGAAAAAAAAAGTTAGCCTCGTTTCTCATCATTTTGGACCGTAGGCTATAGCCCATATCATACGGCATACTATAGCGCGCAGTTTTTCATCATTTTTGAAGATTTGAAAAAAATGACGAAATGACAAAAACAATGGGTTATAGCCCATGTTTTTTGAAATTTTGAAAAAAAAAGTTATGCTCGTTTCTCATCATTTTGGACCATGGGCTATAGCCCATATCGTACGGCATACTATAGCGCACCGTTTTTCATCATTTTTGAGGATTTGAAAAAAATGACAAAATGACAAAAACGATGGGTTATAGCCCATGTTTTTTGAAATTTTGAAAAAAAACAGTTAGCCTCGTTTCTCATCATTTTGGACCGTGGGCTATAGCCCATATCATACGGCATACTATAGCGCGCAGTTTTTCATCATTTTTGAGGATTTGAAAAAAATTACGAAATGACAAAAACGATGGGTTATAGCCCATGTTTTTTGAAATTTTGAAAAAAAAAGTTAGCCTCGTTTCTCATCATTTTGGACCGTGGGCTATAGCCCATATCATACGGCATACTATAGCGCGCAGTTTTTCATCATTTTTGAAGATTTGAAAAAAATGACGAAATGACAAAAACAATGGGTTATAGCCCATGTTTTTTGAAAATTTGAAAAAAAAAGTTATGCTCGTTTCTCATCATTTTGGACCATGGGCTATAGCCCATATCGTACGGCATACTATAGCGCGCCGTTTTTCATCATTTTTGAGGATTTGAAAAAAATGACGAAATGACAAAAACGATGGGTTATAGCCCATGTTTTTTGAAATTTTGAAAAAAAAAGTTATGCTCGTTTCTCATCATTTTGGACCATTGGCTATAGCCCATATCGTACGGCATACTATAGCGCGCCGTTTTTCATCATTTTTTGAGGATTTGAAAAAAATGACGAAATGACAAATACGATGGGTTATAGCCCATGTTTTTTGAAATTTTGAAAAAAAAAGTTAGCCTCGTTTCTCATCATTTTGGACCGTGGGCTATAGCCCATATCATACGGCATACTATAGCGCGCAGTTTTTCATCATTTTTGAAGATTTTAAAAAAATGACGAAATGACAAAAACGATGGGTTATAGCCCATGTTTTTTGAAATTTTGAAAAAAAAAGTTAGCCTCGTTTCTCATCATTTTGGACCGTGGGCTATAGCCCATATCATACGGCATACTATAGCGCGCAGTTTTTCATCATTTTAAGATTTGAAAAAAAAGACGAAATGACAAAAACGATGGGTTATAGCCCATGTTTTTTTAAATTTTGAAAAAAAAAGTTAGCCTCGTTTCTCATCATTTTGGACTGTGGGCTATAGCCCATATCATACGGCATACTATAGCGCGCAGTTTTTCATCATTTTTGAGGATTTGAAAAAAATGACGAAATGACAAAAACGATGGGTTATAGCCCATGTTTTTTGAAATTTTGAAAAAAAAAGTTAGCCTCGTTTCTCATCATTTTGGACCGTGGGCTATAGCCCATATCATACGGCATACTATAGCGCGCAGTTTTTCATCATTTTTGAAGATTTGAAAAAAATGACGAAATGACAAAAACGATGGGTTATAGCCCATGTTTTTTGAAATTTTGAAAAAAAAAGTTAGCCTCGTTTCTCATCATTTTGGACCGTGGGCTATAGCCCATATCATACGGCATACTATAGCGCGCAGTTTTTCATCATTTTAAGATTTGAAAAAAATGACGAAATGACAAAAACGATGGGTTATAGCCCATGTTTTTTTAAATTTTGAAAAAAAAAGTTAGCCTCGTTTCTCATCATTTTGGACTGTGGGCTATAGCCCATATCATACGGCATACTATAGCGCGCAGTTTTTCATCATTTTTGAGGATTTGAAAAAAATGACGAAATGACAAAAACGATGGGTTATAGCCCATGTTTTTTGAAATTTTGAAAAAAAAAGTTATGCTCGTTTCTCATCATTTTGGACCGTGGGCTATAGCCCATATCGTACGGCATACTATAGCGCGCCGTTTTTCATCATTTTTGAGGATTTGAAAAAAATGACGAAATGACAAAAACGATGGGTTATAGCCCATGTTTTTTGAAATTTTGAAAAAAAAAGTTAGCCTAGTTTCTCATCATTTTGGACCGTGGGCTATAGCCCATATCATACGGCATACTATAGCGCGCAGTTTTTCATCATTTTTGAAGATTTGAAAAAAATGACGAAATGACAAAAACGATGGGTTATAGCCCATGTTTTTTGAAACTTTGAAAAAAAAAGTTAGCCTCGTTTCTCATCATTTTGGACCGTAGGCTATAGCCCATATCATACGGCATACTATAGCGCGCAGTTTTTCATCATTTTTGAAGATTTGAAAAAAATGACGAAATGACAAAAACAATGGGTTATAGCCCATGTTTTTTGAAATTTTGAAAAAAAAAGTTATGCTCGTTTCTCATCATTTTGGACCATGGGCTATAGCCCATATCGTACGGCATACTATAGCGCACCGTTTTTCATCATTTTTGAGGATTTGAAAAAAATGACAAAATGACAAAAACGATGGGTTATAGCCCATGTTTTTTGAAATTTTGAAAAAAAACAGTTAGCCTCGTTTCTCATCATTTTGGACCGTGGGCTATAGCCCATATCATACGGCATACTATAGCGCGCAGTTTTTCATCATTTTTGAGGATTTGAAAAAAATTACGAAATGACAAAAACGATGGGTTATAGCCCATGTTTTTTGAAATTTTGAAAAAAAAAGTTAGCCTCGTTTCTCATCATTTTGGACCGTGGGCTATAGCCCATATCATACGGCATACTATAGCGCGCAGTTTTTCATCATTTTTGAAGATTTGAAAAAAATGACGAAATGACAAAAACAATGGGTTATAGCCCATGTTTTTTGAAAATTTGAAAAAAAAAGTTATGCTCGTTTCTCATCATTTTGGACCATGGGCTATAGCCCATATCGTACGGCATACTATAGCGCACCGTTTTTCATCATTTTTGAGGATTTGAAAAAATGACAAAATGACAAAAACGATGGGTTATAGCCCATGTTTTTTGAAATTTTGAAAAAAAACAGTTAGCCTCGTTTCTCATCATTTTGGACCGTGGGCTATAGCCCATATCATACGGCATACTATAGCGCGCAGTTTTTCATCATTTTTGAGGATTTGAAAAAAATGACGAAATGACAAAAACGATGGGTTATAGCCCATGTTTTTTGAAATTTTGAAAAAAAAAGTTATGCTCGTTTCTCATCATTTTGGACCATGGGCTATAGCCCATATCGTACGGCATACTATAGCGCGCCGTTTTTCATCATTTTTGAGGATTTGAAAAAAATGACGAAATGACAAAAACGATGGGTTATAGCCCATGTTTTTTGAAATTTTGAAAAAAAAAGTTATGCTCGTTTCTCATCATTTTGGACCATTGGCTATAGCCCATATCGTACGGCATACTATAGCGCGCCGTTTTTCATCATTTTTTGAGGATTTGAAAAAAATGACGAAATGACAAATACGATGGGTTATAGCCCATGTTTTTTGAAATTTTGAAAAAAAAAGTTAGCCTCGTTTCTCATCATTTTGGACCGTGGGCTATAGCCCATATCATACGGCATACTATAGCGCGCAGTTTTTCATCATTTTTGAAGATTTTAAAAAAATGACGAAATGACAAAAACGATGGGTTATAGCCCATGTTTTTTGAAATTTTGAAAAAAAAAGTTAGCCTCGTTTCTCATCATTTTGGACCGTGGGCTATAGCCCATATCATACGGCATACTATAGCGCGCAGTTTTTCATCATTTTAAGATTTGAAAAAAATGACGAAATGACAAAAACGATGGGTTATAGCCCATGTTTTTTGAAATTTTGAAAAAAAAAGTTAGCCTCGTTTCTCATCATTTTGGACCGTGGGCTATAGCCCATATCATACGGCATACTATAGCGCGCAGTTTTTCATCATTTTAAGATTTGAAAAAAAAGACGAAATGACAAAAACGATGGGTTATAGCCCATGTTTTTTTAAATTTTGAAAAAAAAAGTTAGCCTCGTTTCTCATCATTTTGGACTGTGGGCTATAGCCCATATCATACGGCATACTATAGCGCGCAGTTTTTCATCATTTTTGAGGATTTGAAAAAAATGACGAAATGACAAAAACGATGGGTTATAGCCCATGTTTTTTGAAATTTTGAAAAAAAAAGTTAGCCTCGTTTCTCATCATTTTGGACCGTGGGCTATAGCCCATATCATACGGCATACTATAGCGCGCAGTTTTTCATCATTTTTGAAGATTTGAAAAAAATGACGAAATGACAAAAACGATGGGTTATAGCCCATGTTTTTTGAAATTTTGAAAAAAAAAGTTAGCCTCGTTTCTCATCATTTTGGACCGTGGGCTATAGCCCATATCGTACGGCATACTATAGCGCGCCGTTTTTCATCATTTTTGAGGATTTGAAAAAAATGACGAAATGACAAAAACGATGGGTTATAGCCCATGTTTTTTGAAATTTTGAAAAAAAAAGTTAGCCTCGTTTCTCATCATTTTGGACCGTGGGCTATAGCCCATATCATACGGCATACTATAGCGCGCAGTTTTTCATCATTTTTGAAGATTTAAAAAAAATGACGAAATGACAAAAACGATGGGTTATAGCCCATGTTTTTTTAAACTTAAAAAAAAAAAGTTAGCCTCGTTTCTCATCATTTTGGACCGTGGGCTATAGCCCATATCATACGGCATACTATAGCGCGCAGTTTTTCATCATTTTTGAAGATTTGAAAAAAATGACGAAATGACATAAACAATGGGTTATAACCCATGTTTTTTGAAATTTTGAAAAAAAAAGTTATGCTCGTTTCTCATCATTTTGGACCATGGGCTATAGCCCATATCGTACGGCATACTATAGCGCACCGTTTTTCATCATTTTTGAGGATTTGAAAAAAATGACAAAATGACAAAAACGATGGGTTATAGCCCATGTTTTTTGAAATTTTGAAAAAAAACAGTTAGCCTCGTTTCTCATCATTTTGGACCGTGGGCTATAGCCCATATCATACGGCATACTATAGCGCGCAGTTTTTCATCATTTTTGAGGATTTGAAAAAAATGACGAAATGACAAAAACGATGGGTTATAGCCCATGTTTTTTGAAATTTTGAAAAAAAAAGTTAGCCTCGTTTCTCATCATTTTGGACCGTGGGCTATAGCCCATATCGTACGGCATACTATAGCGCGCCGTTTTTCATCATTTTTGAGGATTTGAAAAAAATGACGAAATGACAAAAACGATGGGTTATAGCCCATGTTTTTTGAAATTTTGAAAAAAAAAGTTAGCCTCGTTTCTCATCATTTTGGACCGTGGGCTATAGCCCATATCATACGGCATACTATAGCGCGCAGTTTTTCATCATTTTTGAAGATTTGAAAAAAATGACGAAATGACAAAAACGATGGGTTATAGCCCATGTTTTTTGAAACTTTGAAAAAAAAAGTTAGCCTCGTTTCTCATCATTTTGGACCGTAGGCTATAGCCCATATCATACGGCATACTATAGCGCGCAGTTTTTCATCATTTTTGAAGATTTGAAAAAAATGACGAAATGACAAAAACAATGGGTTATAGCCCATGTTTTTTGAAATTTTGAAAAAAAAAGTTATGCTCGTTTCTCATCATTTTGGACCATGGGCTATAGCCCATATCGTACGGCATACTATAGCGCACCGTTTTTCATCATTTTTGAGGATTTGAAAAAAATGACAAAATGACAAAAACGATGGGTTATAGCCCATGTTTTTTGAAATTTTGAAAAAAAACAGTTAGCCTCGTTTCTCATCATTTTGGACCGTGGGCTATAGCCCATATCATACGGCATACTATAGCGCGCAGTTTTTCATCATTTTTGAGGATTTGAAAAAAATGACGAAATGACAAAAACGATGGGTTATAGCCCATGTTTTTTGAAATTTTGAAAAAAAAAGTTAGCCTCGTTTCTCATCATTTTGGACCGTGGGCTATAGCCCATATCATACGGCATACTATAGCGCGCAGTTTTTCATCATTTTTGAAGATTTGAAAAAAATGACGAAATGACAAAAACAATGGGTTATAGCCCATGTTTTTTGAAAATTTGAAAAAAAAAGTTATGCTCGTTTCTCATCATTTTGGACCATGGGCTATAGCCCATATCGTACGGCATACTATAGCGCACCGTTTTTCATCATTTTTGAGGATTTGAAAAAATGACAAAATGACAAAAACGATGGGTTATAGCCCATGTTTTTTGAAATTTTGAAAAAAAACAGTTAGCCTCGTTTCTCATCATTTTGGACCGTGGGCTATAGCCCATATCATACGGCATACTATAGCGCGCAGTTTTTCATCATTTTTGAGGATTTGAAAAAAATGACGAAATGACAAAAACGATGGGTTATAGCCCATGTTTTTTGAAATTTTGAAAAAAAAAGTTATGCTCGTTTCTCATCATTTTGGACCATGGGCTATAGCCCATATCGTACGGCATACTATAGCGCGCCGTTTTTCATCATTTTTGAGGATTTGAAAAAAATGACGAAATGACAAAAACGATGGGTTATAGCCCATGTTTTTTGAAATTTTGAAAAAAAAAGTTATGCTCGTTTCTCATCATTTTGGACCATTGGCTATAGCCCATATCGTACGGCATACTATAGCGCGCCGTTTTTCATCATTTTTTGAGGATTTGAAAAAAATGACGAAATGACAAATACGATGGGTTATAGCCCATGTTTTTTGAAATTTTGAAAAAAAAAGTTAGCCTCGTTTCTCATCATTTTGGACCGTGGGCTATAGCCCATATCATACGGCATACTATAGCGCGCAGTTTTTCATCATTTTTGAAGATTTTAAAAAAATGACGAAATGACAAAAACGATGGGTTATAGCCCATGTTTTTTGAAATTTTGAAAAAAAAAGTTAGCCTCGTTTCTCATCATTTTGGACCGTGGGCTATAGCCCATATCATACGGCATACTATAGCGCGCAGTTTTTCATCATTTTAAGATTTGAAAAAAAGACGAAATGACAAAAACGATGGGTTATAGCCCATGTTTTTTTAAATTTTGAAAAAAAAAGTTAGCCTCGTTTCTCATCATTTTGGACTGTGGGCTATAGCCCATATCATACGGCATACTATAGCGCGCAGTTTTTCATCATTTTTGAGGATTTGAAAAAAATGACGAAATGACAAAAACGATGGGTTATAGCCCATGTTTTTTGAAATTTTGAAAAAAAAAGTTAGCCTCGTTTCTCATTATTTTGGACCGTGGGCTATAGCCCATATCATACGGCATACTATAGCGCGCCGTTTTTCATCATTTTTGAAGATTTGAAAAAAATGACGAAATGACAAAAACGATGGGTTATAGCCCATGTTTTTTGAAATTTTGAAAAAAAAAGTTAGCCTCGTTTCTCATCATTTTGGACCGTGGGCTATAGCCCATATCATACGGCATACTATAGCGCGCAGTTTTTCATCATTTTAAGATTTGAAAAAAATGACGAAATGACAAAAACGATGGGTTATAGCCCATGTTTTTTTAAATTTTGAAAAAAAAAGTTAGCCTCGTTTCTCATCATTTTGGACTGTGGGCTATAGCCCATATCATACGGCATACTATAGCGCGCAGTTTTTCATCATTTTTGAGGATTTGAAAAAAATGACGAAATGACAAAAACGATGGGTTATAGCCCATGTTTTTTGAAATTTTGAAAAAAAAAGTTATGCTCGTTTCTCATCATTTTGGACCGTGGGCTATAGCCCATATCGTACGGCATACTATAGCGCGCCGTTTTTCATCATTTTTGAGGATTTGAAAAAAATGACGAAATGACAAAAACGATGGGTTATAGCCCATGTTTTTTGAAATTTTGAAAAAAAAAGTTAGCCTCGTTTCTCATCATTTTGGACCGTGGGCTATAGCCCATATCATACGGCATACTATAGCGCGCAGTTTTTCATCATTTTTGAAGATTTGAAATAAATGACGAAATGACAAAAACGATGGGTTATAGCCCATGTTTTTTGAAACTTAAAAAAAAAAAGTTAGCCTCGTTTCTCATCATTTTGGACCGTGGGCTATAGCCCATATCATACGGCATACTATAGCGCGCAGTTTTTCATCATTTTTGAAGATTTGAAAAAAATGACGAAATGACAAAAACAATGGGTTATAGCCCATGTTTTTTGAAATTTTGGAAAAAAAAGTTATGCTCGTTTCTCATCATTTTGGACCATGGGCTATAGCCCATATCGTACGGCATACTATAGCGCACCGTTTTTCATCATTTTTGAGGATTTGAAAAAAATGACAAAATGACAAAAACGATGGGTTATAGCCCATGTTTTTTGAAATTTTGAAAAAAAACAGTTAGCCTCGTTTCTCATCATTTTGGACCGTGGGCTATAGCCCATATCATACGGCATACTATAGCGCGCAGTTTTTCATCATTTTTGAGGATTTGAAAAAAATGACGAAATGACAAAAACGATGGGTTATAGCCCATGTTTTTTGAAATTTTGAAAAAAAAAGTTATGCTCGTTTCTCATCATTTTGGACCGTGGGCTATAGCCCATATCATACGGCATACTATAGCGCGCAGTTTTTCATCATTTTTGAAGATTTGAAAAAAATGACGAAATGACAAAAACGATGGGTTATAGCCCATGTTTTTTGAAACTTTGAAAAAAAAAGTTAGCCTCGTTTCTCATCATTTTGGACCGTGGGCTATAGCCCATATCGTACGGCATACTATAGCGCGCCGTTTTTCATCATTTTTGAGGATTTGAAAAAAATGACGAAATGACAAAAACGATGGGTTATAGCCCATGTTTTTTGAAATTTTGAAAAAAAAAGTTAGCCTCGTTTCTCATCATTTTGGACCGTGGGCTATAGCCCATATCATACGGCATACTATAGCGCGCAGTTTTTCATCATTTTTGAAGATTTGAAAAAAATGACGAAATGACAAAAACGATGGGTTATAGCCCATGTTTTTTGAAACTTTGAAAAAAAAAGTTAGCCTCGTTTCTCATCATTTTGGACCGTGGGCTATAGCCCATATCATACGGCATACTATAGCGCGCAGTTTTTCATCATTTTTGAAGATTTGAAAAAAATGACGAAATGACAAAAACAATCGGTTATAGCCCATGTTTTTTGAAACTTAAAAAAAAAAAGTTAGCCTCGTTTCTCATCATTTTGGACCGTGGGCTATAGCCCATATCATACGGCATACTATAGCGCGCAGTTTTTCATCATTTTTGAAGATTTTAAAAAAATGACGAAATGACAAAAACAATGGGTTATAGCCCATGTTTTTTGAAATTTTGAAAAAAAAAGTTATGCTCGTTTCTCATCATTTTGGACCATGGGCTATAGCCCATATCGTACGGCATACTATAGCGCACCGTTTTTCATCATTTTTGAGGATTTGAAAAAAATGACAAAATGACAAAAACGATGGGTTATAGCCCATGTTTTTTGAAATTTTGAAAAAAAAAGTTATGCTCGTTTCTCATCATTTTGGACCGTGGGCTATAGCCCATATCATACGGCATACTATAGCGCGCAGTTTTTCATCATTTTTGAAGATTTGAAAAAAATGACGAAATGACAAAAACGATGGGTTATAGCCCATGTTTTTTGAAACTTTGAAAAAAAAAGTTAGCCTTGTTTCTCATCATTTTGGACCGTGGGCTATAGCCCATATCGTACGGCATACTATAGCGCGCCGTTTTTCATCATTTTTGAGGATTTGAAAAAAATGACGAAATGACAAAAACGATGGGTTATAGCCCATGTTTTTTGAAATTTTGAAAAAAAAAGTTAGCCTCGTTTCTCATCATTTTGGACCGTGGGCTATAGCCCATATCATACGGCATACTATAGCGCGCAGTTTTTCATCATTTTTGAAGATTTGAAAAAAATGACGAAATGACAAAAACGATGGGTTATAGCCCATGTTTTTTGAAACTTTGAAAAAAAAAGTTAGCCTCGTTTCTCATCATTTTGGACCGTGGGCTATAGCCCATATCATACGGCATACTATAGCGCGCAGTTTTTCATCATTTTTGAAGATTTGAAAAAAATGACGAAATGACAAAAACAATGGGTTATAGCCCATGTTTTTTGAAATTTTGAAAAAAAAAGTTATGCTCGTTTCTCATCATTTTGGACCATGGGCTATAGCCCATATCGTACGGCATACTATAGCGCACCGTTTTTCATCATTTTTGAGGATTTGAAAAAAATGACAAAATGACAAAAACGATGGGTTATAGCCCATGTTTTTTGAAACTTTGAAAAAAAAAGTTAGCCTCGTTTCTCATCATTTTGGACCGTGGGCTATAGCCCATATCGTACGGCATACTATAGCGCGCCGTTTTTCATCATTTTTGAGGATTTGAAAAAAATGACGAAATGACAAAAACGATGGGTTATAGCCCATGTTTTTTGAAATTTTGAAAAAAAAAGTTAGCCTCGTTTCTCATCATTTTGGACCGTGGGCTATAGCCCATATCATACGGCATACTATAGCGCGCAGTTTTTCATCATTTTTGAAGATTTGAAAAAAATGACGAAATGACAAAAACGATGGGTTATAGCCCATGTTTTTTGAAACTTTGAAAAAAAAAGTTAGCCTCGTTTCTCATCATTTTGGACCGTGGGCTATAGCCCATATCATACGGCATACTATAGCGCGCAGTTTTTCATCATTTTTGAAGATTTGAAAAAAATGACGAAATGACAAAAACAATGGGTTATAGCCCATGTTTTTTGAAATTTTGAAAAAAAAAGTTATGCTCGTTTCTCATCATTTTGGACCATGGGCTATAGCCCATATCGTACGGCATACTATAGCGCACCGTTTTTCATCATTTTTGAGGATTTGAAAAAAATGACAAAATGACAAAAACGATGGGTTATAGCCCATGTTTTTTGAAATTTTGAAAAAAAACAGTTAGCCTCGTTTCTCATCATTTTGGACCGTGGGCTATAGCCCATATCATACGGCATACTATAGCGCGCAGTTTTTCATCATTTTTGAGGATTTGAAAAAAATGACGAAATGACAAAAACGATGGGTTATAGCCCATGTTTTTTGAAATTTTGAAAAAAAAAGTTATGCTCGTTTCTCATCATTTTGGACCATGGGCTATAGCCCATATCGTACGGCATACTATAGCGCGCCGTTTTTCATCATTTTTGAGGATTTGAAAAAAAAAACGAAAAGACAAAAACGATGGGTTATAGCCCATGTTTTTTGAAATTTTGAAAAAAAAAAGTTATGCTCGTTTCTCATCATTTTGGACCATTGGCTATAGCCCATATCGTACGGCATACTATAGCGCGCCGTTTTTCATCATTTTTGAGGATTTGAAAAAAATGACGAAATGACAAAAACGATGGGTTATAGCCCATGTTTTTTGAAATTTTGAAAAAAAAAGTTATGCTCGTTTCTCATCATTTTGGACCGTGGGCTATAGCCCATATCATACGGCATACTATAGCGCGCAGTTTTTCATCATTTTTGAAGATTTGAAAAAAATGACGAAATGACAAAAACGATGGGTTATAGCCCATGTTTTTTGAAACTTTGAAAAAAAAAGTTAGCCTCGTTTCTCATCATTTTGGACCGTGGGCTATAGCCCATATCATACGGCATACTATAGCGCGCAGTTTTTCATCATTTTTGAAGATTTGAAAAAAATGACGAAATGACAAAAACAATGGGTTATAGCCCATGTTTTTTGAAATTTTGAAAAAAAAAGTTATGCTCGTTTCTCATCATTTTGGACCATGGGCTATAGCCCATATCGTACGGCATACTATAGCGCACCGTTTTTCATCATTTTTGAGGATTTGAAAAAAATGACAAAATGACAAAAACGATGGGTTATAATATAGCCCATGTTTTTTGAAATTTTGAAAAAAAACAGTTAGCCTCGTTTCTCATCATTTTGGACCGTGGGCTATAGCCCATATCATACGGCATACTATAGCGCGCAGTTTTTCATCATTTTTGAGGATTTGAAAAAAATGACGAAATGACAAAAACGATGGGTTATAGCCCATGTTTTTTGAAATTTTGAAAAAAAAAGTTATGCTCGTTTCTCATCATTTTGGACCATGGGCTATAGCCCATATCGTACGGCATACTATAGCGCGCAGTTTTTCATCATTTTTGAAGATTTGAAAAAAATGACGAAATGACAAAAACGATGGGTTATAGCCCATGTTTTTTGAAACTTTGAAAAAAAAAGTTAGCCTCGTTTCTCATCATTTTGGACCGTGGGCTATAGCCCATATCATACGGCATACTATAGCGCGCAGTTTTTCATCATTTTTGAAGATTTGAAAAAAATGACGAAATGACAAAAACAATGGGTTATAGCCCATGTTTTTTGAAATTTTGAAAAAAAAAGTTATGCTCGTTTCTCATCATTTTGGACCATGGGCTATAGCCCATATCGTACGGCATACTATAGCGCACCGTTTTTCATCATTTTTGAGGATTTGAAAAAAATGACAAAATGACAAAAACGATGGGTTATAGCCCATGTTTTTTGAAACTTTGAAAAAAAAAGTTAGCCTCGTTTCTCATCATTTTGGACCGTGGGCTATAGCCCATATCATACGGCATACTATAGCGCGCAGTTTTTCATCATTTTTGAAGATTTGAAAAAAATGACGAAATGACAAAAACAATGGGTTATAGCCCATGTTTTTTGAAATTTTGAAAAAAAAAGTTATGCTCGTTTCTCATCATTTTGGACCATGGGCTATAGCCCATATCGTACGGCATACTATAGCGCACCGTTTTTCATCATTTTTGAGGATTTGAAAAAAATGACAAAATGACAAAAACGATGGGTTATAATATAGCCCATGTTTTTTGAAATTTTGAAAAAAAACAGTTAGCCTCGTTTCTCATCATTTTGGACCGTGGGCTATAGCCCATATCATACGGCATACTATAGCGCGCAGTTTTTCATCATTTTTGAGGATTTGAAAAAAATGACGAAATGACAAAAACGATGGGTTATAGCCCATGTTTTTTGAAATTTTGAAAAAAAAAGTTATGCTCGTTTCTCATCATTTTGGACCATGTGCTATAGCCCATATCGTACGGCATACTATAGCGCGCAGTTTTTCATCATTTTTGAAGATTTGAAAAAAATGACGAAATGACAAAAACGATGGGTTATAGCCCATGTTTTTTGAAACTTTGAAAAAAAAAGTTAGCCTCGTTTCTCATCATTTTGGACCGTGGGCTATAGCCCATATCATACGGCATACTATAGCGCGCAGTTTTTCATCATTTTTGAAGATTTGAAAAAAATGACGAAATGACAAAAACAATGGGTTATAGCCCATGTTTTTTGAAATTTTGAAAAAAAAAGTTATGCTCGTTTCTCATCATTTTGGACCATGGGCTATAGCCCATATCGTACGGCATACTATAGCGCACCGTTTTTCATCATTTTTGAGGATTTGAAAAAAATGACAAAATGACAAAAACGATGGGTTATAGCCCATGTTTTTTGAAACTTTGAAAAAAAAAGTTAGCCTCGTTTCTCATCATTTTGGACCGTGGGCTATAGCCCATATCATACGGCATACTATAGCGCGCAGTTTTTCATCATTTTTGAGGATTTGAAAAAAATGACGAAATGACAAAAACGATGGGTTATAGCCCATGTTTTTTGAAATTTTGAAAAAAAAAGTTATGCTCGTTTCTCATCATTTTGGACCATGGGCTATAGCCCATATCGTACGGCATACTATAGCGCGCAGTTTTTCATCATTTTTGAAGATTTGAAAAAAATGACGAAATGACAAAAACGATGGGTTATAGCCCATGTTTTTTGAAACTTTGAAAAAAAAAGTTAGCCTCGTTTCTCATCATTTTGGACCGTGGGCTATAGCCCATATCATACGGCATACTATAGCGCGCAGTTTTTCATCATTTTTGAAGATTTGAAAAAAATGACGAAATGACAAAAACAATGGGTTATAGCCCATGTTTTTTGAAATTTTGAAAAAAAAGAGTTATGCTCGTTTCTCATCATTTTGGACCATGGGCTATAGCCCATATCGTACGGCATACTATAGCGCACCGTTTTTCATCATTTTTGAGGATTTGAAAAAAATGACAAAATGACAAAAACGATGGGTTATAGCCCATGTTTTTTGAAACTTTGAAAAAAAAAGTTAGCCTCGTTTCTCATCATTTTGGACCGTGGGCTATAGCCCATATCGTACGGCATACTATAGCGCGCCGTTTTTCATCATTTTTGAGGATTTGAAAAAAATGACGAAATGACAAAAACGATGGGTTATAGCCCATGTTTTTTGAAATTTTGAAAAAAAAAGTTAGCCTCGTTTCTCATCATTTTGGACCGTGGGCTATAGCCCATATCATACGGCATACTATAGCGCGCAGTTTTTCATCATTTTTGAAGATTTGAAAAAAATGACGAAATGACAAAAACGATGGGTTATAGCCCATGTTTTTTGAAACTTTGAAAAAAAAAGTTAGCCTCGTTTCTCATCATTTTGGACCGTGGGCTATAGCCCATATCATACGGCATACTATAGCGCGCAGTTTTTCATCATTTTTGAAGATTTGAAAAAAATGACGAAATGACAAAAACAATGGGTTATAGCCCATGTTTTTTGAAATTTTGAAAAAAAAAGTTATGCTCGTTTCTCATCATTTTGGACCATGGGCTATAGCCCATATCGTACGGCATACTATAGCGCACCGTTTTTCATCATTTTTGAGGATTTGAAAAAAATGACAAAATGACAAAAACGATGGGTTATAGCCCATGTTTTTTGAAATTTTGAAAAAAAACAGTTAGCCTCGTTTCTCATCATTTTGGACCGTGGGCTATAGCCCATATCATACGGCATACTATAGCGCGCAGTTTTTCATCATTTTTGAGGATTTGAAAAAAATGACGAAATGACAAAAACGATGGGTTATAGCCCATGTTTTTTGAAATTTTGAAAAAAAAAGTTATGCTCGTTTCTCATCATTTTGGACCATGGGCTATAGCCCATATCGTACGGCATACTATAGCGCGCCGTTTTTCATCATTTTTGAGGATTTGAAAAAAATGACGAAAAGACAAAAACGATGGGTTATAGCCCATGTTTTTTGAAATTTTGAAAAAAAAAGTTATGCTCGTTTCTCATCATTTTGGACCATTGGCTATAGCCCATATCGTACGGCATACTATAGCGCGCCGTTTTTCATCATTTTTGAGGATTTGAAAAAAATGACGAAATGACAAAAACGATGGGTTATAGCCCATGTTTTTTGAAATTTTGAAAAAAAAAGTTATGCTCGTTTCTCATCATTTTGGACCGTGGGCTATAGCCCATATCATACGGCATACTATAGCGCGCAGTTTTTCATCATTTTTGAAGATTTGAAAAAAATGACGAAATGACAAAAACGATGGGTTATAGCCCATGTTTTTTGAAACTTTGAAAAAAAAAGTTAGCCTCGTTTCTCATCATTTTGGACCGTGGGCTATAGCCCATATCATACGGCATACTATAGCGCGCAGTTTTTCATCATTTTTGAAGATTTGAAAAAAATGACGAAATGACAAAAACAATGGGTTATAGCCCATGTTTTTTGAAATTTTGAAAAAAAAAGTTATGCTCGTTTCTCATCATTTTGGACCATGGGCTATAGCCCATATCGTACGGCATACTATAGCGCACCGTTTTTCATCATTTTTGAGGATTTGAAAAAAATGACAAAATGACAAAAACGATGGGTTATAGCCCATGTTTTTTGAAATTTTGAAAAAAAAAGTTATGCTCGTTTCTCATCATTTTGGACCGTGGGCTATAGCCCATATCATACGGCATACTATAGCGCGCAGTTTTTCATCATTTTTGAAGATTTGAAAAAAATGACGAAATGACAAAAACGATGGGTTATAGCCCATGTTTTTTGAAACTTTGAAAAAAAAAGTTAGCCTCGTTTCTCATCATTTTGGACCGTGGGCTATAGCCCATATCGTACGGCATACTATAGCGCGCCGTTTTTCATCATTTTTGAGGATTTGAAAAAAATGACGAAATGACAAAAACGATGGGTTATAGCCCATGTTTTTTGAAATTTTGAAAAAAAAAGTTAGCCTCGTTTCTCATCATTTTGGACCGTGGGCTATAGCCCATATCATACGGCATACTATAGCGCGCAGTTTTTCATCATTTTTGAAGATTTGAAAAAAATGACGAAATGACAAAAACGATGGGTTATAGCCCATGTTTTTTGAAACTTTGAAAAAAAAAGTTAGCCTCGTTTCTCATCATTTTGGACCGTGGGCTATAGCCCATATCATACGGCATACTATAGCGCGCAGTTTTTCATCATTTTTGAAGATTTGAAAAAAATGACGAAATGACAAAAACAATGGGTTATAGCCCATGTTTTTTGAAATTTTGAAAAAAAAAGTTATGCTCGTTTCTCATCATTTTGGACCATGGGCTATAGCCCATATCGTACGGCATACTATAGCGCACCGTTTTTCATCATTTTTGAGGATTTGAAAAAAATGACAAAATGACAAAAACGATGGGTTATAGCCCATGTTTTTTGAAACTTTGAAAAAAAAAGTTAGCCTCGTTTCTCATCATTTTGGACCGTGGGCTATAGCCCATATCGTACGGCATACTATAGCGCGCCGTTTTTCATCATTTTTGAGGATTTGAAAAAAATGACGAAATGACAAAAACGATGGGTTATAGCCCATGTTTTTTGAAATTTTGAAAAAAAAAGTTATGCTCGTTTCTCATCATTTTGGACCATGGGCTATAGCCCATATCGTACGGCATACTATAGCGCGCAGTTTTTCATCATTTTTGAAGATTTGAAAAAAATGACGAAATGACAAAAACAATGGGTTATAGCCCATGTTTTTTGAAATTTTGAAAAAAAAAGTTATGCTCGTTTCTCATCATTTTGGACCATGGGCTATAGCCCATATCGTACGGCATACTATAGCGCACCGTTTTTCATCATTTTTGAGGATTTGAAAAAAATGACAAAATGACAAAAACGATGGGTTATAATATAGCCCATGTTTTTTGAAATTTTGAAAAAAAACAGTTAGCCTCGTTTCTCATCATTTTGGACCGTGGGCTATAGCCCATATCATACGGCATACTATAGCGCGCAGTTTTTCATCATTTTTGAGGATTTGAAAAAAATGACGAAATGACAAAAACGATGGGTTATAGCCCATGTTTTTTGAAATTTTGAAAAAAAAAGTTATGCTCGTTTCTCATCATTTTGGACCATGTGCTATAGCCCATATCGTACGGCATACTATAGCGCGCAGTTTTTCATCATTTTTGAAGATTTGAAAAAAATGACGAAATGACAAAAACGATGGGTTATAGCCCATGTTTTTTGAAACTTTGAAAAAAAAAGTTAGCCTCGTTTCTCATCATTTTGGACCGTGGGCTATAGCCCATATCATACGGCATACTATAGCGCGCAGTTTTTCATCATTTTTGAAGATTTGAAAAAAATGACGAAATGACAAAAACAATGGGTTATAGCCCATGTTTTTTGAAATTTTGAAAAAAAAAGTTATGCTCGTTTCTCATCATTTTGGACCATGGGCTATAGCCCATATCGTACGGCATACTATAGCGCACCGTTTTTCATCATTTTTGAGGATTTGAAAAAAATGACAAAATGACAAAAACGATGGGTTATAGCCCATGTTTTTTGAAACTTTGAAAAAAAAAGTTAGCCTCGTTTCTCATCATTTTGGACCGTGGGCTATAGCCCATATCATACGGCATACTATAGCGCGCAGTTTTTCATCATTTTTGAGGATTTGAAAAAAATGACGAAATGACAAAAACGATGGGTTATAGCCCATGTTTTTTGAAATTTTGAAAAAAAAAGTTATGCTCGTTTCTCATCATTTTGGACCATGGGCTATAGCCCATATCGTACGGCATACTATAGCGCGCAGTTTTTCATCATTTTTGAAGATTTGAAAAAAATGACGAAATGACAAAAACGATGGGTTATAGCCCATGTTTTTTGAAACTTTGAAAAAAAAAGTTAGCCTCGTTTCTCATCATTTTGGACCGTGGGCTATAGCCCATATCATACGGCATACTATAGCGCGCAGTTTTTCATCATTTTTGAAGATTTGAAAAAAATGACGAAATGACAAAAACAATGGGTTATAGCCCATGTTTTTTGAAATTTTGAAAAAAAAGAGTTATGCTCGTTTCTCATCATTTTGGACCATGGGCTATAGCCCATATCGTACGGCATACTATAGCGCACCGTTTTTCATCATTTTTGAGGATTTGAAAAAAATGACAAAATGACAAAAACGATGGGTTATAGCCCATGTTTTTTGAAACTTTGAAAAAAAAAGTTAGCCTCGTTTCTCATCATTTTGGACCGTGGGCTATAGCCCATATCGTACGGCATACTATAGCGCGCCGTTTTTCATCATTTTTGAGGATTTGAAAAAAATGACGAAATGACAAAAACGATGGGTTATAGCCCATGTTTTTTGAAATTTTGAAAAAAAAAGTTAGCCTCGTTTCTCATCATTTTGGACCGTGGGCTATAGCCCATATCATACGGCATACTATAGCGCGCAGTTTTTCATCATTTTTGAAGATTTGAAAAAAATGACGAAATGACAAAAACGATGGGTTATAGCCCATGTTTTTTGAAACTTTGAAAAAAAAAGTTAGCCTCGTTTCTCATCATTTTGGACCGTGGGCTATAGCCCATATCATACGGCATACTATAGCGCGCAGTTTTTCATCATTTTTGAAGATTTGAAAAAAATGACGAAATGACAAAAACAATGGGTTATAGCCCATGTTTTTTGAAATTTTGAAAAAAAAAGTTATGCTCGTTTCTCATCATTTTGGACCATGGGCTATAGCCCATATCGTACGGCATACTATAGCGCACCGTTTTTCATCATTTTTGAGGATTTGAAAAAAATGACAAAATGACAAAAACGATGGGTTATAGCCCATGTTTTTTGAAATTTTGAAAAAAAACAGTTAGCCTCGTTTCTCATCATTTTGGACCGTGGGCTATAGCCCATATCATACGGCATACTATAGCGCGCAGTTTTTCATCATTTTTGAGGATTTGAAAAAATTGACGAAATGACAAAAACGATGGGTTATAGCCCATGTTTTTTGAAATTTTGAAAAAAAAAGTTATGCTCGTTTCTCATCATTTTGGACCATGGGCTATAGCCCATATCGTACGGCATACTATAGCGCGCCGTTTTTCATCATTTTTGAGGATTTGAAAAAAATGACGAAAAGACAAAAACGATGGGTTATAGCCCATGTTTTTTGAAATTTTGAAAAAAAAAGTTATGCTCGTTTCTCATCATTTTGGACCATTGGCTATAGCCCATATCGTACGGCATACTATAGCGCGCCGTTTTTCATCATTTTTGAGGATTTGAAAAAAATGACGAAATGACAAAAACGATGGGTTATAGCCCATGTTTTTTGAAATTTTGAAAAAAAAAGTTATGCTCGTTTCTCATCATTTTGGACCGTGGGCAATAGCCCATATCATACGGCATACTATAGCGCGCAGTTTTTCATCATTTTTGAAGATTTGAAAAAAATGACGAAATGACAAAAACGATGGGTTATAGCCCATGTTTTTTGAAACTTTGAAAAAAAAAGTTAGCCTCGTTTCTCATCATTTTGGACCGTGGGCTATAGCCCATATCATACGGCATACTATAGCGCGCAGTTTTTCATCATTTTTGAAGATTTGAAAAAAATGACGAAATGACAAAAACAATGGGTTATAGCCCATGTTTTTTGAAATTTTGAAAAAAAAAGTTATGCTCGTTTCTCATCATTTTGGACCATGGGCTATAGCCCATATCGTACGGCATACTATAGCGCGCCGTTTTTCATCATTTTTGAGGATTTGAAAAAAATGACGAAATGACAAAAACGATGGGTTATAGCCCATGTTTTTTGAAATTTTGAAAAAAAGAGTTATGCTCGTTTCTCATCATTTTGGACCGTGGGCTATAGCCCATATCATACGGCATACTATAGCGCGCAGTTTTTCATCATTTTTGAGGATTTGAAAAAAATGACGAAATGACAAAAACGATGGGTTATAGCCCATGTTTTTTGAAATTTTGAAAAAAAAAGTTATGCTCGTTTCTCATCATTTTGGACCATGGGCTATAGCCCATATCGTACGGCATACTATAGCGCGCCGTTTTTCATCATTTTTGAGGATTTGAAAAAAATGACGAAATGACAAAAACGATGGGTTATAGCCCATGTTTTTTGAAATTTTGAAAAAAAAAGTTATGCTCGTTTCTCATCATTTTGGACCATTGGCTATAGCCCATATCGTACGGCATACTATAGCGCGCCGTTTTTCATCATTTTTGAGGATTTGAAAAAAATGACGAAATGACAAAAACGATGGGTTATAGCCCATGTTTTTTGAAATTTTGAAAAAAAAGGTTATGCTCGTTTCTCATCATTTTGGACCGTGGGCTATAGCCCATATCATACGGCATACTATAGCGCGCAGTTTTTCATCATTTTTGAAGATTTGAAAAAAATGACGAAATGACAAAAACGATGGGTTATAGCCCATGTTTTTTGAAACTTTGAAAAAAAAAGTTAGCCTCGTTTCTCATCATTTTGGACCGTGGGCTATAGCCCATATCATACGGCATACTATAGCGCGCAGTTTTTCATCATTTTTGAAGATTTGAAAAAAATGACGAAATGACAAAAACAATGGGTTATAGCCCATGTTTTTTGAAATTTTGAAAAAAAAAGTTATGCTCGTTTCTCATCATTTTGGACCATGGGCTATAGCCCATATCGTACGGCATACTATAGCGCGCCGTTTTTCATCATTTTTGAGGATTTGAAAAAAATGACGAAATGACAAAAACGATGGGTTATAGCCCATGTTTTTTGAAATTTTGAAAAAAAGAGTTATGCTCGTTTCTCATCATTTTGGACCGTGGGCTATAGCCCATATCATACGGCATACTATAGCGCGCAGTTTTTCATCATTTTTGAGGATTTGAAAAAAATGACGAAATGACAAAAACGATGGGTTATAGCCCATGTTTTTTGAAATTTTGAAAAAAAAAGTTATGCTCGTTTCTCATCATTTTGGACCATGGGCTATAGCCCATATCGTACGGCATACTATAGCGCGCCGTTTTTCATCATTTTTGAGGATTTGAAAAAAATGACGAAATGACAAAAACGATGGGTTATAGCCCATGTTTTTTGAAATTTTGAAAAAAAAAGTTATGCTCGTTTCTCATCATTTTGGACCATTGGCTATAGCCCATATCGTACGGCATACTATAGCGCGCCGTTTTTCATCATTTTTGAGGATTTGAAAAAAATGACGAAATGACAAAAACGATGGGTTATAGCCCATGTTTTTTGAAATTTTGAAAAAAAAGGTTATGCTCGTTTCTCATCATTTTGGACCGTGGGCTATAGCCCATATCATACGGCATACTATAGCGCGCAGTTTTTCATCATTTTTGAAGATTTGAAAAAAATGACGAAATGACAAAAACGATGGGTTATAGCCCATGTTTTTTGAAACTTTGAAAAAAAAAGTTAGCCTCGTTTCTCATCATTTTGGACCGTGGGCTATAGCCCATATCATACGGCATACTATAGCGCGCAGTTTTTCATCATTTTTGAAGATTTGAAAAAAATGACGAAATGACAAAAACAATGGGTTATAGCCCATGTTTTTTGAAATTTTGAAAAAAAAAGTTATGCTCGTTTCTCATCATTTTGGACCATGGGCTATAGCCCATATCGTACGGCATACTATAGCGCACCATTTTTCATCATTTTTGAGGATTTGAAAAAAATGACAAAATGACAAAAACGATGGGTTATAGCCCATGTTTTTTGAAATTTAAAAAAAAAACAGTTAGCCTCGTTTCTCATCATTTTGGACCGTGGGCTATAGCCCATATCATACGGCATACTATAGCGCGCAGTTTTTCATCATTTTTGAGGATTTGAAAAAAATGACGAAATGACAAAAACGATGGGTTATAGCCCATGTTTTTTGAAATTTTGAAAAAAAAAGTTATGCTCGTTTCTCATCATTTTGGACCATGGGCTATAGCCCATATCGTACGGCATACTATAGCGCGCCGTTTTTCATCATTTTTGAGGATTTGAAAAAAATGACAAAATGACAAAATGATGGGTTATAGCCCATGTTTTTTGAAATTTTGGAAAAAAAAGTTAGCCTCGTTTCTCATCATTTTGGACCGTGGGCTATAGCCCATATCGTACGGCATACTATAACGCGCCGTTTTTCATCATTTTTGAGGATTTGAAAAAAATGACGAAATGACAAAAACGATGGGTTATAGCCCATGTTTTTTGAAATTTTGAAAAAAAAAGTTATCCTCGTTTCTCATCATTTTGGACCATTGGCTATAGCCCATATCGTACGGCATACTATAGCGCGCCGTTTTTCATCATTTTTGAGGATTTGAAAAAAATTACGAAATGACAAAAACGATGGGTTATAGCCCATGTTTTTTGAAATTTTGAAAAAAAAAGTTATGCTCGTTTCTCATCATTTTGGACCGTGGGCTATAGCCCATATCATACGGCATACTATAGCGCACAGTTTTTCATCATTTTTGAAGATTTGAAAAAAATGACGAAATGACAAAAACAATGGGTTATAGCCCATGTTTTTTGAAATTTTGAAAAAAAAAGTTATGCTCGTTTCTCATCATTTTGGACCATGGGCTATAGCCCATATCGTACGGCATACTATAGCGCACCGTTTTTCATCATTTTTGAGGATTTGAAAAAAATGACAAAATGACAAAAACGATGGGTTATAGCCCATGTTTTTTGAAAATTTGAAAAAAAACAGTTAGCCTCGTTTCTCATCATTTTGGACCGTGGGCTATAGCCCATATCATACGGCATACTATAGCGCGCAGTTTTTCATCATTTTTGAGGATTTGAAAAAAATGACGAAATGACAAAAACGATGGGTTATAGCCCATGTTTTTTGAAATTTTGAAAAAAAAAGTTATGCTCGTTTCTCATCATTTTGGACCATGGGCTATAGCCCATATCGTACGGCATACTATAGCGCGCCGTTTTTCATCATTTTTGAGGATTTGAAAAAAATGACGAAATGACAAAAACGATGGGTTATAGCCCATGTTTTTTGAAATTTTGAAAAAAAAAGTTATGCTCGTTTCTCATCATTTTGGACCATTGGCTATAGCCCATATCGTACGGCATACTATAGCGCGCCGTTTTTCATCATTTTTGAGGATTTGAAAAAAATGACGAAATGACAAAAACGATGGGTTATAGCCCATGTTTTTTGAAATTTTGAAAAAAAAAGTTATGCTCGTTTCTCATCATTTTGGACCATTGGCTATAGCCCATATCGTACGGCATACTATAGCGTGCCGTTTTTCATCATTTTTGAGGATTTGAAAAAAATGACGAAATGACAAAAACGATGGGTTATAGCCCATGTTTTTTGAAATTTTGAAAAAAAAAGTTATGCTCGTTTCTCATCATTTTGGACCATGGGCTATAGCCCATATCGTACGGCATACTATAGCGCGCCGTTTTTCATCATTTTTGAGGATTTGAAAAAAATGACAAAATGACAAAATGATGGGTTATAGCCCATGTTTTTTGAAATTTTGGAAAAAAAAGTTAGCCTCGTTTCTCATCATTTTGGACCGTGGGCTATAGCCCATATCGTACGGCATACTATAACGCGCCGTTTTTCATCATTTTTGAGGATTTGAAAAAAATGACGAAATGACAAAAACGATGGGTTATAGCCCATGTTTTTTGAAATTTTGAAAAAAAAAGTTATGCTCGTTTCTCATCATTTTGGACCATTGGCTATAGCCCATATCGTACGGCATACTATAGCGCGCCGTTTTTCATCATTTTTGAGGATTTGAAAAAAATTACGAAATGACAAAAACGATGGGTTATAGCCCATGTTTTTTGAAATTTTGAAAAAAAAAGTTATGCTCGTTTCTCATCATTTTGGACCGTGGGCTATAGCCCATATCATACGGCATACTATAGCGCACAGTTTTTCATCATTTTTGAAGATTTGAAAAAAATGACGAAATGACAAAAACAATGGGTTATAGCCCATGTTTTTTGAAATTTTGAAAAAAAAAGTTATGCTCGTTTCTCATCATTTTGGACCATGGGCTATAGCCCATATCGTACGGCATACTATAGCGCACCGTTTTTCATCATTTTTGAGGATTTGAAAAAAATGACAAAATGACAAAAACGATGGGTTATAGCCCATGTTTTTTGAAAATTTGAAAAAAAACAGTTAGCCTCGTTTCTCATCATTTTGGACCGTGGGCTATAGCCCATATCATACGGCATACTATAGCGCGCAGTTTTTCATCATTTTTGAGGATTTGAAAAAAATGACGAAATGACAAAAACGATGGGTTATAGCCCATGTTTTTTGAAATTTTGAAAAAAAAAGTTATGCTCGTTTCTCATCATTTTGGACCATGGGCTATAGCCCATATCGTACGGCATACTATAGCGCGCCGTTTTTCATCATTTTTGAGGATTTGAAAAAAATGACGAAATGACAAAAACGATGGGTTATAGCCCATGTTTTTTGAAATTTTGAAAAAAGAAGTTATGCTCGTTTCTCATCATTTTGGACCATTGGCTATAGCCCATATCGTACGGCATACTATAGCGCGCCGTTTTTCATCATTTTTGAGGATTTGAAAAAAATGACGAAATGACAAAAACGATGGGTTATAGCCCATGTTTTTTGAAATTTTGAAAAAAAAAGTTATGCTCGTTTCTCATCATTTTGGACCATTGGCTATAGCCCATATCGTACGGCATACTATAGCGCGCCGTTTTTCATCATTTTTGAGGATTTGAAAAAAATTACGAAATGACAAAAACGATGGGTTATAGCCCATGTTTTTTGAAATTTTGAAAAAAAAAGTTATGCTCGTTTCTCATCATTTTGGACCGTGGGCTATAGCCCATATCATACGGCATACTATAGCGCACAGTTTTTCATCATTTTTGAAGATTTGAAAAAAATGATGAAATGACAAAAACAATGGGTTATAGCCCATGTTTTTTGAAATTTTGAAAAAAAAAGTTATGCTCGTTTCTCATCATTTTGGACCATGGGCTATAGCCCATATCGTACGGCATACTATAGCGCACCGTTTTTCATCATTTTTGAGGATTTGAAAAAAATGACGAAATGACAAAAACGATGGGTTATAGCCCATGTTTTTTGAAATTTTGAAAAAAAAAGTTAGCCTCGTTTCTCATCATTTTGGACCGTGGGCTATAGCCCATATCGTACGGCATACTATAGCGCGCCGTTTTTCATCATTTTTGAGGATTTGAAAAAAATGACGAAATGACAAAAACGATGGGTTATAGCCCATGTTTTTTGAAATTTTGAAAAAAAAAGTTAGCCTCGTTTCTCATCATTTTGGACCGTGGGCTATAGCCCATATCATACGGCATACTATAGCGCGCAGTTTTTCATCATTTTTGAGGATTTGAAAAAAATGACGAAATGACAAAAACGATGGGTTATAGCCCATGTTTTTTGAAATTTTGAAAAAAAAAGTTATGCTCGTTTCTCATCATTTTGGACCATGGGCTATAGCCCATATCGTACGGCATACTATAGCGCGCCGTTTTTCATCATTTTTGAGGATTTGAAAAAAATGACAAAATGACAAAATGATGGGTTATAGCCCATGTTTTTTGAAATTTTGGAAAAAAAAGTTAGCCTCGTTTCTCATCATTTTGGACCGTGGGCTATAGCCCATATCGTACGGCATACTATAACGCGCCGTTTTTCATCATTTTTGAGGATTTGAAAAAAATGACGAAATGACAAAAACGATGGGTTATAGCCCATGTTTTTTGAAATTTTGAAAAAAAAAGTTATGCTCGTTTCTCATCATTTTGGACCATTGGCTATAGCCCATATCGTACGGCATACTATAGCGCGCCGTTTTTCATCATTTTTGAGGATTTGAAAAAAATTACGAAATGACAAAAACGATGGGTTATAGCCCATGTTTTTTGAAATTTTGAAAAAAAAAGTTATGCTCGTTTCTCATCATTTTGGACCGTGGGCTATAGCCCATATCATACGGCATACTATAGCGCACAGTTTTTCATCATTTTTGAAGATTTGAAAAAAATGACGAAATGACAAAAACAATGGGTTATAGCCCATGTTTTTTGAAATTTTGAAAAAAAAAGTTATGCTCGTTTCTCATCATTTTGGACCATGGGCTATAGCCCATATCGTACGGCATACTATAGCGCACCGTTTTTCATCATTTTTGAGGATTTGAAAAAAATGACAAAATGACAAAAACGATGGGTTATAGCCCATGTTTTTTGAAAATTTGAAAAAAAACAGTTAGCCTCGTTTCTCATCATTTTGGACCGTGGGCTATAGCCCATATCATACGGCATACTATAGCGCGCAGTTTTTCATCATTTTTGAGGATTTGAAAAAAATGACGAAATGACAAAAACGATGGGTTATAGCCCATGTTTTTTGAAATTTTGAAAAAAAAAGTTATGCTCGTTTCTCATCATTTTGGACCATGGGCTATAGCCCATATCGTACGGCATACTATAGCGCGCCGTTTTTCATCATTTTTGAGGATTTGAAAAAAATGACGAAATGACAAAAACGATGGGTTATAGCCCATGTTTTTTGAAATTTTGAAAAAAAAAGTTATGCTCGTTTCTCATCATTTTGGACCATTGGCTATAGCCCATATCGTACGGCATACTATAGCGCGCCGTTTTTCATCATTTTTGAGGATTTGAAAAAAATGACGAAATGACAAAAACGATGGGTTATAGCCCATGTTTTTTGAAATTTTGAAAAAAAAAGTTATGCTCGTTTCTCATCATTTTGGACCATTGGCTATAGCCCATATCGTACGGCATACTATAGCGCGCCGTTTTTCATCATTTTTGAGGATTTGAAAAAAATTACGAAATGACAAAAACGATGGGTTATAGCCCATGTTTTTTGAAATTTTGAAAAAAAAAGTTATGCTCGTTTCTCATCATTTTGGACCGTGGGCTATAGCCCATATCATACGGCATACTATAGCGCACAGTTTTTCATCATTTTTGAAGATTTGAAAAAAATGACGAAATGACAAAAACAATGGGTTATAGCCCATGTTTTTTGAAATTTTGAAAAAAAAAGTTATGCTCGTTTCTCATCATTTTGGACCATGGGCTATAGCCCATATCGTACGGCATACTATAGCGCACCGTTTTTCATCATTTTTGAGGATTTGAAAAAAATGACAAAATGACAAAAACGATAGGTTATAGCCCATGTTTTTTGAAATTTTGAAAAAAAACAGTTAGCCTCGTTTCTCATCATTTTGGACCGTGGGCTATAGCCCATATCATACGGCATACTATAGCGCGCAGTTTTTCATCATTTTTGAGGATTTGAAAAAAATGACGAAATGACAAAAACGATGGGTTATAGCCCATGTTTTTTGAAATTTTGAAAAAAAAAGTTATGCTCGTTTCTCATCATTTTGGACCATGGGCTATAGCCCATATCGTACGGCATACTATAGCGCGCCGTTTTTCATCATTTTTGAGGATTTGAAAAAAATGACGAAATGACAAAAACGATGGGTTATAGCCCATGTTTTTTGAAATTTTGAAAAAAAAAGTTATGCTCGTTTCTCATCATTTTGGACCATTGGCTATAGCCCATATCGTACGGCATACTATAGCGCGCCGTTTTTCATCATTTTTGAGGATTTGAAAAAAATGACGAAATGACAAAAACGATGGGTTATAGCCCATGTTTTTTGAAATTTTGAAAAAAAAAGTTAGCCTCGTTTCTCATCATTTTGGACCGTGGGCTATAGCCCATATCGTACGGCATACTATAGCGCGCCGTTTTTCATCATTTTTGAGGATTTGAAAAAAATGACGAAATGACAAAAACGATGGGTTATAGCCCATGTTTTTTTAAATTAAAAAAAAAAAAGTTAGCCTCGTTTCTCATCATTTTGGACCATGGGCTATAGCCCATATCGTACGGCATACTATAGCGCGCCGTTTTTCATCATTTTTGAGGATTTGAAAAAAATGACGAAAAGACAAAAACGATGGGTTATAGCCCATGTTTTTTGAAATTTTGAAAAAAAAAGTTATGCTCGTTTCTCATCATTTTGGACCATGGGCTATAGCCCATATCGTACGGCATACTATAGCGCACCGTTTTTCATCATTTTTGAGGATTTGAAAAAAATGACAAAATGACAAAAACGATGGGTTATAGCCCATGTTTTTTGAAATTTTGAAAAAAAACAGTTAGCCTCGTTTCTCATCATTTTGGACTGTGGGCTATAGCCCATATCATACGGCATACTATAGCGCGCAGTTTTTCATCATTTTTGTTGATTTGAAAAAAATGACGAAATGACAAAAACGATGGGTTATAGCCCATGTTTTTTGAAATTTTGAAAAAAAAAGTTCTGCTCGTTTCTCATCATTTTGGACCATGGGCTATAGCCCATATCGTACGGCATACTATAGCGCGCAGTTTTTCATCATTTTTGAGGATTTGAAAAAAATGACGAAATGACAAAAACGATGGGTTATAGCCCATGTTTTTTGAAATTTTGAAAAAAAAAGTTATGCTCGTTTCTCATCATTTTGGACCATGGGCTATAGCCCATATCGTACGGCATACTATAGCGCGCCGTTTTTCATCATTTTTGAGGATTTGAAAAAAATGACAAAATGACAAAATGATGGGTTATAGCCCATGTTTTTTGAAATTTTGGAAAAAAAAGTTAGCCTCGTTTCTCATCATTTTGGACCGTGGGCTATAGCCCATATCGTACGGCATACTATAACGCGCCGTTTTTCATCATTTTTGAGGATTTGAAAAAAATGACGAAATGACAAAAACGATGGGTTATAGCCCATGTTTTTTGAAATTTTGAAAAAAAAAGTTATGCTCGTTTCTCATCATTTTGGACCATTGGCTATAGCCCATATCGTACGGCATACTATAGCGCGCCGTTTTTCATCATTTTTGAGGATTTGAAAAAAATTACGAAATGACAAAAACGATGGGTTATAGCCCATGTTTTTTGAAATTTTGAAAAAAAAAGTTATGCTCGTTTCTCATCATTTTGGACCGTGGGCTATAGCCCATATCATACGGCATACTATAGCGCACAGTTTTTCATCATTTTTGAAGATTTGAAAAAAATGACGAAATGACAAAAACAATGGGTTATAGCCCATGTTTTTTGAAATTTTGAAAAAAAAAGTTATGCTCGTTTCTCATCATTTTGGACCATGGGCTATAGCCCATATCGTACGGCATACTATAGCGCACCGTTTTTCATCATTTTTGAGGATTTGAAAAAAATGACAAAATGACAAAAACGATGGGTTATAGCCCATGTTTTTTGAAAATTTGAAAAAAAACAGTTAGCCTCGTTTCTCATCATTTTGGACCGTGGGCTATAGCCCATATCATACGGCATACTATAGCGCGCAGTTTTTCATCATTTTTGAGGATTTGAAAAAAATGACGAAATGACAAAAACGATGGGTTATAGCCCATGTTTTTTGAAATTTTGAAAAAAAAAGTTATGCTCGTTTCTCATCATTTTGGACCATGGGCTATAGCCCATATCGTACGGCATACTATAGCGCGCCGTTTTTCATCATTTTTGAGGATTTGAAAAAAATGACGAAATGACAAAAACGATGGGTTATAGCCCATGTTTTTTGAAATTTTGAAAAAAAAAGTTATGCTCGTTTCTCATCATTTTGGACCATTGGCTATAGCCCATATCGTACGGCATACTATAGCGCGCCGTTTTTCATAATTTTTGAGGATTTGAAAAAAATGACGAAATGACAAAAACGATGGGTTATAGCCCATGTTTTTTGAAATTTTGAAAAAAAAAGTTATGCTCGTTTCTCATCATTTTGGACCATTGGCTATAGCCCATATCGTACGGCATACTATAGCGCGCCGTTTTTCATCATTTTTGAGGATTTGAAAAAAATTACGAAATGACAAAAACGATGGGTTATAGCCCATGTTTTTTGAAATTTTGAAAAAAAAAGTTATGCTCGTTTCTCATCATTTTGGACCGTGGGCTATAGCCCATATCATACGGCATACTATAGCGCACAGTTTTTCATCATTTTTGAAGATTTGAAAAAAATGACGAAATGACAAAAACAATGGGTTATAGCCCATGTTTTTTGAAATTTTGAAAAAAAAAGTTATGCTCGTTTCTCATCATTTTGGACCATGGGCTATAGCCCATATCGTACGGCATACTATAGCGCACCGTTTTTCATCATTTTTGAGGATTTGAAAAAAATGACAAAATGACAAAAACGATAGGTTATAGCCCATGTTTTTTGAAATTTTGAAAAAAAACAGTTAGCCTCGTTTCTCATCATTTTGGACCGTGGGCTATAGCCCATATCATACGGCATACTATAGCGCGCAGTTTTTCATCATTTTTGAGGATTTGAAAAAAATGACGAAATGACAAAAACGATGGGTTATAGCCCATGTTTTTTGAAATTTTGAAAAAAAAAGTTATGCTCGTTTCTCATCATTTTGGACCATGGGCTATAGCCCATATCGTACGGCATACTATAGCGCGCCGTTTTTCATCATTTTTGAGGATTTGAAAAAAATGACGAAATGACAAAAACGATGGGTTATAGCCCATGTTTTTTGAAATTTTGAAAAAAAAAGTTATGCTCGTTTCTCATCATTTTGGACCATTGGCTATAGCCCATATCGTACGGCATACTATAGCGCGCCGTTTTTCATCATTTTTGAGGATTTGAAAAAAATGACGAAATGACAAAAACGATGGGTTATAGCCCATGTTTTTTGAAATTTTGAAAAAAAAAGTTAGCCTCGTTTCTCATCATTTTGGACCGTGGGCTATAGCCCATATCGTACGGCATACTATAGCGCGCCGTTTTTCATCATTTTTGAGGATTTGAAAAAAATGACGAAATGACAAAAACGATGGGTTATAGCCCATGTTTTTTGAAATTTTGAAAAAAAAAGTTAGCCTCGTTTCTCATCATTTTGGACCGTGGGCTATAGCCCATATCGTACGGCATACTATAGCGCGCCGTTTTTCATCATTTTTGAGGATTTGAAAAAAATGACGAAATGACAAAAACGATGGGTTATAGCCCATGTTTTTTTAAATTAAAAAAAAAAAAGTTAGCCTCGTTTCTCATCATTTTGGACCATGGGCTATAGCCCATATCGTACGGCATACTATAGCGCGCCGTTTTTCATCATTTTTGAGGATTTGAAAAAAATGACGAAAAGACAAAAACGATGGGTTATAGCCCATGTTTTTTGAAATTTTGAAAAAAAAAGTTATGCTCGTTTCTCATCATTTTGGACCATGGGCTATAGCCCATATCGTACGGCATACTATAGCGCACCGTTTTTCATCATTTTTGAGGATTTGAAAAAAATGACAAAATGACAAAAACGATGGGTTATAGCCCATGTTTTTTGAAATTTTGAAAAAAAACAGTTAGCCTCGTTTCTCATCATTTTGGACTGTGGGCTATAGCCCATATCATACGGCATACTATAGCGCGCAGTTTTTCATCATTTTTGTTGATTTGAAAAAAATGACGAAATGACAAAAACGATGGGTTATAGCCCATGTTTTTTGAAATTTTGAAAAAAAAAGTTCTGCTCGTTTCTCATCATTTTGGACCATGGGCTATAGCCCATATCGTACGGCATACTATAGCGCGCCGTTTTTCATCATTTTTGAGGATTTGAAAAAAATGACGAAATGACAAAAACGATGGGTTATAGCCCATGTTTTTTGAAATTTTGAAAAAAAAAGTTATGCTCGTTTCTCATCATTTTGGACCATTGGCTATAGCCCATATCGTACGGCATACTATAGCGCGCCGTTTTTCATCATTTTTGAGGATTTGAAAAAAATGACGAAATGACAAATACGATGGGTTATAGCCCATGTTTTTTGAAATTTTGAAAAAAGAAGTTAGCCTCGTTTCTCATCATTTTGGACCGTGGGCTATAGCCCATATCATACGGCATACTATAGCGCGCAGTTTTTCATCATTTTTGAGGATTTGAAAAAAATGACGAAATGACAAAAACGATGGGTTATAGCCCATGTTTTTTGAAATTTTGAAAAAAAAAGTTAGCCTCGTTTCTCATCATTTTGGACCGTGGGCTATAGCCCATATCATACGGCATACTATAGCGCGCAGTTTTTCATCATTTTTGAAGATTTGAAAAAAATGACGAAATGACAAAAACGATGGGTTATAGCCCATGTTTTTTGAAACTTTGAAAAAAAAAGTTAGCCTCGTTTCTCATCATTTTGGACCGTGGGCTATAGCCCATATCATACGGCATACTATAGCGCGCAGTTTTTCATCATTTTTGAAGATTTGAAAAAAATGACGAAATGACAAAAACAATGGGTTATAGCCCATGTTTTTTGAAATTTTGGAAAAAAAAAATTATGCTCGTTTCTCATCATTTTGGACCATGGGCTATAGCCCATATCGTACGGCATACTATAGCGCACCGTTTTTCATCATTTTTGAGGATTTGAAAAAAATGACAAAATGACAAAAACGATGGGTTATAGCCCATGTTTTTTGAAATTTTGAAAAAAAACAGTTAGCCTCGTTTCTCATCATTTTGGACCGTGGGCTATAGCCCATATCATACGGCATACTATAGCGCGCAGTTTTTCATCATTTTTGTTGATTTGAAAAAAATGACGAAATGACAAAAACGATGGGTTATAGCCCATGTTTTTTGAAATTTTGAAAAAAAAAGTTCTGCTCGTTTCTCATCATTTTGGACCATGGGCTATAGCCCATATCGTATGGCATACTATAGCGCGCCGTTTTTCATCATTTTTGAGGATTTGAAAAAAATGACGAAATGACAAAAACGATGGGTTATAGCCCATGTTTTTTGAAATTTTGAAAAAAAAAGTTATGCAGTTTCTCATCATTTTGGACCATTGGCTATAGCCCATATCGTACGGCATACTATAGCGCGCCGTTTTTCATCATTTTTTGAGGATTTGAAAAAAATGACGAAATGACAAATACGATGGGTTATAGCCCATGTTTTTTGAAATTTTGAAAAAAAAAGTTAGCCTCGTTTCTCATCATTTTGGACCGTGGGCTATAGCCCATATCATACGGCATACTATAGCGCGCAGTTTTTCATCATTTTTGAAGATTTGAAAAAAATGACGAAATGACAAAAACGATGGGTTATAGCCCATGTTTTTTGAAATTTTGAAAAAAAAAGTTAGCCTCGTTTCTCATCATTTTGGACCGTGGGCTATAGCCCATATCATACGGCATACTATAGCGCGCAGTTTTTCATCATTTTAAGATTTGAAAAAAAAGACGAAATGACAAAAACGATGGGTTATAGCCCATGTTTTTTTTAATTTTGAAAAAAAAAGTTAGCCTCGTTTCTCATCATTTTGGACTGTGGGCTATAGCCCATATCATACGGCATACTATAGCGCGCAGTTTTTCATCATTTTTGAGGATTTGAAAAAAATGACGAAATGACAAAAACGATGGGTTATAGCCCATGTTTTTTGAAATTTTGAAAAAAAAAAGTTAGCCTCGTTTCTCATCATTTTGGACCGTGGGCTATAGCCCATATCATACGGCATACTATAGCGCGCAGTTTTTCATCATTTTAAGATTTGAAAAAAATGACGAAATGACAAAAACGATGGGTTATAGCCCATGTTTTTTTTAATTTTGAAAAAAAAAGTTAGCCTCGTTTCTCATCATTTTGGACTGTGGGCTATAGCCCATATCATACGGCATACTATAGCGCGCAGTTTTTCATCATTTTTGAGGATTTGAAAAAAATGACGAAATGACAAAAACGATGGGTTATAGCCCATGTTTTTTGAAATTTTGAAAAAAAAAGTTATGCTCGTTTCTCATCATTTTGGACCGTGGGCTATAGCCCATATCGTACGGCATACTATAGCGCGCCGTTTTTCATCATTTTTGAGGATTTGAAAAAAATGACGAAATGACAAAAACGATGGGTTATAGCCCATGTTTTTTGAAATTTTGAAAAAAAAAGTTAGCCTCGTTTCTCATCATTTTGGACCGTGGGCTATAGCCCATATCATACGGCATACTATAGCGCGCAGTTTTTCATCATTTTTGAAGATTTAAAAAAAATGACGAAATGACAAAAACGATGGGTTATAGCCCATGTTTTTTTAAACTTAAAAAAAAAAAGTTAGCCTCGTTTCTCATCATTTTGGACCGTGGGCTATAGCCCATATCATACGGCATACTATAGCGCGCAGTTTTTCATCATTTTTGAAGATTTGAAAAAAATGACGAAATGACAAAAACAATGGGTTATAACCCATGTTTTTTGAAATTTTGAAAAAAAAAGTTATGCTCGTTTCTCATCATTTTGGACCATGGGCTATAGCCCATATCGTACGGCATACTATAGCGCACCGTTTTTCATCATTTTTGAGGATTTGAAAAAAATGACAAAATGACAAAAACGATGGGTTATAGCCCATGTTTTTTGAAATTTTGAAAAAAAACAGTTAGCCTCGTTTCTCATCATTTTGGACCGTGGGCTATAGCCCATATCATACGGCATACTATAGCGCGCAGTTTTTCATCATTTTTGAGGATTTGAAAAAAATGACGAAATGACAAAAACGATGGGTTATAGCCCATGTTTTTTGAAATTTTGAAAAAAAAAGTTAGCCTCGTTTCTCATCATTTTGGACCGTGGGCTATAGCCCATATCGTACGGCATACTATAGCGCGCCGTTTTTCATCATTTTTGAGGATTTGAAAAAAATGACGAAATGACAAAAACGATGGGTTATAGCCCATGTTTTTTGAAATTTTGAAAAAAAAAGTTAGCCTCGTTTCTCATCATTTTGGACCGTGGGCTATAGCCCATATCATACGGCATACTATAGCGCGCAGTTTTTCATCATTTTTGAAGATTTGAAAAAAATGACGAAATGACAAAAACGATGGGTTATAGCCCATGTTTTTTGAAACTTTGAAAAAAAAAGTTAGCCTCGTTTCTCATCATTTTGGACCGTAGGCTATAGCCCATATCATACGGCATACTATAGCGCGCAGTTTTTCATCATTTTTGAGGATTTAAAAAAAATGACGAAATGACAAAAACGATGGGTTATAGCCCATGTTTTTTGAAATTTTGAAAAAAAAAGTTAGCCTCGTTTCTCATCATTTTGGACTGTGGGCTATAGCCCATATCATACGGCATACTATAGCGCGCAGTTTTTCATCATTTTGAGGATTTGAAAAAAATGACGAAATGACAAAAACGATGGGTTATAGCCCATGTTTTTTGAAATTTTGAAAAAAAAAGTTATGCTCGTTTCTCATCATTTTGGACCGTGGGCTATAGCCCATATCGTACGGCATACTATAGCGCGCCGTTTTTCATCATTTTTGAGGATTTGAAAAAAATGACGAAATGACAAAAACGATGGGTTATAGCCCATGTTTTTTGAAATTTTGAAAAAAAAAGTTAGCCTCGTTTCTCATCATTTTGGACCGTGGGCTATAGCCCATATCATACGGCATACTATAGCGCGCAGTTTTTCATCATTTTTGAAGATTTAAAAAAAATGACGAAATGACAAAAACGATGGGTTATAGCCCATGTTTTTTTAAACTTAAAAAAAAAAAGTTAGCCTCGTTTCTCATCATTTTGGACCGTGGGCTATAGCCCATATCATACGGCATACTATAGCGCGCAGTTTTTCATCATTTTTGAAGATTTGAAAAAAATGACGAAATGACAAAAACAATGGGTTATAACCCATGTTTTTTGAAATTTTGAAAAAAAAAGTTATGCTCGTTTCTCATCATTTTGGACCATGGGCTATAGCCCATATCGTACGGCATACTATAGCGCACCGTTTTTCATCATTTTTGAGGATTTGAAAAAAATGACAAAATGACAAAAACGATGGGTTATAGCCCATGTTTTTTGAAATTTTGAAAAAAAACAGTTAGCCTCGTTTCTCATCATTTTGGACCGTGGGCTATAGCCCATATCATACGGCATACTATAGCGCGCAGTTTTTCATCATTTTTGAGGATTTGAAAAAAATGACGAAATGACAAAAACGATGGGTTATAGCCCATGTTTTTTGAAATTTTGAAAAAAAAAGTTAGCCTCGTTTCTCATCATTTTGGACCGTGGGCTATAGCCCATATCGTACGGCATACTATAGCGCGCCGTTTTTCATCATTTTTGAGGATTTGAAAAAAATGACGAAATGACAAAAACGATGGGTTATAGCCCATGTTTTTTGAAATTTTGAAAAAAAAAGTTAGCCTCGTTTCTCATCATTTTGGACCGTGGGCTATAGCCCATATCATACGGCATACTATAGCGCGCAGTTTTTCATCATTTTTGAAGATTTGAAAAAAATGACGAAATGACAAAAACGATGGGTTATAGCCCATGTTTTTTGAAACTTTGAAAAAAAAAGTTAGCCTCGTTTCTCATCATTTTGGACCGTAGGCTATAGCCCATATCATACGGCATACTATAGCGCGCAGTTTTTCATCATTTTTGAAGATTTGAAAAAAATGACGAAATGACAAAAACAATGGGTTATAGCCCATGTTTTTTGAAATTTTGAAAAAAAAAGTTATGCTCGTTTCTCATCATTTTGGACCATGGGCTATAGCCCATATCGTACGGCATACTATAGCGCACCGTTTTTCATCATTTTTGAGGATTTGAAAAAAATGACAAAATGACAAAAACGATGGGTTATAGCCCATGTTTTTTGAAATTTTGAAAAAAAACAGTTAGCCTCGTTTCTCATCATTTTGGACCGTGGGCTATAGCCCATATCATACGGCATACTATAGCGCGCAGTTTTTCATCATTTTTGAGGATTTGAAAAAAATGACGAAATGACAAAAACGATGGGTTATAGCCCATGTTTTTTGAAATTTTGAAAAAAAAAGTTAGCCTCGTTTCTCATCATTTTGGACCGTGGGCTATAGCCCATATCATACGGCATACTATAGCGCGCAGTTTTTCATCATTTTTGAAGATTTGAAAAAAATGACGAAATGACAAAAACAATGGGTTATAGCCCATGTTTTTTGAAAATTTGAAAAAAAAAGTTATGCTCGTTTCTCATCATTTTGGACCATGGGCTATAGCCCATATCGTACGGCATACTATAGCGCACCGTTTTTCATCATTTTTGAGGATTTGAAAAAATGACAAAATGACAAAAACGATGGGTTATAGCCCATGTTTTTTGAAATTTTGAAAAAAAACAGTTAGCCTCGTTTCTCATCATTTTGGACCGTGGGCTATAGCCCATATCATACGGCATACTATAGCGCGCAGTTTTTCATCATTTTTGAGGATTTGAAAAAAATGACGAAATGACAAAAACGATGGGTTATAGCCCATGTTTTTTGAAATTTTGAAAAAAAAAGTTATGCTCGTTTCTCATCATTTTGGACCATGGGCTATAGCCCATATCGTACGGCATACTATAGCGCGCCGTTTTTCATCATTTTTGAGGATTTGAAAAAAATGACGAAATGACAAAAACGATGGGTTATAGCCCATGTTTTTTGAAATTTTGAAAAAAAAAGTTATGCTCGTTTCTCATCATTTTGGACCATTGGCTATAGCCCATATCGTACGGCATACTATAGCGCGCCGTTTTTCATCATTTTTTGAGGATTTGAAAAAAATGACGAAATGACAAATACGATGGGTTATAGCCCATGTTTTTTGAAATTTTGAAAAAAAAAGTTAGCCTCGTTTCTCATCATTTTGGACCGTGGGCTATAGCCCATATCATACGGCATACTATAGCGCGCAGTTTTTCATCATTTTTGAAGATTTTAAAAAAATGACGAAATGACAAAAACGATGGGTTATAGCCCATGTTTTTTGAAATTTTGAAAAAAAAAGTTAGCCTCGTTTCTCATCATTTTGGACCGTGGGCTATAGCCCATATCATACGGCATACTATAGCGCGCAGTTTTTCATCATTTTAAGATTTGAAAAAAAAGACGAAATGACAAAAACGATGGGTTATAGCCCATGTTTTTTTAAATTTTGAAAAAAAAAGTTAGCCTCGTTTCTCATCATTTTGGACTGTGGGCTATAGCCCATATCATACGGCATACTATAGCGCGCAGTTTTTCATCATTTTTGAGGATTTGAAAAAAATGACGAAATGACAAAAACGATGGGTTATAGCCCATGTTTTTTGAAATTTTGAAAAAAAAAGTTAGCCTCGTTTCTCATCATTTTGGACCGTGGGCTATAGCCCATATCATACGGCATACTATAGCGCGCAGTTTTTCATCATTTTTGAAGATTTGAAAAAAATGACGAAATGACAAAAACGATGGGTTATAGCCCATGTTTTTTGAAATTTTGAAAAAAAAAGTTAGCCTCGTTTCTCATCATTTTGGACCGTGGGCTATAGCCCATATCATACGGCATACTATAGCGCGCAGTTTTTCATCATTTTAAGATTTGAAAAAAATGACGAAATGACAAAAACGATGGGTTATAGCCCATGTTTTTTTAAATTTTGAAAAAAAAAGTTAGCCTCGTTTCTCATCATTTTGGACTGTGGGCTATAGCCCATATCATACGGCATACTATAGCGCGCAGTTTTTCATCATTTTTGAGGATTTGAAAAAAATGACGAAATGACAAAAACGATGGGTTATAGCCCATGTTTTTTGAAATTTTGAAAAAAAAAGTTATGCTCGTTTCTCATCATTTTGGACCGTGGGCTATAGCCCATATCGTACGGCATACTATAGCGCGCCGTTTTTCATCATTTTTGAGGATTTGAAAAAAATGACGAAATGACAAAAACGATGGGTTATAGCCCATGTTTTTTGAAATTTTGAAAAAAAAAGTTAGCCTCGTTTCTCATCATTTTGGACCGTGGGCTATAGCCCATATCATACGGCATACTATAGCGCGCAGTTTTTCATCATTTTTGAAGATTTGAAAAAAATGACGAAATGACAAAAACGATGGGTTATAGCCCATGTTTTTTGAAACTTAAAAAAAAAAAGTTAGCCTCGTTTCTCATCATTTTGGACCGTGGGCTATAGCCCATATCATACGGCATACTATAGCGCGCAGTTTTTCATCATTTTTGAAGATTTGAAAAAAATGACGAAATGACAAAAACAATGGGTTATAGCCCATGTTTTTTGAAATTTTGGAAAAAAAAGTTATGCTCGTTTCTCATCATTTTGGACCATGGGCTATAGCCCATATCGTACGGCATACTATAGCGCACCGTTTTTCATCATTTTTGAGGATTTGAAAAAAATGACAAAATGACAAAAACGATGGGTTATAGCCCATGTTTTTTGAAATTTTGAAAAAAAACAGTTAGCCTCGTTTCTCATCATTTTGGACCGTGGGCTATAGCCCATATCATACGGCATACTATAGCGCGCAGTTTTTCATCATTTTTGAGGATTTGAAAAAAATGACGAAATGACAAAAACGATGGGTTATAGCCCATGTTTTTTGAAATTTTGAAAAAAAAAGTTATGCTCGTTTCTCATCATTTTGGACCGTGGGCTATAGCCCATATCATACGGCATACTATAGCGCGCAGTTTTTCATCATTTTTGAAGATTTGAAAAAAATGACGAAATGACAAAAACGATGGGTTATAGCCCATGTTTTTTGAAACTTTGAAAAAAAAAGTTAGCCTCGTTTCTCATCATTTTGGACCGTGGGCTATAGCCCATATCGTACGGCATACTATAGCGCGCCGTTTTTCATCATTTTTGAGGATTTGAAAAAAATGACGAAATGACAAAAACGATGGGTTATAGCCCATGTTTTTTGAAATTTTGAAAAAAAAAGTTAGCCTCGTTTCTCATCATTTTGGACCGTGGGCTATAGCCCATATCATACGGCATACTATAGCGCGCAGTTTTTCATCATTTTTGAAGATTTGAAAAAAATGACGAAATGACAAAAACGATGGGTTATAGCCCATGTTTTTTGAAACTTTGAAAAAAAAAGTTAGCCTCGTTTCTCATCATTTTGGACCGTGGGCTATAGCCCATATCATACGGCATACTATAGCGCGCAGTTTTTCATCATTTTTGAAGATTTGAAAAAAATGACGAAATGACAAAAACAATCGGTTATAGCCCATGTTTTTTGAAACTTTGAAAAAAAAAGTTAGCCTCGTTTCTCATCATTTTGGACCGTGGGCTATAGCCCATATCGTACGGCATACTATAGCGCGCCGTTTTTCATCATTTTTGAGGATTTGAAAAAAATGACGAAATGACAAAAACGATGGGTTATAGCCCATGTTTTTTGAAATTTTGAAAAAAAAAGTTAGCCTCGTTTCTCATCATTTTGGACCGTGGGCTATAGCCCATATCATACGGCATACTATAGCGCGCAGTTTTTCATCATTTTTGAAGATTTGAAAAAAATGACGAAATGACAAAAACGATGGGTTATAGCCCATGTTTTTTGAAACTTTGAAAAAAAAAGTTAGCCTCGTTTCTCATCATTTTGGACCGTGGGCTATAGCCCATATCATACGGCATACTATAGCGCGCAGTTTTTCATCATTTTTGAAGATTTGAAAAAAATGACGAAATGACAAAAACAATCGGTTATAGCCCATGTTTTTTGAAACTTAAAAAAAAAAAGTTAGCCTCGTTTCTCATCATTTTGGACCGTGGGCTATAGCCCATATCATACGGCATACTATAGCGCGCAGTTTTTCATCATTTTTGAAGATTTTAAAAAAATGACGAAATGACAAAAACAATGGGTTATAGCCCATGTTTTTTGAAATTTTGAAAAAAAAAGTTATGCTCGTTTCTCATCATTTTGGACCATGGGCTATAGCCCATATCGTACGGCATACTATAGCGCACCGTTTTTCATCATTTTTGAGGATTTGAAAAAAATGACAAAATGACAAAAACGATGGGTTATAGCCCATGTTTTTTGAAATTTTGAAAAAAAAAGTTATGCTCGTTTCTCATCATTTTGGACCGTGGGCTATAGCCCATATCATACGGCATACTATAGCGCGCAGTTTTTCATCATTTTTGAAGATTTGAAAAAAATGACGAAATGACAAAAACGATGGGTTATAGCCCATGTTTTTTGAAACTTTGAAAAAAAAAGTTAGCCTCGTTTCTCATCATTTTGGACCGTGGGCTATAGCCCATATCATACGGCATACTATAGCGCGCAGTTTTTCATCATTTTTGAAGATTTGAAAAAAATGACGAAATGACAAAAACAATCGGTTATAGCCCATGTTTTTTGAAACTTTGAAAAAAAAAGTTAGCCTCGTTTCTCATCATTTTGGACCGTGGGCTATAGCCCATATCGTACGGCATACTATAGCGCGCCGTTTTTCATCATTTTTGAGGATTTGAAAAAAATGACGAAATGACAAAAACGATGGGTTATAGCCCATGTTTTTTGAAATTTTGAAAAAAAAAGTTAGCCTCGTTTCTCATCATTTTGGACCGTGGGCTATAGCCCATATCATACGGCATACTATAGCGCGCAGTTTTTCATCATTTTTGAAGATTTGAAAAAAATGACGAAATGACAAAAACGATGGGTTATAGCCCATGTTTTTTGAAACTTTGAAAAAAAAAGTTAGCCTCGTTTCTCATCATTTTGGACCGTGGGCTATAGCCCATATCATACGGCATACTATAGCGCGCAGTTTTTCATCATTTTTGAAGATTTGAAAAAAATGACGAAATGACAAAAACAATCGGTTATAGCCCATGTTTTTTGAAACTTAAAAAAAAAAAGTTAGCCTCGTTTCTCATCATTTTGGACCGTGGGCTATAGCCCATATCATACGGCATACTATAGCGCGCAGTTTTTCATCATTTTTGAAGATTTTAAAAAAATGACGAAATGACAAAAACAATGGGTTATAGCCCATGTTTTTTGAAATTTTGAAAAAAAAAGTTATGCTCGTTTCTCATCATTTTGGACCATGGGCTATAGCCCATATCGTACGGCATACTATAGCGCACCGTTTTTCATCATTTTTGAGGATTTGAAAAAAATGACAAAATGACAAAAACGATGGGTTATAGCCCATGTTTTTTGAAATTTTGAAAAAAAAAGTTATGCTCGTTTCTCATCATTTTGGACCGTGGGCTATAGCCCATATCATACGGCATACTATAGCGCGCAGTTTTTCATCATTTTTGAAGATTTGAAAAAAATGACGAAATGACAAAAACGATGGGTTATAGCCCATGTTTTTTGAAACTTTGAAAAAAAAAGTTAGCCTCGTTTCTCATCATTTTGGACCGTGGGCTATAGCCCATATCGTACGGCATACTATAGCGCGCCGTTTTTCATCATTTTTGAGGATTTGAAAAAAATGACGAAATGACAAAAACGATGGGTTATAGCCCATGTTTTTTGAAATTTTGAAAAAAAAAGTTAGCCTCGTTTCTCATCATTTTGGACCGTGGGCTATAGCCCATATCATACGGCATACTATAGCGCGCAGTTTTTCATCATTTTTGAAGATTTGAAAAAAATGACGAAATGACAAAAACGATGGGTTATAGCCCATGTTTTTTGAAACTTTGAAAAAAAAAGTTAGCCTCGTTTCTCATCATTTTGGACCGTGGGCTATAGCCCATATCATACGGCATACTATAGCGCGCAGTTTTTCATCATTTTTGAAGATTTGAAAAAAATGACGAAATGACAAAAACAATGGGTTATAGCCCATGTTTTTTGAAATTTTGAAAAAAAAAGTTATGCTCGTTTCTCATCATTTTGGACCATGGGCTATAGCCCATATCGTACGGCATACTATAGCGCACCGTTTTTCATCATTTTTGAGGATTTGAAAAAAATGACAAAATGACAAAAACGATGGGTTATAGCCCATGTTTTTTGAAACTTTGAAAAAAAAAGTTAGCCTCGTTTCTCATCATTTTGGACCGTGGGCTATAGCCCATATCGTACGGCATACTATAGCGCGCCGTTTTTCATCATTTTTGAGGATTTGAAAAAAATGACGAAATGACAAAAACGATGGGTTATAGCCCATGTTTTTTGAAATTTTGAAAAAAAAAGTTAGCCTCGTTTCTCATCATTTTGGACCGTGGGCTATAGCCCATATCATACGGCATACTATAGCGCGCAGTTTTTCATCATTTTTGAAGATTTGAAAAAAATGACGAAATGACAAAAACGATGGGTTATAGCCCATGTTTTTTGAAACTTTGAAAAAAAAAGTTAGCCTCGTTTCTCATCATTTTGGACCGTGGGCTATAGCCCATATCATACGGCATACTATAGCGCGCAGTTTTTCATCATTTTTGAAGATTTGAAAAAAATGACGAAATGACAAAAACAATGGGTTATAGCCCATGTTTTTTGAAATTTTGAAAAAAAAAGTTATGCTCGTTTCTCATCATTTTGGACCATGGGCTATAGCCCATATCGTACGGCATACTATAGCGCACCGTTTTTCATCATTTTTGAGGATTTGAAAAAAATGACAAAATGACAAAAACGATGGGTTATAGCCCATGTTTTTTGAAATTTTGAAAAAAAACAGTTAGCCTCGTTTCTCATCATTTTGGACCGTGGGCTATAGCCCATATCATACGGCATACTATAGCGCGCAGTTTTTCATCATTTTTGAGGATTTGAAAAAAATGACGAAATGACAAAAACGATGGGTTATAGCCCATGTTTTTTGAAATTTTGAAAAAAAAAGTTATGCTCGTTTCTCATCATTTTGGACCATGGGCTATAGCCCATATCGTACGGCATACTATAGCGCGCCGTTTTTCATCATTTTTGAGGATTTGAAAAAAAAAACGAAAAGACAAAAACGATGGGTTATAGCCCATGTTTTTTGAAATTTTGAAAAAAAAAGTTATGCTCGTTTCTCATCATTTTGGACCATTGGCTATAGCCCATATCGTACGGCATACTATAGCGCGCCGTTTTTCATCATTTTTGAGGATTTGAAAAAAATGACGAAATGACAAAAACGATGGGTTATAGCCCATGTTTTTTGAAATTTTGAAAAAAAAAGTTATGCTCGTTTCTCATCATTTTGGACCGTGGGCTATAGCCCATATCATACGGCATACTATAGCGCGCAGTTTTTCATCATTTTTGAAGATTTGAAAAAAATGACGAAATGACAAAAACAATGGGTTATAGCCCATGTTTTTTGAAATTTTGAAAAAAAAAGTTATGCTCGTTTCTCATCATTTTGGACCATGGGCTATAGCCCATATCGTACGGCATACTATAGCGCACCGTTTTTCATCATTTTTGAGGATTTGAAAAAAATGACAAAATGACAAAAACGATGGGTTATAATATAGCCCATGTTTTTTGAAATTTTGAAAAAAAACAGTTAGCCTCGTTTCTCATCATTTTGGACCGTGGGCTATAGCCCATATCATACGGCATACTATAGCGCGCAGTTTTTCATCATTTTTGAGGATTTGAAAAAAATGACGAAATGACAAAAACGATGGGTTATAGCCCATGTTTTTTGAAATTTTGAAAAAAAAAGTTATGCTCGTTTCTCATCATTTTGGACCATGGGCTATAGCCCATATCGTACGGCATACTATAGCGCGCAGTTTTTCATCATTTTTGAAGATTTGAAAAAAATGACGAAATGACAAAAACGATGGGTTATAGCCCATGTTTTTTGAAATTTTGAAAAAAAAAGTTATGCTCGTTTCTCATCATTTTGGACCGTGGGCTATAGCCCATATCGTACGGCATACTATAGCGCGCCGTTTTTCATCATTTTTGAGGATTTGAAAAAAATGACGAAATGACAAAAACGATGGGTTATAGCCCATGTTTTTTGAAATTTTGAAAAAAAAAGTTAGCCTCGTTTCTCATCATTTTGGACCGTGGGCTATAGCCCATATCATACGGCATACTATAGCGCGCAGTTTTTCATCATTTTTGAAGATTTGAAAAAAATGACGAAATGACAAAAACGATGGGTTATAGCCCATGTTTTTTGAAACTTTGAAAAAAAAAGTTAGCCTCGTTTCTCATCATTTTGGACCGTGGGCTATAGCCCATATCATACGGCATACTATAGCGCGCAGTTTTTCATCATTTTTGAAGATTTGAAAAAAATGACGAAATGACAAAAACAATGGGTTATAGCCCATGTTTTTTGAAATTTTGAAAAAAAAAGTTATGCTCGTTTCTCATCATTTTGGACCATGGGCTATAGCCCATATCGTACGGCATACTATAGCGCACCGTTTTTCATCATTTTTGAGGATTTGAAAAAAATGACAAAATGACAAAAACGATGGGTTATAGCCCATGTTTTTTGAAACTTTGAAAAAAAAAGTTAGCCTCGTTTCTCATCATTTTGGACCGTGGGCTATAGCCCATATCGTACGGCATACTATAGCGCGCCGTTTTTCATCATTTTTGAGGATTTGAAAAAAATGACGAAATGACAAAAACGATGGGTTATAGCCCATGTTTTTTGAAATTTTGAAAAAAAAAGTTAGCCTCGTTTCTCATCATTTTGGACCGTGGGCTATAGCCCATATCATACGGCATACTATAGCGCGCAGTTTTTCATCATTTTTGAAGATTTGAAAAAAATGACGAAATGACAAAAACGATGGGTTATAGCCCATGTTTTTTGAAACTTTGAAAAAAAAAGTTAGCCTCGTTTCTCATCATTTTGGACCGTGGGCTATAGCCCATATCATACGGCATACTATAGCGCGCAGTTTTTCATCATTTTTGAAGATTTGAAAAAAATGACGAAATGACAAAAACAATGGGTTATAGCCCATGTTTTTTGAAATTTTGAAAAAAAAAGTTATGCTCGTTTCTCATCATTTTGGACCATGGGCTATAGCCCATATCGTACGGCATACTATAGCGCACCGTTTTTCATCATTTTTGAGGATTTGAAAAAAATGACAAAATGACAAAAACGATGGGTTATAGCCCATGTTTTTTGAAATTTTGAAAAAAAACAGTTAGCCTCGTTTCTCATCATTTTGGACCGTGGGCTATAGCCCATATCATACGGCATACTATAGCGCGCAGTTTTTCATCATTTTTGAGGATTTGAAAAAAATGACGAAATGACAAAAACGATGGGTTATAGCCCATGTTTTTTGAAATTTTGAAAAAAAAAAGTTATGCTCGTTTCTCATCATTTTGGACCATGGGCTATAGCCCATATCGTACGGCATACTATAGCGCGCCGTTTTTCATCATTTTTGAGGATTTGAAAAAAAAAACGAAAAGACAAAAACGATGGGTTATAGCCCATGTTTTTTGAAATTTTGAAAAAAAAAGTTATGCTCGTTTCTCATCATTTTGGACCATTGGCTATAGCCCATATCGTACGGCATACTATAGCGCGCCGTTTTTCATCATTTTTGAGGATTTGAAAAAAATGACGAAATGACAAAAACGATGGGTTATAGCCCATGTTTTTTGAAATTTTGAAAAAAAAAGTTATGCTCGTTTCTCATCATTTTGGACCGTGGGCTATAGCCCATATCATACGGCATACTATAGCGCGCAGTTTTTCATCATTTTTGAAGATTTGAAAAAAATGACGAAATGACAAAAACAATGGGTTATAGCCCATGTTTTTTGAAATTTTGAAAAAAAAAGTTATGCTCGTTTCTCATCATTTTGGACCATGGGCTATAGCCCATATCGTACGGCATACTATAGCGCACCGTTTTTCATCATTTTTGAGGATTTGAAAAAAATGACAAAATGACAAAAACGATGGGTTATAATATAGCCCATGTTTTTTGAAATTTTGAAAAAAAACAGTTAGCCTCGTTTCTCATCATTTTGGACCGTGGGCTATAGCCCATATCATACGGCATACTATAGCGCGCAGTTTTTCATCATTTTTGAGGATTTGAAAAAAATGACGAAATGACAAAAACGATGGGTTATAGCCCATGTTTTTTGAAATTTTGAAAAAAAAAGTTATGCTCGTTTCTCATCATTTTGGACCATGGGCTATAGCCCATATCGTACGGCATACTATAGCGCGCAGTTTTTCATCATTTTTGAAGATTTGAAAAAAATGACGAAATGACAAAAACGATGGGTTATAGCCCATGTTTTTTGAAACTTTGAAAAAAAAAGTTAGCCTCGTTTCTCATCATTTTGGACCGTGGGCTATAGCCCATATCATACGGCATACTATAGCGCGCAGTTTTTCATCATTTTTGAAGATTTTAAAAAAATGACGAAATGACAAAAACGATGGGTTATAGCCCATGTTTTTTGAAATTTTGAAAAAAAAAGTTATGCTCGTTTCTCATCATTTTGGACCATGGGCTATAGCCCATATCGTACGGCATACTATAGCGCGCAGTTTTTCATCATTTTTGAAGATTTGAAAAAAATGACGAAATGACAAAAACGATGGGTTATAGCCCATGTTTTTTGAAACTTTGAAAAAAAAAGTTAGCCTCGTTTCTCATCATTTTGGACCGTGGGCTATAGCCCATATCATACGGCATACTATAGCGCGCAGTTTTTCATCATTTTTGAAGATTTGAAAAAAATGACGAAATGACAAAAACAATGGGTTATAGCCCATGTTTTTTGAAATTTTGAAAAAAAAGAGTTATGCTCGTTTCTCATCATTTTGGACCATGGGCTATAGCCCATATCGTACGGCATACTATAGCGCACCGTTTTTCATCATTTTTGAGGATTTGAAAAAAATGACAAAATGACAAAAACGATGGGTTATAGCCCATGTTTTTTGAAACTTTGAAAAAAAAAGTTAGCCTCGTTTCTCATCATTTTGGACCGTGGGCTATAGCCCATATCGTACGGCATACTATAGCGCGCCGTTTTTCATCATTTTTGAGGATTTGAAAAAAATGACGAAATGACAAAAACGATGGGTTATAGCCCATGTTTTTTGAAATTTTGAAAAAAAAAGTTAGCCTCGTTTCTCATCATTTTGGACCGTGGGCTATAGCCCATATCATACGGCATACTATAGCGCGCAGTTTTTCATCATTTTTGAAGATTTGAAAAAAATGACGAAATGACAAAAACGATGGGTTATAGCCCATGTTTTTTGAAACTTTGAAAAAAAAAGTTAGCCTCGTTTCTCATCATTTTGGACCGTGGGCTATAGCCCATATCATACGGCATACTATAGCGCGCAGTTTTTCATCATTTTTGAAGATTTGAAAAAAATGACGAAATGACAAAAACAATGGGTTATAGCCCATGTTTTTTGAAATTTTGAAAAAAAAAGTTATGCTCGTTTCTCATCATTTTGGACCATGGGCTATAGCCCATATCGTACGGCATACTATAGCGCACCGTTTTTCATCATTTTTGAGGATTTGAAAAAAATGACAAAATGACAAAAACGATGGGTTATAGCCCATGTTTTTTGAAATTTTGAAAAAAAACAGTTAGCCTCGTTTCTCATCATTTTGGACCGTGGGCTATAGCCCATATCATACGGCATACTATAGCGCGCAGTTTTTCATCATTTTTGAGGATTTGAAAAAAATGACGAAATGACAAAAACGATGGGTTATAGCCCATGTTTTTTGAAATTTTGAAAAAAAAAGTTATGCTCGTTTCTCATCATTTTGGACCATGGGCTATAGCCCATATCGTACGGCATACTATAGCGCGCCGTTTTTCATCATTTTTGAGGATTTGAAAAAAATGACGAAAAGACAAAAACGATGGGTTATAGCCCATGTTTTTTGAAATTTTGAAAAAAAAAGTTATGCTCGTTTCTCATCATTTTGGACCATTGGCTATAGCCCATATCGTACGGCATACTATAGCGCGCCGTTTTTCATCATTTTTGAGGATTTGAAAAAAATGACGAAATGACAAAAACGATGGGTTATAGCCCATGTTTTTTGAAATTTTGAAAAAAAAAGTTATGCTCGTTTCTCATCATTTTGGACCGTGGGCTATAGCCCATATCATACGGCATACTATAGCGCGCAGTTTTTCATCATTTTTGAAGATTTTAAAAAAATGACGAAATGACAAAAACGATGGGTTATAGCCCATGTTTTTTGAAACTTTGAAAAAAAAAGTTAGCCTCGTTTCTCATCATTTTGGACCGTGGGCTATAGCCCATATCATACGGCATACTATAGCGCGCAGTTTTTCATCATTTTTGAAGATTTGAAAAAAATGACGAAATGACAAAAACAATGGGTTATAGCCCATGTTTTTTGAAATTTTGAAAAAAAAAGTTATGCTCGTTTCTCATCATTTTGGACCATGGGCTATAGCCCATATCGTACGGCATACTATAGCGCGCCGTTTTTCATCATTTTTGAGGATTTGAAAAAAATGACGAAATGACAAAAACGATGGGTTATAGCCCATGTTTTTTGAAATTTTGAAAAAAAGAGTTATGCTCGTTTCTCATCATTTTGGACCGTGGGCTATAGCCCATATCATACGGCATACTATAGCGCGCAGTTTTTCATCATTTTTGAGGATTTGAAAAAAATGACGAAATGACAAAAACGATGGGTTATAGCCCATGTTTTTTGAAATTTTGAAAAAAAAAGTTATGCTCGTTTCTCATCATTTTGGACCATGGGCTATAGCCCATATCGTACGGCATACTATAGCGCGCCGTTTTTCATCATTTTTGAGGATTTGAAAAAAATGACGAAATGACAAAAACGATGGGTTATAGCCCATGTTTTTTGAAATTTTGAAAAAAAAAGTTATGCTCGTTTCTCATCATTTTGGACCATTGGCTATAGCCCATATCGTACGGCATACTATAGCGCGCCGTTTTTCATCATTTTTGAGGATTTGAAAAAAATGACGAAATGACAAAAACGATGGGTTATAGCCCATGTTTTTTGAAATTTTGAAAAAAAAGGTTATGCTCGTTTCTCATCATTTTGGACCGTGGGCTATAGCCCATATCATACGGCATACTATAGCGCGCAGTTTTTCATCATTTTTGAAGATTTGAAAAAAATGACGAAATGACAAAAACGATGGGTTATAGCCCATGTTTTTTGAAATTTTGAAAAAAAAAGTTATGCTCGTTTCTCATCATTTTGGACCATGGGCTATAGCCCATATCGTACGGCATACTATAGCGCGCCGTTTTTCATCATTTTTGAGGATTTGAAAAAAATGACGAAATGACAAAAACGATGGGTTATAGCCCATGTTTTTTGAAATTTTGAAAAAAAAAGTTATGCTCGTTTCTCATCATTTTGGACCATTGGCTATAGCCCATATCGTACGGCATACTATAGCGCGCCGTTTTTCATCATTTTTGAGGATTTGAAAAAAATGACGAAATGACAAAAACGATGGGTTATAGCCCATGTTTTTTGAAATTTTGAAAAAAAAGGTTATGCTCGTTTCTCATCATTTTGGACCGTGGGCTATAGCCCATATCATACGGCATACTATAGCGCGCAGTTTTTCATCATTTTTGAAGATTTGAAAAAAATGACGAAATGACAAAAACGATGGGTTATAGCCCATGTTTTTTGAAACTTTGAAAAAAAAAGTTAGCCTCGTTTCTCATCATTTTGGACCGTGGGCTATAGCCCATATCATACGGCATACTATAGCGCGCAGTTTTTCATCATTTTTGAAGATTTGAAAAAAATGACGAAATGACAAAAACAATGGGTTATAGCCCATGTTTTTTGAAATTTTGAAAAAAAAAGTTATGCTCGTTTCTCATCATTTTGGACCATGGGCTATAGCCCATATCGTACGGCATACTATAGCGCACCATTTTTCATCATTTTTGAGGATTTGAAAAAAATGACAAAATGACAAAAACGATGGGTTATAGCCCATGTTTTTTGAAATTTAAAAAAAAAACAGTTAGCCTCGTTTCTCATCATTTTGGACCGTGGGCTATAGCCCATATCATACGGCATACTATAGCGCGCAGTTTTTCATCATTTTTGAGGATTTGAAAAAAATGACGAAATGACAAAAACGATGGGTTATAGCCCATGTTTTTTGAAATTTTGAAAAAAAAAGTTATGCTCGTTTCTCATCATTTTGGACCATGGGCTATAGCCCATATCGTACGGCATACTATAGCGCGCCGTTTTTCATCATTTTTGAGGATTTGAAAAAAATGACAAAATGACAAAATGATGGGTTATAGCCCATGTTTTTTGAAATTTTGGAAAAAAAAGTTAGCCTCGTTTCTCATCATTTTGGACCGTGGGCTATAGCCCATATCGTACGGCATACTATAACGCGCCGTTTTTCATCATTTTTGAGGATTTGAAAAAAATGACGAAATGACAAAAACAATGGGTTATAGCCCATGTTTTTTGAAACTTTGAAAAAAAAAGTTAGCCTCGTTTCTCATCATTTTGGACCGTGGGCTATAGCCCATATCATACGGCATACTATAGCGCGCAGTTTTTCATCATTTTTGAAGATTTGAAAAAAATGACGAAATGACAAAAACAATGGGTTATAGCCCATGTTTTTTGAAATTTTAAAAAAAAAGTTATGCTCGTTTCTCATCATTTTGGACCATGGGCTATAGCCCATATCGTACGGCATACTATAGCGCACCGTTTTTCATCATTTTTGAGGATTTGAAAAAAATGACAAAATGACAAAAACGATGGGTTATAGCCCATGTTTTTTGAAATTTTGAAAAAAAACAGTTAGCCTCGTTTCTCATCATTTTGGACCGTGGGCTATAGCCCATATCATACGGCATACTATAGCGCGCAGTTTTTCATCATTTTTGAGGATTTGAAAAAAATGACGAAATGACAAAAACGATGGGTTATAGCCCATGTTTTTTGAAATTTTGAAAAAAAAAGTTATGCTCGTTTCTCATCATTTTGGACCATGGGCTATAGCCCATATCGTACGGCATACTATAGCGCGCCGTTTTTCATCATTTTTGAGGATTTGAAAAAAATGACGAAAAGACAAAAACGATGGGTTATAGCCCATGTTTTTTGAAATTTAAAAAAAAAACAGTTAGCCTCGTTTCTCATCATTTTGGACCGTGGGCTATAGCCCATATCATACGGCATACTATAGCGCGCAGTTTTTCATCATTTTTGAGGATTTGAAAAAAATGACGAAATGACAAAAACGATGGGTTATAGCCCATGTTTTTTGAAATTTTGAAAAAAAAAGTTATGCTCGTTTCTCATCATTTTGGACCATGGGCTATAGCCCATATCGTACGGCATACTATAGCGCGCCGTTTTTCATCATTTTTGAGGATTTGAAAAAAATGACAAAATGACAAAATGATGGGTTATAGCCCATGTTTTTTGAAATTTTGGAAAAAAAAGTTAGCCTCGTTTCTCATCATTTTGGACCGTGGGCTATAGCCCATATCGTACGGCATACTATAACGCGCCGTTTTTCATCATTTTTGAGGATTTGAAAAAAATTACGAAATGACAAAAACAATGGGTTATAGCCCATGTTTTTTGAAACTTTGAAAAAAAAAGTTAGCCTCGTTTCTCATCATTTTGGACCGTGGGCTATAGCCCATATCATACGGCATACTATAGCGCGCAGTTTTTCATCATTTTTGAAGATTTGAAAAAAATGACGAAATGACAAAAACAATGGGTTATAGCCCATGTTTTTTGAAATTTTGAAAAAAAAAGTTATGCTCGTTTCTCATCATTTTGGACCATGGGCTATAGCCCATATCGTACGGCATACTATAGCGCACCGTTTTTCATCATTTTTGAGGATTTGAAAAAAATGACAAAATGACAAAAACGATGGGTTATAGCCCATGTTTTTTGAAATTTTGAAAAAAAACAGTTAGCCTCGTTTCTCATCATTTTGGACCGTGGGCTATAGCCCATATCATACGGCATACTATAGCGCGCAGTTTTTCATCATTTTTGAGGATTTGAAAAAAATGACGAAATGACAAAAACGATGGGTTATAGCCCATGTTTTTTGAAATTTTGAAAAAAAAAGTTATGCTCGTTTCTCATCATTTTGGACCATGGGCTATAGCCCATATCGTACGGCATACTATAGCGCGCCGTTTTTCATCATTTTTGAGGATTTGAAAAAAATGACGAAAAGACAAAAACGATGGGTTATAGCCCATGTTTTTTGAAATTTTGAAAAAAAAAGTTATGCTCGTTTCTCATCATTTTGGACCATTGGCTATAGCCCATATCGTACGGCATACTATAGCGCGCCGTTTTTCATCATTTTTGAGGATTTGAAAAAAATGACGAAATGACAAAAACGATGGGTTATAGCCCATGTTTTTTGAAATTTTGAAAAAAAAGGTTATGCTCGTTTCTCATCATTTTGGACCGTGGGCTATAGCCCATATCATACGGCATACTATAGCGCGCAGTTTTTCATCATTTTTGAAGATTTGAAAAAAATGACGAAATGACAAAAACGATGGGTTATAGCCCATGTTTTTTGAAACTTTGAAAAAAAAAAGTTAGCCTCGTTTCTCATCATTTTGGACCGTGGGCTATAGCCCATATCATACGGCATACTATAGCGCGCAGTTTTTCATCATTTTTGAAGATTTGAAAAAAATGACGAAATGACAAAAACAATGGGTTATAGCCCATGTTTTTTGAAATTTTGAAAAAAAAAGTTATGCTCGTTTCTCATCATTTTGGACCATGGGCTATAGCCCATATCGTACGGCATACTATAGCGCACCATTTTTCATCATTTTTGAGGATTTGAAAAAAATGACAAAATGACAAAAACGATGGGTTATAGCCCATGTTTTTTGAAATTTAAAAAAAAAACAGTTAGCCTCGTTTCTCATCATTTTGGACCGTGGGCTATAGCCCATATCATACGGCATACTATAGCGCGCAGTTTTTCATCATTTTTGAGGATTTGAAAAAAATGACGAAATGACAAAAACGATGGGTTATAGCCCATGTTTTTTGAAATTTTGAAAAAAAAAGTTATGCTCGTTTCTCATCATTTTGGACCATGGGCTATAGCCCATATCGTACGGCATACTATAGCGCGCCGTTTTTCATCATTTTTGAGGATTTGAAAAAAATGACAAAATGACAAAATGATGGGTTATAGCCCATGTTTTTTGAAATTTTGGAAAAAAAAGTTAGCCTCGTTTCTCATCATTTTGGACCGTGGGCTATAGCCCATATCGTACGGCATACTATAACGCGCCGTTTTTCATCATTTTTGAGGATTTGAAAAAAATGACGAAATGACAAAAACGATGGGTTATAGCCCATGTTTTTTGAAATTTTGAAAAAAAAAGTTATGCTCGTTTCTCATCATTTTGGACCATTGGCTATAGCCCATATCGTACGGCATACTATAGCGCGCCGTTTTTCATCATTTTTGAGGATTTGAAAAAAATTACGAAATGACAAAAACGATGGGTTATAGCCCATGTTTTTTGAAATTTTGAAAAAAAAAGTTATGCTCGTTTCTCATCATTTTGGACCATGGGCTATAGCCCATATCGTACGGCATACTATAGCGCACCGTTTTTCATCATTTTTGAGGATTTGAAAAAAATGACAAAATGACAAAAACGATGGGTTATAGCCCATGTTTTTTGAAATTTTGAAAAAAAAACAGTTAGCCTCGTTTCTCATCATTTTGGACCGTGGGCTATAGCCCATATCATACGGCATACTATAGCGCGCAGTTTTTCATCATTTTTGAGGATTTGAAAAAAATGACGAAATGACAAAAACGATGGGTTATAGCCCATGTTTTTTGAAATTTTGAAAAAAAAAGTTATGCTCGTTTCTCATCATTTTGGACCATGGGCTATAGCCCATATCGTACGGCATACTATAGCGCGCCGTTTTTCATCATTTTTGAGGATTTGAAAAAAATGACGAAATGACAAAAACGATGGGTTATAGCCCATGTTTTTTGAAATTTTGAAAAAAAAAGTTATGCTCGTTTCTCATCATTTTGGACCATTGGCTATAGCCCATATCGTACGGCATACTATAGCGCGCCGTTTTTCATCATTTTTGAGGATTTGAAAAAAATGACGAAATGACAAAAACGATGGGTTATAGCCCATGTTTTTTGAAATTTTGAAAAAAAAAGTTATGCTCGTTTCTCATCATTTTGGACCATTGGCTATAGCCCATATCGTACGGCATACTATAGCGCGCCGTTTTTCATCATTTTTGAGGATTTGAAAAAAATTACGAAATGACAAAAACGATGGGTTATAGCCCATGTTTTTTGAAATTTTGAAAAAAAAAGTTATGCTCGTTTCTCATCATTTTGGACCGTGGGCTATAGCCCATATCATACGGCATACTATAGCGCACAGTTTTTCATCATTTTTGAAGATTTGAAAAAAATGACGAAATGACAAAAACAATGGGTTATAGCCCATGTTTTTTGAAATTTTGAAAAAAAAAGTTATGCTCGTTTCTCATCATTTTGGACCATGGGCTATAGCCCATATCGTACGGCATACTATAGCGCACCGTTTTTCATCATTTTTGAGGATTTGAAAAAAATGACAAAATGACAAAAACGATGGGTTATAGCCCATGTTTTTTGAAATTTTGAAAAAAAACAGTTAGCCTCGTTTCTCATCATTTTGGACCGTGGGCTATAGCCCATATCATACGGCATACTATAGCGCGCAGTTTTTCATCATTTTTGAGGATTTGAAAAAAATGACGAAATGACAAAAACGATGGGTTATAGCCCATGTTTTTTGAAATTTTGAAAAAAAAAGTTATGCTCGTTTCTCATCATTTTGGACCATGGGCTATAGCCCATATCGTACGGCATACTATAGCGCGCCGTTTTTCATCATTTTTGAGGATTTGAAAAAAATGACGAAATGACAAAAACGATGGGTTATAGCCCATGTTTTTTGAAATTTTGAAAAAAAAAGTTATGCTCGTTTCTCATCATTTTGGACCATTGGCTATAGCCCATATCGTACGGCATACTATAGCGCGCCGTTTTTCATCATTTTTGAGGATTTGAAAAAAATGACGAAATGACAAAAACGATGGGTTATAGCCCATGTTTTTTGAAATTTTGAAAAAAAAGGTTATGCTCGTTTCTCATCATTTTGGACCGTGGGCTATAGCCCATATCATACGGCATACTATAGCGCGCAGTTTTTCATCATTTTTGAAGATTTGAAAAAAATGACGAAATGACAAAAACGATGGGTTATAGCCCATGTTTTTTGAAACTTTGAAAAAAAAAGTTAGCCTCGTTTCTCATCATTTTGGACCGTGGGCTATAGCCCATATCATACGGCATACTATAGCGCGCAGTTTTTCATCATTTTTGAAGATTTGAAAAAAATGACGAAATGACAAAAACAATGGGTTATAGCCCATGTTTTTTGAAATTTTGAAAAAAAAAGTTATGCTCGTTTCTCATCATTTTGGACCATGGGCTATAGCCCATATCGTACGGCATACTATAGCGCACCATTTTTCATCATTTTTGAGGATTTGAAAAAAATGACAAAATGACAAAAACGATGGGTTATAGCCCATGTTTTTTGAAATTAAAAAAAAAAACAGTTAGCCTCGTTTCTCATCATTTTGGACCGTGGGCTATAGCCCATATCATACGGCATACTATAGCGCGCAGTTTTTCATCATTTTTGAGGATTTGAAAAAAATGACGAAATGACAAAAACGATGGGTTATAGCCCATGTTTTTTGAAATTTTGAAAAAAAAAGTTATGCTCGTTTCTCATCATTTTGGACCATGGGCTATAGCCCATATCGTACGGCATACTATAGCGCGCCGTTTTTCATCATTTTTGAGGATTTGAAAAAAATGACAAAATGACAAAATGATGGGTTATAGCCCATGTTTTTTGAAATTTTGGAAAAAAAAGTTAGCCTCGTTTCTCATCATTTTGGACCGTGGGCTATAGCCCATATCGTACGGCATACTATAACGCGCCGTTTTTCATCATTTTTGAGGATTTGAAAAAAATGACGAAATGACAAAAACGATGGGTTATAGCCCATGTTTTTTGAAATTTTGAAAAAAAAAGTTATGCTCGTTTCTCATCATTTTGGACCATTGGCTATAGCCCATATCGTACGGCATACTATAGCGCGCCGTTTTTCATCATTTTTGAGGATTTGAAAAAAATTACGAAATGACAAAAACGATGGGTTATAGCCCATGTTTTTTGAAATTTTGAAAAAAAAAGTTATGCTCGTTTCTCATCATTTTGGACCGTGGGCTATAGCCCATATCATACGGCATACTATAGCGCACAGTTTTTCATCATTTTTGAAGATTTGAAAAAAATGACGAAATGACAAAAACAATGGGTTATAGCCCATGTTTTTTGAAATTTTGAAAAAAAAAGTTATGCTCGTTTCTCATCATTTTGGACCATGGGCTATAGCCCATATCGTACGGCATACTATAGCGCACCGTTTTTCATCATTTTTGAGGATTTGAAAAAAATGACAAAATGACAAAAACGATGCGTTATAGCCCATGTTTTTTGAAATTTTGAAAAAAAACAGTTAGCCTCGTTTCTCATCATTTTGGACCGTGGGCTATAGCCCATATCATACGGCATACTATAGCGCGCAGTTTTTCATCATTTTTGAGGATTTGAAAAAAATGACGAAATGACAAAAACGATGGGTTATAGCCCATGTTTTTTGAAATTTTGAAAAAAAAAGTTATGCTCGTTTCTCATCATTTTGGACCATGGGCTATAGCCCATATCGTACGGCATACTATAGCGCGCCGTTTTTCATCATTTTTGAGGATTTGAAAAAAATGACGAAATGACAAAAACGATGGGTTATAGCCCATGTTTTTTGAAATTTTGAAAAAAAAAGTTATGCTCGTTTCTCATCATTTTGGACCATTGGCTATAGCCCATATCGTACGGCATACTATAGCGCGCCGTTTTTCATCATTTTTGAGGATTTGAAAAAAATGACGAAATGACAAAAACGATGGGTTATAGCCCATGTTTTTTGAAATTTTGAAAAAAAAAGTTATGCTCGTTTCTCATCATTTTGGACCATTGGCTATAGCCCATATCGTACGGCATACTATAGCGCGCCGTTTTTCATCATTTTTGAGGATTTGAAAAAAATTACGAAATGACAAAAACGATGGGTTATAGCCCATGTTTTTTGAAATTTTGAAAAAAAAAGTTATGCTCGTTTCTCATCATTTTGGACCGTGGGCTATAGCCCATATCATACGGCATACTATAGCGCACAGTTTTTCATCATTTTTGAAGATTTGAAAAAAATGACGAAATGACAAAAACAATGGGTTATAGCCCATGTTTTTTGAAATTTTGAAAAAAAAAGTTATGCTCGTTTCTCATCATTTTGGACCATGGGCTATAGCCCATATCGTACGGCATACTATAGCGCACCGTTTTTCATCATTTTTGAGGATTTGAAAAAAATGACAAAATGACAAAAACGATGGGTTATAGCCCATGTTTTTTGAAATTTTGAAAAAAAACAGTTAGCCTCGTTTCTCATCATTTTGGACCGTGGGCTATAGCCCATATCATACGGCATACTATAGCGCGCAGTTTTTCATCATTTTTGAGGATTTGAAAAAAATGACGAAATGACAAAAACGATGGGTTATAGCCCATGTTTTTTGAAATTTTGAAAAAAAAAGTTATGCTCGTTTCTCATCATTTTGGACCATGGGCTATAGCCCATATCGTACGGCATACTATAGCGCGCCGTTTTTCATCATTTTTGAGGATTTGAAAAAAATGACAAAATGACAAAAACGATGGGTTATAGCCCATGTTTTTTGAAATTTTGAAAAAAAAAGTTATGCTCGTTTCTCATCATTTTGGACCATTGGCTATAGCCCATATCGTACGGCATACTATAGCGCGCCGTTTTTCATCATTTTTGAGGATTTGAAAAAAATGACGAAATGACAAAAACGATGGGTTATAGCCCATGTTTTTTGAAATTTTGAAAAAAAAAGTTAGCCTCGTTTCTCATCATTTTGGACCGTGGGCTATAGCCCATATCATACGGCATACTATAGCGCGCAGTTTTTCATCATTTTTGAGGATTTGAAAAAAATGACGAAATGACAAAAACGATGGGTTATAGCCCATGTTTTTTGAAATTTTGAAAAAAAAAGTTATGCTCGTTTCTCATCATTTTGGACCATGGGCTATAGCCCATATCGTACGGCATACTATAGCGCGCCGTTTTTCATCATTTTTGAGGATTTGAAAAAAATGACAAAATGACAAAATGATGGGTTATAGCCCATGTTTTTTGAAATTTTGGAAAAAAAAGTTAGCCTCGTTTCTCATCATTTTGGACCGTGGGCTATAGCCCATATCGTACGGCATACTATAACGCGCCGTTTTTCATCATTTTTGAGGATTTGAAAAAAATGACGAAATGACAAAAACGATGGGTTATAGCCCATGTTTTTTGAAATTTTGAAAAAAAAAGTTATGCTCGTTTCTCATCATTTTGGACCATTGGCTATAGCCCATATCGTACGGCATACTATAGCGCGCCGTTTTTCATCATTTTTGAGGATTTGAAAAAAATTACGAAATGACAAAAACGATGGGTTATAGCCCATGTTTTTTGAAATTTTGAAAAAAAAAGTTATGCTCGTTTCTCATCATTTTGGACCGTGGGCTATAGCCCATATCATACGGCATACTATAGCGCACAGTTTTTCATCATTTTTGAAGATTTGAAAAAAATGACGAAATGACAAAAACAATGGGTTATAGCCCATGTTTTTTGAAATTTTGAAAAAAAAAGTTATGCTCGTTTCTCATCATTTTGGACCATGGGCTATAGCCCATATCGTACGGCATACTATAGCGCACCGTTTTTCATCATTTTTGAGGATTTGAAAAAAATGACAAAATGACAAAAACGATGCGTTATAGCCCATGTTTTTTGAAATTTTGAAAAAAAACAGTTAGCCTCGTTTCTCATCATTTTGGACCGTGGGCTATAGCCCATATCATACGGCATACTATAGCGCGCAGTTTTTCATCATTTTTGAGGATTTGAAAAAAATGACGAAATGACAAAAACGATGGGTTATAGCCCATGTTTTTTGAAATTTTGAAAAAAAAAGTTATGCTCGTTTCTCATCATTTTGGACCATGGGCTATAGCCCATATCGTACGGCATACTATAGCGCGCCGTTTTTCATCATTTTTGAGGATTTGAAAAAAATGACGAAATGACAAAAACGATGGGTTATAGCCCATGTTTTTTGAAATTTTGAAAAAAAAAGTTATGCTCGTTTCTCATCATTTTGGACCATTGGCTATAGCCCATATCGTACGGCATACTATAGCGCGCCGTTTTTCATCATTTTTGAGGATTTGAAAAAAATGACGAAATGACAAAAACGATGGGTTATAGCCCATGTTTTTTGAAATTTTGAAAAAAAAAGTTATGCTCGTTTCTCATCATTTTGGACCATTGGCTATAGCCCATATCGTACGGCATACTATAGCGCGCCGTTTTTCATCATTTTTGAGGATTTGAAAAAAATTACGAAATGACAAAAACGATGGGTTATAGCCCATGTTTTTTGAAATTTTGAAAAAAAAAGTTATGCTCGTTTCTCATCATTTTGGACCGTGGGCTATAGCCCATATCATACGGCATACTATAGCGCACAGTTTTTCATCATTTTTGAAGATTTGAAAAAAATGACGAAATGACAAAAACAATGGGTTATAGCCCATGTTTTTTGAAATTTTGAAAAAAAAAGTTATGCTCGTTTCTCATCATTTTGGACCATGGGCTATAGCCCATATCGTACGGCATACTATAGCGCACCGTTTTTCATCATTTTTGAGGATTTGAAAAAAATGACAAAATGACAAAAACGATGGGTTATAGCCCATGTTTTTTGAAATTTTGAAAAAAAACAGTTAGCCTCGTTTCTCATCATTTTGGACCGTGGGCTATAGCCCATATCATACGGCATACTATAGCGCGCAGTTTTTCATCATTTTTGAGGATTTGAAAAAAATGACGAAATGACAAAAACGATGGGTTATAGCCCATGTTTTTTGAAATTTTGAAAAAAAAAGTTATGCTCGTTTCTCATCATTTTGGACCATGGGCTATAGCCCATATCGTACGGCATACTATAGCGCGCCGTTTTTCATCATTTTTGAGGATTTGAAAAAAATGACAAAATGACAAAAACGATGGGTTATAGCCCATGTTTTTTGAAATTTTGAAAAAAAAAGTTATGCTCGTTTCTCATCATTTTGGACCATTGGCTATAGCCCATATCGTACGGCATACTATAGCGCGCCGTTTTTCATCATTTTTGAGGATTTGAAAAAAATGACGAAATGACAAAAACGATGGGTTATAGCCCATGTTTTTTGAAATTTTGAAAAAAAAAGTTAGCCTCGTTTCTCATCATTTTGGACCGTGGGCTATAGCCCATATCGTACGGCATACTATAGCGCGCCGTTTTTCATCATTTTTGAGGATTTGAAAAAAATGACGAAATGACAAAAACGATGGGTTATAGCCCATGTTTTTTGAAATTTTGAAAAAAAAAGTTAGCCTCGTTTCTCATCATTTTGGACCGTGGGCTATAGCCCATATCGTACGGCATACTATAGCGCGCCGTTTTTCATCATTTTTGAGGATTTGAAAAAAATGACGAAATGACAAAAACGATGGGTTATAGCCCATGTTTTTTTAAATTAAAAAAAAAAAAGTTAGCCTCGTTTCTCATCATTTTGGACCATGGGCTATAGCCCATATCGTACGGCATACTATAGCGCGCCGTTTTTCATCATTTTTGAGGATTTGAAAAAAATGACGAAATGACAAAAACGATGGGTTATAGCCCATGTTTTTTGAAATTTTGAAAAAAAAAGTTAGCCTCGTTTCTCTCATTTTGGACCATGGGCTATAGCCCATATCGTACGGCATACTATAGCACGCCGTTTTTCATCATTTTTGAGGATTTGAAAAAAATGACAAAATGACAAAAACGATGGGTTATAGCCCATGTATTCTGAAATTTTGAAAAAAAAAGTTAGCCTCGTTTCTCATCATTTTGGACCATGGGCTATAGCCCATATCGTACGGCATACTATAGCGGGCCGTTTTTTATCATTTTTGAGGATTTGAAAAAAATGACGAAATGACAAAAACGATGGGTTATAGCCCATGTTTTTTGAAATTTTGAAAAAAAAAGTTAGCCTCGTTTCTCATCATTTTGGACCATGGGCTATAGCCCATACCGTACGGCATACTATAGCGCGCAGTTTTTCATCATTTTTGAGGATTTGAAAAAAATGACAAAATGAAAAAAACGATGGGTTATAGCCCATGTAGCATGCCGTTTTTCATCATTTTTGAAATTTTGAAAAAGAAAAAGTTATCCTCGTTTGAAACCTATAGCTATAGCACATGGTCCAAAATGATGAAAAACGAAACGAGGCCAATTAAAGAATTAGAAAGTAGATAAAAACGGCAGGTTACAACACTTGGTTATTTTTGTATGTTTGTTTTTCTTCTTTGTAATTATTTGTTTGGTCCAAAATATTGTGTGTATGTTGTCACGACAAGAGTTGGCTTCGTACAACGCTTAAAAGGTCTTTAAATAAATACGTTTTGAAATGCCCATGGGAAAATTAATTTCCTGGGCCACTCGTCGTTCTGAAAGGGGGAGGGACTGCGACGCTCTATAGTCCATGGTGTCGGAGGGTATACTGGTCAAGGTCATTCATACTGGTTACGGTCATTTATACTGGTCAAGGTCATTTATACTTGTCAAGGTAATTTATACTGGTCAAGGTCATTTACTAGTCTTATGAAGGTCATTTATACTGCTCAAGGTCATTGATATTGGTCAAGGTCATTTAGCGGCGCGCTATATTGCGCGATTCTTCATGATTGTTGAGGATTTGAAAAAAGGTGAAAATCTTGGAAAAGCGAAAGGCTATAGTCCATGGTCACAGAACGCATACTGGTAAAGGTCATTTATAATGGTCAAGGTCATTTACTAGTCTTATATAATTTAAATAAACCATGTAAATACAACAAATTGAGCAGAGCACTGCAGGGACTTGAACCCCGTTCTGGTAAACCAGGAGTACCACACCAGTGCCTTAGTTTGTTTTGTTTTAATTTACAGGTCCATTATTTTCATCTTGTTCTCAAATCCTGCAAAATCATGAAAAACGTCATGCAGTCCGAAACCATGGACTATAGTATACCTTTTTTTTCGTGATTCATCTTTTTTGAAATCCTTCAAAATCTTGAAAAGTGCTGCAACTCTGTTGGGTTGCACCACAGCATACTATAGATAGAGCGTCGCAGTCCCGCCCCCTCGAGAGACCCCGAAAATAAATCCGTTCATTTTCCTTAGACTTTTCAGAAAGTATTTATTTAAAGAAGTTTACGCCGCGGACAAAGCCAACTCTTGTTGTGACAAATCATGACAATAAACACAATGTTTTGGGCCAAACAAATTAGAACGTCAGGTACATACAAGACTTTGTTTTTCTTCTTCGTTTGGTCCAAAATATTGTGTTTGTTGTCATGATTTGTCACGACTCGGCTTCGTACAACGCTTAAAATGTCTTTAAATACTTTTTGAAATGTCTATGGGAAAAATGCATTGGGATTCATTTCCTGGGCCTGGCATAGTCATGAAAGGGGGCATCATTTTCTTTTTCAAATCCTCTTAACACATGAGCTTGTAGATCAGATTTTTTTTGCTCATGTTCCCCTCAGAATAGTGATTCTAGGGTTAATGTAATTAATGTAGTAAATACATAAATGAAAATTGGATTTAATTATTACATTAACGATATGAACAAATGAATGAATATTAAATGAAAAAAGTTGCAAGCAAAGATTTGGAACTCCTCTGTAGTAACGAGGAACCCCTATACTATAGGGGTCAGAGAACCATCACTGGCCTCTCTACACTGGCTCCCGGTTAAATATCCTCCTCACCTATAAAGCTCTCAATGGTCAGGCACCACAATATCTCAAAGAACTCATCGATCCCTACAATCTTAACAGAACAGTGTGTTCATAGTTTACAAAAATGTTTAGTCCCGAATATCAAAAGTTACAATAGGAGGCAGAGCGTTTAAGTCCCGGGCACCGTCTCCCGGCATCTGTCCTCGGGGGCGACACGCTCTGCACAGTCAAGACTATATTAAAAACCTCTATGACAAAAGGTGACCCGACAGAGTAAAAAGGGTGAGAAGAGAACCCCTCCACCCAACCCCTCGGCGTGGTCACGCCGCCAGGGCCAGTTAATTGCACAACCAAACACTGTTGTATATTGTGTACACGTAATAGAGGTGGCTAGTATTTTATAGAGAAAGGTTTTATTATGTGAAGGGAGTTTAATTGCGTTTAAGTGCTTTGCTATATATGAAATGTCTTGTCGTAGTTTTGCCTCATTTTATAACCCACTGAGTATTTACTTTAATAAAGATTGTTATACATTTAAAACCCTTGTCTGTGGTCCTTCTAGGTTCGGACAGGACTACAGTTTGTATAGTAAACAGTCTTTTACTTAATTTTTGAGTAAAGATCCCAGGAGGAGAGAGATACAAAAGTCAGAATACGAAAGTGAGGCAAGAGGAGACACATGGGTAGGGATGGAGTTTATATCGATAACGATCAGGCTTATCGAGCCGGGTTCTTAACGAGCAATTTATATTATTTTGTGGAAAGACAGGAGACAATAAAATCTGAACAGAACCAGTATCTTATACTAGGGCAATTGACCTTTTTACGAATAAAATATTAAAGGTATATTCAGTGATTTCACTCAAAAAACCTTAGGTTTCGTTTTTGGATGGGACCCAATAAGGCCTTTCGTCCAATCAGGATAGAGAGTCAAAATCGAAAACTAAGGTTTTTTGACCCCCAGGGGTTAACTGGGGACAGGGAGGAACTCCTTATATGGTCAGCACACTCTAGTAGGGAGAATTATCACAACAAAACAAATAAGTGATATTTGAATCAAGTGAAATCACTGAATATACCTTTAAATAAACTGTTAACAGGTTAATATATGTTCCGCCACTTTAAAAGCGTAATTGTGTTTACCCGGACAGCGCTGGTTGGCATCTATTGATCCACCTCTCGTCTTGATTATTTAAACATGACCCGGGGCCACTATGCTAAACAAGCCTAACTGTTAAGTTAAGCTAAGTACTAACGGGTACTCAATAACTTTATTAAGGATTTTTTTCCGGGTATGGAGCTCCATTCCTACACACGGGTATCAATGTTTTATTGCTCACGGTCAAGCGGTTCATGAGCTATGCCTGTTTTAAAGTTTGAATGTTCAGTTGAGTGCTATAGCGCCACCCATTGGCCAATGGTTGTGGGCTTAGAAACAGTTCATAAAACATTATTTGACACTTTTGGTTGTTGAGAAACAGCTCCTAAAACATTATTTGACACTTTTGGTTGTTGAAAAACAGCTTCTAACCATTATTTGACACTTTGGTTGTTGAGAAACAGCTCCTAAAACATTATTTTACACTTTTGGTTGATGAGAAGCAGCAATTATTTTGGGAGGCAAATTATTTTGGCAAATTATTTTGGGAGGCAAATTATTCTGGGAGGCAAATTATTTTGGGAGGCAAATTATTTTAGCAAATTTTTTTGGGAGGCAAATTATTTTGGGAGGCAAATTATTTTGGCAAATTATTTTGGGAGGCAAATTATTTTGGCAAATTATTTTGGGAGGCAAATTATTTTGGCAGGCAAATTATTTTGGGAGGCAAATTATTTTGGGAGGCAAATTATTTTGGGAGGCAAATTATTTTGGGAGGCAAAGTATTTTGGGAGGCAAATTATTTTGGGAGGCAAATTATTTTGGGAGGCAAATTATTTTGGGAGGCAAATTATTTTGGGAGGCAAATTATTTTGGCAAATTATTTTGGGAGGCAAATTATTTTGGGAGGCAAATTATTTTGGCAAATTATTTTGGGAGGCAAATTATTTTGGCAAATTATTTTGGGAGGCAAATTATTTTGGCAAATTATTTTGGGAGGCAAATTATTTTGGGAGGCAAATTATTTTGGGAGGCAAATTATTTTGGGAGGCAAATTATTTTGGCAAATTATTTTGGGAGGCAAATTATTTTGGCAAAATATTTTGGCAAATTATTTTGGGAGGCAAATTATTTTGGCAAATTATTTTGGGAGGCAAATTATTTTGGCAAATTATTTTGGGAGGCAAATTATTTTGGGAGGCAAATTATTTTGGCAAATTATTTTGGGAGGCAAATTATTTTGGCAAATTTTTTTGGGAGGCAAATTATTTTGGCAAATTATTTTGGGAGGCAAATTATTTTGGGAGGCAAATTATTTTGGGAGGCAAATTATTTTGGGAGGCAAATTATTTTGGCAAATTATTTTTGGAGGCAAATTAGAAACAGCTCATAAAACATTATTTTACACTTTTGGTTGTTGAGAAACAGCTCCTAAAACATTATTTGACACTTTTGGTTGTTGAAAAACAGCTTCTAACCATTATTTGACACTTTGGTTGTTGAGAAACAGCTCCTAAAACATCATTTTACACTTTTGGTTGTTGAGAAACAGCTCCTAAAACATTATTTGACACTTTTGGTTGTTGAAAAACAGCTTCTAACCATTATTTGACACTTTGGTTGTTGAGAAACAGCTCCTAAAACATTATTTTACACTTTTGGTTGTTGAGAAACAGCTCCTAAAACATTATTTGACACTTTTGGTTGTTGAAGAACAGCTTCTAACCATTATTTGACACTTTGGTTGTTGAGAAACAGCTCCTAAAACATTATTTGACACTTTTGGTTGTTGAAAAACAGCTTCTAACCATTATTTGACACTTTGGTTGTTGAGAAACAGCTCCTAAAACATTATTTTACACTTTTGGTTGTTGAGAAACAGCTCCTAAAACATTATTTGACACTTTTGGTTGTTGAGAAACAGCTCCTAAAACATTATTTGACACTTTTGGTTGTTGAAAAACAGCTTCTAACCATTATTTTACACTTTGGTTGTTGAGAAACAGCTCCTAAAACATTATTTTACACTTTTGGTGGTTGAGAAACAGCTCCTAAAACATTATTTGACACTTTTGGTTGTTGAAAAACAGCTTCTAACCATTATTTGACACTTTGGTTGTTGAGAAACAGTTCATAAAATATTATTTGACACTTTTGGTTGTTGAAAAACAGCTTCTAACCATTATTTTACACTTTGGTTGTTGAGAAACAGCTCCTAAAACATTATTTTACACTTTTGGTTGTTGAGAAACAGCTCCTAAAACATTATTTGACACTTTTGGTTGTTGAAAAACAGCTTCTAACCATTATTTGACACTTTGGTTGTTGAGAAACAGCTCCTAAAACATTATTTTACACTTTTGGTCGTTGAGAAACAGCTCCTAAAACATTATTTGACACTTTTGGTTGTTGAAAAACAGCTTCTAACCATTATTTGACACTTTGGTTGTTGAGAAACAGCTCCTAAAACATTATTTTACACTTTTGGTTGTTGAGAAACAGCTCCTAAAACAATATTTGACACTTTTGGTTGTTGAAAAACAGCTTCTAACCATTATTTGACACTTTGGTTGTAGAGAAACAGCTCCTAAAACATTATTTTACACTTTTGGTCGTTGAGAAACAGCTCCTAAAACATTATTTGACACTTTTGGTTGTTGAAAAACAGCTTCTAACCATTATTTGACACTTTGGTTGTTGAGAAACAGCTCCTAAAACATTATTTTACACTTTTGGTTGTTGAGAAACAGCTCCTAAAACAATATTTGACACTTTTGGTTGTTGAAAAACAGCTTCTAACCATTATTTGACACTTTGGTTGTTGAGAAACAGCTCCTAAAACATTATTTTACACTTTTGGTTGTTGAGAAACAGCTCCTAAAACATTATTTGACACTTTAGGTTGTTGAAAAACAGCTTCTAACCATTATTTGACACTTTGGTTGTTGAGAAACAGCTCCTAAAACATTATTTTACACTTTTGGTTGTTGAGAAACAGCTCCTAAAACATTATTTGACACTTTTGGTTGTTGAAAAACAGCTTCTAACCATTATTTGACACTTTGGTTGTTGAGAAACAGCTCCTAAAACATTATTTTACACTTTTGGTTGTTGAGAAACAGCTCCTAAAACATTATTTGACACTTTTGGTTGTTGAAAAACAGCTTCTAACCATTATTTGACACTTTGGTTGTTGAGAAACAGCTCATAAAACATTATTTTACACTTTTGGTTGTTGAGAAACAGCTCCTAAAACATTATTTGACACTTTTGGTTGTTGAAAAACAGCTTCTAACCATTATTTGACACTTTGGTTGTTGAGAAACAGCTCCTAAAACACTATTTTACACTTTTGGTTGTTGAGAAACAGCTCCTAAAACATTTTTTGACACTTTTGGTTGTTGAAAAACAGCTTCTAACCATTATTTGACACTTTGGTTGTTGAGAAACAGCTCCTAAAACATTATTTTACACTTTTGGTTGTTGAGAAACAGCTCCTAAAACATTATTTGACACTTTTGGTTGTTGAAAAACAGCTTCTAACCATTATTTGACACTTTGGTTGTTGAGAAACAGCTCCTAAAACATTATTTGACACTTTTGGTTGTTGAGAAACAGCTCCTAAAACATTATTTGACACTTTTGGTTGTTGAAAAACAGCTTCTAACCATTATTTGACACTTTGGTTGTTGAGAAACAGCTCATAAAACATTATTTTACACTTTTGGTTGTTGAGAAACAGCTCCTAAAACATTATTTGACACTTTTGGTTGTTGAAAAACAGCTTCTAAAACATTATTTTACACTTTTGGTTATTGAGAAACAGCTCCTAAAACATTATTTGACACTTTTGGTTGTTGAAAAACAGCTTCTAACCATTATTTGACACTTTGGTTGTTGAGAAACAGTTCATAAAACATTATTTGACACTTTTGGTTGTTGAGAAACAGCTCCTAAAACATTATTTGACACTTTTGGTTGTTGAAAAACAGCTTCTAACCATTATTTGACACTTTGGTTGTTGAGAAACAGTTCATAAAACATTATTTTACACTTTTGGTTGTTGAGAAACAGCTCCTAAAACATTATTTGACACTTTTGGTTGTTGAAAAACAGCTTCTAACCATTATTTGACACTTTGGTTGTTGAGAAACAGCTCATAAAACATTATTTTACACTTTTGGTTGTTGAGAAACAGCTCCTAAAACATTATTTGACACTTTTGGTTGTTGAAAAACAGCTTCTAACCATTATTTGACACTTTGGTTGTTGAGAAACAGCTCCTAAAACATTATTTGACACTTTTGGTTGTTGAGAAACAGCTCCTAAAACATTATTTGACACTTTTGGTTGTTGAAAAACAGCTTCTAACCATTATTTGACACTTTGGTTGTTGAGAAACAGCTCCTAAAACATTATTTTACACTTTTGGTGGTTGAGAAACAGCTCCTAAAACATTATTTGACACTTTTGGTTGTTGAAAAACAGCTTCTAACCATTATTTGACACTTTGGTTGTTGAGAAACAGTTCATAAAACATTATTTGACACTTTTGGTTGTTGAAAAACAGCTTCTAACCATTATTTTACACTTTGGTTGTTGAGAAACAGCTCCTAAAACATTATTTTACACTTTTGGTTGTTGAGAAACAGCTCCTAAAACATTATTTGACACTTTTGGTTGTTGAAAAACAGCTTCTAACCATTATTTGACACTTTGGTTGTTGAGAAACAGCTCATAAAACATTATTTTACACTTTTGGTTGTTGAGAAACAGCTCCTAAAACATTATTTGACACTTTTGGTTGTTGAAAAACAGCTTCTAACCATTATTTGACACTTTGGTTGTTGAGAAACAGCTCCTAAAACATTATTTTACACTTTTGGTTGTTGAGAAACAGCTCCTAAAACATTATTTGACACTTTTGGTTGTTGAAGAACAGCTTCTAACCATTATTTGACACTTTGGTTGTTGAGAAACAGCTCCTAAAACATTATTTGACACTTTTGGTTGTTGAAAAACAGCTTCTAACCATTATTTGACACTTTGGTTGTTGAGAAACAGCTCCTAAAACATTATTTTACACTTTTGGTTGTTGAGAAACAGCTCCTAAAACATTATTTGACACTTTTGGTTGTTGAAAAACAGCTTCTAACCATTATTTGACACTTTGGTTGTTGAGAAACAGCTCCTAAAACATTATTTTACACTTTTGGTCGTTGAGAAACAGCTCCTAAAACATTATTTGACACTTTTGGTTGTTGAAAAACAGCTTCTAACCATTATTTGACACTTTGGTTGTTGAGAAACAGCTCCTAAAACATTATTTTACACTTTTGGTTGTTGAGAAACAGCTCCTAAAACATTATTTGACACTTTTGGTTGTTGAAAAACAGCTTCTAACCATTATTTGACACTTTGGTTGTTGAGAAACAGCTCCTAAAACATTATTTTACACTTTTGGTTGTTGAGAAACAGCTCCTAAAACATTATTTGACACTTTTGGTTGTTGAGAAACAGCTCCTAAAACATTATTTGACACTTTTGGTTGTTGAAAAACAGCTTCTAACCATTATTTGACACTTTGGTTGTTGAGAAACAGTTCATAAAATATTATTTGACACTTTTGGTTGTTGAAAAACAGCTTCTAACCATTATTTTACACTTTGGTTGTTGAGAAACAGCTCCTAAAACATTATTTTACACTTTTGGTTGTTGAGAAACAGCTCCTAAAACATTATTTGACACTTTTGGTTGTTGAAAAACAGCTTCTAACCATTATTTGACACTTTGGTTGTTGAGAAACAGCTCCTAAAACATTATTTTACACTTTTGGTCGTTGAGAAACAGCTCCTAAAACATTATTTGACACTTTTGGTTGTTGAAAAACAGCTTCTAACCATTATTTGACACTTTGGTTGTTGAGAAACAGCTCCTAAAACATTATTTTACACTTTTGGTTGTTGAGAAACAGCTCCTAAAACAATATTTGACACTTTTGGTTGTTGAAAAACAGCTTCTAACCATTATTTGACACTTTGGTTGTAGAGAAACAGCTCCTAAAACATTATTTTACACTTTTGGTCGTTGAGAAACAGCTCCTAAAACATTATTTGACACTTTTGGTTGTTGAAAAACAGCTTCTAACCATTATTTGACACTTTGGTTGTTGAGAAACAGCTCCTAAAACATTATTTTACACTTTTGGTTGTTGAGAAACAGCTCCTAAAACAATATTTGACACTTTTGGTTGTTGAAAAACAGCTTCTAACCATTATTTGACACTTTGGTTGTTGAGAAACAGCTCCTAAAACATTATTTTACACTTTTGGTTGTTGAGAAACAGCTCCTAAAACATTATTTGACACTTTAGGTTGTTGAAAAACAGCTTCTAACCATTATTTGACACTTTGGTTGTTGAGAAACAGCTCCTAAAACATTATTTTACACTTTTGGTTGTTGAGAAACAGCTCCTAAAACATTATTTGACACTTTTGGTTGTTGAAAAACAGCTTCTAACCATTATTTGACACTTTGGTTGTTGAGAAACAGCTCCTAAAACATTATTTTACACTTTTGGTTGTTGAGAAACAGCTCCTAAAACATTATTTGACACTTTTGGTTGTTGAAAAACAGCTTCTAACCATTATTTGACACTTTGGTTGTTGAGAAACAGCTCATAAAACATTATTTTACACTTTTGGTTGTTGAGAAACAGCTCCTAAAACATTATTTGACACTTTTGGTTGTTGAAAAACAGCTTCTAACCATTATTTGACACTTTGGTTGTTGAGAAACAGCTCCTAAAACATTATTTTACACTTTTGGTTGTTGAGAAACAGCTCCTAAAACATTTTTTGACACTTTTGGTTGTTGAAAAACAGCTTCTAACCATTATTTGACACTTTGGTTGTTGAGAAACAGCTCCTAAAACATTATTTTACACTTTTGGTTGTTGAGAAACAGCTCCTAAAACATTATTTGACACTTTTGGTTGTTGAAAAACAGCTTCTAACCATTATTTGACACTTTGGTTGTTGAGAAACAGCTCCTAAAACATTATTTGACACTTTTGGTTGTTGAGAAACAGCTCCTAAAACATTATTTGACACTTTTGGTTGTTGAAAAACAGCTTCTAACCATTATTTGACACTTTGGTTGTTGAGAAACAGCTCATAAAACATTATTTTACACTTTTGGTTGTTGAGAAACAGCTCCTAAAACATTATTTGACACTTTTGGTTGTTGAAAAACAGCTTCTAAAACATTATTTTACACTTTTGGTTATTGAGAAACAGCTCCTAAAACATTATTTGACACTTTTGGTTGTTGAAAAACAGCTTCTAACCATTATTTGACACTTTGGTTGTTGAGAAACAGTTCATAAAACATTATTTGACACTTTTGGTTGTTGAGAAACAGCTCCTAAAACATTATTTGACACTTTTGGTTGTTGAAAAACAGCTTCTAACCATTATTTGACACTTTGGTTGTTGAGAAACAGTTCATAAAACATTATTTTACACTTTTGGTTGTTGAGAAACAGCTCCTAAAACATTATTTGACACTTTTGGTTGTTGAAAAACAGCTTCTAACCATTATTTGACACTTTGGTTGTTGAGAAACAGCTCATAAAACATTATTTTACACTTTTGGTTGTTGAGAAACAGCTCCTAAAACATTATTTGACACTTTTGGTTGTTGAAAAACAGCTTCTAACCATTATTTGACACTTTGGTTGTTGAGAAACAGCTCCTAAAACATTATTTGACACTTTTGGTTGTTGAGAAACAGCTCCTAAAACATTATTTGACACTTTTGGTTGTTGAAAAACAGCTTCTAACCATTATTTGACACTTTGGTTGTTGAGAAACAGCTCCTAAAACATTATTTTACACTTTTGGTGGTTGAGAAACAGCTCCTAAAACATTATTTGACACTTTTGGTTGTTGAAAAACAGCTTCTAACCATTATTTGACACTTTGGTTGTTGAGAAACAGTTCATAAAACATTATTTGACACTTTTGGTTGTTGAAAAACAGCTTCTAACCATTATTTTACACTTTGGTTGTTGAGAAACAGCTCCTAAAACATTATTTTACACTTTTGGTTGTTGAGAAACAGCTCCTAAAACATTATTTGACACTTTTGGTTGTTGAAAAACAGCTTCTAACCATTATTTGACACTTTGGTTGTTGAGAAACAGCTCATAAAACATTATTTTACACTTTTGGTTGTTGAGAAACAGCTCCTAAAACATTATTTGACACTTTTGGTTGTTGAAAAACAGCTTCTAACCATTATTTGACACTTTGGTTGTTGAGAAACAGCTCCTAAAACATTATTTTACACTTTTGGTTGTTGAGAAACAGCTCCTAAAACATTATTTGACACTTTTGGTTGTTGAAAAACAGCTTCTAACCATTATTTGACACTTTGGTTGTTGAGAAACAGCTCATAAAACATTATTTTACACTTTTGGTTGTTGAGAAACAGCTCCTAAAACATTATTTGACACTTTTGGTTGTTGAAAAACAGCTTCTAACCATTATTTGACACTTTGGTTGTTGAGAAACAGCTCCTAAAACATTATTTTACACTTTTGGTTGTTGAGAAACAGCTCCTAAAACATTTTTTGACACTTTTGGTTGTTGAAAAACAGCTTCTAACCATTATTTGACACTTTGGTTGTTGAGAAACAGCTCCTAAAACATTATTTTACACTTTTGGTTGTTGAGAAACAGCTCCTAAAACATTATTTGACACTTTTGGTTGTTGAAAAACAGCTTCTAACCATTATTTGACACTTTGGTTGTTGAGAAACAGCTCCTAAAACATTATTTGACACTTTTGGTTGTTGAGAAACAGCTCCTAAAACATTATTTGACACTTTTGGTTGTTGAAAAACAGCTTCTAACCATTATTTGACACTTTGGTTGTTGAGAAACAGCTCATAAAACATTATTTTACACTTTTGGTTGTTGAGAAACAGCTCCTAAAACATTATTTGACACTTTTGGTTGTTGAAAAACAGCTTCTAAAACATTATTTTACACTTTTGGTTATTGAGAAACAGCTCCTAAAACATTATTTGACACTTTTGGTTGTTGAAAAACAGCTTCTAACCATTATTTGACACTTTGGTTGTTGAGAAACAGTTCATAAAACATTATTTGACACTTTTGGTTGTTGAGAAACAGCTCCTAAAACATTATTTGACACTTTTGGTTGTTGAAAAACAGCTTCTAACCATTATTTGACACTTTGGTTGTTGAGAAACAGTTCATAAAACATTATTTTACACTTTTGGTTGTTGAGAAACAGCTCCTAAAACATTATTTGACACTTTTGGTTGTTGAAAAACAGCTTCTAACCATTATTTGACACTTTGGTTGTTGAGAAACAGCTCATAAAACATTATTTTACACTTTTGGTTGTTGAGAAACAGCTCCTAAAACATTATTTGACACTTTTGGTTGTTGAAAAACAGCTTCTAACCATTATTTGACACTTTGGTTGTTGAGAAACAGCTCCTAAAACATTATTTGACACTTTTGGTTGTTGAGAAACAGCTCCTAAAACATTATTTGACACTTTTGGTTGTTGAAAAACAGCTTCTAACCATTATTTGACACTTTGGTTGTTGAGAAACAGCTCCTAAAACATTATTTTACACTTTTGGTGGTTGAGAAACAGCTCCTAAAACATTATTTGACACTTTTGGTTGTTGAAAAACAGCTTCTAACCATTATTTGACACTTTGGTTGTTGAGAAACAGTTCATAAAACATTATTTGACACTTTTGGTTGTTGAAAAACAGCTTCTAACCATTATTTTACACTTTGGTTGTTGAGAAACAGCTCCTAAAACATTATTTTACACTTTTGGTTGTTGAGAAACAGCTCCTAAAACATTATTTGACACTTTTGGTTGTTGAAAAACAGCTTCTAACCATTATTTGACACTTTGGTTGTTGAGAAACAGCTCATAAAACATTATTTTACACTTTTGGTTGTTGAGAAACAGCTCCTAAAACATTATTTGACACTTTTGGTTGTTGAAAAACAGCTTCTAACCATTATTTGACACTTTGGTTGTTGAGAAACAGCTCCTAAAACATTATTTTACACTTTTGGTTGTTGAGAAACAGCTCCTAAAACATTATTTGACACTTTTGGTTGTTGAAGAACAGCTTCTAACCATTATTTGACACTTTGGTTGTTGAGAAACAGCTCCTAAAACATTATTTGACACTTTTGGTTGTTGAAAAACAGCTTCTAACCATTATTTGACACTTTGGTTGTTGAGAAACAGCTCCTAAAACATTATTTTACACTTTTGGTTGTTGAGAAACAGCTCCTAAAACATTATTTGACACTTTTGGTTGTTGAAAAACAGCTTCTAACCATTATTTGACACTTTGGTTGTTGAGAAACAGCTCCTAAAACATTATTTTACACTTTTGGTCGTTGAGAAACAGCTCCTAAAACATTATTTGACACTTTTGGTTGTTGAAAAACAGCTTCTAACCATTATTTGACACTTTGGTTGTTGAGAAACAGCTCCTAAAACATTATTTTACACTTTTGGTTGTTGAGAAACAGCTCCTAAAACATTATTTGACACTTTTGGTTGTTGAAAAACAGCTTCTAACCATTATTTGACACTTTGGTTGTTGAGAAACAGCTCCTAAAACATTATTTTACACTTTTGGTTGTTGAGAAACAGCTCCTAAAACATTATTTGACACTTTTGGTTGTTGAGAAACAGCTCCTAAAACATTATTTGACACTTTTGGTTGTTGAAAAACAGCTTCTAAAACATTATTTTACACTTTTGGTTATTGAGAAACAGCTCCTAAAACATTATTTGACACTTTTGGTTGTTGAAAAACAGCTTCTAACCATTATTTGACACTTTGGTTGTTGAGAAACAGCTCCTAAAACATTATTTTACACTTTTGGTTGATGAGAAGCAGCAATTATTTTGGGAGGCAAATTATTTTGGCAAATTATTTTGGGAGGCAAATTATTCTGGGAGGCAAATTATTTTGGGAGGCAAATTATTTTAGCAAATTTTTTTGGGAGGCAAATTATTTTGGGAGGCAAATTATTTTGGGAGGCAAATTATTTTGGCAAATTATTTTGGGAGGCAAATTATTTTGGCAAATTATTTTGGGAGGCAAATTATTTTGGCAGGCAAATTATTTTGGGAGGCAAATTATTTTGGGAGGCAAATTATTTTGGGAGGCAAATTATTTTGGGAGGCAAATTATTTTGGGAGGCAAATTATTTTGGGAGGCAAATTATTTTGGGAGGCAAATTATTTTGGCAAATTATTTTGGGAGGCAAATTATTTTGGGAGGCAAATTATTTTGGCAAATTATTTTGGGAGGCAAATTATTTTGGCAAATTATTTTGGGAGGCAAATTATTTTGGGAGGCAAATTATTTTGGGAGGCAAATTATTTTGGGAGGCAAATTATTGAGGCAAATTATTTTGGCAAATTATTTTGGGAGGCAAATTATTTTGGCAAAATATTTTGGCAAATTATTTTGGGAGGCAAATTATTTTGGCAAATTATTTTGGGAGGCAAATTATTTTGGCAAATTATTTTGGGAGGCAAATTATTTTGGGAGGCAAATTATTTTGGCAAATTATTTTGGGAGGCAAATTATTTTGGGAGGCAAATTATTTTGGCAAATTTTTTTGGGAGGCAAATTATTTTGGGAAATTATTTTGGGAGGCAAATTATTTTGGGAGGCAAATTATTTTGGCAAATTATTTTGGGAGGCAAATTATTTTGGCAAATTATTTTTGGAGGCAAATTAGAAACAGCTCATAAAACATTTTTTTACACTTTTGGTTGTTGAGAAACAGCTCCTAAAACATTATTTGACACTTTTGGTTGTTGAAAAACAGCTTCTAACCATTATTTGACACTTTGGTTGTTGAGAAACAGCTCCTAAAACATCATTTTACACTTTTGGTTGTTGAGAAACAGCTCCTAAAACATTATTTGACACTTTTGGTTGTTGAAAAACAGCTTCTAACCATTATTTGACACTTTGGTTGTTGAGAAACAGCTCCTAAAACATTATTTTACACTTTTGGTTGTTGAGAAACAGCTCCTAAAACATTATTTGACACTTTTGGTTGTTGAAGAACAGCTTCTAACCATTATTTGACACTTTTGGTTGTTGAAAAACAGCTTCTAACCATTATTTGACACTTTGGTTGTTGAGAAACAGCTCCTAAAACATTATTTTACACTTTTGGTTGTTGAGAAACAGCTCCTAAAACATTATTTGACACTTTTGGTTGTTGAAAAACAGCTTCTAACCATTATTTGACACTTTGGTTGTTGAGAAACAGCTCCTAAAACATTATTTTACACTTTTGGTCGTTGAGAAACAGCTCCTAAAACATTATTTGACACTTTTGGTTGTTGAAAAACAGCTTCTAACCATTATTTGACACTTTGGTTGTTGAGAAACAGCTCCTAAAACATTATTTTACACTTTTGGTTGTTGAGAAACAGCTCCTAAAACATTATTTGACACTTTTGGTTGTTGAAAAACAGCTTCTAACCATTATTTGACACTTTGGTTGTTGAGAAACAGCTCCTAAAACATTATTTTACACTTTTGGTTGTTGAGAAACAGCTCCTAAAACATTATTTGACACTTTTGGTTGTTGAAAAACAGCTTCTAACCATTATTTTACACTTTGGTTGTTGAGAAACAGCTCCTAAAACATTATTTTACACTTTTGGTTGTTGAGAAACAGCTCCTAAAACATTATTTGACACTTTTGGTTGTTGAAAAACAGCTTCTAACCATTATTTGACACTTTGGTTGTTGAGAAACAGCTCATAAAACATTATTTTACACTTTTGGTTGTTGAGAAACAGCTCCTAAAACATTATTTGACACTTTTGGTTGTTGAAAAACAGCTTCTAACCATTATTTGACACTTTGGTTGTTGAGAAACAGCTCCTAAAACATTATTTGACACTTTTGGTTGTTGAGAAACAGCTCCTAAAACATTATTTGACACTTTTGGTTGTTGAAAAACAGCTTCTAACCATTATTTGACACTTTGGTTGTTGAGAAACAGCTCCTAAAACATTATTTTACACTTTTGGTGGTTGAGAAACGGCTCCTAAAACATTATTTGACACTTTTGGTTGTTGAAAAACAGCTTCTAACCATTATTTGACACTTTGGTTGTTGAGAAACAGTTCATAAAACATTATTTGACACTTTTGGTTGTTGAAAAACAGCTTCTAACCATTATTTTACACTTTGGTTGTTGAGAAACAGCTCCTAAAACATTATTTTACACTTTTGGTTGTTGAGAAACAGCTCCTAAAACATTATTTTACACTTTTGGTTGTTGAGAAACAGCTCCTAAAACATTATTTGACACTTTTGGTTGTTGAAAAACAGCTTCTAACCATTATTTGACACTTTGGTTGTTGAGAAACAGCTCCTGAAACATTATTTGACACTTTTGGTTGTTGAAAAACAGCTTCTAACCATTATTTGACACTTTGGTTGTTGAGAAACAGCTCCTAAAACATTATTTTACACTTTTGGTTGTTGAGAAACAGCTCCTAAAACATTATTTGACACTTTTGGTTGTTGAAAAACAGCTTCTAACCATTATTTGACACTTTGGTTGTTGAGAAACAGCTCCTAAAACATTATTTTACACTTTTGGTCGTTGAGAAACAGCTCCTAAAACATTATTTGACACTTTTGGTTGTTGAAAAACAGCTTCTAACCATTATTTGACACTTTGGTTGTTGAGAAACAGCTCCTAAAACATTATTTTACACTTTTAGTTGTTGAGAAACAGCTCCTAAAACATTATTTGACACTTTTGGTTGTTGAAAAACAGCTTCTAACCATTATTTTACACTTTGGTTGTTGAGAAACAGCTCCTAAAACATTATTTTACACTTTTGGTTGTTGAGAAACAGCTCCTAAAACATTATTTGACACTTTTGGTTGTTGAAAAACAGCTTCTAACCATTATTTTACACTTTGGTTGTTGAGAAACAGCTCCTAAAACATTATTTTACACTTTTGGTTGTTGAGAAACAGCTCCTAAAACATTATTTGACACTTTTGGTTGTTGAAAAACAGCTTCTAACCATTATTTGACACTTTGGTTGTTGAGAAACAGCTCCTAAAACATTATTTTACACTTTTGGTTGTTGAGAAACAGCTCCTAAAACATTATTTGACACTTTTGGTTGTTGAAAAACAGCTTCTAACCATTATTTGACACTTTGGTTGTTGAGAAACAGCTCCTAAAACATTATTTGACACTTTTGGTTGTTGAAAAACAGCTTCTAACCATTATTTGACACTTTGGTTGTTGAGAAAAAGCTCCTAAAACATTATTTTACACTTTTGGTTGTTGAGAAACAGCTCCTAAAACATTATTTGACACTTTTGGTTGTTGAAAAACAGCTTCTAACCATTATTTGACACTTTGGTTGTTGAGAAACAGCTCCTAAAACATTATTTTACACTTTTGGTCGTTGAGAAACAGCTCCTAAAACATTATTTGACACTTTTGGTTGTTGAAAAACAGCTTCTAACCATTATTTGACACTTTGGTTGTTGAGAAACAGCTCCTAAAACATTATTTTACACTTTTGGTTGTTGAAAAACAGCTTCTAACCATTATTTGACACTTTGGTTGTTGAGAAACAGCTCCTAAAACATTATTTTACACTTTTGGTTGTTGAGAAACAGCTCATAAAACATTATTTGACACTTTTGGTTGTTGAAAAACAGCTTCTAACCATTATTTTACACTTTGGTTGTTGAGAAACAGCTCCTAAAACATTATTTTACACTTTTGGTTGTTGAGAAACAGCTCCTAAAACATTATTTGACACTTTTGGTTGTTGAAAAACAGCTTCTAACCATTATTTGACACTTTGGTTGTTGAGAAACAGCTCATAAAACATTATTTTACACTTTTGGTTGTTGAGAAACAGCTCCTAAAACATTATTTGACACTTTTGGTTGTTGAAAAACAGCTTCTAACCATTATTTGACACTTTGGTTGTTGAGAAACAGCTCCTAAAACATTATTTGACACTTTTGGTTGTTGAGAAACAGCTCCTAAAACATTATTTGACACTTTTGGTTGTTGAAAAACAGCTTCTAACCATTATTTGACACTTTGGTTGTTGAGAAACAGCTCCTAAAACATTATTTTACACTTTTGGTGGTTGAGAAACAGCTCCTAAAACATTATTTGACACTTTTGGTTGTTGAAAAACAGCTTCTAACCATTATTTGACACTTTGGTTGTTGAGAAACAGTTCATAAAACATTATTTGACACTTTTGGTTGTTGAAAAACAGCTTCTAACCATTATTTTACACTTTGGTTGTTGAGAAACAGCTCCTAAAACATTATTTTACACTTTTGGTTGTTGAGAAACAGCTCCTAAAACATTATTTGACACTTTTGGTTGTTGAAAAACAGCTTCTAACCATTATTTGACACTTTGGTTGTTGAGAAACAGCTCCTAAAACATTATTTTACACTTTTGGTTGTTGAGAAACAGCTCCTAAAACATTATTTGACACTTTTGGTTGTTGAAAAACAGCTTCTAACCATTATTTGACACTTTGGTTGTTGAGAAACAGCTCCTAAAACATTATTTGACACTTTTGGTTGTTGAAAAACAGCTTCTAACCATTATTTGACACTTTGGTTGTTGAGAAAAAGCTCCTAAAACATTATTTTACACTTTTGGTTGTTGAGAAACAGCTCCTAAAACATTATTTGACACTTTTGGTTGTTGAAAAACAGCTTCTAACCATTATTTGACACTTTGGTTGTTGAGAAACAGCTCCTAAAACATTATTTTACACTTTTGGTCGTTGAGAAACAGCTCCTAAAACATTATTTGACACTTTTGGTTGTTGAAAAACAGCTTCTAACCATTATTTGACACTTTGGTTGTTGAGAAACAGCTCCTAAAACATTATTTTACACTTTTGGTTGTTGAAAAACAGCTTCTAACCATTATTTGACACTTTGGTTGTTGAGAAACAGCTCCTAAAACATTATTTTACACTTTTGGTTGTTGAGAAACAGCTCATAAAACATTATTTGACACTTTTGGTTGTTGAAAAACAGCTTCTAACCATTATTTTACACTTTGGTTGTTGAGAAACAGCTCCTAAAACATTATTTTACACTTTTGGTTGTTGAGAAACAGCTCCTAAAACATTATTTGACACTTTTGGTTGTTGAAAAACAGCTTCTAACCATTATTTGACACTTTGGTTGTTGAGAAACAGCTCATAAAACATTATTTTACACTTTTGGTTGTTGAGAAACAGCTCCTAAAACATTATTTGACACTTTTGGTTGTTGAAAAACAGCTTCTAACCATTATTTGACACTTTGGTTGTTGAGAAACAGCTCCTAAAACATTATTTGACACTTTTGGTTGTTGAGAAACAGCTCCTAAAACATTATTTGACACTTTTGGTTGTTGAAAAACAGCTTCTAACCATTATTTGACACTTTGGTTGTTGAGAAACAGCTCCTAAAACATTATTTTACACTTTTGGTGGTTGAGAAACAGCTCCTAAAACATTATTTGACACTTTTGGTTGTTGAAAAACAGCTTCTAACCATTATTTGACACTTTGGTTGTTGAGAAACAGTTCATAAAACATTATTTGACACTTTTGGTTGTTGAAAAACAGCTTCTAACCATTATTTTACACTTTGGTTGTTGAGAAACAGCTCCTAAAACATTATTTTACACTTTTGGTTGTTGAGAAACAGCTCCTAAAACATTATTTGACACTTTTGGTTGTTGAAAAACAGCTTCTAACCATTATTTGACACTTTGGTTGTTGAGAAACAGCTCCTAAAACATTATTTTACACTTTTGGTTGTTGAGAAACAGCTCCTAAAACATTATTTGACACTTTTGGTTGTTGAAAAACAGCTTCTAACCATTATTTGACACTTTGGTTGTTGAGAAACAGCTCCTAAAACATTATTTGACACTTTTGGTTGTTGAAAAACAGCTTCTAACCATTATTTGACACTTTGGTTGTTGAGAAAAAGCTCCTAAAACATTATTTTACACTTTTGGTTGTTGAGAAACAGCTCCTAAAACATTATTTGACACTTTTGGTTGTTGAAAAACAGCTTCTAACCATTATTTGACACTTTGGTTGTTGAGAAACAGCTCCTAAAACATTATTTTACACTTTTGGTCGTTGAGAAACAGCTCCTAAAACATTATTTGACACTTTTGGTTGTTGAAAAACAGCTTCTAACCATTATTTGACACTTTGGTTGTTGAGAAACAGCTCCTAAAACATTATTTGACACTTTTGGTTGTTGAAAAACAGCTTCTAACCATTATTTGACACTTTGGTTGTTGAGAAACAGCTCCTAAAACATTATTTTACACTTTTGGTTGTTGAGAAACAGCTCATAAAACATTATTTGACACTTTTGGTTGTTGAAAAACAGCTTCTAACCATTATTTTACACTTTGGTTGTTGAGAAACAGCTCCTAAAACATTATTTTACACTTTTGGTTGTTGAGAAACAGCTCCTAAAACATTATTTGACACTTTTGGTTGTTGAAAAACAGCTTCTAACCATTATTTGACACTTTGGTTGTTGAGAAACAGCTCATAAAACATTATTTTACACTTTTGGTTGTTGAGAAACAGCTCCTAAAACATTATTTGACACTTTTGGTTGTTGAAAAACAGCTTCTAACCATTATTTGACACTTTGGTTGTTGAGAAACAGCTCCTAAAACATTATTTGACACTTTTGGTTGTTGAGAAACAGCTCCTAAAACATTATTTGACACTTTTGGTTGTTGAAAAACAGCTTCTAACCATTATTTGACACTTTGGTTGTTGAGAAACAGCTCCTAAAACATTATTTTACACTTTTGGTGGTTGAGAAACAGCTCCTAAAACATTATTTGACACTTTTGGTTGTTGAAAAACAGCTTCTAACCATTATTTGACACTTTGGTTGTTGAGAAACAGTTCATAAAACATTATTTGACACTTTTGGTTGTTGAAAAACAGCTTCTAACCATTATTTTACACTTTGGTTGTTGAGAAACAGCTCCTAAAACATTATTTTACACTTTTGGTTGTTGAGAAACAGCTCCTAAAACATTATTTGACACTTTTGGTTGTTGAAAAACAGCTTCTAACCATTATTTGACACTTTGGTTGTTGAGAAACAGCTCCTAAAACATTATTTTACACTTTTGGTTGTTGAGAAACAGCTCCTAAAACATTATTTGACACTTTTGGTTGTTGAAAAACAGCTTCTAACCATTATTTGACACTTTGGTTGTTGAGAAACAGCTCCTAAAACATTATTTTACACTTTTGGTTGTTGAGAAACAGCTCCTAAAACAATATTTGACACTTTTGGTTGTTGAAAAACAGCTTCTAACCATTATTTGACACTTTGGTTGTTGAGAAACAGCTCCTAAAACATTATTTGACACTTTTGGTTGTTGAGAAACAGCTCCTAAAACATTATTTGACACTTTTGGTTGTTGAAAAACAGCTTCTAACCATTATTTGACACTTTTGGTTGTTGAGAAACAGCTCCTAAAACATTATTTGACACTTTTGGTTGTTGAAAAACAGCTTCTAACCATTATTTGACACTTTGGTTGTTGAGAAACAGCTCCTAAAACATTATTTGACACTTTTGGTTGTTGAGAAACAGCTCAAATTATTTTGGCAAATTATTTTGGGAGGCAAATTATTTTGGCAAATTATTTTGGGAGGCAAATTATTTTGGCAAATTATTTTGGGAGGCAAATTATTTTGGGAGGCAAATTATTTTGGGAGGCAAATTATTTTGGCAAATTATTTTGGGAGGCAAATTATTTTGGCAAAATATTTTGGCAAATTATTTTGGGAGGCAAATTATTTTGGCAAATTATTTTGGGAGGCAAATTATTTTGGGAGGCAAATTATTTTGGGAGGCAAATTATTTTGGGAGGCAAATTATTTTGGCAAATTATTTTGGGAGGCAAATTATTTTGGGAGGCAAATTATTTTGGGAGGCAAATTATTTTGGGAGGCAAATTATTTTGGGAGGCAAATTATTTTGGCAAATTATTTTGGGAGGCAAATTATTTTGGGAGGCAAATTATTTTGGGAGGCAAATTATTTTGGCAAATTATTTTGGGAGGCAAATTATTTTGGGAGGCAAATTATTTTGGGAGGCAAATTATTTTGGCAAATTATTTTGGGAGGCAAATTATTTTGGGAGGCAAATTATTTTTGGCAGGCAAATTATTTTGGGAGGCAAATTATTTTGGGAGGCAAATTATTTTGGGAGGCAAATTATTTTGGGAGGCAAATTATTTTGGCAAATTATTTTGGGAGGCAAATTATTTTGGCAAATTATTTTGGGAGGCAAATTATTTTGGCAAATTATTTTGGGAGGCAAATTATTTTGGGAGGCAAATTATTTTGGGAGGCAAATTATTTTGGCAAAATATTTTGGCAAATTATTTTGGGAGGCAAATTATTTTGGCAAATTATTTTGGGAGGCAAATTATTTTGGCAAATTATTTTGGGAGGCAAATTATTTTGGCAAATTATTTTGGCAAATTATTTTGGGAGGCAAATTATTTTGGGAGGCAAATTATTTTGGCAAATTATTTTGGGAGGCAAATTATTTTGGGAGGCAAATTATTTTGGGAGGCAAATTATTTTGGGAGGCAAATTATTTTGGCAAATTATTTTGGCAAATTATTTTGGGAGGCAAATTATTTTGGCAAATTATTTTGGGAGGCAAATTATTTTGGCAAATTATTTTGGGAGGCAAATTATTTTGACACTTTGGTTGTTGAGAAACAGTTCATAAAACATTATTTGACACTTTTGGTTGTTGAAAAACAGCTTCTAACCATTATTTTACACTTTGGTTGTTGAGAAACAGCTCCTAAAACATTATTTTACACTTTTGGTTGTTGAGAAACAGCTCCTAAAACATTATTTTACACTTTTGGTTGTTGAGAAACAGCTCCTAAAACATTATTTGACACTTTTGGTTGTTGAAAAACAGCTTCTAACCATTATTTGACACTTTGGTTGTTGAGAAACAGCTCCTGAAACATTATTTGACACTTTTGGTTGTTGAAAAACAGCTTCTAACCATTATTTGACACTTTGGTTGTTGAGAAACAGCTCCTAAAACATTATTTTACACTTTTGGTTGTTGAGAAACAGCTCCTAAAACATTATTTGACACTTTTGGTTGTTGAAAAACAGCTTCTAACCATTATTTGACACTTTGGTTGTTGAGAAACAGCTCCTAAAACATTATTTTACACTTTTGGTCGTTGAGAAACAGCTCCTAAAACATTATTTGACACTTTTGGTTGTTGAAAAACAGCTTCTAACCATTATTTGACACTTTGGTTGTTGAGAAACAGCTCCTAAAACATTATTTTACACTTTTAGTTGTTGAGAAACAGCTCCTAAAACATTATTTGACACTTTTGGTTGTTGAAAAACAGCTTCTAACCATTATTTTACACTTTGGTTGTTGAGAAACAGCTCCTAAAACATTATTTTACACTTTTGGTTGTTGAGAAACAGCTCCTAAAACATTATTTGACACTTTTGGTTGTTGAAAAACAGCTTCTAACCATTATTTTACACTTTGGTTGTTGAGAAACAGCTCCTAAAACATTATTTTACACTTTTGGTTGTTGAGAAACAGCTCCTAAAACATTATTTGACACTTTTGGTTGTTGAAAAACAGCTTCTAACCATTATTTGACACTTTGGTTGTTGAGAAACAGCTCCTAAAACATTATTTTACACTTTTGGTTGTTGAGAAACAGCTCCTAAAACATTATTTGACACTTTTGGTTGTTGAAAAACAGCTTCTAACCATTATTTGACACTTTGGTTGTTGAGAAACAGCTCCTAAAACATTATTTGACACTTTTGGTTGTTGAAAAACAGCTTCTAACCATTATTTGACACTTTGGTTGTTAAGAAAAAGCTCCTAAAACATTATTTTACACTTTTGGTTGTTGAGAAACAGCTCCTAAAACATTATTTGACACTTTTGGTTGTTGAAAAACAGCTTCTAACCATTATTTGACACTTTGGTTGTTGAGAAACAGCTCCTAAAACATTATTTTACACTTTTGGTCGTTGAGAAACAGCTCCTAAAACATTATTTGACACTTTTGGTTGTTGAAAAACAGCTTCTAACCATTATTTGACACTTTGGTTGTTGAGAAACAGCTCCTAAAACATTATTTTACACTTTTGGTTGTTGAAAAACAGCTTCTAACCATTATTTGACACTTTGGTTGTTGAGAAACAGCTCCTAAAACATTATTTTACACTTTTGGTTGTTGAGAAACAGCTCATAAAACATTATTTGACACTTTTGGTTGTTGAAAAACAGCTTCTAACCATTATTTTACACTTTGGTTGTTGAGAAACAGCTCCTAAAACATTATTTTACACTTTTGGTTGTTGAGAAACAGCTCCTAAAACATTATTTGACACTTTTGGTTGTTGAAAAACAGCTTCTAACCATTATTTGACACTTTGGTTGTTGAGAAACAGCTCATAAAACATTATTTTACACTTTTGGTTGTTGAGAAACAGCTCCTAAAACATTATTTGACACTTTTGGTTGTTGAAAAACAGCTTCTAACCATTATTTGACACTTTGGTTGTTGAGAAACAGCTCCTAAAACATTATTTGACACTTTTGGTTGTTGAGAAACAGCTCCTAAAACATTATTTGACACTTTTGGTTGTTGAAAAACAGCTTCTAACCATTATTTGACACTTTGGTTGTTGAGAAACAGCTCCTAAAACATTATTTTACACTTTTGGTGGTTGAGAAACAGCTCCTAAAACATTATTTGACACTTTTGGTTGTTGAAAAACAGCTTCTAACCATTATTTGACACTTTGGTTGTTGAGAAACAGTTCATAAAACATTATTTGACACTTTTGGTTGTTGAAAAACAGCTTCTAACCATTATTTTACACTTTGGTTGTTGAGAAACAGCTCCTAAAACATTATTTTACACTTTTGGTTGTTGAGAAACAGCTCCTAAAACATTATTTGACACTTTTGGTTGTTGAAAAACAGCTTCTAACCATTATTTGACACTTTGGTTGTTGAGAAACAGCTCCTAAAACATTATTTTACACTTTTGGTTGTTGAGAAACAGCTCCTAAAACATTATTTGACACTTTTGGTTGTTGAAAAACAGCTTCTAACCATTATTTGACACTTTGGTTGTTGAGAAACAGCTCCTAAAACATTATTTGACACTTTTGGTTGTTGAAAAACAGCTTCTAACCATTATTTGACACTTTGGTTGTTGAGAAAAAGCTCCTAAAACATTATTTTACACTTTTGGTTGTTGAGAAACAGCTCCTAAAACATTATTTGACACTTTTGGTTGTTGAAAAACAGCTTCTAACCATTATTTGACACTTTGGTTGTTGAGAAACAGCTCCTAAAACATTATTTTACACTTTTGGTCGTTGAGAAACAGCTCCTAAAACATTATTTGACACTTTTGGTTGTTGAAAAACAGCTTCTAACCATTATTTGACACTTTGGTTGTTGAGAAACAGCTCCTAAAACATTATTTGACACTTTTGGTTGTTGAAAAACAGCTTCTAACCATTATTTGACACTTTGGTTGTTGAGAAACAGCTCCTAAAACATTATTTTACACTTTTGGTTGTTGAGAAACAGCTCATAAAACATTATTTGACACTTTTGGTTGTTGAAAAACAGCTTCTAACCATTATTTTACACTTTGGTTGTTGAGAAACAGCTCCTAAAACATTATTTTACACTTTTGGTTGTTGAGAAACAGCTCCTAAAACATTATTTGACACTTTTGGTTGTTGAAAAACAGCTTCTAACCATTATTTGACACTTTGGTTGTTGAGAAACAGCTCATAAAACATTATTTTACACTTTTGGTTGTTGAGAAACAGCTCCTAAAACATTATTTGACACTTTTGGTTGTTGAAAAACAGCTTCTAACCATTATTTGACACTTTGGTTGTTGAGAAACAGCTCCTAAAACATTATTTGACACTTTTGGTTGTTGAGAAACAGCTCCTAAAACATTATTTGACACTTTTGGTTGTTGAAAAACAGCTTCTAACCATTATTTGACACTTTGGTTGTTGAGAAACAGCTCCTAAAACATTATTTTACACTTTTGGTGGTTGAGAAACAGCTCCTAAAACATTATTTGACACTTTTGGTTGTTGAAAAACAGCTTCTAACCATTATTTGACACTTTGGTTGTTGAGAAACAGTTCATAAAACATTATTTGACACTTTTGGTTGTTGAAAAACAGCTTCTAACCATTATTTTACACTTTGGTTGTTGAGAAACAGCTCCTAAAACATTATTTTACACTTTTGGTTGTTGAGAAACAGCTCCTAAAACATTATTTGACACTTTTGGTTGTTGAAAAACAGCTTCTAACCATTATTTGACACTTTGGTTGTTGAGAAACAGCTCCTAAAACATTATTTTACACTTTTGGTTGTTGAGAAACAGCTCCTAAAACATTATTTGACACTTTTGGTTGTTGAAAAACAGCTTCTAACCATTATTTGACACTTTGGTTGTTGAGAAACAGCTCCTAAAACATTATTTTACACTTTTGGTTGTTGAGAAACAGCTCCTAAAACAATATTTGACACTTTTGGTTGTTGAAAAACAGCTTCTAACCATTATTTGACACTTTGGTTGTTGAGAAACAGCTCCTAAAACATTATTTGACACTTTTGGTTGTTGAGAAACAGCTCCTAAAACATTATTTGACACTTTTGGTTGTTGAAAAACAGCTTCTAACCATTATTTGACACTTTTGGTTGTTGAGAAACAGCTCCTAAAACATTATTTGACACTTTTGGTTGTTGAAAAACAGCTTCTAACCATTATTTGACACTTTGGTTGTTGAGAAACAGCTCCTAAAACATTATTTGACACTTTTGGTTGTTGAGAAACAGCTCAAATTATTTTGGCAAATTATTTTGGGAGGCAAATTATTTTGGCAAATTATTTTGGGAGGCAAATTATTTTGGCAAATTATTTTGGGAGGCAAATTATTTTGGGAGGCAAATTATTTTGGGAGGCAAATTATTTTGGCAAATTATTTTGGGAGGCAAATTATTTTGGCAAAATATTTTGGCAAATTATTTTGGGAGGCAAATTATTTTGGCAAATTATTTTGGGAGGCAAATTATTTTGGGAGGCAAATTATTTTGGGAGGCAAATTATTTTGGGAGGCAAATTATTTTGGCAAATTATTTTGGGAGGCAAATTATTTTGGGAGGCAAATTATTTTGGGAGGCAAATTATTTTGGGAGGCAAATTATTTTGGGAGGCAAATTATTTTGGCAAATTATTTTGGGAGGCAAATTATTTTGGGAGGCAAATTATTTTGGGAGGCAAATTATTTTGGCAAATTATTTTGGGAGGCAAATTATTTTGGGAGGCAAATTATTTTGGGAGGCAAATTATTTTGGCAAATTATTTTGGGAGGCAAATTATTTTGGGAGGCAAATTATTTTTGGCAGGCAAATTATTTTGGGAGGCAAATTATTTTGGGAGGCAAATTATTTTGGGAGGCAAATTATTTTGGCAAATTATTTTGGGAGGCAAATTATTTTGGCAAATTATTTTGGGAGGCAAATTATTTTGGCAAATTATTTTGGGAGGCAAATTATTTTGGGAGGCAAATTATTTTGGGAGGCAAATTATTTTGGCAAAATATTTTGGCAAATTATTTTGGGAGGCAAATTATTTTGGCAAATTATTTTGGGAGGCAAATTATTTTGGCAAATTATTTTGGCAAATTATTTTGGGAGGCAAATTATTTTGGGAGGCAAATTATTTTGGCAAATTATTTTGGGAGGCAAATTATTTTGGGAGGCAAATTATTTTGGGAGGCAAATTATTTTGGGAGGCAAATTATTTTGGGAGGCAAATTATTTTGGCAAATTATTTTGGCAAATTATTTTGGGAGGCAAATTATTTTGGCAAATTATTTTGGGAGGCAAATTATTTTGGCAAATTATTTTGGGAGGCAAATTATTTTGGGAGGCAAATTATTTTGGGAGGCAAATTATTTTGGGAGGCAAATTATTTTGGCAAATTATTTTGGGAGGCAGATTATTTTGGCAAAATATTTTGGCAAATTATTTTGGGAGGCAAATTATTTTGGGAGGCAAATTATTTTGGGAGGCAAATTATTTTGGGAGGCAAATTATTTTGGCAAATTATTTTGGGAGGCAAATTATTTTGGGAGGCAAATTATTTTGGGAGGCAAATTATTTTGGCAGGCAAATTATTTTGGGAGGCAAATTATTTTGGGAGGCAAATTATTTTGGGAGGCAAATTATTTTGGCAAATTATTTTGGGAGGCAAATTATTTTGGCAAATTATTTTGGGAGGCAAATTATTTTGGGAGGCAAATTATTTTGGGAGGCAAATTATTTTGGCAAAATATTTTGGCAAATTATTTTGGGAGGCAAATTATTTTGGGAGGCAAATTATTTTGGGAGGCAAATTATTTTGGGAGGCAAATTATTTTGGCAAATTATTTTGGGAGGCAAATTATTTTGGCAGGCAAATTATTTTGGCAAATTATTTTGGGAGGCAAATTATTTTGGGAGGCAAATTATTTTGGCAAATTATTTTGGGAGGCAAATTATTTTGGGAGGCAAATTATTTTGGCAAATTTTTTTGGGAGGCAAATTATTTTGGCAAATTATTTTGGAAGGCAAATTATTTTGGGAGGCAAATTATTTTGGCAAATTATTTTGGGAGGCAAATTATTTTGGGAAATTATTTTGGGAGGCAAATTATTTTGGCAAATTATTTTGGGAGGCAAATTATTTTGGCAAATTATTTTTGGAGGCAAATTAGAAACAGCTCATAAAACATTATTTTACACTTTTGGTTGTTGAGAAACAGCTCCTAAAACATTATTTGACACTTTTGGTTGTTGAAAAACAGCTTCTAACCATTATTTGACACTTTGGTTGTTGAGAAACAGCTCCTAAAACATCATTTTACACTTTTGGTTGTTGAGAAACAGCTCCTAAAACATTATTTGACACTTTTGGTTGTTGAAAAACAGCTTCTAACCATTATTTGACACTTTGGTTGTTGAGAAACAGCTCCTAAAACATTATTTTACACTTTTGGTTGTTGAGAAACAGCTCCTAAAACATTATTTGACACTTTTGGTTGTTGAAAAACAGCTTCTAACCATTATTTGACACTTTGGTTGTTGAGAAACAGCTCCTAAAACATTATTTGACACTTTTGGTTGTTGAAAAACAGCTTCTAACCATTATTTGACACTTTGGTTGTTGAGAAAAAGCTCCTAAAACATTATTTTACACTTTTGGTTGTTGAGAAACAGCTCCTAAAACATTATTTGACACTTTTGGTTGTTGAAAAACAGCTTCTAACCATTATTTGACACTTTGGTTGTTGAGAAACAGCTCCTAAAACATTATTTTACACTTTTGGTCGTTGAGAAACAGCTCCTAAAACATTATTTGACACTTTTGGTTGTTGAAAAACAGCTTCTAACCATTATTTGACACTTTGGTTGTTGAGAAACAGCTCCTAAAACATTATTTTACACTTTTGGTTGTTGAGAAACAGCTCCTAAAACATTATTTGACACTTTTGGTTGTTGAAAAACAGCTTCTAACCATTATTTGACACTTTGGTTGTTGAGAAACAGCTCCTAAAACATTATTTTACACTTTTGGTTGTTGAGAAACAGCTCATAAAACATTATTTGACACTTTTGGTTGTTGAAAAACAGCTTCTAACCATTATTTTACACTTTGGTTGTTGAGAAACGGCTCCTAAAACATTATTTTACACTTTTGGTTGTTGAGAAACAGCTCCTAAAACATTATTTGACACTTTTGGTTGTTGAAAAACAGCTTCTAACCATTATTTGACACTTTGGTTGTTGAGAAACAGCTCATAAAACATTATTTTACACTTTTGGTTGTTGAGAAACAGCTCCTAAAACATTATTTGACACTTTTGGTTGTTGAAAAACAGCTTCTAACCATTATTTGACACTTTGGTTGTTGAGAAACAGCTCCTAAAACATTATTTGACACTTTTGGTTGTTGAGAAACAGCTCCTAAAACATTATTTGACACTTTTGGTTGTTGAAAAACAGCTTCTAACCATTATTTGACACTTTGGTTGTTGAGAAACAGCTCCTAAAACATTATTTTACACTTTTGGTGGTTGAGAAACAGCTCCTAAAACATTATTTGACACTTTTGGTTGTTGAAAAACAGCTTCTAACCATTATTTGACACTTTGGTTGTTGAGAAACAGTTCATAAAACATTATTTGACACTTTTGGTTGTTGAAAAACAGCTTCTAACCATTATTTTACACTTTGGTTGTTGAGAAACAGCTCCTAAAACATTATTTTACACTTTTGGTTGTTGAGAAACAGCTCCTAAAACATTATTTGACACTTTTGGTTGTTGAAAAACAGCTTCTAACCATTATTTGACACTTTGGTTGTTGAGAAACAGCTCCTAAAACATTATTTTACACTTTTGGTTGTTGAGAAACAGCTCCTAAAACATTATTTGACACTTTTGGTTGTTGAGAAACAGCTCCTAAAACAATATTTGACACTTTTGGTTGTTGAAAAACAGCTTCTAACCATTATTTGACACTTTGCTTGTTGAGAAACAGCTCCTAAAACATTATTTGACACTTTTGGTTGTTGAGAAACAGCTCCTAAAACATTATTTGACACTTTTGGTTGTTGAAAAACAGCTTCTAACCATTATTTGACACTTTGGTTGTTGAGAAACAGCTCCTAAAACATTATTTGACACTTTTGGTTGTTGAAAAACAGCTTCTAACCATTATTTGACACTTTGGTTGTTGAGAAACAGCTCCTAAAACATTATTTGACACTTTTGGTTGTTGAGAAACAGCTCAAATTATTTTGGCAAATTATTTTGGGAGGCAAATTATTTTGGCAAATTATTTTGGGAGGCAAATTATTTTGGCAAATTATTTTGGGAGGCAAATTATTTTGGGAGGCAAATTATTTTGGCAAATTATTTTGGGAGGCAAATTATTTTGGCAAAATATTTTGGCAAATTATTTTGGGAGGCAAATTATTTTGGCAAATTATTTTGGGAGGCAAATTATTTTGGGAGGCAAATTATTTTGGCAAATTATTTTGGGAGGCAAATTATTTTGGCAAATTATTTTGGGAGGCAAATTATTTTGGGAGGCAAATTATTTTGGCAAATTATTTTGGGAGGCAAATTATTTTGGGAGGCAAATTATTTTGGCAAATTATTTTGGGAGGCAAATTATTTTGGCAAATTATTTTGGGAGGCAAATTATTTTGGGAGGCAAATTATTTTGGGAGGCAAATTATTTTGGCAAATTATTTTGGGAGACAAATTATTTTGGCAAATTATTTTGGGAGGCAAATTATTTTGGGAGGCAAATTATTTTGGGAGGCAAATTATTTTGGGAGGCAAATTATTTTGGCAGGCAAATTATTTTGGGAGGCAAATTATTTTGGCAAATTATTTTGGCAGGCAAATTATTTTGGCAAATTATTTTGGGAGGCAAATTATTTTGGCAAATTATTTTGGGAGGCAAATTATTTTGGCAAATTATTTTGTGAGGCAAATTATTTTGGGAGGCAAATTATTTTGGCAAATTATTTTGGGAGGCAAATTATTTTGGGAGGCAAATTAGAAACAGCTCATAAAACATTATTTTACACTTTTGGTTGTTGAGAAACAGCTCCTAAAACATTATTTGACACTTTTGGTTGTTGAAAAACAGCTTCTAACCATTATTTGACACTTTGGTTGTTGAGAAACAGCTCCTAAAACATCATTTTACACTTTTGGTTGTTGAGAAACAGCTCCTAAAACATTATTTGACACTTTTGGTTGTTGAAAAACAGCTTCTAACCATTATTTGACACTTTGGTTGTTGAGAAACAGCTCCTAAAACATTATTTTACACTTTTGGTTGTTGAGAAACAGCTCCTAAAACATTATTTGACACTTTTGGTTGTTGAAAAACAGCTTCTAACCATTATTTGACACTTTGGTTGTTGAGAAACAGCTCCTAAAACATTATTTGACACTTTTGGTTGTTGAAAAACAGCTTCTAACCATTATTTGACACTTTGGTTGTTGAGAAACAGCTCCTAAAACATTATTTTACACTTTTGGTTGTTGAGAAACAGCTCCTAAAACATTATTTGACACTTTTGGTTGTTGAAAAACAGCTTCTAACCATTATTTGACACTTTGGTTGTTGAGAAACAGCTCCTAAAACATTATTTTACACTTTTGGTCGTTGAGAAACAGCTCCTAAAACATTATTTGACACTTTTGGTTGTTGAAAAACAGCTTCTAACCATTATTTGACACTTTGGTTGTTGAGAAACAGCTCCTAAAACATTATTTTACACTTTTGGTTGTTGAGAAACAGCTCCTAAAACATTATTTGACACTTTTGGTTGTTGAAAAACAGCTTCTAACCATTATTTGACACTTTGGTTGTTGAGAAACAGCTCCTAAAACATTATTTTACACTTTTGGTTGTTGAGAAACAGCTCCTAAAACATTATTTGACACTTTTGGTTGTTGAAAAACAGCTTCTAACCATTATTTGACACTTTGGTTGTTGAGAAACAGCTCCTAAAACATCATTTTACACTTTTGGTTGTTGAGAAACAGCTCCTAAAACATTATTTGACACTTTTGGTTGTTGAAAAACAGCTTCTAACCATTATTTGACACTTTGGTTGTTGAGAAACAGCTCCTAAAACATTATTTTACACTTTTGGTTGTTGAGAAACAGCTCCTAAAACATTATTTGACACTTTTGGTTGTTGAAAAACAGCTTCTAACCATTATTTGACACTTTGGTTGTTGAGAAACAGCTCCTAAAACATTATTTGACACTTTTGGTTGTTGAGAAACAGCTCCTAAAACATTATTTGACACTTTTGGTTGTTGAAAAACAGCTTCTAACCATTATTTGACACTTTGGTTGTTGAGAAACAGCTCCTAAAACATTATTTTACACTTTTGGTTGTTGAGAAACAGCTCCTAAAACATTATTTTACACTTTTGGTTGTTGAGAAACAGCTCCTAAAACATTATTTGACACTTTTGGTTGTTGAAAAACAGCTTCTAACCATTATTTGACACTTTGGTTGTTGAGAAACAGCTCCTAAAACATTATTTGACACTTTTGGTTGTTGAAAAACAGCTTCTAACCATTATTTGACACTTTGGTTGTTGAGAAAAAGCTCCTAAAACATTATTTTACACTTTTGGTTGTTGAGAAACAGCTCCTAAAACATTATTTGACACTTTTGGTTGTTGAAAAACAGCTTCTAACCATTATTTGACACTTTGGTTGTTGAGAAACAGCTCCTAAAACATCATTTTACACTTTTGGTTGTTGAGAAACAGCTCCTAAAACATTATTTGACACTTTTGGTTGTTGAAAAACAGCTTCTAACCATTATTTGACACTTTGGTTGTTGAGAAACAGCTCCTAAAACATTATTTAACACTTTTGGTTGTTGAGAAACAGCTCCTAAAACATTATTTGACACTTTTGGTTGTTGAAAAACAGCTTCTAACCATTATTTGACACTTTGGTTGTTGAGAAACAGCTCCTAAAACATTATTTGACACTTTTGGTTGTTGAAAAACAGCTTCTAACCATTATTTGACACTTTGGTTGTTGAGAAACAGCTCCTAAAACATTATTTGACACTTTTGGTTGTTGAGAAACAGCTCAAATTATTTTGGCAAATTATTTTGGGAGGCAAATTATTTTGGCAAATTATTTTGGGAGGCAAATTATTTTGGCAAATTATTTTGGGAGGCAAATTATTTTGGGAGGCAAATTATTTTGGCAAATTATTTTGGGAGGCAAATTATTTTGGCAAAATATTTTGGCAAATTATTTTGGGAGGCAAATTATTTTGGCAAATTATTTTGGGAGGCAAATTATTTTGGGAGGCAAATTATTTTGGCAAATTATTTTGGGAGGCAAATTATTTTGGCAAATTATTTTGGGAGGCAAATTATTTTGGGAGGCAAATTATTTTGGCAAATTATTTTTGGAGGCAAATTAGAAACAGCTCATAAAACATTATTTTACACTTTTGGTTGTTGAGAAACAGCTCCTAAAACATTATTTGACACTTTTGGTTGTTGAAAAACAGCTTCTAACCATTATTTGACACTTTGGTTGTTGAGAAACAGCTCCTAAAACATCATTTTACACTTTTGGTTGTTGAGAAACAGCTCCTAAAACATTATTTTACACTTTTGGTGGTTGAGAAACAGCTCCTAAAACATTATTTGACACTTTTGGTTGTTGAAAAACAGCTTCTAACCATTATTTGACACTTTGGTTGTTGAGAAACAGTTCATAAAACATTATTTGACACTTTTGGTTGTTGAAAAACAGCTTCTAACCATTATTTTACACTTTGGTTGTTGAGAAACAGCTCCTAAAACATTATTTTACACTTTTGGTTGTTGAGAAACAGCTCCTAAAACATTATTTGACACTTTTGGTTGTTGAAAAACAGCTTCTAACCATTATTTGACACTTTGGTTGTTGAGAAACAGCTCATAAAACATTATTTTACACTTTTGGTTGTTGAGAAACAGCTCCTAAAACATTATTTGACACTTTTGGTTGTTGAAAAACAGCTTCTAACCATTATTTGACACTTTGGTTGTTGAGAAACAGCTCCTAAAACATTATTTTACACTTTTGGTTGTTGAGAAACAGCTCCTAAAACATTATTTGACACTTTTGGTTGTTGAAGAACAGGGAGGCAAATTATTTTGGGAGGCAAATTATTTTGGCAAATTATTTTGGGAGGCAAATTATTTTGGGAGGCAAATTATTTTGGGAGGCAAATTATTTTGGGAGGCAAATTATTTTGGGAGGCAAATTATTTTGGCAAATTATTTTGGCAAATTATTTTGGGAGGCAAATTATTTTGGCAAATTATTTTGGGAGGCAAATTATTTTGGCAAATTATTTTGGGAGGCAAATTATTTTGGGAGGCAAATTATTTTGGGAGGCAAATTATTTTGGGAGGCAAATTATTTTGGCAAATTATTTTGGGAGGCAGATTATTTTGGCAAAATATTTTGGCAAATTATTTTGGGAGGCAAATTATTTTGGGAGGCAAATTATTTTGGGAGGCAAATTATTTTGGGAGGCAAATTATTTTGGCAAATTATTTTGGGAGGCAAATTATTTTGGGAGGCAAATTATTTTGGGAGGCAAATTATTTTGGCAGGCAAATTATTTTGGGAGGCAAATTATTTTGGGAGGCAAATTATTTTGGGAGGCAAATTATTTTGGCAAATTATTTTGGGAGGCAAATTATTTTGGCAAATTATTTTGGGAGGCAAATTATTTTGGGAGGCAAATTATTTTGGGAGGCAAATTATTTTGGCAAAATATTTTGGCAAATTATTTTGGGAGGCAAATTATTTTGGGAGGCAAATTATTTTGGGAGGCAAATTATTTTGGGAGGCAAATTATTTTGGCAAATTATTTTGGGAGGCAAATTATTTTGGCAGGCAAATTATTTTGGCAAATTATTTTGGGAGGCAAATTATTTTGGGAGGCAAATTATTTTGGCAAATTATTTTGGGAGGCAAATTATTTTGGGAGGCAAATTATTTTGGCAAATTTTTTTGGGAGGCAAATTATTTTGGCAAATTATTTTGGAAGGCAAATTATTTTGGGAGGCAAATTATTTTGGCAAATTATTTTGGGAGGCAAATTATTTTGGGAAATTATTTTGGGAGGCAAATTATTTTGGGAGGCAAATTATTTTGGCAAATTATTTTGGGAGGCAAATTATTTTGGCAAATTATTTTTGGAGGCAAATTAGAAACAGCTCATAAAACATTATTTTACACTTTTGGTTGTTGAGAAACAGCTCCTAAAACATTATTTGACACTTTTGGTTGTTGAAAAACAGCTTCTAACCATTATTTGACACTTTGGTTGTTGAGAAACAGCTCCTAAAACATCATTTTACACTTTTGGTTGTTGAGAAACAGCTCCTAAAACATTATTTGACACTTTTGGTTGTTGAAAAACAGCTTCTAACCATTATTTGACACTTTGGTTGTTGAGAAACAGCTCCTAAAACATTATTTTACACTTTTGGTTGTTGAGAAACAGCTCCTAAAACATTATTTGACACTTTTGGTTGTTGAAAAACAGCTTCTAACCATTATTTGACACTTTGGTTGTTGAGAAACAGCTCCTAAAACATTATTTGACACTTTTGGTTGTTGAAAAACAGCTTCTAACCATTATTTGACACTTTGGTTGTTGAGAAACAGCTCCTAAAACATTATTTTACACTTTTGGTTGTTGAGAAACAGCTCCTAAAACATTATTTGACACTTTTGGTTGTTGAAAAACAGCTTCTAACCATTATTTGACACTTTGGTTGTTGAGAAACAGCTCCTAAAACATTATTTTACACTTTTGGTCGTTGAGAAACAGCTCCTAAAACATTATTTGACACTTTTGGTTGTTGAAAAACAGCTTCTAACCATTATTTGACACTTTGGTTGTTGAGAAACAGCTCCTAAAACATTATTTTACACTTTTGGTTGTTGAGAAACAGCTCCTAAAACATTATTTGACACTTTTGGTTGTTGAAAAACAGCTTCTAACCATTATTTGACACTTTGGTTGTTGAGAAACAGCTCCTAAAACATTATTTTACACTTTTGGTTGTTGAGAAACAGCTCATAAAACATTATTTGACACTTTTGGTTGTTGAAAAACAGCTTCTAACCATTATTTTACACTTTGGTTGTTGAGAAACGGCTCCTAAAACATTATTTTACACTTTTGGTTGTTGAGAAACAGCTCCTAAAACATTATTTGACACTTTTGGTTGTTGAAAAACAGCTTCTAACCATTATTTGACACTTTGGTTGTTGAGAAACAGCTCATAAAACATTATTTTACACTTTTGGTTGTTGAGAAACAGCTCCTAAAACATTATTTGACACTTTTGGTTGTTGAAAAACAGCTTCTAACCATTATTTGACACTTTGGTTGTTGAGAAACAGCTCCTAAAACATTATTTGACACTTTTGGTTGTTGAGAAACAGCTCCTAAAACATTATTTGACACTTTTGGTTGTTGAAAAACAGCTTCTAACCATTATTTGACACTTTGGTTGTTGAGAAACAGCTCCTAAAACATTATTTTACACTTTTGGTGGTTGAGAAACAGCTCCTAAAACATTATTTGACACTTTTGGTTGTTGAAAAACAGCTTCTAACCATTATTTGACACTTTGGTTGTTGAGAAACAGTTCATAAAACATTATTTGACACTTTTGGTTGTTGAAAAACAGCTTCTAACCATTATTTTACACTTTGGTTGTTGAGAAACAGCTCCTAAAACATTATTTTACACTTTTGGTTGTTGAGAAACAGCTCCTAAAACATTATTTGACACTTTTGGTTGTTGAAAAACAGCTTCTAACCATTATTTGACACTTTGGTTGTTGAGAAACAGCTCCTAAAACATTATTTTACACTTTTGGTTGTTGAGAAACAGCTCCTAAAACATTATTTGACACTTTTGGTTGTTGAGAAACAGCTCCTAAAACAATATTTGACACTTTTGGTTGTTGAAAAACAGCTTCTAACCATTATTTGACACTTTGCTTGTTGAGAAACAGCTCCTAAAACATTATTTGACACTTTTGGTTGTTGAGAAACAGCTCCTAAAACATTATTTGACACTTTTGGTTGTTGAAAAACAGCTTCTAACCATTATTTGACACTTTGGTTGTTGAGAAACAGCTCCTAAAACATTATTTGACACTTTTGGTTGTTGAAAAACAGCTTCTAACCATTATTTGACACTTTGGTTGTTGAGAAACAGCTCCTAAAACATTATTTGACACTTTTGGTTGTTGAGAAACAGCTCAAATTATTTTGGCAAATTATTTTGGGAGGCAAATTATTTTGGCAAATTATTTTGGGAGGCAAATTATTTTGGCAAATTATTTTGGGAGGCAAATTATTTTGGGAGGCAAATTATTTTGGCAAATTATTTTGGGAGGCAAATTATTTTGGCAAAATATTTTGGCAAATTATTTTGGGAGGCAAATTATTTTGGCAAATTATTTTGGGAGGCAAATTATTTTGGGAGGCAAATTATTTTGGCAAATTATTTTGGGAGGCAAATTATTTTGGCAAATTATTTTGGGAGGCAAATTATTTTGGGAGGCAAATTATTTTGGCAAATTATTTTGGGAGGCAAATTATTTTGGGAGGCAAATTATTTTGGCAAATTATTTTGGGAGGCAAATTATTTTGGCAAATTATTTTGGGAGGCAAATTATTTTGGGAGGCAAATTATTTTGGGAGGCAAATTATTTTGGCAAATTATTTTGGGAGACAAATTATTTTGGCAAATTATTTTGGGAGGCAAATTATTTTGGGAGGCAAATTATTTTGGGAGGCAAATTATTTTGGGAGGCAAATTATTTTGGCAGGCAAATTATTTTGGGAGGCAAATTATTTTGGCAAATTATTTTGGCAGGCAAATTATTTTGGCAAATTATTTTGGGAGGCAAATTATTTTGGCAAATTATTTTGGGAGGCAAATTATTTTGGCAAATTATTTTGTGAGGCAAATTATTTTGGGAGGCAAATTATTTTGGCAAATTATTTTGGGAGGCAAATTATTTTGGGAGGCAAATTAGAAACAGCTCATAAAACATTATTTTACACTTTTGGTTGTTGAGAAACAGCTCCTAAAACATTATTTGACACTTTTGGTTGTTGAAAAACAGCTTCTAACCATTATTTGACACTTTGGTTGTTGAGAAACAGCTCCTAAAACATCATTTTACACTTTTGGTTGTTGAGAAACAGCTCCTAAAACATTATTTGACACTTTTGGTTGTTGAAAAACAGCTTCTAACCATTATTTGACACTTTGGTTGTTGAGAAACAGCTCCTAAAACATTATTTTACACTTTTGGTTGTTGAGAAACAGCTCCTAAAACATTATTTGACACTTTTGGTTGTTGAAAAACAGCTTCTAACCATTATTTGACACTTTGGTTGTTGAGAAACAGCTCCTAAAACATTATTTGACACTTTTGGTTGTTGAAAAACAGCTTCTAACCATTATTTGACACTTTGGTTGTTGAGAAACAGCTCCTAAAACATTATTTTACACTTTTGGTTGTTGAGAAACAGCTCCTAAAACATTATTTGACACTTTTGGTTGTTGAAAAACAGCTTCTAACCATTATTTGACACTTTGGTTGTTGAGAAACAGCTCCTAAAACATTATTTTACACTTTTGGTCGTTGAGAAACAGCTCCTAAAACATTATTTGACACTTTTGGTTGTTGAAAAACAGCTTCTAACCATTATTTGACACTTTGGTTGTTGAGAAACAGCTCCTAAAACATTATTTTACACTTTTGGTTGTTGAGAAACAGCTCCTAAAACATTATTTGACACTTTTGGTTGTTGAAAAACAGCTTCTAACCATTATTTGACACTTTGGTTGTTGAGAAACAGCTCCTAAAACATTATTTTACACTTTTGGTTGTTGAGAAACAGCTCCTAAAACATTATTTGACACTTTTGGTTGTTGAAAAACAGCTTCTAACCATTATTTGACACTTTGGTTGTTGAGAAACAGCTCCTAAAACATCATTTTACACTTTTGGTTGTTGAGAAACAGCTCCTAAAACATTATTTGACACTTTTGGTTGTTGAAAAACAGCTTCTAACCATTATTTGACACTTTGGTTGTTGAGAAACAGCTCCTAAAACATTATTTTACACTTTTGGTTGTTGAGAAACAGCTCCTAAAACATTATTTGACACTTTTGGTTGTTGAAAAACAGCTTCTAACCATTATTTGACACTTTGGTTGTTGAGAAACAGCTCCTAAAACATTATTTGACACTTTTGGTTGTTGAGAAACAGCTCCTAAAACATTATTTGACACTTTTGGTTGTTGAAAAACAGCTTCTAACCATTATTTGACACTTTGGTTGTTGAGAAACAGCTCCTAAAACATTATTTTACACTTTTGGTTGTTGAGAAACAGCTCCTAAAACATTATTTGACACTTTTGGTTGTTGAAAAACAGCTTCTAACCATTATTTGACACTTTGGTTGTTGAGAAACAGCTCCTAAAACATTATTTGACACTTTTGGTTGTTGAAAAACAGCTTCTAACCATTATTTGACACTTTGGTTGTTGAGAAACAGCTCCTAAAACATTATTTGACACTTTTGGTTGTTGAGAAACAGCTCAAATTATTTTGGCAAATTATTTTGGGAGGCAAATTATTTTGGCAAATTATTTTGGGAGGCAAATTATTTTGGCAAATTATTTTGGGAGGCAAATTATTTTGGGAGGCAAATTATTTTGGCAAATTATTTTGGGAGGCAAATTATTTTGGCAAAATATTTTGGCAAATTATTTTGGGAGGCAAATTATTTTGGCAAATTATTTTGGGAGGCAAATTATTTTGGGAGGCAAATTATTTTGGCAAATTATTTTGGGAGGCAAATTATTTTGGCAAATTATTTTGGGAGGCAAATTATTTTGGGAGGCAAATTATTTTGGCAAATTATTTTTGGAGGCAAATTAGAAACAGCTCATAAAACATTATTTTACACTTTTGGTTGTTGAGAAACAGCTCCTAAAACATTATTTGACACTTTTGGTTGTTGAAAAACAGCTTCTAACCATTATTTGACACTTTGGTTGTTGAGAAACAGCTCCTAAAACATCATTTTACACTTTTGGTTGTTGAGAAACAGCTCCTAAAACATTATTTTACACTTTTGGTGGTTGAGAAACAGCTCCTAAAACATTATTTGACACTTTTGGTTGTTGAAAAACAGCTTCTAACCATTATTTGACACTTTGGTTGTTGAGAAACAGTTCATAAAACATTATTTGACACTTTTGGTTGTTGAAAAACAGCTTCTAACCATTATTTTACACTTTGGTTGTTGAGAAACAGCTCCTAAAACATTATTTTACACTTTTGGTTGTTGAGAAACAGCTCCTAAAACATTATTTGACACTTTTGGTTGTTGAAAAACAGCTTCTAACCATTATTTGACACTTTGGTTGTTGAGAAACAGCTCATAAAACATTATTTTACACTTTTGGTTGTTGAGAAACAGCTCCTAAAACATTATTTGACACTTTTGGTTGTTGAAAAACAGCTTCTAACCATTATTTGACACTTTGGTTGTTGAGAAACAGCTCCTAAAACATTATTTTACACTTTTGGTTGTTGAGAAACAGCTCCTAAAACATTATTTGACACTTTTGGTTGTTGAAGAACAGCTTCTAACCATTATTTGACACTTTGGTTGTTGAGAAACAGCTCCTAAAACATTATTTGACACTTTTGGTTGTTGAAAAACAGCTTCTAACCATTATTTGACACTTTGGTTGTTGAGAAACAGCTCCTAAAACATTATTTTACACTTTTGGTTGTTGAGAAACAGCTCCTAAAACATTATTTGACACTTTTGGTTGTTGAAAAACAGCTTCTAACCATTATTTGACACTTTGGTTGTTGAGAAACAGCTCCTAAAACATTATTTTACACTTTTGGTCGTTGAGAAACAGCTCCTAAAACATTATTTGACACTTTTGGTTGTTGAAAAACAGCTTCTAACCATTATTTGACACTTTGGTTGTTGAGAAACAGCTCCTAAAACATTATTTTACACTTTTGGTTGTTGAGAAACAGCTCCTAAAACATTATTTGACACTTTTGGTTGTTGAAAAACAGCTTCTAACCATTATTTGACACTTTGGTTGTTGAGAAACAGCTCCTAAAACATTATTTTACACTTTTGGTTGTTGAGAAACAGCTCCTAAAACATTATTTGACACTTTTGGTTGTTGAGAAACAGCTCCTAAAACATTATTTGACACTTTTGGTTGTTGAAAAACAGCTTCTAACCATTATTTGACACTTTGGTTGTTGAGAAACAGTTCATAAAATATTATTTGACACTTTTGGTTGTTGAAAAACAGCTTCTAACCATTATTTTACACTTTGGTTGTTGAGAAACAGCTCCTAAAACATTATTTTACACTTTTGGTTGTTGAGAAACAGCTCCTAAAACATTATTTGACACTTTTGGTTGTTGAAAAACAGCTTCTAACCATTATTTGACACTTTGGTTGTTGAGAAACAGCTCCTAAAACATTATTTTACACTTTTGGTCGTTGAGAAACAGCTCCTAAAACATTATTTGACACTTTTGGTTGTTGAAAAACAGCTTCTAACCATTATTTGACACTTTGGTTGTTGAGAAACAGCTCCTAAAACATTATTTTACACTTTTGGTTGTTGAGAAACAGCTCCTAAAACAATATTTGACACTTTTGGTTGTTGAAAAACAGCTTCTAACCATTATTTGACACTTTGGTTGTAGAGAAACAGCTCCTAAAACATTATTTTACACTTTTGGTCGTTGAGAAACAGCTCCTAAAACATTATTTGACACTTTTGGTTGTTGAAAAACAGCTTCTAACCATTATTTGACACTTTGGTTGTTGAGAAACAGCTCCTAAAACATTATTTTACACTTTTGGTTGTTGAGAAACAGCTCCTAAAACAATATTTGACACTTTTGGTTGTTGAAAAACAGCTTCTAACCATTATTTGACACTTTGGTTGTTGAGAAACAGCTCCTAAAACATTATTTTACACTTTTGGTTGTTGAGAAACAGCTCCTAAAACATTATTTGACACTTTAGGTTGTTGAAAAACAGCTTCTAACCATTATTTGACACTTTGGTTGTTGAGAAACAGCTCCTAAAACATTATTTTACACTTTTGGTTGTTGAGAAACAGCTCCTAAAACATTATTTGACACTTTTGGTTGTTGAAAAACAGCTTCTAACCATTATTTGACACTTTGGTTGTTGAGAAACAGCTCCTAAAACATTATTTTACACTTTTGGTTGTTGAGAAACAGCTCCTAAAACATTATTTGACACTTTTGGTTGTTGAAAAACAGCTTCTAACCATTATTTGACACTTTGGTTGTTGAGAAACAGCTCATAAAACATTATTTTACACTTTTGGTTGTTGAGAAACAGCTCCTAAAACATTATTTGACACTTTTGGTTGTTGAAAAACAGCTTCTAACCATTATTTGACACTTTGGTTGTTGAGAAACAGCTCCTAAAACATTATTTTACACTTTTGGTTGTTGAGAAACAGCTCCTAAAACATTTTTTGACACTTTTGGTTGTTGAAAAACAGCTTCTAACCATTATTTGACACTTTGGTTGTTGAGAAACAGCTCCTAAAACATTATTTTACACTTTTGGTTGTTGAGAAACAGCTCCTAAAACATTATTTGACACTTTTGGTTGTTGAAAAACAGCTTCTAACCATTATTTGACACTTTGGTTGTTGAGAAACAGCTCCTAAAACATTATTTGACACTTTTGGTTGTTGAGAAACAGCTCCTAAAACATTATTTGACACTTTTGGTTGTTGAAAAACAGCTTCTAACCATTATTTGACACTTTGGTTGTTGAGAAACAGCTCATAAAACATTATTTTACACTTTTGGTTGTTGAGAAACAGCTCCTAAAACATTATTTGACACTTTTGGTTGTTGAAAAACAGCTTCTAAAACATTATTTTACACTTTTGGTTATTGAGAAACAGCTCCTAAAACATTATTTGACACTTTTGGTTGTTGAAAAACAGCTTCTAACCATTATTTGACACTTTGGTTGTTGAGAAACAGTTCATAAAACATTATTTGACACTTTTGGTTGTTGAGAAACAGCTCCTAAAACATTATTTGACACTTTTGGTTGTTGAAAAACAGCTTCTAACCATTATTTGACACTTTGGTTGTTGAGAAACAGTTCATAAAACATTATTTTACACTTTTGGTTGTTGAGAAACAGCTCCTAAAACATTATTTGACACTTTTGGTTGTTGAAAAACAGCTTCTAACCATTATTTGACACTTTGGTTGTTGAGAAACAGCTCATAAAACATTATTTTACACTTTTGGTTGTTGAGAAACAGCTCCTAAAACATTATTTGACACTTTTGGTTGTTGAAAAACAGCTTCTAACCATTATTTGACACTTTGGTTGTTGAGAAACAGCTCCTAAAACATTATTTGACACTTTTGGTTGTTGAGAAACAGCTCCTAAAACATTATTTGACACTTTTGGTTGTTGAAAAACAGCTTCTAACCATTATTTGACACTTTGGTTGTTGAGAAACAGCTCCTAAAACATTATTTTACACTTTTGGTGGTTGAGAAACAGCTCCTAAAACATTATTTGACACTTTTGGTTGTTGAAAAACAGCTTCTAACCATTATTTGACACTTTGGTTGTTGAGAAACAGTTCATAAAACATTATTTGACACTTTTGGTTGTTGAAAAACAGCTTCTAACCATTATTTTACACTTTGGTTGTTGAGAAACAGCTCCTAAAACATTATTTTACACTTTTGGTTGTTGAGAAACAGCTCCTAAAACATTATTTGACACTTTTGGTTGTTGAAAAACAGCTTCTAACCATTATTTGACACTTTGGTTGTTGAGAAACAGCTCATAAAACATTATTTTACACTTTTGGTTGTTGAGAAACAGCTCCTAAAACATTATTTGACACTTTTGGTTGTTGAAAAACAGCTTCTAACCATTATTTGACACTTTGGTTGTTGAGAAACAGCTCCTAAAACATTATTTTACACTTTTGGTTGTTGAGAAACAGCTCCTAAAACATTATTTGACACTTTTGGTTGTTGAAGAACAGCTTCTAACCATTATTTGACACTTTGGTTGTTGAGAAACAGCTCCTAAAACATTATTTGACACTTTTGGTTGTTGAAAAACAGCTTCTAACCATTATTTGACACTTTGGTTGTTGAGAAACAGCTCCTAAAACATTATTTTACACTTTTGGTTGTTGAGAAACAGCTCCTAAAACATTATTTGACACTTTTGGTTGTTGAAAAACAGCTTCTAACCATTATTTGACACTTTGGTTGTTGAGAAACAGCTCCTAAAACATTATTTTACACTTTTGGTCGTTGAGAAACAGCTCCTAAAACATTATTTGACACTTTTGGTTGTTGAAAAACAGCTTCTAACCATTATTTGACACTTTGGTTGTTGAGAAACAGCTCCTAAAACATTATTTTACACTTTTGGTTGTTGAGAAACAGCTCCTAAAACATTATTTGACACTTTTGGTTGTTGAAAAACAGCTTCTAACCATTATTTGACACTTTGGTTGTTGAGAAACAGCTCCTAAAACATTATTTTACACTTTTGGTTGTTGAGAAACAGCTCCTAAAACATTATTTGACACTTTTGGTTGTTGAGAAACAGCTCCTAAAACATTATTTGACACTTTTGGTTGTTGAAAAACAGCTTCTAAAACATTATTTTACACTTTTGGTTATTGAGAAACAGCTCCTAAAACATTATTTGACACTTTTGGTTGTTGAAAAACAGCTTCTAACCATTATTTGACACTTTGGTTGTTGAGAAACAGCTCCTAAAACATTATTTTACACTTTTGGTTGATGAGAAGCAGCAATTATTTTGGGAGGCAAATTATTTTGGCAAATTATTTTGGGAGGCAAATTATTCTGGGAGGCAAATTATTTTGGGAGGCAAATTATTTTAGCAAATTTTTTTGGGAGGCAAATTATTTTGGCAAATTATTTTGGGAGGCAAATTATTTTGGGAGGCAAATTATTTTGGCAAATTATTTTGGGAGGCAAATTATTTTGGCAAATTATTTTGGCAGGCAAATTATTTTGGGAGGCAAATTATTTTGGGAGGCAAATTATTTTGGGAGGCAAATTATTTTGGGAGGCAAATTATTTTGGGAGGCAAATTATTTTGGGAGGCAAATTATTTTGGGAGGCAAATTATTTTGGGAGGCAAATTATTTTGGCAAATTATTTTGGGAGGCAAATTATTTTGGGAGGCAAATTATTTTGGCAAATTATTTTGGGAGGCAAATTATTTTGGCAAATTATTTTGGGAGGCAAATTATTTTGGGAGGCAAATTATTTTGGGAGGCAAATTATTGAGGCAAATTATTTTGGCAAATTATTTTGGGAGGCAAATTATTTTGGCAAAATATTTTGGCAAATTATTTTGGGAGGCAAATTATTTTGGCAAATTATTTTGGGAGGCAAATTATTTTGGCAAATTATTTTGGGAGGCAAATTATTTTGGGAGGCAAATTATTTTGGCAAATTATTTTGGGAGGCAAATTATTTTGGGAGGCAAATTATTTTGGCAAATTTTTTTGGGAGGCAAATTATTTTGGGAGGCAAATTATTTTGGGAAATTATTTTGGGAGGCAAATTATTTTGGGAGGCAAATTATTTTGGCAAATTATTTTGGGAGGCAAATTATTTTGGCAAATTATTTTTGGAGGCAAATTAGAAACAGCTCATAAAACATTTTTTTACACTTTTGGTTGTTGAGAAACAGCTCCTAAAACATTATTTGACACTTTTGGTTGTTGAAAAACAGCTTCTAACCATTATTTGACACTTTGGTTGTTGAGAAACAGCTCCTAAAACATCATTTTACACTTTTGGTTGTTGAGAAACAGCTCCTAAAACATTATTTGACACTTTTGGTTGTTGAAAAACAGCTTCTAACCATTATTTGACACTTTGGTTGTTGAGAAACAGCTCCTAAAACATTATTTTACACTTTTGGTTGTTGAGAAACAGCTCCTAAAACATTATTTGACACTTTTGGTTGTTGAAGAACAGCTTCTAACCATTATTTGACACTTTTGGTTGTTGAAAAACAGCTTCTAACCATTATTTGACACTTTGGTTGTTGAGAAACAGCTCCTAAAACATTATTTTACACTTTTGGTTGTTGAGAAACAGCTCCTAAAACATTATTTGACACTTTTGGTTGTTGAAAAACAGCTTCTAACCATTATTTGACACTTTGGTTGTTGAGAAACAGCTCCTAAAACATTATTTTACACTTTTGGTCGTTGAGAAACAGCTCCTAAAACATTATTTGACACTTTTGGTTGTTGAAAAACAGCTTCTAACCATTATTTGACACTTTGGTTGTTGAGAAACAGCTCCTAAAACATTATTTTACACTTTTGGTTGTTGAGAAACAGCTCCTAAAACATTATTTGACACTTTTGGTTGTTGAAAAACAGCTTCTAACCATTATTTGACACTTTGGTTGTTGAGAAACAGCTCCTAAAACATTATTTTACACTTTTGGTTGTTGAGAAACAGCTCCTAAAACATTATTTGACACTTTTGGTTGTTGAAAAACAGCTTCTAACCATTATTTTACACTTTGGTTGTTGAGAAACAGCTCCTAAAACATTATTTTACACTTTTGGTTGTTGAGAAACAGCTCCTAAAACATTATTTGACACTTTTGGTTGTTGAAAAACAGCTTCTAACCATTATTTGACACTTTGGTTGTTGAGAAACAGCTCATAAAACATTATTTTACACTTTTGGTTGTTGAGAAACAGCTCCTAAAACATTATTTGACACTTTTGGTTGTTGAAAAACAGCTTCTAACCATTATTTGACACTTTGGTTGTTGAGAAACAGCTCCTAAAACATTATTTGACACTTTTGGTTGTTGAGAAACAGCTCCTAAAACATTATTTGACACTTTTGGTTGTTGAAAAACAGCTTCTAACCATTATTTGACACTTTGGTTGTTGAGAAACAGCTCCTAAAACATTATTTTACACTTTTGGTGGTTGAGAAACGGCTCCTAAAACATTATTTGACACTTTTGGTTGTTGAAAAACAGCTTCTAACCATTATTTGACACTTTGGTTGTTGAGAAACAGTTCATAAAACATTATTTGACACTTTTGGTTGTTGAAAAACAGCTTCTAACCATTATTTTACACTTTGGTTGTTGAGAAACAGCTCCTAAAACATTATTTTACACTTTTGGTTGTTGAGAAACAGCTCCTAAAACATTATTTTACACTTTTGGTTGTTGAGAAACAGCTCCTAAAACATTATTTGACACTTTTGGTTGTTGAAAAACAGCTTCTAACCATTATTTGACACTTTGGTTGTTGAGAAACAGCTCCTGAAACATTATTTGACACTTTTGGTTGTTGAAAAACAGCTTCTAACCATTATTTGACACTTTGGTTGTTGAGAAACAGCTCCTAAAACATTATTTTACACTTTTGGTTGTTGAGAAACAGCTCCTAAAACATTATTTGACACTTTTGGTTGTTGAAAAACAGCTTCTAACCATTATTTGACACTTTGGTTGTTGAGAAACAGCTCCTAAAACATTATTTTACACTTTTGGTCGTTGAGAAACAGCTCCTAAAACATTATTTGACACTTTTGGTTGTTGAAAAACAGCTTCTAACCATTATTTGACACTTTGGTTGTTGAGAAACAGCTCCTAAAACATTATTTTACACTTTTAGTTGTTGAGAAACAGCTCCTAAAACATTATTTGACACTTTTGGTTGTTGAAAAACAGCTTCTAACCATTATTTTACACTTTGGTTGTTGAGAAACAGCTCCTAAAACATTATTTTACACTTTTGGTTGTTGAGAAACAGCTCCTAAAACATTATTTGACACTTTTGGTTGTTGAAAAACAGCTTCTAACCATTATTTTACACTTTGGTTGTTGAGAAACAGCTCCTAAAACATTATTTTACACTTTTGGTTGTTGAGAAACAGCTCCTAAAACATTATTTGACACTTTTGGTTGTTGAAAAACAGCTTCTAACCATTATTTGACACTTTGGTTGTTGAGAAACAGCTCCTAAAACATTATTTTACACTTTTGGTTGTTGAGAAACAGCTCCTAAAACATTATTTGACACTTTTGGTTGTTGAAAAACAGCTTCTAACCATTATTTGACACTTTGGTTGTTGAGAAACAGCTCCTAAAACATTATTTGACACTTTTGGTTGTTGAAAAACAGCTTCTAACCATTATTTGACACTTTGGTTGTTGAGAAAAAGCTCCTAAAACATTATTTTACACTTTTGGTTGTTGAGAAACAGCTCCTAAAACATTATTTGACACTTTTGGTTGTTGAAAAACAGCTTCTAACCATTATTTGACACTTTGGTTGTTGAGAAACAGCTCCTAAAACATTATTTTACACTTTTGGTCGTTGAGAAACAGCTCCTAAAACATTATTTGACACTTTTGGTTGTTGAAAAACAGCTTCTAACCATTATTTGACACTTTGGTTGTTGAGAAACAGCTCCTAAAACATTATTTTACACTTTTGGTTGTTGAGAAACAGCTCCTAAAACATTATTTGACACTTTTGGTTGTTGAAAAACAGCTTCTAACCATTATTTGACACTTTGGTTGTTGAGAAACAGCTCCTAAAACATTATTTTACACTTTTGGTTGTTGAGAAACAGCTCATAAAACATTATTTGACACTTTTGGTTGTTGAAAAACAGCTTCTAACCATTATTTTACACTTTGGTTGTTGAGAAACAGCTCCTAAAACATTATTTTACACTTTTGGTTGTTGAGAAACAGCTCCTAAAACATTATTTGACACTTTTGGTTGTTGAAAAACAGCTTCTAACCATTATTTGACACTTTGGTTGTTGAGAAACAGCTCATAAAACATTATTTTACACTTTTGGTTGTTGAGAAACAGCTCCTAAAACATTATTTGACACTTTTGGTTGTTGAAAAACAGCTTCTAACCATTATTTGACACTTTGGTTGTTGAGAAACAGCTCCTAAAACATTATTTGACACTTTTGGTTGTTGAGAAACAGCTCCTAAAACATTATTTGACACTTTTGGTTGTTGAAAAACAGCTTCTAACCATTATTTGACACTTTGGTTGTTGAGAAACAGCTCCTAAAACATTATTTGACACTTTTGGTGGTTGAGAAACAGCTCCTAAAACATTATTTGACACTTTTGGTTGTTGAAAAACAGCTTCTAACCATTATTTGACACTTTGGTTGTTGAGAAACAGTTCATAAAACATTATTTGACACTTTTGGTTGTTGAAAAACAGCTTCTAACCATTATTTTACACTTTGGTTGTTGAGAAACAGCTCCTAAAACATTATTTTACACTTTTGGTTGTTGAGAAACAGCTCCTAAAACATTATTTGACACTTTTGGTTGTTGAAAAACAGCTTCTAACCATTATTTGACACTTTGGTTGTTGAGAAACAGCTCCTAAAACATTATTTTACACTTTTGGTTGTTGAGAAACAGCTCCTAAAACATTATTTGACACTTTTGGTTGTTGAAAAACAGCTTCTAACCATTATTTGACACTTTGGTTGTTGAGAAACAGCTCCTAAAACATTATTTTACACTTTTGGTTGTTGAGAAACAGCTCCTAAAACAATATTTGACACTTTTGGTTGTTGAAAAACAGCTTCTAACCATTATTTGACACTTTGGTTGTTGAGAAACAGCTCCTAAAACATTATTTGACACTTTTGGTTGTTGAGAAACAGCTCCTAAAACATTATTTGACACTTTTGGTTGTTGAAAAACAGCTTCTAACCATTATTTGACACTTTGGTTGTTGAGAAACAGCTCCTAAAACATTATTTGACACTTTTGGTTGTTGAAAAACAGCTTCTAACCATTATTTGACAATTTGGTTGTTGAGAAACAGCTCCTAAAACATTATTTGACACTTTTGGTTGTTGAGAAACAGCTCAAATTATTTTGGCAAATTATTTTGGGAGGCAAATTATTTTGGCAAATTATTTTGGGAGGCAAATTATTTTGGCAAATTATTTTGGGAGGCAAATTATTTTGGGAGGCAAATTATTTTGGGAGGCAAATTATTTTGGCAAATTATTTTGGGAGGCAAATTATTTTGGCAAAATATTTTGGCAAATTATTTTGGGAGGCAAATTATTTTGGCAAATTATTTTGGGAGGCAAATTATTTTGGGAGGCAAATTATTTTGGCAAATTATTTTGGGAGGCAAATTATTTTGGCAAATTATTTTGGGAGGCAAATTATTTTGGGAGGCAAATTATTTTGGGAGGCAAATTATTTTGGGAGGCAAATTATTTTGGGAGGCAAATTATTTTGGCAAATTATTTTGGGAGGCAAATTATTTTGGGAGGCAAATTATTTTGGGAGGCAAATTATTTTGGCAAATTATTTTGGGAGGCAAATTATTTTGGGAGGCAAATTATTTTGGGAGGCAAATTATTTTTGGCAGGCAAATTATTTTGGGAGGCAAATTATTTTGGGAGGCAAATTATTTTGGGAGGCAAATTATTTTGGGAGGCAAATTATTTTGGGAGGCAAATTATTTTGGGAGGCAAATTATTTTGGCAAATTATTTTGGGAGGCAAATTATTTTGGCAAATTATTTTGGGAGGCAAATTATTTTGGCAAATTATTTTGGGAGGCAAATTATTTTGGGAGGCAAATTATTTTGGCAAAATATTTTGGCAAATTATTTTGGGAGGCAAATTATTTTGGCAAATTATTTTGGGAGGCAAATTATTTTGGCAAATTATTTTGGGAGGCAAATTATTTTGGCAAATTATTTTGGCAAATTATTTTGGGAGGCAAATTATTTTGGGAGGCAAATTATTTTGGCAAATTATTTTGGGAGGCAAATTATTTTGGGAGGCAAATTTTTTTGGGAGGCAAATTATTTTGGGAGGCAAATTATTTTGGGAGGCAAATTATTTTGGCAAATTATTTTGGCAAATTATTTTGGGAGGCAAATTATTTTGGCAAATTATTTTGGGAGGCAAATTATTTTGGCAAATTATTTTGGGAGGCAAATTATTTTGGGAGGCAAATTATTTTGGGAGGCAAATTATTTTGGGAGGCAAATTATTTTGGCAAATTATTTTGGGAGGCAGATTATTTTGGCAAAATATTTTGGCAAATTATTTTGGGAGGCAAATTATTTTGGGAGGCAAATTATTTTGGGAGGCAAATTATTTTGGGAGGCAAATTATTTTGGCAAATTATTTTGGGAGGCAAATTATTTTGGGAGGCAAATTATTTTGGGAGGCAAATTATTTTGGCAGGCAAATTATTTTGGGAGGCAAATTATTTTGGGAGGCAAATTATTTTGGGAGGCAAATTATTTTGGCAAATTATTTTGGGAGGCAAATTATTTTGGCAAATTATTTTGGGAGGCAAATTATTTTGGCAAATTATTTTGGGAGGCAAATTATTTTGGGAGGCAAATTATTTTGGCAAAATATTTTGGCAAATTATTTTGGGAGGCAAATTATTTTGGGAGGCAAATTATTTTGGCAAATTATTTTGGGAGGCAAATTATTTTGGCAGGCAAATTATTTTGGGAGGCAAATTATTTTGGGAGGCAAATTATTTTGGCAAATTATTTTGGGAGGCAAATTATTTTGGGAGGCAAATTATTTTGGCAAATTTTTTTGGGAGGCAAATTATTTTGGCAAATTATTTTGGAAGGCAAATTATTTTGGGAGGCAAATTATTTTGGCAAATTATTTTGGGAGGCAAATTATTTTGGGAAATTATTTTGGGAGGCAAATTATTTTGGGAGGCAAATTATTTTGGCAAATTATTTTGGGAGGCAAATTATTTTGGCAAATTATTTTTGGAGGCAAATTAGAAACAGCTCATAAAACATTATTTTACACTTTTGGTTGTTGAGAAACAGCTCCTAAAACATTATTTGACACTTTTGGTTGTTGAAAAACAGCTTCTAACCATTATTTGACACTTTGGTTGTTGAGAAACAGCTCCTAAAACATCATTTTACACTTTTGGTTGTTGAGAAACAGCTCCTAAAACATTATTTGACACTTTTGGTTGTTGAAAAACAGCTTCTAACCATTATTTGACACTTTGGTTGTTGAGAAACAGCTCCTAAAACATTATTTTACACTTTTGGTTGTTGAGAAACAGCTCCTAAAACATTATTTGACACTTTTGGTTGTTGAAAAACAGCTTCTAACCATTATTTGACACTTTGGTTGTTGAGAAACAGCTCCTAAAACATTATTTGACACTTTTGGTTGTTGAAAAACAGCTTCTAACCATTATTTGACACTTTGGTTGTTGAGAAAAAGCTCCTAAAACATTATTTTACACTTTTGGTTGTTGAGAAACAGCTCCTAAAACATTATTTGACACTTTTGGTTGTTGAAAAACAGCTTCTAACCATTATTTGACACTTTGGTTGTTGAGAAACAGCTCCTAAAACATTATTTTACACTTTTGGTCGTTGAGAAACAGCTCCTAAAACATTATTTGACACTTTTGGTTGTTGAAAAACAGCTTCTAACCATTATTTGACACTTTGGTTGTTGAGAAACAGCTCCTAAAACATTATTTTACACTTTTGGTTGTTGAGAAACAGCTCCTAAAACATTATTTGACACTTTTGGTTGTTGAAAAACAGCTTCTAACCATTATTTGACACTTTGGTTGTTGAGAAACAGCTCCTAAAACATTATTTTACACTTTTGGTTGTTGAGAAACAGCTCATAAAACATTATTTGACACTTTTGGTTGTTGAAAAACAGCTTCTAACCATTATTTTACACTTTGGTTGTTGAGAAACGGCTCCTAAAACATTATTTTACACTTTTGGTTGTTGAGAAACAGCTCCTAAAACATTATTTGACACTTTTGGTTGTTGAAAAACAGCTTCTAACCATTATTTGACACTTTGGTTGTTGAGAAACAGCTCATAAAACATTATTTTACACTTTTGGTTGTTGAGAAACAGCTCCTAAAACATTATTTGACACTTTTGGTTGTTGAAAAACAGCTTCTAACCATTATTTGACACTTTGGTTGTTGAGAAACAGCTCCTAAAACATTATTTGACACTTTTGGTTGTTGAGAAACAGCTCCTAAAACATTATTTGACACTTTTGGTTGTTGAAAAACAGCTTCTAACCATTATTTGACACTTTGGTTGTTGAGAAACAGCTCCTAAAACATTATTTTACACTTTTGGTGGTTGAGAAACAGCTCCTAAAACATTATTTGACACTTTTGGTTGTTGAAAAACAGCTTCTAACCATTATTTGACACTTTGGTTGTTGAGAAACAGTTCATAAAACATTATTTGACACTTTTGGTTGTTGAAAAACAGCTTCTAACCATTATTTTACACTTTGGTTGTTGAGAAACAGCTCCTAAAACATTATTTTACACTTTTGGTTGTTGAGAAACAGCTCCTAAAACATTATTTGACACTTTTGGTTGTTGAAAAACAGCTTCTAACCATTATTTGACACTTTGGTTGTTGAGAAACAGCTCCTAAAACATTATTTTACACTTTTGGTTGTTGAGAAACAGCTCCTAAAACATTATTTGACACTTTTGGTTGTTGAGAAACAGCTCCTAAAACAATATTTGACACTTTTGGTTGTTGAAAAACAGCTTCTAACCATTATTTGACACTTTGCTTGTTGAGAAACAGCTCCTAAAACATTATTTGACACTTTTGGTTGTTGAGAAACAGCTCCTAAAACATTATTTGACACTTTTGGTTGTTGAAAAACAGCTTCTAACCATTATTTGACACTTTGGTTGTTGAGAAACAGCTCCTAAAACATTATTTGACACTTTTGGTTGTTGAAAAACAGCTTCTAACCATTATTTGACACTTTGGTTGTTGAGAAACAGCTCCTAAAACATTATTTGACACTTTTGGTTGTTGAGAAACAGCTCAAATTATTTTGGCAAATTATTTTGGGAGGCAAATTATTTTGGCAAATTATTTTGGGAGGCAAATTATTTTGGCAAATTATTTTGGGAGGCAAATTATTTTGGGAGGCAAATTATTTTGGCAAATTATTTTGGGAGGCAAATTATTTTGGCAAAATATTTTGGCAAATTATTTTGGGAGGCAAATTATTTTGGCAAATTATTTTGGGAGGCAAATTATTTTGGCAAATTATTTTGGGAGGCAAATTATTTTGGCAAATTATTTTGGGAGGCAAATTATTTTGGGAGGCAAATTATTTTGGGAGGCAAATTATTTTGGCAAATTATTTTGGGAGGCAAATTATTTTGGGAGGCAAATTATTTTGGCAAATTATTTTGGGAGGCAAATTATTTTGGCAAATTATTTTGGGAGGCAAATTATTTTGGGAGGCAAATTATTTTGGGAGGCAAATTATTTTGGCAAATTATTTTGGGAGACAAATTATTTTGGCAAATTATTTTGGGAGGCAAATTATTTTGGGAGGCAAATTATTTTGGCAAATTATTTTGGGAGGCAAATTATTTTGGGAGGCAAATTATTTTGGCAGGCAAATTATTTTGGGAGGCAAATTATTTTGGCAAATTATTTTGGCAGGCAAATTATTTTGGCAAATTATTTTGGGAGGCAAATTATTTTGGCAAATTATTTTGGGAGGCAAATTATTTTGGCAAATTATTTTGTGAGGCAAATTATTTTGGGAGGCAAATTATTTTGGCAAATTATTTTGGGAGGCAAATTATTTTGGGAGGCAAATTAGAAACAGCTCATAAAACATTATTTTACACTTTTGGTTGTTGAGAAACAGCTCCTAAAACATTATTTGACACTTTTGGTTGTTGAAAAACAGCTTCTAACCATTATTTGACACTTTGGTTGTTGAGAAACAGCTCCTAAAACATCATTTTACACTTTTGGTTGTTGAGAAACAGCTCCTAAAACATTATTTGACACTTTTGGTTGTTGAAAAACAGCTTCTAACCATTATTTGACACTTTGGTTGTTGAGAAACAGCTCCTAAAACATTATTTTACACTTTTGGTTGTTGAGAAACAGCTCCTAAAACATTATTTGACACTTTTGGTTGTTGAAAAACAGCTTCTAACCATTATTTGACACTTTGGTTGTTGAGAAACAGCTCCTAAAACATTATTTGACACTTTTGGTTGTTGAAAAACAGCTTCTAACCATTATTTGACACTTTGGTTGTTGAGAAACAGCTCCTAAAACATTATTTTACACTTTTGGTTGTTGAGAAACAGCTCCTAAAACATTATTTGACACTTTTGGTTGTTGAAAAACAGCTTCTAACCATTATTTGACACTTTGGTTGTTGAGAAACAGCTCCTAAAACATTATTTTACACTTTTGGTCGTTGAGAAACAGCTCCTAAAACATTATTTGACACTTTTGGTTGTTGAAAAACAGCTTCTAACCATTATTTGACACTTTGGTTGTTGAGAAACAGCTCCTAAAACATTATTTTACACTTTTGGTTGTTGAGAAACAGCTCCTAAAACATTATTTGACACTTTTGGTTGTTGAAAAACAGCTTCTAACCATTATTTGACACTTTGGTTGTTGAGAAACAGCTCCTAAAACATTATTTTACACTTTTGGTTGTTGAGAAACAGCTCCTAAAACATTATTTGACACTTTTGGTTGTTGAAAAACAGCTTCTAACCATTATTTGACACTTTGGTTGTTGAGAAACAGCTCCTAAAACATCATTTTACACTTTTGGTTGTTGAGAAACAGCTCCTAAAACATTATTTGACACTTTTGGTTGTTGAAAAACAGCTTCTAACCATTATTTGACACTTTGGTTGTTGAGAAACAGCTCCTAAAACATTATTTTACACTTTTGGTTGTTGAGAAACAGCTCCTAAAACATTATTTGACACTTTTGGTTGTTGAAAAACAGCTTCTAACCATTATTTGACACTTTGGTTGTTGAGAAACAGCTCCTAAAACATTATTTGACACTTTTGGTTGTTGAGAAACAGCTCCTAAAACATTATTTGACACTTTTGGTTGTTGAAAAACAGCTTCTAACCATTATTTGACACTTTGGTTGTTGAGAAACAGCTCCTAAAACATTATTTTACACTTTTGGTTGTTGAGAAACAGCTCCTAAAACATTATTTGACACTTTTGGTTGTTGAAAAACAGCTTCTAACCATTATTTGACACTTTGGTTGTTGAGAAACAGCTCCTAAAACATTATTTGACACTTTTGGTTGTTGAAAAACAGCTTCTAACCATTATTTGACACTTTGGTTGTTGAGAAACAGCTCCTAAAACATTATTTGACACTTTTGGTTGTTGAGAAACAGCTCAAATTATTTTGGCAAATTATTTTGGGAGGCAAATTATTTTGGCAAATTATTTTGGGAGGCAAATTATTTTGGCAAATTATTTTGGGAGGCAAATTATTTTGGGAGGCAAATTATTTTGGCAAATTATTTTGGGAGGCAAATTATTTTGGCAAAATATTTTGGCAAATTATTTTGGGAGGCAAATTATTTTGGCAAATTATTTTGGGAGGCAAATTATTTTGGGAGGCAAATTATTTTGGCAAATTATTTTGGGAGGCAAATTATTTTGGCAAATTATTTTGGGAGGCAAATTATTTTGGGAGGCAAATTATTTTGGCAAATTATTTTGGCAAATTATTTTGGGAGGCAAATTATTTTGGCAAATTATTTTGGGAGGCAAATTATTTTGGGAGGCAAATTATTTTGGGAGGCAAATTATTTTGGGAGGCAAATTATTTTGGGAGGCAAATTATTTTGGCAAATTATTTTGGGAGGCAAATTATTTTGGGAGGCAAATTATTTTGGGAGGCAAATTATTTTGGCAAATTATTTTGGGAGGCAAATTATTTTGGGAGGCAAATTATTTTTGGCAGGCAAATTATTTTGGGAGGCAAATTATTTTGGCAAATTATTTTGGGAGGCAAATTATTTTGGGAGGCAAATTATTTTGGGAGGCAAATTATTTTGGGAGGCAAATTATTTTGGCAAATTATTTTGGGAGGCAAATTATTTTGGCAAATTATTTTGGGAGGCAAATTATTTTGGGAGGCAAATTATTTTGGGAGGCAAATTATTTTGGCAAAATATTTTGGCAAATTATTTTGGGAGGCAAATTATTTTGGCAAATTATTTTGGGAGGCAAATTATTTTGGGAGGCAAATTATTTTGGGAGGCAAATTATTTTGGGAGGCAAATTATTTTGGCAAATTATTTTGGCAAATTATTTTGGCAAATTATTTTGGGAGGCAAATTATTTTGGCAAATTATTTTGGGAGGCAAATTATTTTGGGAGGCAAATTTTTTTGGGAGGCAAATTATTTTGGGAGGCAAATTATTTTGGGAGGCAAATTATTTTGGCAAATTATTTTGGGAGGCAAATTATTTTGGCAAATTATTTTGGCAAATTATTTTGGCAAATTATTTTGGGAGGCAAATTATTTTGGGAGGCAAATTATTTTGGCAAATTATTTTGGGAGGCAAATTATTTTGGGAGGCAAATTATTTTGGGAGGCAAATTATTTTGGGAGGCAAATTATTTTGGGAGGCAAATTATTTTGGGAGGCAAATTATTTTGGGAGGCAAATTATTTTGGGAGGCAAATTATTTTGGCAAATTATTTTGGCAAATTATTTTGGGAGGCAAATTATTTTGGGAGGCAAATTATTTTGGCAAATTATTTTGGGAGGCAAATTTTTTTGGGAGGCAAATTATTTTGGGAGGCAAATTATTTTGGCAAATTATTTTGGGAGGCAAATTATTTTGGCAAATTATTTTGGGAGGCAAATTATTTTGGGAGGCAAATTATTTTGGCAAATTATTTTGGGAGGCAAATTATTTTGGGAGGCAAATTATTTTGGCAAATTATTTTGGGAGGCAAATTATTTTGGCAGGCAAATTATTTTGGCAAATTATTTTGGGAGGCAAATTATTTTGGGAGGCAAATTATTTTGGCAAATTATTTTGGGAGGCAAATTATTTTGGGAGGCAAATTATTTTGGCAAATTTTTTTGGGAGGCAAATTATTTTGGCAAATTATTTTGGAAGGCAAATTATTTTGGGAGGCAAATTATTTTGGCAAATTATTTTGGGAGGCAAATTATTTTGGCAAATTATTTTGGGAGGCAAATTATTTTGGGAAATTATTTTGGGAGGCAAATTATTTTGGGAGGCAAATTATTTTGGCAAATTATTTTGGGAGGCAAATTATTTTGGCAAATTATTTTTGGAGGCAAATTAGAAACAGCTCATAAAACATTATTTTACACTTTTGGTTGTTGAGAAACAGCTCCTAAAACATTATTTCACACTTTTGGTTGTTGAAAAACAGCTTCTAACCATTATTTGACACTTTGGTTGTTGAGAAACAGCTCCTAAAACATCATTTTACACTTTTGGTTGTTGAGAAACAGCTCCTAAAACATTATTTGACACTTTTGGTTGTTGAAAAACAGCTTCTAACCATTATTTGACACTTTGGTTGTTGAGAAACAGCTCCTAAAACATTATTTTACACTTTTGGTTGTTGAGAAACAGCTCCTAAAACATTATTTGACACTTTTGGTTGTTGAAAAACAGCTTCTAACCATTATTTGACACTTTGGTTGTTGAGAAACAGCTCCTAAAACATTATTTGACACTTTTGGTTGTTGAAAAACAGCTTCTAACCATTATTTGACACTTTGGTTGTTGAGAAACAGCTCCTAAAACATTATTTGACACTTTTGGTTGTTGAGAAACAGCTCAAATTATTTTGGCAAATTATTTTGGGAGGCAAATTATTTTGGCAAATTATTTTGGGAGGCAAATTATTTTGGCAAATTATTTTGGGAGGCAAATTATTTTGGGAGGCAAATTATTTTGGCAAATTATTTTGGGAGGCAAATTATTTTGGCAAATTATTTTGGGAGGCAAATTATTTTGGCAAATTATTTTGGGAGGCAAATTATTTTGGGAGGCAAATTATTTTGGCAAATTATTTTGGGAGGCAAATTATTTTGGCAAATTATTTTGGGAGGCAAATTATTTTGGGAGGCAAATTATTTTGGGAGGCAAATTATTTTGGGAGGCAAATTATTTTGGGAGGCAAATTATTTTGGGAGGCAAATTTTTTTGGGAGGCAAATTATTTTGGGAGGCAAATTATTTTGGGAGGCAAATTATTTTGGGAGGCAAATTATTTTGGCAAATTATTTTGGGAGGCAAATTATTTTGGGAGGCAAATTATTTTGGCAAATTATTTTGGGAGGCAAATTATTTTGGGAGGCAAATTATTTTTGGCAGGCAAATTATTTTGGGAGGCAAATTATTTTGGGAGGCAAATTATTTTGGGAGGCAAATTATTTTGGCAAATTATTTTGGGAGGCAAATTATTTTGGGAGGCAAATTATTTTGGGAGGCAAATTATTTTGGCAAATTATTTTGGGAGGCAAATTATTTTGGGAGGCAAATTATTTTGGCAAATTATTTTGGGAGGCAAATTATTTTGGGAGGCAAATTATTTTGGCAAATTTTTTTGGGAGGCAAATTATTTTGGAAGGCAAATTATTTTGGGAGGCAAATTATTTTGGCAAATTATTTTGGGAGGCAAATTATTTTGGCAAATTATTTTGGGAGGCAAATTATTTTGGGAAATTATTTTGGGAGGCAAATTATTTTGGGAGGCAAATTATTTTGGCAAATTATTTTGGGAGGCAAATTATTTTGGCAAATTATTTTTGGAGGCAAATTAGAAACAGCTCATAAAACATTATTTTACACTTTTGGTTGTTGAGAAACAGCTCCTAAAACATTATTTCACACTTTTGGTTGTTGAAAAACAGCTTCTAACCATTATTTGACACTTTGGTTGTTGAGAAACAGCTCCTAAAACATCATTTTACACTTTTGGTTGTTGAGAAACAGCTCCTAAAACATTATTTTACACTTTTGGTTGTTGAGAAACAGCTCCTAAAACATTATTTGACACTTTTGGTTGTTGAAAAACAGCTTCTAACCATTATTTGACACTTTGGTTGTTGAGAAACAGCTCCTAAAACATTATTTTACACTTTTGGTCGTTGAGAAACAGCTCCTAAAACATTATTTGACACTTTTGGTTGTTGAAAAACAGCTTCTAACCATTATTTGACACTTTGGTTGTTGAGAAACAGCTCCTAAAACATTATTTTACACTTTTGGTTGTTGAGAAACAGCTCCTAAAACATTATTTGACACTTTTGGTTGTTGAAAAACAGCTTCTAACCATTATTTGACACTTTGGTTGTTGAGAAACAGCTCCTAAAACATTATTTTACACTTTTGGTTGTTGAGAAACAGCTCCTAAAACATTATTTGACACTTTTGGTTGTTGAAAAACAGCTTCTAACCATTATTTGACACTTTGGTTGTTGAGAAACAGCTCCTAAAACATCATTTTACACTTTTGGTTGTTGAGAAACAGCTCCTAAAACATTATTTGACACTTTTGGTTGTTGAAAAACAGCTTCTAACCATTATTTGACACTTTGGTTGTTGAGAAACAGCTCCTAAAACATTATTTTACACTTTTGGTTGTTGAGAAACAGCTCCTAAAACATTATTTGACACTTTTGGTTGTTGAAAAACAGCTTCTAACCATTATTTGACACTTTGGTTGTTGAGAAACAGCTCCTAAAACATTATTTGACACTTTTGGTTGTTGAGAAACAGCTCCTAAAACATTATTTGACACTTTTGGTTGTTGAAAAACAGCTTCTAACCATTATTTGACACTTTGGTTGTTGAGAAACAGCTCCTAAAACATTATTTTACACTTTTGGTTGTTGAGAAACAGCTCCTAAAACATTATTTGACACTTTTGGTTGTTGAAAAACAGCTTCTAACCATTATTTGACACTTTGGTTGTTGAGAAACAGCTCCTAAAACATTATTTGACACTTTTGGTTGTTGAAAAACAGCTTCTAACCATTATTTGACACTTTGGTTGTTGAGAAACAGCTCCTAAAACATTATTTGACACTTTTGGTTGTTGAGAAACAGCTCAAATTATTTTGGCAAATTATTTTGGGAGGCAAATTATTTTGGCAAATTATTTTGGGAGGCAAATTATTTTGGCAAATTATTTTGGGAGGCAAATTATTTTGGGAGGCAAATTATTTTGGGAGGCAAATTATTTTGGCAAAATATTTTGGCAAATTATTTTGGGAGGCAAATTATTTTGGGAGGCAAATTATTTTGGCAAATTATTTTGGGAGGCAAATTATTTTGGCAAATTATTTTGGGAGGCAAATTATTTTGGGAGGCAAATTATTTTGGCAAATTATTTTGGCAAATTATTTTGGGAGGCAAATTATTTTGGGAGGCAAATTATTTTGGGAGGCAAATTATTTTGGCAAATTATTTTGGGAGGCAAATTATTTTGGGAGGCAAATTATTTTGGGAGGCAAATTATTTTGGCAAATTATTTTGGGAGGCAAATTATTTTGGGAGGCAAATTATTTTTGGCAGGCAAATTATTTTGGGAGGCAAATTATTTTGGCAAATTATTTTGGGAGGCAAATTATTTTGGGAGGCAAATTATTTTGGGAGGCAAATTATTTTGGGAGGCAAATTATTTTGGGAGGCAAATTATTTTGGGAGGCAAATTATTTTGGGAGGCAAATTATTTTGGCAAATTATTTTGGGAGGCAAATTATTTTGGGAGGCAAATTATTTTGGGAGGCAAATTATTTTGGGAGGCAAATTATTTTGGCAAAATATTTTGGCAAATTATTTTGGGAGGCAAATTATTTTGGCAAATTATTTTGGGAGGCAAATTATTTTGGGAGGCAAATTATTTTGGGAGGCAAATTATTTTGGCAAATTATTTTGGGAGGCAAATTATTTTGGCAAATTATTTTGGCAAATTATTTTGGCAAATTATTTTGGGAGGCAAATTATTTTGGCAAATTATTTTGGGAGGCAAATTTTTTTGGGAGGCAAATTTTTTTGGGAGGCAAATTATTTTGGGAGGCAAATTATTTTGGGAGGCAAATTATTTTGGCAAATTATTTTGGGAGGCAAATTATTTTGGCAAATTATTTTGGCAAATTATTTTGGCAAATTATTTTGGCAAATTATTTTGGGAGGCAAATTATTTTGGCAAATTATTTTGGGAGGCAAATTATTTTGGGAGGCAAATTTTTTTGGGAGGCAAATTATTTTGGGAGGCAAATTATTTTGGCAAATTATTTTGGGAGGCAAATTATTTTGGCAAATTATTTTGGGAGGCAAATTATTTTGGGAGGCAAATTATTTTGGCAAATTATTTTGGGAGGCAAATTATTTTGGGAGGCAAATTATTTTGGCAAATTATTTTGGGAGGCAAATTATTTTGGCAGGCAAATTATTTTGGCAAATTATTTTGGGAGGCAAATTATTTTGGGAGGCAAATTATTTTGGCAAATTATTTTGGGAGGCAAATTATTTTGGGAGGCAAATTATTTTGGCAAATTTTTTTGGGAGGCAAATTATTTTGGCAAATTATTTTGGAAGGCAAATTATTTTGGGAGGCAAATTATTTTGGCAAATTATTTTGGGAGGCAAATTATTTTGGCAAATTATTTTGGGAGGCAAATTATTTTGGGAAATTATTTTGGGAGGCAAATTATTTTGGGAGGCAAATTATTTTGGCAAATTATTTTGGGAGGCAAATTATTTTGGCAAATTATTTTTGGAGGCAAATTAGAAACAGCTCATAAAACATTATTTTACACTTTTGGTTGTTGAGAAACAGCTCCTAAAACATTATTTCACACTTTTGGTTGTTGAAAAACAGCTTCTAACCATTATTTGACACTTTGGTTGTTGAGAAACAGCTCCTAAAACATCATTTTACACTTTTGGTTGTTGAGAAACAGCTCCTAAAACATTATTTGACACTTTTGGTTGTTGAAAAACAGCTTCTAACCATTATTTGACACTTTGGTTGTTGAGAAACAGCTCCTAAAACATTATTTTACACTTTTGGTTGTTGAGAAACAGCTCCTAAAACATTATTTGACACTTTTGGTTGTTGAAAAACAGCTTCTAACCATTATTTGACACTTTGGTTGTTGAGAAACAGCTCCTAAAACATTATTTGACACTTTTGGTTGTTGAAAAACAGCTTCTAACCATTATTTGACACTTTGGTTGTTGAGAAACAGCTCCTAAAACATTATTTGACACTTTTGGTTGTTGAGAAACAGCTCCTAAAACATTATTTGACACTTTTGGTTGTTGAGAAACAGCTCAAATTATTTTGGCAAATTATTTTGGGAGGCAAATTATTTTGGCAAATTATTTTGGGAGGCAAATTATTTTGGCAAATTATTTTGGGAGGCAAATTATTTTGGCAAATTATTTTGGGAGGCAAATTATTTTGGGAGGCAAATTATTTTGGCAAATTATTTTGGGAGGCAAATTATTTTGGCAAAATATTTTGGCAAATTATTTTGGGAGGCAAATTATTTTGGCAAATTATTTTGGGAGGCAAATTATTTTGGCAAATTATTTTGGGAGGCAAATTATTTTGGGAGGCAAATTATTTTGGCAAATTATTTTGGGAGGCAAATTATTTTGGGAGGCAAATTATTTTGGGAGGCAAATTTTTTTGGGAGGCAAATTATTTTGGGAGGCAAATTATTTTGGGAGGCAAATTATTTTGGCAAATTATTTTGGGAGGCAAATTATTTTGGGAGGCAAATTATTTTGGCAAATTATTTTGGGAGGCAAATTATTTTGGGAGGCAAATTATTTTTGGCAGGCAAATTATTTTGGGAGGCAAATTATTTTGGCAAATTATTTTGGGAGGCAAATTATTTTGGGAGGCAAATTATTTTGGGAGGCAAATTATTTTGGCAAATTATTTTGGGAGGCAAATTATTTTGGGAGGCAAATTATTTTGGGAGGCAAATTATTTTGGGAGGCAAATTATTTTGGCAAATTATTTTGGGAGGCAAATTATTTTGGCAAATTATTTTGGGAGGCAAATTATTTTGGCAAATTATTTTGGGAGGCAAATTATTTTGGGAGGCAAATTATTTTGGGAGGCAAATTATTTTGGGAGGCAAATTATTTTGGCAAAATATTTTGGCAAATTATTTTGGGAGGCAAATTATTTTGGCAAATTATTTTGGGAGGCAAATTATTTTGGGAGGCAAATTATTTTGGGAGGCAAATTATTTTGGCAAATTATTTTGGGAGGCAAATTATTTTGGCAAATTATTTTGGCAAATTATTTTGGCAAATTATTTTGGGAGGCAAATTATTTTGGGAGGCAAATTATTTTGGCAAATTTTTTTGGGAGGCAAATTATTTTGGCAAATTATTTTGGGAGGCAAATTATTTTGGCAAATTATTTTGGGAGGCAAATTATTTTGGCAAATTATTTTGGCAAATTATTTTGGGAGGCAAATTATTTTGGCAAATTATTTTGGGAGGCAAATTATTTTGGCAAATTATTTTGGGAGGCAAATTATTTTGGGAGGCAAATTATTTTGGGAGGCAAATTATTTTGGGAGGCAAATTATTTTGGGAGGCAAATTATTTTGGCAAAATATTTTGGCAAATTATTTTGGGAGGCAAATTATTTTGGCAAATTATTTTGGGAGGCAAATTATTTTGGGAGGCAAATTATTTTGGCAAATTATTTTGGGAGGCAAATTATTTTGGCAAATTATTTTGGCAAATTATTTTGGCAAATTATTTTGGGAGGCAAATTATTTTGGCAAATTATTTTGGGAGGCAAATTATTTTGGGAGGCAAATTTTTTTGGGAGGCAAATTATTTTGGGAGGCAAATTATTTTGGCAAATTATTTTGGGAGGCAAATTATTTTGGCAAATTATTTTGGGAGGCAAATTATTTTGGGAGGCAAATTATTTTGGCAAATTATTTTGGGAGGCAAATTATTTTGGGAGGCAAATTATTTTGGGAGGCAAATTATTTTGGCAGGCAAATTATTTTGGCAAATTATTTTGGGAGGCAAATTATTTTGGGAGGCAAATTATTTTGGCAAATTATTTTGGGAGGCAAATTATTTTGGGAGGCAAATTATTTTGGCAAATTTTTTTGGGAGGCAAATTATTTTGGAAGGCAAATTATTTTGGGAGGCAAATTATTTTGGCAAATTATTTTGGGAGGCAAATTATTTTGGGAAATTATTTTGGGAGGCAAATTATTTTGGGAGGCAAATTATTTTGGCAAATTATTTTGGGAGGCAAATTATTTTGGCAAATTATTTTTGGAGGCAAATTAGAAACAGCTCATAAAACATTATTTTACACTTTTGGTTGTTGAGAAACAGCTCCTAAAACATTATTTCACACTTTTGGTTGTTGAAAAACAGCTTCTAACCATTATTTGACACTTTGGTTGTTGAGAAACAGCTCCTAAAACATCATTTTACACTTTTGGTTGTTGAGAAACAGCTCCTAAAACATTATTTGACACTTTTGGTTGTTGAAAAACAGCTTCTAACCATTATTTGACACTTTGGTTGTTGAGAAACAGCTCCTAAAACATTATTTGACACTTTTGGTTGTTGAAAAACAGCTTCTAACCATTATTTGACACTTTGGTTGTTGAGAAACAGCTCCTAAAACATTATTTTACACTTTTGGTTGTTGAGAAACAGCTCCTAAAACATTATTTGACACTTTTGGTTGTTGAAAAACAGCTTCTAACCATTATTTGACACTTTGGTTGTTGAGAAACAGCTCCTAAAACATTATTTTACACTTTTGGTCGTTGAGAAACAGCTCCTAAAACATTATTTGACACTTTTGGTTGTTGAAAAACAGCTTCTAACCATTATTTGACACTTTGGTTGTTGAGAAACAGCTCCTAAAACATTATTTTACACTTTTGGTTGTTGAGAAACAGCTCCTAAAACATTATTTGACACTTTTGGTTGTTGAAAAACAGCTTCTAACCATTATTTGACACTTTGGTTGTTGAGAAACAGCTCCTAAAACATTATTTTACACTTTTGGTTGTTGAGAAACAGCTCATAAAACATTATTTGACACTTTTGGTTGTTGAAAAACAGCTTCTAACCATTATTTTACACTTTGGTTGTTGAGAAACAGCTCCTAAAACATTATTTTACACTTTTGGTTGTTGAGAAACAGCTCCTAAAACATTATTTGACACTTTTGGTTGTTGAAAAACAGCTTCTAACCATTATTTGACACTTTGGTTGTTGAGAAACAGCTCATAAAACATTATTTTACACTTTTGGTTGTTGAGAAACAGCTCCTAAAACATTATTTGACACTTTTGGTTGTTGAAAAACAGCTTCTAACCATTATTTGACACTTTGGTTGTTGAGAAACAGCTCCTAAAACATTATTTGACACTTTTGGTTGTTGAAAAACAGCTTCTAACCATTATTTGACACTTTGGTTGTTGAGAAACAGCTCCTAAAACATTATTTGACACTTTTGGTTGTTGAGAAACAGCTCAAATTATTTTGGCAAATTATTTTGGGAGGCAAATTATTTTGGCAAATTATTTTGGGAGGCAAATTATTTTGGCAAATTATTTTGGGAGGCAAATTATTTTGGGAGGCAAATTATTTTGGGAGGCAAATTATTTTGGCAAAATATTTTGGCAAATTATTTTGGGAGGCAAATTATTTTGGGAGGCAAATTATTTTGGCAAATTATTTTGGGAGGCAAATTATTTTGGCAAATTATTTTGGGAGGCAAATTATTTTGGGAGGCAAATTATTTTGGCAAATTATTTTGGCAAATTATTTTGGGAGGCAAATTATTTTGGGAGGCAAATTATTTTGGGAGGCAAATTATTTTGGCAAATTATTTTGGGAGGCAAATTATTTTGGGAGGCAAATTATTTTGGGAGGCAAATTATTTTGGCAAATTATTTTGGGAGGCAAATTATTTTGGGAGGCAAATTATTTTTGGCAGGCAAATTATTTTGGGAGGCAAATTATTTTGGCAAATTATTTTGGGAGGCAAATTATTTTGGGAGGCAAATTATTTTGGGAGGCAAATTATTTTGGGAGGCAAATTATTTTGGGAGGCAAATTATTTTGGGAGGCAAATTATTTTGGGAGGCAAATTATTTTGGCAAATTATTTTGGGAGGCAAATTATTTTGGGAGGCAAATTATTTTGGGAGGCAAATTATTTTGGGAGGCAAATTATTTTGGCAAAATATTTTGGCAAATTATTTTGGGAGGCAAATTATTTTGGCAAATTATTTTGGGAGGCAAATTATTTTGGGAGGCAAATTATTTTGGGAGGCAAATTATTTTGGCAAATTATTTTGGGAGGCAAATTATTTTGGCAAATTATTTTGGCAAATTATTTTGGCAAATTATTTTGGGAGGCAAATTATTTTGGCAAATTATTTTGGGAGGCAAATTTTTTTGGGAGGCAAATTTTTTTGGGAGGCAAATTATTTTGGGAGGCAAATTATTTTGGGAGGCAAATTATTTTGGCAAATTATTTTGGGAGGCAAATTATTTTGGCAAATTATTTTGGCAAATTATTTTGGCAAATTATTTTGGCAAATTATTTTGGGAGGCAAATTATTTTGGCAAATTATTTTGGGAGGCAAATTATTTTGGGAGGCAAATTTTTTTGGGAGGCAAATTATTTTGGGAGGCAAATTATTTTGGCAAATTATTTTGGGAGGCAAATTATTTTGGCAAATTATTTTGGGAGGCAAATTATTTTGGGAGGCAAATTATTTTGGCAAATTATTTTGGGAGGCAAATTATTTTGGGAGGCAAATTATTTTGGCAAATTATTTTGGGAGGCAAATTATTTTGGCAGGCAAATTATTTTGGCAAATTATTTTGGGAGGCAAATTATTTTGGGAGGCAAATTATTTTGGCAAATTATTTTGGGAGGCAAATTATTTTGGGAGGCAAATTATTTTGGCAAATTTTTTTGGGAGGCAAATTATTTTGGCAAATTATTTTGGAAGGCAAATTATTTTGGGAGGCAAATTATTTTGGCAAATTATTTTGGGAGGCAAATTATTTTGGCAAATTATTTTGGGAGGCAAATTATTTTGGGAAATTATTTTGGGAGGCAAATTATTTTGGGAGGCAAATTATTTTGGCAAATTATTTTGGGAGGCAAATTATTTTGGCAAATTATTTTTGGAGGCAAATTAGAAACAGCTCATAAAACATTATTTTACACTTTTGGTTGTTGAGAAACAGCTCCTAAAACATTATTTCACACTTTTGGTTGTTGAAAAACAGCTTCTAACCATTATTTGACACTTTGGTTGTTGAGAAACAGCTCCTAAAACATCATTTTACACTTTTGGTTGTTGAGAAACAGCTCCTAAAACATTATTTGACACTTTTGGTTGTTGAAAAACAGCTTCTAACCATTATTTGACACTTTGGTTGTTGAGAAACAGCTCCTAAAACATTATTTTACACTTTTGGTTGTTGAGAAACAGCTCCTAAAACATTATTTGACACTTTTGGTTGTTGAAAAACAGCTTCTAACCATTATTTGACACTTTGGTTGTTGAGAAACAGCTCCTAAAACATTATTTGACACTTTTGGTTGTTGAAAAACAGCTTCTAACCATTATTTGACACTTTGGTTGTTGAGAAACAGCTCCTAAAACATTATTTGACACTTTTGGTTGTTGAGAAACAGCTCCTAAAACATTATTTGACACTTTTGGTTGTTGAGAAACAGCTCAAATTATTTTGGCAAATTATTTTGGGAGGCAAATTATTTTGGCAAATTATTTTGGGAGGCAAATTATTTTGGCAAATTATTTTGGGAGGCAAATTATTTTGGCAAATTATTTTGGGAGGCAAATTATTTTGGGAGGCAAATTATTTTGGCAAATTATTTTGGGAGGCAAATTATTTTGGCAAAATATTTTGGCAAATTATTTTGGGAGGCAAATTATTTTGGCAAATTATTTTGGGAGGCAAATTATTTTGGCAAATTATTTTGGGAGGCAAATTATTTTGGGAGGCAAATTATTTTGGCAAATTATTTTGGGAGGCAAATTATTTTGGGAGGCAAATTATTTTGGGAGGCAAATTTTTTTGGGAGGCAAATTATTTTGGGAGGCAAATTATTTTGGGAGGCAAATTATTTTGGCAAATTATTTTGGGAGGCAAATTATTTTGGGAGGCAAATTATTTTGGCAAATTATTTTGGGAGGCAAATTATTTTGGGAGGCAAATTATTTTTGGCAGGCAAATTATTTTGGGAGGCAAATTATTTTGGCAAATTATTTTGGGAGGCAAATTATTTTGGGAGGCAAATTATTTTGGGAGGCAAATTATTTTGGCAAATTATTTTGGGAGGCAAATTATTTTGGGAGGCAAATTATTTTGGGAGGCAAATTATTTTGGGAGGCAAATTATTTTGGCAAATTATTTTGGGAGGCAAATTATTTTGGCAAATTATTTTGGGAGGCAAATTATTTTGGCAAATTATTTTGGGAGGCAAATTATTTTGGGAGGCAAATTATTTTGGGAGGCAAATTATTTTGGGAGGCAAATTATTTTGGCAAAATATTTTGGCAAATTATTTTGGGAGGCAAATTATTTTGGCAAATTATTTTGGGAGGCAAATTATTTTGGGAGGCAAATTATTTTGGGAGGCAAATTATTTTGGCAAATTATTTTGGGAGGCAAATTATTTTGGCAAATTATTTTGGCAAATTATTTTGGCAAATTATTTTGGGAGGCAAATTATTTTGGGAGGCAAATTATTTTGGCAAATTTTTTTGGGAGGCAAATTATTTTGGCAAATTATTTTGGGAGGCAAATTATTTTGGCAAATTATTTTGGGAGGCAAATTATTTTGGCAAATTATTTTGGCAAATTATTTTGGGAGGCAAATTATTTTGGCAAATTATTTTGGGAGGCAAATTATTTTGGCAAATTATTTTGGGAGGCAAATTATTTTGGGAGGCAAATTATTTTGGGAGGCAAATTATTTTGGGAGGCAAATTATTTTGGGAGGCAAATTATTTTGGCAAAATATTTTGGCAAATTATTTTGGGAGGCAAATTATTTTGGCAAATTATTTTGGGAGGCAAATTATTTTGGGAGGCAAATTATTTTGGCAAATTATTTTGGGAGGCAAATTATTTTGGCAAATTATTTTGGCAAATTATTTTGGCAAATTATTTTGGGAGGCAAATTATTTTGGCAAATTATTTTGGGAGGCAAATTATTTTGGGAGGCAAATTTTTTTGGGAGGCAAATTATTTTGGGAGGCAAATTATTTTGGCAAATTATTTTGGGAGGCAAATTATTTTGGCAAATTATTTTGGGAGGCAAATTATTTTGGGAGGCAAATTATTTTGGCAAATTATTTTGGGAGGCAAATTATTTTGGGAGGCAAATTATTTTGGGAGGCAAATTATTTTGGCAGGCAAATTATTTTGGCAAATTATTTTGGGAGGCAAATTATTTTGGGAGGCAAATTATTTTGGCAAATTATTTTGGGAGGCAAATTATTTTGGGAGGCAAATTATTTTGGCAAATTTTTTTGGGAGGCAAATTATTTTGGAAGGCAAATTATTTTGGGAGGCAAATTATTTTGGCAAATTATTTTGGGAGGCAAATTATTTTGGGAAATTATTTTGGGAGGCAAATTATTTTGGGAGGCAAATTATTTTGGCAAATTATTTTGGGAGGCAAATTATTTTGGCAAATTATTTTTGGAGGCAAATTAGAAACAGCTCATAAAACATTATTTTACACTTTTGGTTGTTGAGAAACAGCTCCTAAAACATTATTTCACACTTTTGGTTGTTGAAAAACAGCTTCTAACCATTATTTGACACTTTGGTTGTTGAGAAACAGCTCCTAAAACATCATTTTACACTTTTGGTTGTTGAGAAACAGCTCCTAAAACATTATTTGACACTTTTGGTTGTTGAAAAACAGCTTCTAACCATTATTTGACACTTTGGTTGTTGAGAAACAGCTCCTAAAACATTATTTGACACTTTTGGTTGTTGAAAAACAGCTTCTAACCATTATTTGACACTTTGGTTGTTGAGAAACAGCTCCTAAAACATTATTTTACACTTTTGGTTGTTGAGAAACAGCTCCTAAAACATTATTTGACACTTTTGGTTGTTGAAAAACAGCTTCTAACCATTATTTGACACTTTGGTTGTTGAGAAACAGCTCCTAAAACATTATTTTACACTTTTGGTCGTTGAGAAACAGCTCCTAAAACATTATTTGACACTTTTGGTTGTTGAAAAACAGCTTCTAACCATTATTTGACACTTTGGTTGTTGAGAAACAGCTCCTAAAACATTATTTTACACTTTTGGTTGTTGAGAAACAGCTCCTAAAACATTATTTGACACTTTTGGTTGTTGAAAAACAGCTTCTAACCATTATTTGACACTTTGGTTGTTGAGAAACAGCTCCTAAAACATTATTTTACACTTTTGGTTGTTGAGAAACAGCTCATAAAACATTATTTGACACTTTTGGTTGTTGAAAAACAGCTTCTAACCATTATTTTACACTTTGGTTGTTGAGAAACAGCTCCTAAAACATTATTTTACACTTTTGGTTGTTGAGAAACAGCTCCTAAAACATTATTTGACACTTTTGGTTGTTGAAAAACAGCTTCTAACCATTATTTGACACTTTGGTTGTTGAGAAACAGCTCATAAAACATTATTTTACACTTTTGGTTGTTGAGAAACAGCTCCTAAAACATTATTTGACACTTTTGGTTGTTGAAAAACAGCTTCTAACCATTATTTGACACTTTGGTTGTTGAGAAACAGCTCCTAAAACATTATTTGACACTTTTGGTTGTTGAGAAACAGCTCCTAAAACATTATTTGACACTTTTGGTTGTTGAAAAACAGCTTCTAACCATTATTTGACACTTTGGTTGTTGAGAAACAGCTCCTAAAACATTATTTTACACTTTTGGTGGTTGAGAAACAGCTCCTAAAACATTATTTGACACTTTTGGTTGTTGAAAAACAGCTTCTAACCATTATTTGACACTTTGGTTGTTGAGAAACAGTTCATAAAACATTATTTGACACTTTTGGTTGTTGAAAAACAGCTTCTAACCATTATTTTACACTTTGGTTGTTGAGAAACAGCTCCTAAAACATTATTTTACACTTTTGGTTGTTGAGAAACAGCTCCTAAAACATTATTTGACACTTTTGGTTGTTGAAAAACAGCTTCTAACCATTATTTGACACTTTGGTTGTTGAGAAACAGCTCCTAAAACATTATTTTACACTTTTGGTTGTTGAGAAACAGCTCCTAAAACATTATTTGACACTTTTGGTTGTTGAAAAACAGCTTCTAACCATTATTTGACACTTTGGTTGTTGAGAAACAGCTCCTAAAACATTATTTTACACTTTTGGTTGTTGAGAAACAGCTCCTAAAACAATATTTGACACTTTTGGTTGTTGAAAAACAGCTTCTAACCATTATTTGACACTTTGGTTGTTGAGAAACAGCTCCTAAAACATTATTTGACACTTTTGGTTGTTGAGAAACAGCTCCTAAAACATTATTTGACACTTTTGGTTGTTGAAAAACAGCTTCTAACCATTATTTGACACTTTGGTTGTTGAGAAACAGCTCCTAAAACATTATTTGACACTTTTGGTTGTTGAAAAACAGCTTCTAACCATTATTTGACACTTTGGTTGTTGAGAAACAGCTCCTAAAACATTATTTGACACTTTTGGTTGTTGAGAAACAGCTCAAATTATTTTGGCAAATTATTTTGGGAGGCAAATTATTTTGGCAAATTATTTTGGGAGGCAAATTATTTTGGCAAATTATTTTGGTTGTTGAGAAACAGCTCCTAAAACAATATTTGACACTTTTGGTTGTTGAAAAACAGCTTCTAACCATTATTTGACACTTTGGTTGTTGAGAAACAGCTCCTAAAACATTATTTGACACTTTTGGTTGTTGAGAAACAGCTCCTAAAACATTATTTGACACTTTTGGTTGTTGAAAAACAGCTTCTAACCATTATTTGACACTTTGGTTGTTGAGAAACAGCTCCTAAAACATTATTTGACACTTTTGGTTGTTGAAAAACAGCTTCTAACCATTATTTGACACTTTGGTTGTTGAGAAACAGCTCCTAAAACATTATTTGACACTTTTGGTTGTTGAGAAACAGCTCAAATTATTTTGGCAAATTATTTTGGGAGGCAAATTATTTTGGCAAATTATTTTGGGAGGCAAATTATTTTGGCAAATTATTTTGGGAGGCAAATTATTTTGGGAGGCAAATTATTTTGGGAGGCAAATTATTTTGGCAAATTATTTTGGCAAAATATTTTGGCAAATTATTTTGGGAGGCAAATTATTTTGGCAAATTATTTTGGGAGGCAAATTATTTTGGGAGGCAAATTATTTTGGCAAATTATTTTGGGAGGCAAATTATTTTGGCAAATTATTTTGGCAAATTATTTTGGCAAATTATTTTGGCAAATTATTTTGGGAGGCAAATTATTTTGGCAAATTATTTTGGGAGGCAAATTATTTTGGGAGGCAAATTATTTTGGCAAATTATTTTGGGAGACAAATTATTTTGGCAAATTATTTTGGGAGGCAAATTATTTTGGGAGGCAAATTATTTTGGCAAATTATTTTGGGAGGCAAATTATTTTGGGAGGCAAATTATTTTGGCAGGCAAATTATTTTGGGAGGCAAATTATTTTGGCAAATTATTTTGGCAGGCAAATTATTTTGGCAAATTATTTTGGGAGGCAAATTATTTTGGCAAATTATTTTGGGAGGCAAATTATTTTGGCAAATTATTTTGTGAGGCAAATTATTTTGGGAGGCAAATTATTTTGGCAAATTATTTTGGGAGGCAAATTATTTTGGGAGGCAAATTAGAAACAGCTCATAAAACATTATTTTACACTTTTGGTTGTTGAGAAACAGCTCCTAAAACATTATTTGACACTTTTGGTTGTTGAAAAACAGCTTCTAACCATTATTTGACACTTTGGTTGTTGAGAAACAGCTCCTAAAACATCATTTTACACTTTTGGTTGTTGAGAAACAGCTCCTAAAACATTATTTGACACTTTTGGTTGTTGAAAAACAGCTTCTAACCATTATTTGACACTTTGGTTGTTGAGAAACAGCTCCTAAAACATTATTTTACACTTTTGGTTGTTGAGAAACAGCTCCTAAAACATTATTTGACACTTTTGGTTGTTGAAAAACAGCTTCTAACCATTATTTGACACTTTGGTTGTTGAGAAACAGCTCCTAAAACATTATTTGACACTTTTGGTTGTTGAAAAACAGCTTCTAACCATTATTTGACACTTTGGTTGTTGAGAAACAGCTCCTAAAACATTATTTTACACTTTTGGTTGTTGAGAAACAGCTCCTAAAACATTATTTTACACTTTTGGTTGTTGAAAAACAGCTTCTAACCATTATTTGACACTTTGGTTGTTGAGAAACAGCTCCTAAAACATTATTTTACACTTTTGGTCGTTGAGAAACAGCTCCTAAAACATTATTTGACACTTTTGGTTGTTGAAAAACAGCTTCTAACCATTATTTGACATTTTGGTTGTTGAGAAACAGCTCCTAAAACATTATTTTACACTTTTGGTTGTTGAGAAACAGCTCCTAAAACATTATTTGACACTTTTGGTTGTTGAGAAACAGCTCCTAAAACATTATTTGACACTTTTGGTTGTTGAAAAACAGCTTCTAACCATTATTTGACACTTTGGTTGTTGAGAAACAGCTCATAAAACATTATTTTACACTTTTGGTTGTTGAGAATCTGATCCTAAAACATTATTTGACACTTTTGGTTGTTGAAAAACAGCTTCTAACCATTATTTGACACTTTGGTTGTTGAGAAACAGCTCCTAAAACATTATTTGACACTTTTGGTTGTTGAGAAACAGCTCCTAAAACATTATTTGACACTTTTGGTTGTTGAAAAACAGCTTCTAACCATTATTTGACACTTTGGTTGTTGAGAAACAGCTCCTAAAACATTATTTTACACTTTTGGTGGTTGAGAAACAGCTCCTAAAACATTATTTGACACTTTTGGTTGTTGAAAAACAGCTTCTAACCATTATTTGACACTTTGGTTGTTGAGAAACAGTTCATAAAACATTATTTGACACTTTTGGTTGTTGAAAAACAGCTTCTAACCATTATTTTACACTTTGGTTGTTGAGAAACAGCTCCTAAAACATTATTTTACACTTTTGGTTGTTGAGAAACAGCTCCTAAAACATTATTTGACACTTTTGGTTGTTGAAAAACAGCTTCTAACCATTATTTGACACTTTGGTTGTTGAGAAACAGCTCCTAAAACATTATTTTACACTTTTGGTTGTTGAGAAACAGCTCCTAAAACATTATTTGACACTTTTGGTTGTTGAAAAACAGCTTCTAACCATTATTTGACACTTTGGTTGTTGAGAAACAGCTCATAAAACATTATTTTACACTTTTGGTTGTTGAGAAACAGCTCCTAAAACAATATTTGACACTTTTGGTTGTTGAAAAACAGCTTCTAACCATTATTTGACACTTTGGTTGTTGAGAAACAGCTACTAAAACATTATTTTACACTTTTGGTTGTTGAGAAACAGCTCCTAAAACATTATTTGACACTTTTGGTTGTTGAAAAACAGCTTCTAACCATTATTTGACACTTTGGTTGTTGAGAAACAGCTCCTAAAACATTATTTGACACTTTTGGTTGTTGAAAAACAGCTTCTAACCATTATTTGACACTTTGGTTGTTGAGAAACAGCTCCTAAAACATTATTTGACACTTTTGGTTGTTGAGAAACAGCTCAAATTATTTTGGCAAATTATTTTGGGAGGCAAATTATTTTGGGAGGCAAATTATTTTGGCAAATTATTTTGGGAGGCAAATTATTTTGGGAGGCAAATTATTTTGGGAGGCAAATTATTTTGGCAAATTATTTTGGGAGGCAAATTATTTTGGCAAAATATTTTGGCAAATTATTTTGGGAGGCAAATTATTTTGGCAAATTATTTTGGGAGGCAAATTATTTTGGGAGGCAAATTATTTTGGCAAATTATTTTGGGAGGCAAATTATTTTGGGAGGCAAATTATTTTGGCAAATTATTTTGGGAGGCAAATTATTTTGGCAAATTATTTTGGGAGGCAAATTATTTTGGGAGGCAAATTATTTTGGGAGGCAAATTTTTTGGGAGGCAAATTATTTTGGGAGGCAAATTATTTTGGGAGGCAAATTATTTTGGCAAATTATTTTGGGAGGCAAATTATTTTGGGAGGCAAATTATTTTGGGAGGCAAATTATTTTGGCAGGCAAATTATTTTGGGAGGCAAATTATTTTGGGAGGCAAATTATTTTGGGAGGCAAATTATTTTGGGAGGCAAATTATTTTGGGAGGCAAATTATTTTGGCAAATTATTTTGGGAGGCAAATTATTTTGGGAGGCAAATTATTTTTGGCAGGCAAATTATTTTGGGAGGCAAATTATTTTGGGAGGCAAATTATTTTGGGAGGCAAATTATTTTGGCAAAATATTTTGGCAAATTATTTTGGGAGGCAAATTATTTTGGCAAATTATTTTGGGAGGCAAATTATTTTGGGAGGCAAATTATTTTGGCAAATTATTTTGGGAGGCAAATTATTTTGGGAGGCAAATTTTTTTGGGAGGCAAATTATTTTGGGAGGCAAATTATTTTGGGAGGCAAATTATTTTGGCAAATTATTTTGGGAGGCAAATTATTTTGGCAAATTATTTTGGGAGGCAAATTATTTTGGGAGGCAAATTATTTTGGGAGGCAAATTATTTTGGGAGGCAAATTATTTTGGGAGGCAAATTATTTTGGCAAATTATTTTGGGAGGCAAATTATTTTGGCAAATTATTTTGGGAGGCAAATTATTTTGGGAGGCAAATTATTTTGGGAGGCAAATTATTTTGGGAGGCAAATTATTTTGGCAAATTATTTTGGGAGGCAAATTATTTTGGGAGGCAAATTATTTTTGGAGGCAAATTATTTTGGCAAATTATTTTGGGAGGCAAATTATTTTGGGAGGTAAATTATTTTGGCAAATTATTTTGGGAGGCAAATTATTTTGGGAGGCAAATTATTTTGGCAAATGATTTTGGGAGGCAAATTATTTTGGCAAATTATTTTGGGAGGCAAATTATTTTGGCAAATTATTTTGGGAGGCAAATTATTTTGGGAGGCAAATTATTTTGGCAAAATATTTTGGCAAATTATTTTGGGAGGCAAATTTTTTGGCAAATTATTTTGGGAGGCAAATTATTTTGGGAGGCAAATTATTTTGGGAGGCAAATTATTTTGGGAGGCAAATTATTTTGGGAGGCAAATTATTTTGGCAGGCAAATTATTTTGGCAAATTATTTTGGGAGGCAAATTATTTTGGGAGGCAAATTATTTTGGCAAATTATTTTGGGAGGCAAATTATTTTGGGAGGCAAATTATTTTGGCAAATTTTTTTGGGAGGCAAATTATTTTGGCAAATTATTTTGGAAGGCAAATTATTTTGGGAGGCAAATTATTTTGGCAAATTATTTTGGGAGGCAAATTATTTTGGGAAATTATTTTGGGAGGCAAATTATTTTGGGAGGCAAATTATTTTGGCAAATTATTTTGGGAGGCAAATTATTTTGGCAAATTATTTTTGGAGGCAAATTAGAAACAGCTCATAAAACATTATTTTACACTTTTGGTTGTTGAGAAACAGCTCCTAAAACATTATTTGACACTTTTGGTTGTTGAAAAACAGCTTCTAACCATTATTTGACACTTTGGTTGTTGAGAAACAGCTCCTAAAACATCATTTTACACTTTTGGTTGTTGAGAAACAGCTCCTAAAACATTATTTGACACTTTTGGTTGTTGAAAAACAGCTTCTAACCATTATTTGACACTTTGGTTGTTGAGAAACAGCTCCTAAAACATTATTTTACACTTTTGGTTGTTGAGAAACAGCTCCTAAAACATTATTTGACACTTTTGGTTGTTGAAAAACAGCTTCTAACCATTATTTGACACTTTGGTTGTTGAGAAACAGCTCCTAAAACATTATTTGACACTTTTGGTTGTTGAAAAACAGCTTCTAACCATTATTTGACACTTTGGTTGTTGAGAAACAGCTCCTAAAACATTATTTTACACTTTTGGTTGTTGAGAAACAGCTCCTAAAACATTATTTGACACTTTTGGTTGTTGAAAAACAGCTTCTAACCATTATTTGACACTTTGGTTGTTGAGAAACAGCTCCTAAAACATTATTTTACACTTTTGGTCGTTGAGAAACAGCTCCTAAAACATTATTTGACACTTTTGGTTGTTGAAAAACAGCTTCTAACCATTATTTGACACTTTGGTTGTTGAGAAACAGCTCCTAAAACATTATTTGACACTTTTGGTTGTTGAAAAACAGCTTCTAACCATTATTTGACACTTTGGTTGTTGAGAAACAGCTCCTAAAACATTATTTGACACTTTTGGTTGTTGAAAAACAGCTTCTAACCATTATTTGACACTTTGGTTGTTGAGAAACAGCTCCTAAAACATTATTTTACACTTTTGGTTGTTGAGAAACAGCTCCTAAAACATTATTTGACACTTTTGGTTGTTGAAAAACAGCTTCTAACCATTATTTGACACTTTGGTTGTTGAGAAACAGCTCCTAAAACATTATTTTACACTTTTGGTCGTTGAGAAACAGCTCCTAAAACATTATTTGACACTTTTGGTTGTTGAAAAACAGCTTCTAACCATTATTTGACATTTTGGTTGTTGAGAAACAGCTCCTAAAACATTATTTTACACTTTTGGTTGTTGAGAAACAGCTCCTAAAACATTATTTGACACTTTTGGTTGTTGAAAAACAGCTTCTAACCATTATTTGACACTTTGGTTGTTGAGAAACAGCTCCTAAAACATTATTTTACACTTTTGGTTGTTGAGAAACAGCTCATAAAACATTATTTGACACTTTTGGTTGTTGAAAAACAGCTTCTAACCATTATTTTACACTTTGGTTGTTGAGAAACAGCTCCTAAAACATTATTTGACACTTTTGGTTGTTGAGAAACAGCTCCTAAAACATTATTTGACACTTTTGGTTGTTGAAAAACAGCTTCTAACCATTATTTGACACTTTGGTTGTTGAGAAACAGCTCATAAAACATTATTTTACACTTTTGGTTGTTGAGAAACTGATCCTAAAACATTATTTGACACTTTTGGTTGTTGAAAAACAGCTTCTAACCATTATTTGACACTTTGGTTGTTGAGAAACAGCTCCTAAAACATTATTTGACACTTTTGGTTGTTGAGAAACAGCTCCTAAAACATTATTTGACACTTTTGGTTGTTGAAAAACAGCTTCTAACCATTATTTGACACTTTGGTTGTTGAGAAACAGCTCCTAAAACATTATTTTACACTTTTGGTGGTTGAGAAACAGCTCCTAAAACATTATTTGACACTTTTGGTTGTTGAAAAACAGCTTCTAACCATTATTTGACACTTTGGTTGTTGAGAAACAGTTCATAAAACATTATTTGACACTTTTGGTTGTTGAAAAACAGCTTCTAACCATTATTTTACACTTTGGTTGTTGAGAAACAGCTCCTAAAACATTATTTTACACTTTTGGTTGTTGAGAAACAGCTCCTAAAACATTATTTGACACTTTTGGTTGTTGAAAAACAGCTTCTAACCATTATTTGACACTTTGGTTGTTGAGAAACAGCTCCTAAAACATTATTTTACACTTTTGGTTGTTGAGAAACAGCTCCTAAAACATTATTTTACACTTTTGGTTGTTGAGAAACAGCTCCTAAAACATTATTTGACACTTTTGGTTGTTGAAAAACAGCTTCTAACCATTATTTGACACTTTGGTTGTTGAGAAACAGCTCATAAAACATTATTTTACACTTTTGGTTGTTGAGAAACAGCTCCTAAAACAATATTTGACACTTTTGGTTGTTGAAAAACAGCTTCTAACCATTATTTGACACTTTGGTTGTTGAGAAACAGCTACTAAAACATTATTTTACACTTTTGGTTGTTGAGAAACAGCTCCTAAAACATTATTTGACACTTTTGGTTGTTGAAAAACAGCTTCTAACCATTATTTGACACTTTGGTTGTTGAGAAACAGCTCCTAAAACATTATTTGACACTTTTGGTTGTTGAAAAACAGCTTCTAACCATTATTTGACACTTTGGTTGTTGAGAAACAGCTCCTAAAACATTATTTGACACTTTTGGTTGTTGAGAAACAGCTCAAATTATTTTGGCAAATTATTTTGGGAGGCAAATTATTTTGGCAAATTATTTTGGGAGGCAAATTATTTTGGCAAATTATTTTGGGAGGCAAATTATTTTGGCAAATTATTTTGGGAGGCAAATTATTTTGGGAGGCAAATTATTTTGGCAAATTATTTTGGGAGGCAAATTATTTTGGCAAAATATTTTGGCAAATTATTTTGGGAGGCAAATTATTTTGGCAAATTATTTTGGGAGGCAAATTATTTTGGGAGGCAAATTATTTTGGGAGGCAAATTATTTTGGGAGGCAAATTATTTTGGCAAATTATTTTGGGAGGCAAATTATTTTGGCAAATTATTTTGGGAGGCAAATTATTTTGGGAGGCAAATTTTTTTGGGAGGCAAATTATTTTGGGAGGCAAATTATTTTGGGAGGCAAATTATTTTGGCAAATTATTTTGGGAGGCAAATTATTTTGGCAAATTATTTTGGGAGGCAAATTATTTTGGGAGGCAAATTATTTTGGGAGGCAAATTATTTTGGCAAATTATTTTGGGAGGCAAATTATTTTGGGAGGCAAATTATTTTGGCAAATTATTTTGGGAGGCAAATTATTTTGGCAAATGATTTTGGGAGGCAAATTATTTTGGCAAATTATTTTGGGAGGCAAATTATTTTGGCAAATTATTTTGGGAGGCAAATTATTTTGGGAGGCAAATTATTTTGGCAAAATATTTTGGCAAATTATTTTGGGAGGCAAATTTTTTGGCAAATTATTTTGGGAGGCAAATTATTTTGGGAGGCAAATTATTTTGGCAAATTATTTTGGGAGGCAAATTATTTTGGGAGGCAAATTATTTTGGGAGGCAAATTATTTTGGGAGGCAAATTATTTTGGCAGGCAAATTATTTTGGCAAATTATTTTGGGAGGCAAATTATTTTGGGAGGCAAATTATTTTGGGAGGCAAATTATTTTGGCAAATTATTTTGGAAGGCAAATTATTTTGGGAGGCAAATTATTTTGGCAAATTATTTTGGGAGGCAAATTATTTTGGGAAATTATTTTGGGAGGCAAATTATTTTGGGAGGCAAATTATTTTGGCAAATTATTTTGGGAGGCAAATTATTTTGGCAAATTATTTTTGGAGGCAAATTAGAAACAGCTCATAAAACATTATTTTACACTTTTGGTTGTTGAGAAACAGCTCCTAAAACATTATTTGACACTTTTGGTTGTTGAAAAACAGCTTCTAACCATTATTTGACACTTTGGTTGTTGAGAAACAGCTCCTAAAACATCATTTTACACTTTTGGTTGTTGAGAAACAGCTCCTAAAACATTATTTGACACTTTTGGTTGTTGAAAAACAGCTTCTAACCATTATTTGACACTTTGGTTGTTGAGAAACAGCTCCTAAAACATTATTTTACACTTTTGGTTGTTGAGAAACAGCTCCTAAAACATTATTTGACACTTTTGGTTGTTGAAAAACAGCTTCTAACCATTATTTGACACTTTGGTTGTTGAGAAACAGCTCCTAAAACATTATTTGACACTTTTGGTTGTTGAAAAACAGCTTCTAACCATTATTTGACACTTTGGTTGTTGAGAAACAGCTCCTAAAACATTATTTTACACTTTTGGTTGTTGAGAAACAGCTCCTAAAACATTATTTGACACTTTTGGTTGTTGAAAAACAGCTTCTAACCATTATTTGACACTTTGGTTGTTGAGAAACAGCTCCTAAAACATTATTTTACACTTTTGGTCGTTGAGAAACAGCTCCTAAAACATTATTTGACACTTTTGGTTGTTGAAAAACAGCTTCTAACCATTATTTGACACTTTGGTTGTTGAGAAACAGCTCCTAAAACATTATTTTACACTTTTGGTTGTTGAGAAACAGCTCCTAAAACATTATTTGACACTTTTGGTTGTTGAAAAACAGCTTCTAACCATTATTTGACACTTTGGTTGTTGAGAAACAGCTCCTAAAACATTATTTTACACTTTTGGTTGTTGAGAAACAGCTCCTAAAACATTATTTGACACTTTTGGTTGTTGAAAAACAGCTTCTAACCATTATTTGACACTTTGGTTGTTGAGAAACAGCTCATAAAACATTATTTTACACTTTTGGTTGTTGAGAAACAGCTCCTAAAACATTATTTGACACTTTTGGTTGTTGAAAAACAGCTTCTAACCATTATTTGACACTTTGGTTGTTGAGAAACAGCTCCTAAAACATTATTTGACACTTTTGGTTGTTGAGAAACAGCTCCTAAAACATTATTTGACACTTTTGGTTGTTGAAAAACAGCTTCTAACCATTATTTGACACTTTGGTTGTTGAGAAACAGCTCCTAAAACATCATTTTACACTTTTGGTTGTTGAGAAACAGCTCCTAAAACATTATTTGACACTTTTGGTTGTTGAAAAACAGCTTCTAACCATTATTTGACACTTTGGTTGTTGAGAAACAGTTCATAAAACATTATTTGACACTTTTGGTTGTTGAAAAACAGCTTCTAACCATTATTTTACACTTTGGTTGTTGAGAAACAGCTCCTAAAACATTATTTTACACTTTTGGTTGTTGAGAAACAGCTCCTAAAACATTATTTGACACTTTTGGTTGTTGAAAAACAGCTTCTAACCATTATTTGACACTTTGGTTGTTGAGAAACAGCTCCTAAAACATTATTTTACACTTTTGGTTGTTGAGAAACAGCTCCTAAAACATTATTTGACACTTTTGGTTGTTGAAAAACAGCTTCTAACCATTATTTGACACTTTGGTTGTTGAGAAACAGCTCCTAAAACATTATTTTACACTTTTGGTTGTTGAGAAACAGCTCCTAAAACAATATTTGACACTTTTGGTTGTTGAAAAACAGCTTCTAACCATTATTTGACACTTTGGTTGTTGAGAAACAGCTCCTAAAACATTATTTGACACTTTTGGTTGTTGAGAAACAGCTCCTAAAACATTATTTGACACTTTTGGTTGTTGAAAAACAGCTTCTAACCATTATTTGACACTTTGGTTGTTGAGAAACAGCTCCTAAAACATTATTTGACACTTTTGGTTGTTGAAAAACAGCTTCTAACCATTATTTGACACTTTGGTTGTTGAGAAACAGCTCCTAAAACATTATTTGACACTTTTGGTTGTTGAGAAACAGCTCAAATTATTTTGGCAAATTATTTTTGGAGGCAAATTATTTTGGCAAATTATTTTGGGAGGCAAATTATTTTGGGAGGCAAATTATTTTGGGAGGCAAATTATTTTGGGAGGCAAATTATTTTGGCAAATTATTTTGGGAGGCAAATTATTTTGGCAAATTATTTTGGGAGGCAAATTATTTTGGCAAATTATTTTGGGAGGCAAATTATTTTGGGAGGCAAATTATTTTGGGAGGCAAATTATTTTGGGAGGCAAATTATTTTGGCAAAATATTTTGGCAAATTATTTTGGGAGGCAAATTATTTTGGGAGGCAAATTATTTTGGCAAATTATTTTGGGAGGCAAATTATTTTGGCAAATTATTTTGGGAGGCAAATTATTTTGGGAGGCAAATTATTTTGGCAAATTATTTTGGGAGGCAAATTATTTTGGGAGGCAAATTTTTTTGGGAGGCAAATTATTTTGGGAGGCAAATTATTTTGGGAGGCAAATTATTTTGGCAAATTATTTTGGGAGGCAAATTATTTTGGCAAATTATTTTGGGAGGCAAATTATTTTGGCAAATTATTTTGGGAGGCAAATTATTTTGGCAAATTATTTTGGGAGGCAAATTATTTTGGGAGGCAAATTATTTTGGGAGGCAAATTATTTTGGCAAATTATTTTGGGAGGCAAATTATTTTGGCAAAATATTTTGGCAAATTATTTTGGGAGGCAAATTATTTTGGGAGGCAAATTATTTTGGGAGGCAAATTATTTTGGGAGGCAAATTATTTTGGCAAATTATTTTGGGAGGCAAATTATTTTGGGAGGCAAATTATTTTGGCAAATTATTTTGGGAGGCAAATTATTTTGGGAGGCAAATTATTTTGGCAAATGATTTTGGGAGGCAAATTATTTTGGCAAATGATTTTGGGAGGCAAATTATTTTGGCAAATTATTTTGGGAGGCAAATTATTTTGGGAGGCAAATTATTTTGGCAAATTATTTTGGGAGGCAAATTTTTTGGCAAATTATTTTGGGAGGCAAATTATTTTGGGAGGCAAATTATTTTGGCAAATTATTTTGGGAGGCAAATTATTTAAAAAAAAAATTTGCCTCCTAAAACATTATTTGACACTTTTGGTTGTTGAAAAACAGCTTCTAACCATTATTTGACACTTTGGTTGTTGAGAAACAGCTCCTAAAACATTATTTGACACTTTTGGTTGTTGAAAAACAGCTTCTAACCATTATTTGACACTTTGGTTGTTGAGAAACAGCTCCTAAAACATTATTTGACACTTTTGGTTGTTGAGAAACAGCTCAAATTATTTTGGCAAATTATTTTGGGAGGCAAATTATTTTGGGAGGCAAATTATTTTGGGAGGCAAATTATTTTGGGAGGCAAATTATTTTGGCAAATTATTTTGGGAGGCAAATTATTTTGGCAAATTATTTTGGGAGGCAAATTATTTTGGGAGGCAAATTATTTTGGGAGGCAAATTATTTTGGCAAATTATTTTGGCAAATTATTTTGGGAGGCAAATTATTTTGGCAAATTATTTTGGGAGGCAAATTTTTTTGGGAGGCAAATTTTTTTGGGAGGCAAATTATTTTGGGAGGCAAATTATTTTGGGAGGCAAATTATTTTGGCAAATTATTTTGGGAGGCAAATTATTTTGGCAAATTATTTTGGGAGGCAAATTATTTTGGCAAATTATTTTGGGAGGCAAATTATTTTGGGAGGCAAATTATTTTGGCAAATTATTTTGGGAGACAAATTATTTTGGCAAATTATTTTGGGAGGCAAATTATTTTGGGAGGCAAATTATTTTGGCAAATTATTTTGGGAGGCAAATTATTTTGGGAGGCAAATTATTTTGGCAGGCAAATTATTTTGGGAGGCAAATTATTTTGGCAAATTATTTTGGCAGGCAAATTATTTTGGCAAATTATTTTGGGAGGCAAATTATTTTGGCAAATTATTTTGGGAGGCAAATTATTTTGGGAGGCAAATTATTTTGGCAAATTATTTTGGGAGGCAAATTATTTTGGGAGGCAAATTAGAAACAGCTCATAAAACATTATTTTACACTTTTGGTTGTTGAGAAACAGCTCCTAAAACATTATTTGACACTTTTGGTTGTTGAAAAACAGCTTCTAACCATTATTTGACACTTTGGTTGTTGAGAAACAGCTCCTAAAACATCATTTTACACTTTTGGTTGTTGAGAAACAGCTCCTAAAACATTATTTGACACTTTTGGTTGTTGAAAAACAGCTTCTAACCATTATTTGACACTTTGGTTGTTGAGAAACAGCTCCTAAAACATTATTTTACACTTTTGGTTGTTGAGAAACAGCTCCTAAAACATTATTTGACACTTTTGGTTGTTGAAAAACAGCTCCTAAAACATTATTTTACACTTTTGGTTGTTGAGAAACAGCTCCTAAAACATTATTTGACACTTTTGGTTGTTGAAAAACAGCTTCTAACCATTATTTGACACTTTGGTTGTTGAGAAACAGCTCCTAAAACATTATTTTACACTTTTGGTTGTTGAGAAACAGCTCATAAAACATTATTTGACACTTTTGGTTGTTGAAAAACAGCTTCTAACCATTATTGTACACTTTGGTTGTTGAGAAACAGCTCCTAAAACATTATTTTACACTTTTGGTTGTTGAGAAACAGCTCCTAAAACATTATTTGACACTTTTGGTTGTTGAAAAACAGCTTCTAACCATTATTTGACACTTTGGTTGTTGAGAAACAGCTCATAAAACATTATTTTACACTTTTGGTTGTTGAGAAACTGCTCCTAAAACATTATTTGACACTTTTGGTTGTTGAAAAACAGCTTCTAACCATTATTTGACACTTTGGTTGTTGAGAAACAGCTCCTAAAACATTATTTGACACTTTTGGTTGTTGAGAAACAGCTCCTAAAACATTATTTGACACTTTTGGTTGTTGAAAAACAGCTTCTAACCATTATTTGACACTTTGGTTGTTGAGAAACAGCTCCTAAAACATTATTTTACACTTTTGGTGGTTGAGAAACAGCTCCTAAAACATTATTTGACACTTTTGGTTGTTGAAAAACAGCTTCTAACCATTATTTGACACTTTGGTTGTTGAGAAACAGTTCATAAAACATTATTTGACACTTTTGGTTGTTGAAAAACAGCTTCTAACCATTATTTTACACTTTGGTTGTTGAGAAACAGCTCCTAAAACATTATTTTACACTTTTGGTTGTTGAGAAACAGCTCCTAAAACATTATTTGACACTTTTGGTTGTTGAAAAACAGCTTCTAACCATTATTTGACACTTTGGTTGTTGAGAAACAGCTCCTAAAACATTATTTTACACTTTTGGTTGTTGAGAAACAGCTCCTAAAACATTATTTGACACTTTTGGTTGTTGAAAAACAGCTTCTAACCATTATTTGACACTTTGGTTGTTGAGAAACAGCTCCTAAAACATTATTTTACACTTTTGGTTGTTGAGAAACAGCTCCTAAAACAATATTTGACACTTTTGGTTGTTGAAAAACAGCTTCTAACCATTATTTGACACTTTGGTTGTTGAGAAACAGCTCCTAAAACATTATTTTACACTTTTGGTTGTTGAGAAACAGCTCCTAAAACATTATTTGACACTTTTGGTTGTTGAAAAACAGCTTCTAACCATTATTTGACACTTTGGTTGTTGAGAAACAGCTCCTAAAACATTATTTGACACTTTTGGTTGTTGAAAAACAGCTTCTAACCATTATTTGACACTTTGGTTGTTGAGAAACAGCTCCTAAAACATCATTTTACACTTTTGGTTGTTGAGAAACAGCTCCTAAAACATTATTTGACACTTTTGGTTGTTGAAAAACAGCTTCTAACCATTATTTGACACTTTGGTTGTTGAGAAACAGCTCCTAAAACATTATTTTACACTTTTGGTTGTTGAGAAACAGCTCCTAAAACATTATTTGACACTTTTGGTTGTTGAAAAACAGCTCCTAAAACATTATTTTACACTTTTGGTTGTTGAGAAACAGCTCCTAAAACATTATTTGACACTTTTGGTTGTTGAAAAACAGCTTCTAACCATTATTTGACACTTTGGTTGTTGAGAAACAGCTCCTAAAACATTATTTTACACTTTTGGTTGTTGAGAAACAGCTCATAAAACATTATTTGACACTTTTGGTTGTTGAAAAACAGCTTCTAACCATTATTTTACACTTTGGTTGTTGAGAAACAGCTCCTAAAACATTATTTTACACTTTTGGTTGTTGAGAAACAGCTCCTAAAACATTATTTGACACTTTTGGTTGTTGAAAAACAGCTTCTAACCATTATTTGACACTTTGGTTGTTGAGAAACAGCTCATAAAACATTATTTTACACTTTTGGTTGTTGAGAAACTGCTCCTAAAACATTATTTGACACTTTTGGTTGTTGAAAAACAGCTTCTAACCATTATTTGACACTTTGGTTGTTGAGAAACAGCTCCTAAAACATTATTTGACACTTTTGGTTGTTGAGAAACAGCTCCTAAAACATTATTTGACACTTTTGGTTGTTGAAAAAAGCTTCTAACCATTATTTGACACTTTGGTTGTTGAGAAACAGCTCCTAAAACATTATTTTACACTTTTGGTGGTTGAGAAACAGCTCCTAAAACATTATTTGACACTTTTGGTTGTTGAAAAACAGCTTCTAACCATTATTTGACACTTTGGTTGTTGAGAAACAGTTCATAAAACATTATTTGACACTTTTGGTTGTTGAAAAACAGCTTCTAACCATTATTTTACACTTTGGTTGTTGAGAAACAGCTCCTAAAACATTATTTTACACTTTTGGTTGTTGAGAAACAGCTCCTAAAACATTATTTGACACTTTTGGTTGTTGAAAAACAGCTTCTAACCATTATTTGACACTTTGGTTGTTGAGAAACAGCTCCTAAAACATTATTTTACACTTTTGGTTGTTGAGAAACAGCTCCTAAAACATTATTTGACACTTTTGGTTGTTGAAAAACAGCTTCTAACCATTATTTGACACTTTGGTTGTTGAGAAACAGCTCCTAAAACATTATTTTACACTTTTGGTTGTTGAGAAACAGCTCCTAAAACAATATTTGACACTTTTGGTTGTTGAAAAACAGCTTCTAACCATTATTTGACACTTTGGTTGTTGAGAAACAGCTCCTAAAACATTATTTTACACTTTTGGTTGTTGAGAAACAGCTCCTAAAACATTATTTGACACTTTTGGTTGTTGAAAAACAGCTTCTAACCATTATTTGACACTTTGGTTGTTGAGAAACAGCTCCTAAAACATTATTTGACACTTTTGGTTGTTGAAAAACAGCTTCTAACCATTATTTGACACTTTGGTTGTTGAGAAACAGCTCCTAAAACATTATTTGACACTTTTGGTTGTTGAGAAACAGCTCAAATTATTTTGGCAAATTATTTTGGGAGGCAAATTATTTTGGCAAATTATTTTGGGAGGCAAATTATTTTGGCAAATTATTTTGGGAGGCAAATTATTTTGGGAGGCAAATTATTTTGAGAGGCAAATTATTTTGGCAAATTATTTTGGGAGGCAAATTATTTTGGCAAAATATTTTGGCAAATTATTTTGGGAGGCAAATTATTTTGGCAAATTATTTTGGGAGGCAAATTATTTTGGGAGGCAAATTATTTTGGCAAATTATTTTGGGAGGCAAATTATTTTGGGAGGCAAATTATTTTGGCAAATTATTTTGGCAAATTATTTTGGGAGGCAAATTATTTTGGCAAATTATTTTGGGAGGCAAATTATTTTGGGAGGCAAATTATTTTGGGAGGGAAATTTTTTTGGGAGGCAAATTATTTTGGGAGGCAAATTTTTTTGGGAGGCAAATTATTTTGGGAGGCAAATTATTTTGGCAAATTATTTTGGGAGGCAAATTATTTTGGCAAATTATTTTGGGAGGCAAATTATTTTGGCAAATTATTTTGGGAGGCAAATTATTTTGGGAGGCAAATTATTTTGGCAAATTATTTTGGGAGGCAAATTATTTTGGGAGGCAAATTATTTTGGGAGGCAAATTATTTTGGGAGGCAAATTATTTTGGGAGGCAAATTATTTTGGCAGGCAAATTATTTTGGGAGGCAAATTATTTTGGGAGGCAAATTATTTTGGGAGGCAAATTATTTTGGCAGGCAAATTATTTTGGGAGGCAAATTATTTTGGCAAATTATTTTGGGAGGCAAATTATTTTGGGAGGCAAATTATTTTGGGAAATTATTTTGGGAGGCAAATTATTTTGGGAGGCAAATTATTTTGGCAAATTATTTTGGGAGGCAAATTATTTTGGCAAATTATTTTTGGAGGCAAATTAGAAACAGCTCATAAAACATTATTTTACACTTTTGGTTGTTGAGAAACAGCTCCTAAAACAATTATTTTGGCAAATTATTTTGGGAGGCAAATTATTTTGGCAGGCAAATTATTTTGGGAGGCAAATTATTTTGGCAAATTATTTTGGCAGGCAAATTATTTTGGCAAATTATTTTGGGAGGCAAATTATTTTGGCAAATTATTTTGGGAGGCAAATTATTTTGGGAGGCAAATTATTTTGGCAAATTATTTTGGGAGGCAAATTATTTTGGGAGGCAAATTAGAAACAGCTCATAAAACATTATTTTACACTTTTGGTTGTTGAGAAACAGCTCCTAAAACATTATTTGACACTTTTGGTTGTTGAAAAACAGCTTCTAACCATTATTTGACACTTTGGTTGTTGAGAAACAGCTCCTAAAACATCATTTTACACTTTTGGTTGTTGAGAAACAGCTCCTAAAACATTATTTGACACTTTTGGTTGTTGAAAAACAGCTTCTAACCATTATTTGACACTTTGGTTGTTGAGAAACAGCTCCTAAAACATTATTTTACACTTTTGGTTGTTGAGAAACAGCTCCTAAAACATTATTTGACACTTTTGGTTGTTGAAAAACAGCTCCTAAAACATTATTTTACACTTTTGGTTGTTGAGAAACAGCTCCTAAAACATTATTTGACACTTTTGGTTGTTGAAAAACAGCTTCTAACCATTATTTGACACTTTGGTTGTTGAGAAACAGCTCCTAAAACATTATTTTACACTTTTGGTTGTTGAGAAACAGCTCATAAAACATTATTTGACACTTTTGGTTGTTGAAAAACAGCTTCTAACCATTATTTTACACTTTGGTTGTTGAGAAACAGCTCCTAAAACATTATTTTACACTTTTGGTTGTTGAGAAACAGCTCCTAAAACATTATTTGACACTTTTGGTTGTTGAAAAACAGCTTCTAACCATTATTTGACACTTTGGTTGTTGAGAAACAGCTCATAAAACATTATTTTACACTTTTGGTTGTTGAGAAACTGCTCCTAAAACATTATTTGACACTTTTGGTTGTTGAAAAACAGCTTCTAACCATTATTTGACACTTTGGTTGTTGAGAAACAGCTCCTAAAACATTATTTGACACTTTTGGTTGTTGAGAAACAGCTCCTAAAACATTATTTGACACTTTTGGTTGTTGAAAAACAGCTTCTAACCATTATTTGACACTTTGGTTGTTGAGAAACAGCTCCTAAAACATTATTTTACACTTTTGGTGGTTGAGAAACAGCTCCTAAAACATTATTTGACACTTTTGGTTGTTGAAAAACAGCTTCTAACCATTATTTTACACTTTGGTTGTTGAGAAACAGCTCCTAAAACATTATTTTACACTTTTGGTTGTTGAGAAACAGCTCCTAAAACATTATTTGACACTTTTGGTTGTTGAAAAACAGCTTCTAACCATTATTTGACACTTTGGTTGTTGAGAAACAGCTCCTAAAACATTATTTTACACTTTTGGTTGTTGAGAAACAGCTCCTAAAACATTATTTGACACTTTTGGTTGTTGAAAAACAGCTTCTAACCATTATTTGACACTTTGGTTGTTGAGAAACAGCTCCTAAAACATTATTTTACACTTTTGGTTGTTGAGAAACAGCTCCTAAAACAATATTTGACACTTTTGGTTGTTGAAAAACAGCTTCTAACCATTATTTGACACTTTGGTTGTTGAGAAACAGCTCCTAAAACATTATTTTACACTTTTGGTTGTTGAGAAACAGCTCCTAAAACATTATTTGACACTTTTGGTTGTTGAAAAACAGCTTCTAACCATTATTTGACACTTTGGTTGTTGAGAAACAGCTCCTAAAACATTATTTGACACTTTTGGTTGTTGAAAAACAGCTTCTAACCATTATTTGACACTTTGGTTGTTGAGAAACAGCTCCTAAAACATCATTTTACACTTTTGGTTGTTGAGAAACAGCTCCTAAAACATTATTTGACACTTTTGGTTGTTGAAAAACAGCTTCTAACCATTATTTGACACTTTGGTTGTTGAGAAACAGCTCCTAAAACATTATTTTACACTTTTGGTTGTTGAGAAACAGCTCCTAAAACATTATTTGACACTTTTGGTTGTTGAAAAACAGCTCCTAAAACATTATTTTACACTTTTGGTTGTTGAGAAACAGCTCCTAAAACATTATTTGACACTTTTGGTTGTTGAAAAACAGCTTCTAACCATTATTTGACACTTTGGTTGTTGAGAAACAGCTCCTAAAACATTATTTTACACTTTTGGTTGTTGAGAAACAGCTCATAAAACATTATTTGACACTTTTGGTTGTTGAAAAACAGCTTCTAACCATTATTTTACACTTTGGTTGTTGAGAAACAGCTCCTAAAACATTATTTTACACTTTTGGTTGTTGAGAAACAGCTCCTAAAACATTATTTGACACTTTTGGTTGTTGAAAAACAGCTTCTAACCATTATTTGACACTTTGGTTGTTGAGAAACAGCTCATAAAACATTATTTTACACTTTTGGTTGTTGAGAAACTGCTCCTAAAACATTATTTGACACTTTTGGTTGTTGAAAAACAGCTTCTAACCATTATTTGACACTTTGGTTGTTGAGAAACAGCTCCTAAAACATTATTTGACACTTTTGGTTGTTGAGAAACAGCTCCTAAAACATTATTTGACACTTTTGGTTGTTGAAAAACAGCTTCTAACCATTATTTGACACTTTGGTTGTTGAGAAACAGCTCCTAAAACATTATTTTACACTTTTGGTGGTTGAGAAACAGCTCCTAAAACATTATTTGACACTTTTGGTTGTTGAAAAACAGCTTCTAACCATTATTTGACACTTTGGTTGTTGAGAAACAGTTCATAAAACATTATTTGACACTTTTGGTTGTTGAAAAACAGCTTCTAACCATTATTTTACACTTTGGTTGTTGAGAAACAGCTCCTAAAACATTATTTTACACTTTTGGTTGTTGAGAAACAGCTCCTAAAACATTATTTGACACTTTTGGTTGTTGAAAAACAGCTTCTAACCATTATTTGACACTTTGGTTGTTGAGAAACAGCTCCTAAAACATTATTTTACACTTTTGGTTGTTGAGAAACAGCTCCTAAAACATTATTTGACACTTTTGGTTGTTGAAAAACAGCTTCTAACCATTATTTGACACTTTGGTTGTTGAGAAACAGCTCCTAAAACATTATTTTACACTTTTGGTTGTTGAGAAACAGCTCCTAAAACAATATTTGACACTTTTGGTTGTTGAAAAACAGCTTCTAACCATTATTTGACACTTTGGTTGTTGAGAAACAGCTCCTAAAACATTATTTTACACTTTTGGTTGTTGAGAAACAGCTCCTAAAACATTATTTGACACTTTTGGTTGTTGAAAAACAGCTTCTAACCATTATTTGACACTTTGGTTGTTGAGAAACAGCTCCTAAAACATTATTTGACACTTTTGGTTGTTGAAAAACAGCTTCTAACCATTATTTGACACTTTGGTTGTTGAGAAACAGCTCCTAAAACATTATTTGACACTTTTGGTTGTTGAGAAACAGCTCAAATTATTTTGGCAAATTATTTTGGGAGGCAAATTATTTTGGCAAATTATTTTGGGAGGCAAATTATTTTGGCAAATTATTTTGGGAGGCAAATTATTTTGGGAGGCAAATTATTTTGGGAGGCAAATTATTTTGAGAGGCAAATTATTTTGGCAAATTATTTTGGGAGGCAAATTATTTTGGCAAAATATTTTGGCAAATTATTTTGGGAGGCAAATTATTTTGGCAAATTATTTTGGGAGGCAAATTATTTTGGGAGGCAAATTATTTTGGCAAATTATTTTGGGAGGCAAATTATTTTGGGAGGCAAATTATTTTGGCAAATTATTTTGGGAGGCAAATTATTTTGGCAAATTATTTTGGGAGGCAAATTATTTTGGGAGGCAAATTATTTTGGGAGGCAAATTTTTTTGGGAGGCAAATTATTTTGGCAAATTATTTTGGGAGGCAAATTATTTTGGCAAATTATTTTGGGAGGCAAATTATTTTGGGAGGCAAATTATTTTGGGAGGCAAATTATTTTGGCAAATTATTTTGGGAGGCAAATTATTTTGGGAGGCAAATTATTTTGGGAGGCAAATTATTTTGGGAGGCAAATTATTTTGGCAGGCAAATTATTTTGGGAGGCAAATTATTTTGGGAGGCAAATTATTTTGGGAGGCAAATTATTTTGGCAGGCAAATTATTTTGGGAGGCAAATTATTTTGGCAAATTATTTTGGGAGGCAAATTATTTTGGGAGGCAAATTATTTTGGGAGGCAAATTATTTTGGGAGGCAAATTATTTTGGCAAATTATTTTGGGAGGCAAATTATTTTGGCAAATTATTTTTGGAGGCAAATTAGAAACAGCTCATAAAACATTATTTTACACTTTTGGTTGTTGAGAAACAGCTCCTAAAACAATTATTTTGGCAAATTATTTTGGGAGGCAAATTATTTTGGCAAATTATTTTGGGAGGCAAATTATTTTGGCAAATTATTTTGGGAGGCAAATTATTTTGGCAAATTATTTTGGGAGGCAAATTATTTTGGGAGGCAAATTATTTTGGGAGGCAAATTATTTTGGCAAATTATTTTGGGAGGCAAATTATTTTGGGAGGCAAATTATTTTGGGAGGCAAATTATTTTGGCAAATTATTTTGGGAGGCAAATTATTTTGGGAGGCAAATTATTTTGGCAAATTATTTTGGGAGGCAAATTATTTTGGCAAATTATTTTGGCAAATTATTTTGGGAGGCAAATTATTTTGGCAAATTATTTTGGGAGGCAAATTATTTTGGGAGGCAAATTATTTTGGGAGGCAAATTATTTTGGGAGGCAAATTATTTTGGCAAATTATTTTGGGAGGCAAATTATTTCTGCAAATTATTTTGGGAGGCAAATTATTTTGGCAAATTATTTTGGGAGGCAAATTATTTTGGGAGGCAAATTATTTTGGCAAATTATTTTGGGAGGCAAATTATTTTGGCAAAATATTTTGGCAAATTATTTTGGGAGGCAAATTATTTTGGGAGGCAAATTATTTTGGCAGGCAAATTATTTTGGGAGGCAAATTATTTTGGGAGGCAAATTATTTTGGCAAAATATTTTGGCAAATTATTTTGGGAGGCAAATTATTTTGGCAAATTATTTTGGGAGGCAAATTATTTTGGGAGGCAAATTATTTTGGCAAATTATTTTGGGAGGCAAATTATTTTGGGAGGCAAATTATTTTGGCAAATTATTTTGGCAAATTATTTTGGGAGGCAAATTATTTTGGCAAATTATTTTGGGAGGCAAATTATTTTGGGAGGCAAATTATTTTGGGAGGCAAATTATTTTGGCAAATTATTTTGGGAGGCAAATTATTTTGGCAAATTATTTTGGGAGGCAAATTATTTTGGCAAATTATTTTGGGAGGCAAATTATTTTGGGAGGCAAATTATTTTGGGAGGCAAATTATTTTGGCAAATTATTTTGGGAGGCAAATTATTTTGGGAGGCAAATTATTTTGGCAAATTATTTTGGGAGGCAAATTATTTTGGGAGGCAAATTATTTTGGGAGGCAAATTATTTTGGGAGGCAAATTATTTTGGCAGGCAAATTATTTTGGGAGGCAAATTATTTTGGCAAATTATTTTGGGAGGCAAATTATTTTGGGAGGCAAATTATTTTGGGAAATTATTTTGGGAGGCAAATTATTTTGGGAGGCAAATTATTTTGGCAAATTATTTTGGGAGGCAAATTATTTTGGCAAATTATTTTTGGAGGCAAATTAGAAACAGCTCATAAAACATTATTTTACACTTTTGGTTGTTGAGAAACAGCTCCTAAAACAATTATTTTGGCAAATTATTTTGGGAGGCAAATTATTTTGGCAAATTATTTTGGGAGGCAAATTATTTTGGCAAATTATTTTGGGAGGCAAATTATTTTGGGAGGCAAATTATTTTGGCAAATTATTTTGGGAGGCAAATTATTTTGGGAGGCAAATTATTTTGGCAAATTATTTTGGGAGGCAAATTATTTTGGCAAATTATTTTGGGAGGCAAATTATTTTGGGAGGCAAATTATTTTGGGAGGCAAATTATTTTGGGAGGCAAATTATTTTGGCAAATTATTTTGGGAGGCAAATTATTTTGGCAAATTATTTTGGCAAATTATTTTGGGAGGCAAATTATTTTGGGAGGCAAATTATTTTGGGAGGCAAATTATTTTGGCAAATTATTTTGGGAGGCAAATTATTTCTGCAAATTATTTTGGGAGGCAAATTATTTTGGCAAATTATTTTGGGAGGCAAATTATTTTGGGAGGCAAATTATTTTGGCAAAATATTTTGGCAAATTATTTTGGGAGGCAAATTATTTTGGCAAATTATTTTGGGAGGCAAATTATTTTGGCAAATTATTTTGGGAGGCAAATTATTTTGGGAGGCAAATTATTTTGGGAGGCAAATTATTTTGGCAAATTATTTTGGGAGGCAAATTATTTTGGGAGGCAAATTATTTTGGGAGGCAAATTATTTTGGGAGGCAAATTATTTTGGCAAATTATTTTGGGAGGCAAATTATTTTGGCAAATTATTTTGGGAGGCAAATTATTTTGGCAAATTATTTTGGGAGGCAAATTATTTTGGGAGGCAAATTATTTTGGGAGGCAAATTATTTTGGCAAATTATTTTGGGAGGCAAATTATTTTGGCAGGCAAATTATTTTGGGAGGCAAATTATTTTGGGAGGCAAATTATTTTGGGAGGCAAATTATTTTTGGCAGGCAAATTATTTTGGGAGGCAAATTATTTTGGGAGGCAAATTATTTTGGGAGGCAAATTATTTTGGGAGGCAAATTATTTTGGGAGGCAAATTATTTTGGCAAATTATTTTGGGAGGCAAATTATTTTGGCAAATTATTTTGGGAGGCAAATTATTTTGGCAAATTATTTTGGGAGGCAAATTATTTTGGCAAATTATTTTGGGAGGCAAATTATTTTGGGAGGCAAATTATTTTGGGAGGCAAATTATTTTGGCAAAATATTTTGGCAAATTATTTTGGGAGGCAAATTATTTTGGCAAATTATTTTGGGAGGCAAATTATTTTGGGAGGCAAATTATTTTGGCAAATTATTTTGGGAGGCAAATTATTTTGGCAAATTATTTTGGCAAATTATTTTGGGAGGCAAATTATTTTGGGAGGCAAATTATTTTGGGAGGCAAATTATTTTGGGAGGCAAATTTTTTTGGGAGGCAAATTTTTTTGGGAGGCAAATTATTTTGGGAGGCAAATTATTTTGGCAAATTATTTTGGGAGGCAAATTATTTTGGCAAATTATTTTGGGAGGCAAATTATTTTGGGAGGCAAATTATTTTGGGAGGCAAATTATTTTGGGAGGCAAATTATTTTGGCAAATTATTTTGGGAGGCAAATTATTTTGGCAAAATATTTTGGCAAATTATTTTGGGAGGCAAATTATTTTGGCAAATTATTTTGGGAGGCAAATTATTTTGGCAAATTATTTTGGGAGGCAAATTATTTTGGGAGGCAAATTATTTTGGCAAATTATTTTGGGAGGCAAATTATTTTGGGAGGCAAATTATTTTGGGAGGCAAATTATTTTGGCAAATTATTTTGGGAGGCAAATTATTTTGGGAGGCAAATTATTTTGGCAAATGATTTTGGGAGGCAAATTATTTTGGCAAATTATTTTGGGAGGCAAATTATTTTGGCAAATTATTTTGGGAGGCAAATTATTTTGGGAGGCAAATTATTTTGGCAAAATATTTTGGCAAATTATTTTGGGAGGCAAATTTTTTGGCAAATTATTTTGGGAGGCAAATTATTTTGGGAGGCAAATTATTTTGGGAGGCAAATTATTTTGGCAAATTATTTTGGGAGGCAAATTATTTTGGGAGGCAAATTATTTTGGCAGGCAAATTATTTTGGCAAATTATTTTGGGAGGCAAATTATTTTGGGAGGCAAATTATTTTGGCAAATTATTTTGGGAGGCAAATTATTTTGGCAAATTATTTTTGGAGGCAAATTAGAAACAGCTCATAAAACATTATTTTACACTTTTGGTTGTTGAGAAACAGCTCCTAAAACATTATTTGACACTTTTGGTTGTTGAAAAACAGCTTCTAACCATTATTTGACACTTTGGTTGTTGAGAAACAGCTCCTAAAACATCATTTTACACTTTTGGTTGTTGAGAAACAGCTCCTAAAACATTATTTGACACTTTTGGTTGTTGAAAAACAGCTTCTAACCATTATTTGACACTTTGGTTGTTGAGAAACAGCTCCTAAAACATTATTTTACACTTTTGGTTGTTGAGAAACAGCTCCTAAAACATTATTTGACACTTTTGGTTGTTGAAAAACAGCTTCTAACCATTATTTGACACTTTGGTTGTTGAGAAACAGCTCCTAAAACATTATTTGACACTTTTGGTCGTTGAAAAACAGCTTCTAACCATTATTTGACACTTTGGTTGTTGAGAAACAGCTCCTAAAACATTATTTTACACTTTTGGTTGTTGAGAAACAGCTCCTAAAACATTATTTGACACTTTTGGTTGTTGAAAAACAGCTTCTAACCATTATTTGACACTTTGGTTGTTGAGAAACAGCTCCTAAAACATTATTTTACACTTTTGGTCGTTGAGAAACAGCTCCTAAAACATTATTTGACACTTTTGGTTGTTGAAAAACAGCTTCTAACCATTATTTGACACTTTGGTTGTTGAGAAACAGCTCCTAAAACATTATTTTACACTTTTGGTTGTTGAGAAACAGCTCCTAAAACATTATTTGACACTTTTGGTTGTTGAAAAACAGCTTCTAACCATTATTTGACACTTTGGTTGTTGAGAAACAGCTCCTAAAACATTATTTTACACTTTTGGTTGTTGAGAAACAGCTCATAAAACATTATTTGACACTTTTGGTTGTTGAAAAACAGCTTCTAACCATTATTTGACACTTTGGTTGTTGAGAAACAGCTCATAAAACATTATTTTACACTTTTGGTTGTTGAGAAACAGCTCCTAAAACATTATTTGACACTTTTGGTTGTTGAAAAACAGCTTCTAACCATTATTTGACACTTTGGTTGTTGAGAAACAGCTCCTAAAACATTATTTGACACTTTTGGTTGTTGAGAAACAGCTCCTAAAACATTATTTGACACTTTTGGTTGTTGAAAAACAGCTTCTAACCATTATTTGACACTTTGGTTGTTGAGAAACAGCTCCTAAAACATCATTTTACACTTTTGGTTGTTGAGAAACAGCTCCTAAAACATTATTTGACACTTTTGGTTGTTGAAAAACAGCTTCTAACCATTATTTGACACTTTGGTTGTTGAGAAACAGTTCATAAAACATTATTTGACACTTTTGGTTGTTGAAAAACAGCTTCTAACCATTATTTTACACTTTGGTTGTTGAGAAACAGCTCCTAAAACATTATTTTACACTTTTGGTTGTTGAGAAACAGCTCCTAAAACATTATTTGATACTTTTGGTTGTTGAAAAACAGCTTCTAACCATTATTTGACACTTTGGTTGTTGAGAAACAGCTCCTAAAACATTATTTTACACTTTTGGTTGTTGAGAAACAGCTCCTAAAACATTATTTGACACTTTTGGTTGTTGAAAAACAGCTTCTAACCATTATTTGACACTTTGGTTGTTGAGAAACAGCTCCTAAAACATTATTTTACACTTTTGGTTGTTGAGAAACAGCTCCTAAAACAATATTTGACACTTTTGGTTGTTGAAAAACAGCTTCTAACCATTATTTGACACTTTGGTTGTTGAGAAACAGCTCCTAAAACATTATTTGACACTTTTGGTTGTTGAGAAACAGCTCCTAAAACATTATTTGACACTTTTGGTTGTTGAAAAACAGCTTCTAACCATTATTTGACACTTTGGTTGTTGAGAAACAGCTCCTAAAACATTATTTGACACTTTTGGTTGTTGAAAAACAGCTTCTAACCATTATTTGACACTTTGGTTGTTGAGAAACAGCTCCTAAAACATTATTTGACACTTTTGGTTGTTGAGAAACAGCTCAAATTATTTTGGCAAATTATTTTGGGAGGCAAATTATTTTGGGAGGCAAATTATTTTGGGAGGCAAATTATTTTGGGAGGCAAATTATTTTGGGAGGCAAATTATTTTGGGAGGCAAATTATTTTGGCAGGCAAATTATTTTGGGAGGCAAATTATTTTGGGAGGCAAATTATTTTGGGAGGCAAATTATTTTGGCAGGCAAATTATTTTGGGAGGCAAATTATTTTGGCAAATTATTTTGGGAGGCAAATTATTTTGGGAGGCAAATTATTTTGGGAAATTATTTTGGGAGGCAAATTATTTTGGGAGGCAAATTATTTTGGCAAATTATTTTGGGAGGCAAATTATTTTGGCAAATTATTTTGGGAGGCAAATTATTTTGGGAGGCAAATTATTTTGGGAGGCAAATTATTTTGGGAGGCAAATTATTTTGGCAAATTATTTTGGGAGGCAAATTATTTTGGCAAAATATTTTGGCAAATTATTTTGGGAGGCAAATTATTTTGGCAAATTATTTTGGGAGGCAAATTATTTTGGGAGGCAAATTATTTTGGCAAATTATTTTGGGAGGCAAATTATTTTGGGAGGCAAATTATTTTGGCAAATTATTTTGGGAGGCAAATTATTTTGGGAGGCAAATTATTTTGGGAGGCAAATTATTTTGGCAAATTATTTTGGGAGGCAAATTATTTTGGGAGGCAAATTATTTTGGCAAATGATTTTGGGAGGCAAATTATTTTGGCAAATTATTTTGGGAGGCAAATTATTTTGGCAAATTATTTTGGGAGGCAAATTATTTTGGGAGGCAAATTATTTTGGCAAAATATTTTGGCAAATTATTTTGGGAGGCAAATTTTTTGGCAAATTATTTTGGGAGGCAAATTATTTTGGGAGGCAAATTATTTTGGGAGGCAAATTATTTTGGCAAATTATTTTGGGAGGCAAATTATTTTGGGAGGCAAATTATTTTGGCAGGCAAATTATTTTGGCAAATTATTTTGGGAGGCAAATTATTTTGGGAGGCAAATTATTTTGGCAAATTATTTTGGGAGGCAAATTATTTTGGCAAATTATTTTTGGAGGCAAATTAGAAACAGCTCATAAAACATTATTTTACACTTTTGGTTGTTGAGAAACAGCTCCTAAAACATTATTTGACACTTTTGGTTGTTGAAAAACAGCTTCTAACCATTATTTGACACTTTGGTTGTTGAGAAACAGCTCCTAAAACATCATTTTACACTTTTGGTTGTTGAGAAACAGCTCCTAAAACATTATTTGACACTTTTGGTTGTTGAAAAACAGCTTCTAACCATTATTTGACACTTTGGTTGTTGAGAAACAGCTCCTAAAACATTATTTTACACTTTTGGTTGTTGAGAAACAGCTCCTAAAACATTATTTGACACTTTTGGTTGTTGAAAAACAGCTTCTAACCATTATTTGACACTTTGGTTGTTGAGAAACAGCTCCTAAAACATTATTTGACACTTTTGGTCGTTGAAAAACAGCTTCTAACCATTATTTGACACTTTGGTTGTTGAGAAACAGCTCCTAAAACATTATTTTACACTTTTGGTTGTTGAGAAACAGCTCCTAAAACATTATTTGACACTTTTGGTTGTTGAAAAACAGCTTCTAACCATTATTTGACACTTTGGTTGTTGAGAAACAGCTCCTAAAACATTATTTTACACTTTTGGTCGTTGAGAAACAGCTCCTAAAACATTATTTGACACTTTTGGTTGTTGAAAAACAGCTTCTAACCATTATTTGACACTTTGGTTGTTGAGAAACAGCTCCTAAAACATTATTTTACACTTTTGGTTGTTGAGAAACAGCTCCTAAAACATTATTTGACACTTTTGGTTGTTGAAAAACAGCTTCTAACCATTATTTGACACTTTGGTTGTTGAGAAACAGCTCCTAAAACATTATTTTACACTTTTGGTTGTTGAGAAACAGCTCATAAAACATTATTTGACACTTTTGGTTGTTGAAAAACAGCTTCTAACCATTATTTGACACTTTGGTTGTTGAGAAACAGCTCATAAAACATTATTTTACACTTTTGGTTGTTGAGAAACAGCTCCTAAAACATTATTTGACACTTTTGGTTGTTGAAAAACAGCTTCTAACCATTATTTGACACTTTGGTTGTTGAGAAACAGCTCCTAAAACATTATTTGACACTTTTGGTTGTTGAGAAACAGCTCCTAAAACATTATTTGACACTTTTGGTTGTTGAAAAACAGCTTCTAACCATTATTTGACACTTTGGTTGTTGAGAAACAGCTCCTAAAACATCATTTTACACTTTTGGTTGTTGAGAAACAGCTCCTAAAACATTATTTGACACTTTTGGTTGTTGAAAAACAGCTTCTAACCATTATTTGACACTTTGGTTGTTGAGAAACAGTTCATAAAACATTATTTGACACTTTTGGTTGTTGAAAAACAGCTTCTAACCATTATTTTACACTTTGGTTGTTGAGAAACAGCTCCTAAAACATTATTTTACACTTTTGGTTGTTGAGAAACAGCTCCTAAAACATTATTTGATACTTTTGGTTGTTGAAAAACAGCTTCTAACCATTATTTGACACTTTGGTTGTTGAGAAACAGCTCCTAAAACATTATTTTACACTTTTGGTTGTTGAGAAACAGCTCCTAAAACATTATTTGACACTTTTGGTTGTTGAAAAACAGCTTCTAACCATTATTTGACACTTTGGTTGTTGAGAAACAGCTCCTAAAACATTATTTTACACTTTTGGTTGTTGAGAAACAGCTCCTAAAACAATATTTGACACTTTTGGTTGTTGAAAAACAGCTTCTAACCATTATTTGACACTTTGGTTGTTGAGAAACAGCTCCTAAAACATTATTTGACACTTTTGGTTGTTGAGAAACAGCTCCTAAAACATTATTTGACACTTTTGGTTGTTGAAAAACAGCTTCTAACCATTATTTGACACTTTGGTTGTTGAGAAACAGCTCCTAAAACATTATTTGACACTTTTGGTTGTTGAAAAACAGCTTCTAACCATTATTTGACACTTTGGTTGTTGAGAAACAGCTCCTAAAACATTATTTGACACTTTTGGTTGTTGAGAAACAGCTCAAATTATTTTGGCAAATTATTTTGGGAGGCAAATTATTTTGGGAGGCAAATTATTTTGGGAGGCAAATTATTTTGGGAGGCAAATTATTTTGGGAGGCAAATTATTTTGGGAGGCAAATTATTTTTTGGAGGCAAATTATTTTGGCAGGCAAATTATTTTGGGAGGCAAATTATTTTGGGAGGCAAATTATTTTGGGAGGCAAATTATTTTGGCAGGCAAATTATTTTGGGAGGCAAATTATTTTGGCAAATTATTTTGGGAGGCAAATTATTTTGGGAGGCAAATTATTTTGGGAAATTATTTTGGGAGGCAAATTATTTTGGGAGGCAAATTATTTTGGCAAATTATTTTGGGAGGCAAATTATTTTGGCAAATTATTTTTGGAGGCAAATTAGAAACAGCTCATAAAACATTATTTTACACTTTTGGTTGTTGAGAAACAGCTCCTAAAACAATTATTTTGGCAAATTATTTTGGGAGGCAAATTATTTTGGCAAATTATTTTGGGAGGCAAATTATTTTGGCAAATTATTTTGGGAGGCAAATTATTTTGGGAGGCAAATTATTTTGGCAAATTATTTTGGGAGGCAAATTATTTTGGGAGGCAAATTATTTTGGGAGGCAAATTATTTTGGCAAATTATTTTGGGAGGCAAATTATTTTGGCAAATTATTTTGGGAGGCAAATTATTTTGGCAAATTATTTTGGGAGGCAAATTATTTTGGCAAATTATTTTGGGAGGCAAATTATTTTGGGAGGCAAATTATTTTGGGAGGCAAATTATTTTGGGAGGCAAATTATTTTGGCAAATTATTTTGGGAGGCAAATTATTTTGGCAAATTATTTTGGCAAATTATTTTGGGAGGCAAATTATTTTGGCAAATTATTTTGGGAGGCAAATTATTTTGGGAGGCAAATTATTTTGGGAGGCAAATTATTTTGGCAAATTATTTTGGGAGGCAAATTATTTCTGCAAATTATTTTGGGAGGCAAATTATTTTGGCAAATTATTTTGGGAGGCAAATTATTTTGGGAGGCAAATTATTTTGGGAGGCAAATTATTTTGGCAAAATATTTTGGCAAATTATTTTGGGAGGCAAATTATTTTGGGAGGCAAATTATTTTGGCAGGCAAATTATTTTGGGAGGCAAATTATTTTGGCAAATTATTTTGCGAGGCAAATTATTTTGGCAAAATATTTTGGCAAATTATTTTGGGAGGCAAATTATTTTGGGAGGCAAATTATTTTGGCAGGCAAATTATTTTGGGAGGCAAATTATTTTGGCAGGCAAATTATTTTGGGAGGCAAATTATTTTGGGAGGCAAATTATTTTGGCAAAATATTTTGGCAAATTATTTTGGGAGGCAAATTATTTTGGCAAATTATTTTGGGAGGCAAATTATTTTGGGAGGCAAATTATTTTGGGAGGCAAATTATTTTGGGAGGCAAATTATTTTGGCAAATTATTTTGGCAAATTATTTTGGGAGGCAAATTATTTTGGCAAATTATTTTGGGAGGCAAATTATTTTGGGAGGCAAATTATTTTGGGAGGCAAATTATTTTGGGAGGCAAATTATTTTGGCAAATTATTTTGGGAGGCAAATTATTTTGGGAGGCAAATTATTTTGGCAAATTATTTTGGGAGGCAAATTATTTTGGCAAATTATTTTGGGAGGCAAATTATTTTGGGAGGCAAATTATTTTGGCAAATTATTTTGGGAGGCAAATTATTTTGGGAGGCAAATTATTTTGGGAGGCAAATTATTTTGGCAAATTATTTTGGGAGGCAAATTATTTTGGGAGGCAAATTATTTTGGCAGGCAAATTATTTTGGGAGGCAAATTATTTTGGGAGGCAAATTATTTTGGGAGGCAAATTATTTTGGCAGGCAAATTATTTTGGGAGGCAAATTATTTTGGCAAATTATTTTGGGAGGCAAATTATTTTGGGAGGCAAATTATTTTGGGAGGCAAATTATTTTGGGAAATTATTTTGGGAGGCAAATTATTTTGGGAGGCAAATTATTTTGGCAAATTATTTTGGGAGGCAAATTATTTTGGCAAATTATTTTTGGAGGCAAATTAGAAACAGCTCATAAAACATTATTTTACACTTTTGGTTGTTGAGAAACAGCTCCTAAAACAATTATTTTGGCAAATTATTTTGGGAGGCAAATTATTTTGGCAAATTATTTTGGGAGGCAAATTATTTTGGCAAATTATTTTGGGAGGCAAATTATTTTGGGAGGCAAATTATTTTGGGAGGCAAATTATTTTGGGAGGCAAATTATTTTGGGAGGCAAATTATTTTGGCAAATTATTTTGGGAGGCAAATTATTTTGGCAAATTATTTTGGGAGGCAAATTATTTTGGGAGGCAAATTATTTTGGGAGGCAAATTATTTTGGCAAATTATTTTGGGAGGCAAATTATTTTGGCAAATTATTTTGGCAAATTATTTTGGGAGGCAAATTATTTTGGGAGGCAAATTATTTTGGGAGGCAAATTATTTTGGCAAATTATTTTGGGAGGCAAATTATTTTGGGAGGCAAATTATTTTGGGAGGCAAATTATTTTGGGAGGCAAATTATTTTGGCAAATTATTTTGGGAGGCAAATTATTTCTGCAAATTATTTTGGGAGGCAAATTATTTTGGGAGGCAAATTATTTTGGGAGGCAAATTATTTTGGCAAATTATTTTGGGAGGCAAATTATTTTGGCAAAATATTTTGGCAAATTATTTTGGGAGGCAAATTATTTTGGCAAATTATTTTGGGAGGCAAATTATTTTGGGAGGCAAATTATTTTGGGAGGCAAATTATTTTGGGAGGCAAATTATTTTGGCAAATTATTTTGGGAGGCAAATTATTTTGGGAGGCAAATTATTTTGGGAGGCAAATTATTTTGGGAGGCAAATTATTTTGGGAGGCAAATTATTTTGGCAAATTATTTTGGGAGGCAAATTATTTTGGCAAATTATTTTGGGAGGCAAATTATTTTGGCAAATTATTTTGGGAGGCAAATTATTTTGGGAGGCAAATTATTTTGGGAGGCAAATTATTTTGGCAAATTATTTTGGGAGGCAAATTATTTTGGGAGGCAAATTATTTTGGCAAATTATTTTGGGAGGCAAATTATTTTGGGAGGCAAATTATTTTTGGCAGGCAAATTATTTTGGGAGGCAAATTATTTTGGGAGGCAAATTATTTTGGGAGGCAAATTATTTTGGCAAATTATTTTGGGAGGCAAATTATTTTGGCAAATTATTTTGGGAGGCAAATTATTTTGGCAAATTATTTTGGGAGGCAAATTATTTTGGCAAATTATTTTGGGAGGCAAATTATTTTGGCAAATTATTTTGGGAGGCAAATTATTTTGGGAGGCAAATTATTTTGGGAGGCAAATTATTTTGGGAGGCAAATTATTTTGGCAAAATATTTTGGCAAATTATTTTGGGAGGCAAATTATTTTGGCAAATTATTTTGGGAGGCAAATTATTTTGGGAGGCAAATTATTTTGGCAAATTATTTTGGGAGGCAAATTATTTTGGCAAATTATTTTGGCAAATTATTTTGGGAGGCAAATTATTTTGGGAGGCAAATTATTTTGGGAGGCAAATTTTTTTGGGAGGCAAATTTTTTTGGGAGGCAAATTATTTTGGGAGGCAAATTATTTTGGCAAATTATTTTGGGAGGCAAATTATTTTGGCAAATTATTTTGGGAGGCAAATTATTTTGGCAAATTATTTTGGGAGGCAAATTATTTTGGGAGGCAAATTATTTTGGGAGGCAAATTATTTTGGGAGGCAAATTATTTTGGCAAATTATTTTGGGAGGCAAATTATTTTGGGAGGCAAATTATTTTGGGAGGCAAATTATTTTGGGAGGCAAATTATTTTGGCAAATGATTTTGGGAGGCAAATTATTTTGGCAAATTATTTTGGGAGGCAAATTATTTTGGCAAATTATTTTGGGAGGCAAATTATTTTGGCAAATTATTTTGGGAGGCAAATTATTTTGGCAAATTATTTTGGGAGGCAAATTATTTTGGCAAATTATTTTGGGAGGCAAATTATTTTGGGAGGCAAATTATTTTGGGAGGCAAATTATTTTGGCAAATTATTTTGGGAGGCAAATTATTTTGGGAGGCAAATTATTTTGGGAGGCAAATTATTTTGGGAGGCAAATTATTTTGGCAAATGATTTTGGGAGGCAAATTATTTTGGCAAATTATTTTGGGAGGCAAATTATTTTGGCAAATTATTTTGGGAGGCAAATTATTTTGGGAGGCAAATTATTTTGGCAAAATATTTTGGCAAATTATTTTGGGAGGCAAATTTTTTGGCAAATTATTTTGGGAGGCAAATTATTTTGGGAGGCAAATTATTTTGGCAAATTATTTTGGGAGGCAAATTATTTTGGGAGGCAAATTATTTTGGGAGGCAAATTATTTTGGCAGGCAAATTATTTTGGCAAATTATTTTGGGAGGCAAATTATTTTGGGAGGCAAATTATTTTGGCAAATTATTTTGGGAGGCAAATTATTTTGGGAGGCAAATTATTTTGGCAAATTTTTTTGGGAGGCAAATTATTTTGGCAAATTATTTTGGAAGGCAAATTATTTTGGGAGGCAAATTATTTTGGCAAATTATTTTGGGAGGCAAATTATTTTGGGAAATTATTTTGGGAGGCAAATTATTTTGGGAGGCAAATTATTTTGGCAAATTATTTTGGGAGGCAAATTATTTTGGCAAATTATTTTTGGAGGCAAATTAGAAACAGCTCATAAAACATTATTTTACACTTTTGGTTGTTGAGAAACAGCTCCTAAAACATTATTTGACACTTTTGGTTGTTGAAAAACAGCTTCTAACCATTATTTGACACTTTGGTTGTTGAGAAACAGCTCCTAAAACATCATTTTACACTTTTGGTTGTTGAGAAACAGCTCCTAAAACATTATTTGACACTTTTGGTTGTTGAAAAACAGCTTCTAACCATTATTTGACACTTTGGTTGTTGAGAAACAGCTCCTAAAACATTATTTTACACTTTTGGTTGTTGAGAAACAGCTCCTAAAACATTATTTGACACTTTTGGTTGTTGAAAAACAGCTTCTAACCATTATTTGACACTTTGGTTGTTGAGAAACAGCTCCTAAAACATTATTTGACACTTTTGGTTGTTGAAAAACAGCTTCTAACCATTATTTGACACTTTGGTTGTTGAGAAACAGCTCCTAAAACATTATTTTACACTTTTGGTTGTTGAGAAACAGCTCCTAAAACATTATTTGACACTTTTGGTTGTTGAAAAACAGCTTCTAACCATTATTTGACACTTTGGTTGTTGAGAAACAGCTCCTAAAACATTATTTTACACTTTTGGTCGTTGAGAAACAGCTCCTAAAACATTATTTGACACTTTTGGTTGTTGAAAAACAGCTTCTAACCATTATTTGACACTTTGGTTGTTGAGAAACAGCTCCTAAAACATTATTTTACACTTTTGGTTGTTGAGAAACAGCTCCTAAAACATTATTTGACACTTTTGGTTGTTGAAAAACAGCTTCTAACCATTATTTGACACTTTGGTTGTTGAGAAACAGCTCCTAAAACATTATTTTACACTTTTGGTTGTTGAGAAACAGCTCATAAAACATTATTTGACACTTTTGGTTGTTGAAAAACAGCTTCTAACCATTATTTGACACTTTGGTTGTTGAGAAACAGCTCATAAAACATTATTTTACACTTTTGGTTGTTGAGAAACAGCTCCTAAAACATTATTTGACACTTTTGGTTGTTGAAAAACAGCTTCTAACCATTATTTGACACTTTGGTTGTTGAGAAACAGCTCCTAAAACATTATTTGACACTTTTGGTTGTTGAGAAACAGCTCCTAAAACATTATTTGACACTTTTGGTTGTTGAAAAACAGCTTCTAACCATTATTTGACACTTTGGTTGTTGAGAAACAGCTCCTAAAACATCATTTTACACTTTTGGTTGTTGAGAAACAGCTCCTAAAACATTATTTGACACTTTTGGTTGTTGAAAAACAGCTTCTAACCATTATTTGACACTTTGGTTGTTGAGAAACAGTTCATAAAACATTATTTGACACTTTTGGTTGTTGAAAAACAGCTTCTAACCATTATTTTACACTTTGGTTGTTGAGAAACAGCTCCTAAAACATTATTTTACACTTTTGGTTGTTGAGAAACAGCTCCTAAAACATTATTTGACACTTTTGGTTGTTGAAAAACAGCTTCTAACCATTATTTGACACTTTGGTTGTTGAGAAACAGCTCCTAAAACATTATTTTACACTTTTGGTTGTTGAGAAACAGCTCCTAAAACATTATTTGACACTTTTGGTTGTTGAAAAACAGCTTCTAACCATTATTTGACACTTTGGTTGTTGAGAAACAGCTCCTAAAACATTATTTTACACTTTTGGTTGTTGAGAAACAGCTCCTAAAACAATATTTGACACTTTTGGTTGTTGAAAAACAGCTTCTAACCATTATTTGACACTTTGGTTGTTGAGAAACAGCTCCTAAAACATTATTTGACACTTTTGGTTGTTGAGAAACAGCTCCTAAAACATTATTTGACACTTTTGGTTGTTGAAAAACAGCTTCTAACCATTATTTGACACTTTGGTTGTTGAGAAACAGCTCCTAAAACATTATTTGACACTTTTGGTTGTTGAAAAACAGCTTCTAACCATTATTTGACACTTTGGTTGTTGAGAAACAGCTCCTAAAACATTATTTGACACTTTTGGTTGTTGAGAAACAGCTCAAATTATTTTGGCAAATTATTTTGGGAGGCAAATTATTTTGGCAAATTATTTTGGGAGGCAAATTATTTTGGGAGGCAAATTATTTTGGGAGGCAAATTATTTTGGGAGGCAAATTATTTTGGGAGGCAAATTATTTTGGCAAATTATTTTGGGAGGCAAATTATTTTGGGAGGCAAATTATTTTGGGAGGCAAATTATTTTGGGAGGCAAATTATTTTGGGAGGCAAATTATTTTGGCAAAATATTTTGGCAAATTATTTTGGGAGGCAAATTATTTTGGCAAATTATTTTGGGAGGCAAATTATTTTGGCAAATTATTTTGGGAGGCAAATTATTTTGGGAGGCAAATTATTTTGGCAAATTATTTTGGGAGGCAAATTATTTTGGGAGGCAAATTATTTTGGGAGGCAAATTATTTTGGGAGGCAAATTATTTTGGCAAATTATTTTGGGAGGCAAATTATTTTGGCAAATTATTTTGGGAGGCAAATTATTTTGGCAAATTATTTTGGGAGGCAAATTATTTTGGCAAATTATTTTGGGAGGCAAATTATTTTGGGAGGCAAATTATTTTGGGAGGCAAATTATTTTGGGAGGCAAATTATTTTGGCAAATTATTTTGGGAGGCAAATTATTTTGGCAAAATATTTTGGCAAATTATTTTGGGAGGCAAATTATTTTGGCAAATTATTTTGGGAGGCAAATTATTTTGGGAGGCAAATTATTTTGGGAGGCAAATTATTTTGGCAAATTATTTTGGGAGGCAAATTATTTTGGGAGGCAAATTATTTTGGCAAATTATTTTGGGAGGCAAATTATTTTGGGAGGCAAATTATTTTGGCAAATGATTTTGGGAGGCAAATTATTTTGGCAAATGATTTTGGGAGGCAAATTATTTTGGCAAATTATTTTGGGAGGCAAATTATTTTGGGAGGCAAATTATTTTGGCAAAATATTTTGGCAAATTATTTTGGGAGGCAAATTTTTTGGCAAATTATTTTGGGAGGCAAATTATTTTGGGAGGCAAATTATTTTGGCAAATTATTTTGGGAGGCAAATTATTTTGGGAGGCAAATTATTTGCCTCCCAAAAAAAATTTGCCTCCTAAAACATTATTTGACACTTTTGGTTGTTGAAAAACAGCTTCTAACCATTATTTGACACTTTGGTTGTTGAGAAACAGCTCCTAAAACATTATTTGACACTTTTGGTTGTTGAAAAACAGCTTCTAACCATTATTTGACACTTTGGTTGTTGAGAAACAGCTCCTAAAACATTATTTGACACTTTTGGTTGTTGAGAAACAGCTCAAATTATTTTGGCAAATTATTTTGGGAGGCAAATTATTTTGGCAAATTATTTTGGGAGGCAAATTATTTTGGGAGGCAAATTATTTTGGGAGGCAAATTATTTTGGCAAATTATTTTGGGAGGCAAATTATTTTGGCAAAATATTTTGGCAAAATATTTTGGCAAATTATTTTGGGAGGCAAATTATTTTGGCAAATTATTTTGGGAGGCAAATTATTTTGGGAGGCAAATTATTTTGGGAGGCAAATTATTTTGGCAAATTATTTTGGGAGGCAAATTATTTTGGGAGGCAAATTATTTTGGCAAATTATTTTGGCAAATTATTTTGGCAAATTATTTTGGGAGGCAAATTATTTTGGCAAATTATTTTGGGAGGCAAATTATTTTGGGAGGCAAATTATTTTGGGAGGCAAATTATTTTGGCAAATTATTTTGGCAAATTATTTTGGGAGGCAAATTATTTTGGCAAATTATTTTGGGAGGCAAATTATTTTGGCAAATTATTTTGGGAGGCAAATTATTTTGGGAGGCAAATTATTTTGGCAAATTATTTTGGGAGACAAATTATTTTGGCAAATTATTTTGGGAGGCAAATTATTTTGGGAGGCAAATTATTTTGGCAAATTATTTTGGGAGGCAAATTATTTTGGGAGGCAAATTATTTTGGCAGGCAAATTATTTTGGGAGGCAAATTATTTTGGCAAATTATTTTGGCAGGGAAATTATTTTGGCAAATTATTTTGGGAGGCAAATTATTTTGGCAAATTATTTTGGGAGGCAAATTATTTTGGCAAATTATTTTGTGAGGCAAATTATTTTGGGAGGCAAATTATTTTGGCAAATTATTTTGGGAGGCAAATTATTTTGGGAGGCAAATTAGAAACAGCTCATAAAACATTATTTTACACTTTTGGTTGTTGAAAAACAGCTTCTAACCATTATTTGACACTTTGGTTGTTGAGAAACAGCTCCTAAAACATCATTTTACACTTTTGGTTGTTGAGAAACAGCTCCTAAAACATTATTTGACACTTTTGGTTGTTGAAAAACAGCTTCTAACCATTATTTGACACTTTGGTTGTTGAGAAACAGCTCCTAAAACATTATTTTACACTTTTGGTTGTTGAGAAACAGCTCCTAAAACATTATTTGACACTTTTGGTTGTTGAAAAACAGCTCCTAAAACATTATTTTACACTTTTGGTTGTTGAGAAACAGCTCCTAAAACATTATTTGACACTTTTGGTTGTTGAAAAACAGCTTCTAACCATTATTTGACACTTTGGTTGTTGAGAAACAGCTCCTAAAACATTATTTTACACTTTTGGTTGTTGAGAAACAGCTCATAAAACATTATTTGACACTTTTGGTTGTTGAAAAACAGCTTCTAACCATTATTTTACACTTTGGTTGTTGAGAAACAGCTCCTAAAACATTATTTTACACTTTTGGTTGTTGAGAAACAGCTCCTAAAACATTATTTGACACTTTTGGTTGTTGAAAAACAGCTTCTAACCATTATTTGACACTTTGGTTGTTGAGAAACAGCTCCTAAAACATTATTTTACACTTTTGGTTGTTGAGAAACAGCTCCTAAAACATTATTTGACACTTTTGGTTGTTGAAAAACAGCTTCTAACCATTATTTGACACTTTGGTTGTTGAGAAACAGCTCCTAAAACATTATTTGACACTTTTGGTTGTTGAAAAACAGCTTCTAACCATTATTTGACACTTTGGTTGTTGAGAAACAGCTCCTAAAACATTATTTGACACTTTTGGTTGTTGAAAAACAGCTTCTAAAACATTATTTTACACTTTTGGTTATTGAGAAACAGCTCCTAAAACATTATTTGACACTTTTGGTTGTTGAAAAACAGCTTCTAACCATTATTTGACACTTTGGTTGTTGAGAAACAGCTCCTAAAACATTATTTTACACTTTTGGTTGATGAGAAGCAGCAATTATTTTGGGAGGCAAATTATTTTGGCAAATTATTTTGGGAGGCAAATTATTCTGGGAGGCAAATTATTTTGGGAGGCAAATTATTTTAGCAAATTTTTTTGGGAGGCAAATTATTTTGGCAAATTATTTTGGGAGGCAAATTATTTTGGCAAATTATTTTGGGAGGCAAATTATTTTGGCAAATTATTTTGGGAGGCAAATTATTTTGGCAGGCAAATTATTTTGGGAGGCAAATTATTTTGGGAGGCAAATTATTTTGGGAGGCAAATTATTTTGGGAGGCAAATTATTTTGGCAAAATATTTTGGCAAATTATTTTGGGAGGCAAATTATTTTGGCAAATTATTTTGGGAGGCAAATTATTTTGGCAAATTATTTTGGGAGGCAAATTATTTTGGGAGGCAAATTATTTTGGCAAATTATTTTGGGAGGCAAATTATTTTGGGAGGCAAATTATTTTGGGAGGCAAATTATTTTGGGAGGCAAATTATTTTGGCAAATTATTTTGGGAGGCAAATTATTTTGGCAAATTATTTTGGGAGGCAAATTATTTTGGCAAATTATTTTGGGAGGCAAATTATTTTGGCAAATTATTTTGGGAGGCAAATTATTTTGGCAAATTATTTTGGGAGGCAAATTATTTTGGGAGGCAAATTATTTTGGCAAATTATTTTGGGAGGCAAATTATTTTGGCAAAATATTTTGGCAAATTATTTTGGGAGGCAAATTATTTTGGCAAATTATTTTGGGAGGCAAATTATTTTGGGAGGCAAATTATTTTGGGAGGCAAATTATTTTGGCAAATTATTTTGGGAGGCAAATTATTTTGGGAGGCAAATTATTTTGGCAAATTATTTTGGGAGGCAAATTATTTTGGGAGGCAAATTATTTTGGCAAATGATTTTGGGAGGCAAATTATTTTGGCAAATGATTTTGGGAGGCAAATTATTTTGGCAAATTATTTTGGGAGGCAAATTATTTTGGGAGGCAAATTATTTTGGCAAAATATTTTGGCAAATTATTTTGGGAGGCAAATTTTTTGGCAAATTATTTTGGGAGGCAAATTATTTTGGGAGGCAAATTATTTTGGCAAATTATTTTGGGAGGCAAATTATTTTGGGAGGCAAATTATTTGCCTCCCAAAAAAGATTTGCCTCCTAAAACATTATTTGACACTTTTGGTTGTTGAAAAACAGCTTCTAACCATTATTTGACACTTTGGTTGTTGAGAAACAGCTCCTAAAACATTATTTGACACTTTTGGTTGTTGAAAAACAGCTTCTAACCATTATTTGACACTTTGGTTGTTGAGAAACAGCTCCTAAAACATTATTTGACACTTTTGGTTGTTGAGAAACAGCTCAAATTATTTTGGCAAATTATTTTGGGAGGCAAATTATTTTGGCAAATTATTTTGGGAGGCAAATTATTTTGGGAGGCAAATTATTTTGGGAGGCAAATTATTTTGGGAGGCAAATTATTTTGGCAAATTATTTTGGGTGGCAAATTATTTTGGCAAAATATTTTGGCAAATTATTTTGGGAGGCAAATTATTTTGGCAAATTATTTTGGGAGGCAAATTATTTTGGGAGGCAAATTATTTTGGCAAATTATTTTGGGAGGCAAATTATTTTGGCAAATTATTTTGGCAAATTATTTTGGGAGGCAAATTATTTTGGCAAATTATTTTGGGAGGCAAATTATTTTGGGAGGCAAATTATTTTTGCCAAATTATTTTGGCAAATTATTTTGGGAGGCAAATTATTTTGGCAAATTATTTTGGGAGGCAAATTATTTTGGCAAATTATTTTGGGAGGCAAATTATTTTGGGAGGCAAATTATTTTGGCAAATTATTTTGGGAGACAAATTATTTTGGCAAATTATTTTGGTAGGCAAATTATTTTGGGAGGCAAATTATTTTGGCAAATTATTTTGGGAGGCAAATTATTTTGGGAGGCAAATTATTTTGGCAGGCAAATTATTTTGGGAGGCAAATTATTTTGGCAAATTATTTTGGCAGGCAAATTATTTTGGCAAATTATTTTGGGAGGCAAATTATTTTGGCAAATTATTTTGGGAGGCAAATTATTTTGGCAAATTATTTTGTGAGGCAAATTATTTTGGGAGGCAAATTATTTTGGCAAATTATTTTGGGAGGCAAATTATTTTGGGAGGCAAATTAGAAACAGCTCATAAAACATTATTTTACACTTTTGGTTGTTGAGAAACAGCTCCTAAAACATTATTTGACACTTTTGGTTGTTGAAAAACAGCTTCTAACCATTATTTGACACTTTGGTTGTTGAGAAACAGCTCCTAAAACATCATTTTACACTTTTGGTTGTTGAGAAACAGCTCCTAAAACATTATTTGACACTTTTGATTGTTGAAAAACAGCTTCTAACCATTATTTGACACTTTGGATGTTGAGAAACAGCTCCTAAAACATTATTTTACACTTTTGGTTGTTGAGAAACAGCTCCTAAAACATTATTTGACACTTTTGGTTGTTGAAAAACAGCTCCTAAAACATTATTTTACACTTTTGGTTGTTGAGAAACAGCTCCTAAAACATTATTTGACACTTTTGGTTGTTGAAAAACAGCTTCTAACCATTATTTGACACTTTGGTTGTTGAGAAACAGCTCCTAAAACATTATTTTACACTTTTGGTGGTTGAGAAACAGCTCCTAAAACAATATTTGACACTTTTGGTTGTTGAAAAACAGCTTCTAACCATTATTTGACACTTTGGTTGTTGAGAAACAGTTCATAAAACATTATTTGACACTTTTGGTTGTTGAAAAACAGCTTCTAACCATTATTTTACACTTTGGTTGTTGAGAAACAGCTCCTAAAACATTATTTTACACTTTTGGTTGTTGAGAAACAGCTCCTAAAACATTATTTGACACTTTTGGTTGTTGAAAAACAGCTTCTAACCATTATTTGACACTTTGGTTGTTGAGAAACAGCTCATAAAACATTATTTTACACTTTTGGTTGTTGAGAAACAGCTCCTAAAACATTATTTGACACTTTTGGTTGTTGAAAAACAGCTTCTAAAACATTATTTTACACTTTTGGTTATTGAGAAACAGCTCCTAAAACATTATTTGACACTTTTGGTTGTTGAAAAACAGCTTCTAACCATTATTTGACACTTTGGTTGTTGAGAAACAGCTCCTAAAACATTATTTTACACTTTTGGTTGTTGAGAAACAGCTCCTAAAACATTATTTGACACTTTTGGTTGTTGAAGAACAGCTTCTAACCATTATTTGACACTTTGGTTGTTGAGAAACAGCTCCTAAAACATTATTTGACACTTTTGGTTGTTGAAAAACAGCTTCTAACCATTATTTGACACTTTGGTTGTTGAGAAACAGCTCCTAAAACATTATTTTACACTTTTGGTTGTTGAGAAACAGCTCCTAAAACATTATTTGACACTTTTGGTTGTTGAAAAACAGCTTCTAACCATTATTTGACACTTTGGTTGTTGAGAAACAGCTCCTAAAACATTATTTTACACTTTTGGTCGTTGAGAAACAGCTCCTAAAACATTATTTGACACTTTTGGTTGTTGAAAAACAGCTTCTAACCATTATTTGACACTTTGGTTGTTGAGAAACAGCTCCTAAAACATTATTTTACACTTTTGGTTGTTGAGAAACAGCTCCTAAAACATTATTTGACACTTTTGGTTGTTGAAAAACAGCTTCTAACCATTATTTGACACTTTGGTTGTTGAGAAACAGCTCCTAAAACATTATTTTACACTTTTGGTTGTTGAGAAACAGCTCCTAAAACATTATTTGACACTTTTGGTTGTTGAGAAACAGCTCCTAAAACATTATTTGACACTTTTGGTTGTTGAAAAACAGCTTCTAAAACATTATTTTACACTTTTGGTTATTGAGAAACAGCTCCTAAAACATTATTTGACACTTTTGGTTGTTGAAAAACAGCTTCTAACCATTATTTGACACTTTGGTTGTTGAGAAACAGCTCCTAAAACATTATTTTACACTTTTGGTTGTTGAGAAACAGCTCCTAAAACATTATTTGACACTTTTGGTTGTTGAAAAACAGCTTCTAACCATTATTTGACACTTTGGTTGTTGAGAAACAGCTCCTAAAACATTATTTTACACTTTTGGTTGTTGAGAAACAGCTCCTAAAACATTATTTGACACTTTTGGTTGTTGAAAAACAGCTTCTAACCATTATTTGACACTTTGGTTGTTGAGAAACAGCTCCTAAAACATTATTTTACACTTTTGGTTGTTGAGAAACAGCTCCTAAAACAATATTTGACACTTTTGGTTGTTGAAAAACAGCTTCTAACCATTATTTGACACTTTGGTTGTTGAGAAACAGCTCCTAAAACATTATTTTACACTTTTGGTTGTTGAGAAACAGCTCCTAAAACATTATTTGACACTTTTGGTTGTTGAAAAACAGCTTCTAACCATTATTTGACACTTTGGTTGTTGAGAAACAGCTCCTAAAACATTATTTGACACTTTTGGTTGTTGAAAAACAGCTTCTAACCATTATTTGACACTTTGGTTGTTGAGAAACAGCTCCTAAAACATTATTTGACACTTTTGGTTGTTGAGAAACAGCTCAAATTATTTTGGCAAATTATTTTGGGAGGCAAATTATTTTGGCAAATTATTTTGGGAGGCAAATTATTTTGGCAAATTATTTTGGGAGGCAAATTATTTTGGGAGGCAAATTATTTTGGGAGGCAAATTATTTTGAGAGGCAAATTATTTTGGCAAATTATTTTGGGAGGCAAATTATTTTGAGAGGCAAATTATTTTGGCAAATTATTTTGGGAGGCAAATTATTTTGGGAGGCAAATTATTTTGGGAGGCAAATTATTTTGGCAAATTATTTTGGGAGGCAAATTATTTTGGGAGGCAAATTATTTTGGCAAATTATTTTGGGAGGCAAATTATTTTGGGAGGCAAATTATTTTGGGAGGCAAATTATTTTGGGAGGCAAATTTTTTTGGGAGGCAAATTATTTTGGGAGGCAAATTATTTTGGGAGGCAAATTATTTTGGGAGGCAAATTATTTTGGCAAATTATTTTGGGAGGCAAATTATTTTGGGAGGCAAATTATTTTGGCAAATTATTTTGGGAGGCAAATTATTTTGGCAAATTATTTTGGGAGGCAAATTATTTTGGCAAATTATTTTGGGAGGCAAATTATTTTGGGAGGCAAATTATTTTGGGAGGCAAATTATTTTGAGAGGCAAATTATTTTGGCAAATTATTTTGGGAGGCAAATTATTTTGAGAGGCAAATTATTTTGGCAAATTATTTTGGGAGGCAAATTATTTTGGGAGGCAAATTATTTTGGGAGGCAAATTATTTTGGCAAATTATTTTGGGAGGCAAATTATTTTGGGAGGCAAATTATTTTGGCAAATTATTTTGGGAGGCAAATTATTTTGGGAGGCAAATTATTTTGGGAGGCAAATTATTTTGGGAGGCAAATTATTTTGGGAGGCAAATTATTTTGGGAGGCAAATTATTTTGGCAGGCAAATTATTTTGGGAGGCAAATTATTTTGGCAAATTATTTTGGGAGGCAAATTATTTTGGGAAATTATTTTGGGAAATTATTTTGGGAGGCAAATTATTTTGGGAGGCAAATTATTTTGGCAAATTATTTTGGGAGGCAAATTATTTTGGCAAATTATTTTTGGAGGCAAATTAGAAACAGCTCATAAAACATTATTTTACACTTTTGGTTGTTGAGAAACAGCTCATAAAACAATTATTTTGGCAAATTATTTTGGGAGGCAAATTATTTTGGCAAATTATTTTGGGAGGCAAATTATTTTGGCAAATTATTTTGGGAGGCAAATTATTTTGGGAGGCAAATTATTTTGGCAAATTATTTTGGGAGGCAAATTATTTTGGGAGGCAAATTATTTTGGGAGGCAAATTATTTTGGCAAATTATTTTGGGAGGCAAATTATTTTGGCAAATTATTTTGGGAGGCAAATTATTTTGGGAGGCAAATTATTTTGGCAAATTATTTTGGGAGGCAAATTATTTTGGGAGGCAAATTATTTTGGCAAATTATTTTGGCAAATTATTTTGGGAGGCAAATTATTTTGGCAAATTATTTTGGGAGGCAAATTATTTTGGGAGGCAAATTATTTTGGGAGGCAAATTATTTTGGCAAATTATTTTGGGAGGCAAATTATTTCTGCAAATTATTTTGGGAGGCAAATTATTTTGGCAAATTATTTTGGGAGGCAAATTATTTTGGGAGGCAAATTATTTTGGGAGGCAAATTATTTTGGGAGGCAAATTATTTTGGGAGGCAAATTATTTTGGCAAATTATTTTGGGAGGCAAATTATTTTGGGAGGCAAATTATTTTGGCAGGCAAATTATTTTGGGAGGCAAATTATTTTGGCAAATTATTTTGGGAGGCAAATTATTTTGGGAGGCAAATTATTTTGGCAAATTATTTTGGGAGGCAAATTATTTTGGCAAATTATTTTGGGAGGCAAATTATTTTGGCAAATTATTTTGGGAGGCAAATTATTTTGGGAGGCAAATTATTTTGGGAAATTATTTTGGGAGGCAAATTATTTTGGGAGGCAAATTATTTTGGCAAATTATTTTGGGAGGCAAATTATTTTGGCAAATTATTTTTGGAGGCAAATTAGAAACAGCTCATAAAACATTATTTTACACTTTTGGTTGTTGAGAAACAGCTCCTAAAACATTATTTGACACTTTTGGTTGTTGAAAAACAGCTTCTAACCATTATTTGACACTTTGGTTGTTGAGAAACAGCTCCTAAAACATCATTTTACACTTTTGGTTGTTGAGAAACAGCTCCTAAAACATTATTTGACACTTTTGGTTGTTGAAAAACAGCTTCTAACCATTATTTGACACTTTGGTTGTTGAGAAACAGCTCCTAAAACATTATTTTACACTTTTGGTTGTTGAGAAACAGCTCCTAAAACATTATTTGACACTTTTGGTTGTTGAAAAACAGCTCCTAAAACATTATTTTACACTTTTGGTTGTTGAGAAACAGCTCCTAAAACATTATTTGACACTTTTGGTTGTTGAAAAACAGCTTCTAACCATTATTTGACACTTTGGTTGTTGAGAAACAGCTCCTAAAACATTATTTTACACTTTTGGTTGTTGAGAAACAGCTCATAAAACATTATTTGACACTTTTGGTTGTTGAAAAACAGCTTCTAACCATTATTTTACACTTTGGTTGTTGAGAAACAGCTCCTAAAACATTATTTTACACTTTTGGTTGTTGAGAAACAGCTCCTAAAACATTATTTGACACTTTTGGTTGTTGAAAAACAGCTTCTAACCATTATTTGACACTTTGGTTGTTGAGAAACAGCTCATAAAACATTATTTTACACTTTTGGTGGTTGAGAAACAGCTCCTAAAACATTATTTGACACTTTTGGTTGTTGAAAAACAGCTTCTAACCATTATTTGACACTTTGGTTGTTGAGAAACAGTTCATAAAACATTATTTGACACTTTTGGTTGTTGAAAAACAGCTTCTAACCATTATTTTACACTTTGGTTGTTGAGAAACAGCTCCTAAAACATTATTTTACACTTTTGGTTGTTGAGAAACAGCTCCTAAAACATTATTTGACACTTTTGGTTGTTGAAAAACAGCTTCTAACCATTATTTGACACTTTGGTTGTTGAGAAACAGCTCCTAAAACATTATTTTACACTTTTGGTTGTTGAGAAACAGCTCCTAAAACATTATTTGACACTTTTGGTTGTTGAAAAACAGCTTCTAACCATTATTTGACACTTTGGTTGTTGAGAAACAGCTCCTAAAACATTATTTTACACTTTTGGTTGTTGAGAAACAGCTCCTAAAACAATATTTGACACTTTTGGTTGTTGAAAAACAGCTTCTAACCATTATTTGACACTTTGGTTGTTGAGAAACAGCTCCTAAAACATTATTTTACACTTTTGGTTGATGAGAAGCAGCAATTATTTTGGGAGGCAAATTATTTTGGCAAATTATTTTGGGAGGCAAATTATTCTGGGAGGCAAATTATTTTGGGAGGCAAATTATTTTGGCAAATTATTTTGGGAGGCAAATTATTTTGGCAAATTTTTTTGGGAGGCAAATTATTTTGGGAGGCAAATTATTTTGGCAAATTATTTTGGGAGGCAAATTATTTTGGCAAATTATTTTGGGAGGCAAATTATTTTGGCAAATTATTTTGGGAGGCAAATTATTTTGGGAGGCAAATTATTTTGGGAGGCAAATTATTTTGGGAGGCAAATTATTTTGGCAAATTATTTTGGGAGGCAAATTATTTTGGCAAATTATTTTGGGAGGCAAATTATTTTGGGAGGCAAATTATTTTGGGAGGCAAATTATTTTGGCAAATTATTTTGGGAGGCAAATTATTTTGGCAAAATATTTTGGCAAATTATTTTGGGAGGCAAATTATTTTGGGAGGCAAATTATTTTGGCAAATTATTTTGGGAGGCAAATTATTTTGGGAGGCAAATTATTTTGGCAAATTATTTTGGGAGGCAAATTATTTTGGCAAATTATTTTGGGAGGCAAATTATTTTGGCAAATTATTTTGGGAGGCAAATTATTTTGGCAAATTATTTTGGGAGGCAAATTATTTTGGGAGGCAAATTTTTTTGGGAGGCAAATTATTTTGGGAGGCAAATTATTTTGGGAGGCAAATTATCTTGGCAAATTATTTTGGGAGGCAAATTATTTTGGCAAATTATTTTGGGAGGCAAATTATTTTGGGAGGCAAATTATTTTGGGAGGCAAATTATTTTGGGAGGCAAATTATTTTGGCAAATTATTTTGGGAGGCAAATTATTTTGGGAGGCAAATTTTTTTGGGAGGCAAATTATTTTGGGAGGCAAATTATTTTGGGAGGCAAATTATTTTGGGAGGCAAATTATTTTGGCAAATTATTTTGGGAGGCAAATTATTTTGGCAAATTATTTTGGGAGGCAAATTATTTTGGGAGGCAAATTATTTTGGCAGGCAAATTATTTTGGGAGGCAAATTATTTTGGCAAATTATTTTGGGAGGCAAATTATTTTGGCAAATTATTTTGGGAGGCAAATTATTTTGGGAGGCAAATTATTTTGGCAAATTATTTTGGGAGGCAAATTATTTTGGGAAATTATTTTGGGAGGCAAATTATTTTGGGAGGCAAATTATTTTGGCAAATTATTTTGGGAGGCAAATTATTTTGGCAAATTATTTTTGGAGGCAAATTAGAAACAGCTCATAAAACATTATTTTACACTTTTGGTTGTTGAGAAACAGCTCCTAAAACATTATTTGACACTTTTGGTTGTTGAAAAACAGCTTCTAACCATTATTTGACACTTTGGTTGTTGAGAAACAGCTCCTAAAACATCATTTTACACTTTTGGTTGTTGAGAAACAGCTCCTAAAACATTATTTGACACTTTTGGTTGTTGAAAAACAGCTTCTAACCATTATTAAACACTTTGGTTGTTGAGAAACAGCTCCTAAAACATTATTTTACACTTTTGGTTGTTGAGAAACAGCTCCTAAAACATTATTTGACACTTTTGGTTGTTGAAAAACAGCTTCTAACCATTATTTGACACTTTGGTTGTTGAGAAACAGCTCCTAAAACATTATTTGACACTTTTGGTTGTTGAAAAACAGCTTCTAACCATTATTTGACACTTTGGTTGTTGAGAAACAGCTCCTAAAACATAATTTGACACTTTTGGTTGTTGAAAAACAGCTTCTAACCATTATTTGACACTTTGGTTGTTGAAAAACAGCTTCTAACCATTATTTGACACTTTGGTTGTTGAGAAACAGCTCCTAAAACATTATTTTACACTTTTGGTTGTTGAGAAACAGCTCCTAAAACATTATTTGACACTTTTGGTTGTTGAAAAACAGCTTCTAACCATTATTTGACACTTTGGTTGTTGAGAAACAGCTCCTAAAACATTATTTGACACTTTTGGTTGTTGAAAAACAGCTTCTAACCATTATTTGACACTTTGGTTGTTGAGAAACAGCTCCTAAAACATTATTTTACACTTTTGGTTGTTGAGAAACAGCTCCTAAAACATTATTTGACACTTTTGGTTGTTGAAAAACAGCTTCTAACCATTATTTGACACTTTGGTTGTTGAGAAACAGCTCCTAAAACATTATTTGACACTTTTGGTTGTTGAAAAACAGCTTCTAACCATTATTTGACACTTTGGTTGTTGAGAAACAGCTCCTAAAACATAATTTGACACTTTTGGTTGTTGAAAAACAGCTTCTAACCATTATTTGACACTTTGGTTGTTGAGAAACAGCTCCTAAAACATTATTTTACACTTTTGGTTGTTGAGAAACAGCTCCTAAAACATTATTTGACACTTTTGGTTGTTGAAAAACAGCTTCTAACCATTATTTGACACTTTGGTTGTTGAGAAACAGCTCCTAAAACATTATTTGACACTTTTGGTTGTTGAAAAACAGCTTCTAACCATTATTTGACACTTTGGTTGTTGAGAAACAGCTCCTAAAACATTATTTTACACTTTTGGTTGTTGAGAAACAGCTCCTAAAACATTATTTGACACTTTTGGTTGTTGAGAAACAGCTTCTAATCATTATTTTACACTTTGGTTGTTGAGAAACAGCTCCTAAAACATTATTTGACACTTTTGGTTGTTGAGAAACAGCTCCTAAAACATTATTTGACACTTTTGGTTGTTGAAAAACAGCTTCTAACCATTATTTGACACTTTGGTTGTTGAGAAACAGCTCATAAAACATTATTTTACACTTTTGGTTGTTGAGAAACAGCTCCTAAAACATTATTTTACACTTTTGGTTGTTGAAAAACAGCTTCTAACCATTATTTGACACTTTGGTTGTTGAGAAACAGCTCCTAAAACATTATTTTACACTTTTGGTTGTTGAGAAACAGCTCCTAAAACATTATTTGACACTTTTGGTTGTTGAAAAACAGCTTCTAACCATTATTTTACACTTTGGTTGTTGAGAAACAGCTCCTAAAACATTATTTTACACTTTTGGTTGTTGAGAAACAGCTCCTAAAACATTATTTGACACTTTTGGTTGTTGAAAAACAGCTTCTAACCATTATTTGACACTTTGGTTGTTGAGAAACAGCTCATAAAACATTATTTTACACTTTTGGTTGTTGAGAAACAGCTCCTAAAACATTATTTGACACTTTTGGTTGTTGAAAAACAGCTTCTAACCATTATTTGACACTTTGGTTGTTGAGAAACAGCTCCTAAAACATTATTTTACACTTTTGGTTGTTGAGAAACAGCTCCTAAAACATTATTTGACACTTTTGGTTGTTGAAAAACAGCTTCTAACCATTATTTGACACTTTGGTTGTTGAGAAACAGCTCCTAAAACATTATTTTACACTTTTGGTTGTTGAGAAACAGCTCCTAAAACATTATTTGACACTTTTGGTTGTTGAAAAACAGCTTCTAACCATTATTTGACACTTTGGTTGTTGAGAAACAGTTCATAAAACATTATTTTACACTTTTGGTTGTTGAGAAACAGCTCCTAAAACATTATTTTACACTTTTGGTTGTTGAAAAACAGCTTCTAACCATTATTTTACACTTTGGTTGTTGAGAAACAGCTCCTAAAACATTATTTTACACTTTGGTTGTTGAGAAACAGCTCCTAAAACATTATTTTACACTTTTGGTTGTTGAGAAACAGCAATTATTTTGGGAGGCAAATTATTTTGGCAAATTATTTTGGGAGGCAAATTATTTTGGGAGGTAAATTATTTTGGCAAATTATTTTGGGAGGCAAATTATTTTGGGAGGCAAATTATTTTGGCAAATTATTTTGGGAGGCAAATTATTTTGGCAAATTATTTTGGGAGGCAAAGGCAAATTATTTTGGGAGGCAAATTATTTTGGGAGGCAAATTATTTTGGCAAATTATTTTGGGAGGCAAATTATTTTGGCAAATTATTTTGGGAGGCAAATTATTTTGGCAAATTATTTTGGCAAATTATTTTGGGAGGCAAATTATTTTGGCAAATTATTTTGGGAGGCAAATTATTTTGGGAGGTAAATTATTTTGGCAAATTATTTTGGGAGGCAAATTATTTTGGGAGGCAAATTATTTTGGGAGGCAAATTATTTTGGGAGGCAAATTATTTTGGCAAATTATTTTGGGAGGCAAATTATTTTGGGAGGCAAATTATTTTGGCAAATTATTTTGGGAGGCAAATTATTTTGGCAAATTATTTTGGGAGGCAAATTATTTTGGGAGGCAAATTATTTTGGGAGGCAAATTATTTTGGGAGGCAAATTATTTTGGCAGGCAAATTATTTTGGCAAATTATTTTGGGAGGCAAATTATTTTGGCAAATTATTTTGGGAGGCAAATTATTTTGGCAAATTATTTTGGCAAATTATTTTGGGAGGCAAATTATTTTGGCAAATTATTTTGGGAGGCAAATTATTTTGGCAAATTATTTTGGGAGGCAAATTATTTTGGCAGGCAAATTATTTTGGGAGGCAAATTATTTTGGCAAATTATTTTGCGAGGCAAATTATTTTGGGAGGCAAATTATTTTGGCAAATTATTTTGGGAGGCAAATTATTTTGGCAAATTATTTTGGGAGGCAAATTATTTTGGGAAATTATTTTGGGAGGCAAATTATTTTGGGAGGCAAATTATTTTGGGAGGCAAATTATTTTGGCAAATTATTTTGGGAGGCAAATTATTTTGGCAAATTATTTTTGGAGGCAAATTAGAAAAAGCTCATAAAACATTATTTTACACTTTTGGTTGTTGAGAAACAGCTCCTAAAACATTATTTGACACTTTTGGTTGTTGAAAAACAGCTTCTAACCATTATTTGACACTTTGGTTGTTGAGAAACAGCTCCTAAAACATTATTTTACACTTTTGGTTGTTGAGAAACAGCTCATAAAACATTATTTGACACTTTTGGTTGTTGAAAAACAGCTTCTAACCATTATTTTACACTTTGGTTGTTGAGAAACAGCTCCTAAAACATTATTTTACACTTTTGGTTGTTGAGAAACAGCTCCTAAAACATTATTTGACACTTTTGGTTGTTGAAAAACAGCTTCTAACCATTATTTGACACTTTGGTTGTTGAGAAACAGCTCCTAAAACATAATTTGACACTTTTGGTTGTTGAAAAACAGCTTCTAACCATTATTTGACACTTTGGTTGTTGAGAAACAGCTCCTAAAACATTATTTTACACTTTTGGTTGTTGAGAAACAGCTCCTAAAACATTATTTGACACTTTTGGGTGTTGAGAAACAGCTTCTAACCATTATTTTACACTTTGGTTGTTGAGAAACAGCTCCTAAAACATTATTTTACACTTTTGGTTGTTGAGAAACAGCTCCTAAAACATTATTTGACACTTTTGGGTGTTGAGAAACAGCTTCTAACCATTATTTTACACTTTGGTTGTTGAGAAACAGCTCCTAAAACATTATTTTACACTTTTGGTTGTTGAGAAACAGCTCCTAAAACATTATTTGACAATTTTGGTTGTTGAAAAACAGCTTCTAACCATTATTTGACACTTTGGTTGTTGAGAAACAGCTCATAAAACATTATTTTACACTTTTGGTTGTTGAGAAACAGCTCCTAAAACATTATTTGACACTTTTGGTTGTTGAAAAACAGCTTCTAACCATTATTTGACACTTCAGTTGTTGAGAAACAGCTCCTAAAACATTATTTTACACTTTGGTTGTTGAGAAACAGCTCCTAAAACATTATTTTACACTTTTGGTTGTTGAGAAACAGCTCCTAAAACATTATTTGACACCTTTGGTTGTTGAAAAACAGCTTCTAACCATTATTTGACACTTTGGTTGTTGAGAAACAGCTCCTAAAACATAATTTGACACTTTTGGTTGTTGAAAAACAGCTTCTAACCATTATTTGACACTTTGGTTGTTGAGAAACAGCTCCTAAAACATTATTTTACACTTTTGGTTGTTGAGAAACAGCTCCTAAAACAATATTTGACACTTTTGGTTGTTGAAAAACAGCTTCTAACCATTATTTGACACTTTGGTTGTTGAGAAACAGCTCCTAAAACATTATTTTACACTTTTGGTTGTTGAGAAACAGCTCCTAAAACATTATTTGACACTTTTGGTTGTTGAAAAACAGCTTCTAACCATTATTTGACACTTTGGTTGTTGAGAAACAGCTCATAAAACATTATTTTACACTTTTGGTTGTTGAGAAACAGCTCCTAAAACATTATTTGACACTTTTGGTTGTTGAAAAACAGCTTCTAACCATTATTTGACACTTTGGTTGTTGAGAAACAGCTCCTAAAACATTATTTGACACTTTTGGTTGTTGAAAAACAGCTTCTAACCATTATTTGACACTTTGGTTGTTGAGAAACAGCTCCTAAAACATTATTTGACACTTTTGGTTGTTGAGAAACAGCTCCTAAAACATTATTTGACACTTTTGGTTGTTGAAAAACAGCTTTTAACCATTATTTGACACTTTGGTTGTTGAGAAACAGCTCCTAAAACATTATTTTACACTTTTGGTGGTTGAGAAACAGCTCCTAAAACATTATTTGACACTTTTGGTTGTTGAAAAACAGCTTCTAACCATTATTTGACACTTTGGTTGTTGAGAAACAGTTCATAAAACATTATTTGACACTTTTGGTTGTTGAAAAACAGCTTCTAACCATTATTTTACACTTTGGTTGTTGAGAAACAGCTCCTAAAACATTATTTTACACTTTTGGTTGTTGAGAAACAGCTCCTAAAACATTATTTGACACTTTTGGTTGTTGAAAAACAGCTTCTAACCATTATTTGACACTTTGGTTGTTGAGAAACAGCTCATAAAACATTATTTTACACTTTTGGTTGTTGAGAAACAGCTCCTAAAACATTATTTGACACTTTTGGTTGTTGAAAAACAGCTTCTAACCATTATTTGACACTTTGGTTGTTGAGAAACAGCTCCTAAAACATTATTTTACACTTTTGGTTGTTGAGAAACAGCTCCTAAAACATTATTTGACACTTTTGGTTGTTGAAAAACAGCTTCTAAAACATTATTTGACACTTTTGGTTGTTAAAAAACAGCTTCTAACCATTATTTGACACTTTGGTTGTTGAGAAACAGTTCATAAAACATTATTTGACACTTTTGGTTGTTGAGAAACAGCTCCTAAAACATTATTTGACACTTTTGGTTGTTGAAAAACAGCTTCTAACCATTATTTGACACTTTGGTTGTTGAGAAACAGCTCCTAAAACATTATTTTACACTTTTGGTTGATGAGAAGCAGCAATTATTTTGGGAGGCAAATTATTTTGGCAAATTATTTTGGGAGGCAAATTATTCTGGGAGGCAAATTATTTTGGGAGGCAAATTATTTTGGCAAATTTTTTTGGGAGGCAAATTATTTTGGCAAATTATTTTGGGAGGCAAATTATTTTGGGAGGCAAATTATTTTGGCAAATTATTTTGGGAGGCAAATTATTTTGGCAAATTATTTTGGGAGGCAAATTATTTTGGGAGGCAAATTATTTTGGCAAATTATTTTGGGAGGCAAATTATTTTGGGAGGCAAATTATTTTGGGAGGCAAATTATTTTGGCAAATTATTTTGGGAGGCAAATTATTTTGGCAAATTATTTTGGGAGGCAAATTATTTTGGGAGGCAAATTATTTTGGGAGGCAAATTATTTTGGCAAATTATTTTGGGAGGCAAATTATTTTGGGAGGCAAATTATTTTGGCAAATTATTTTGGGAGGCAAATTATTTTGGCAAAATATTTTGGCAAATTATTTTGGCAAATTATTTTGGGAGGCAAATTATTTTGGGAGGCAAATTATTTTGGCAAATTATTTTGGGAGGCAAATTATTTTGGCAAATTATTTTGGGAGGCAAATTATTTTGGGAGGCAAATTATTTTGGGAGGCAAATTATTTTGGCAAATTATTTTGGGAGGCAAATTATTTTGGCAAATTATTTTGGGAGGCAAATTATTTTGGGAGGCAAATTATTTTGGGAGGCAAATTATTTTGGGAGGCAAATTATTTTGGCAAATTATTTTGGGAGGCAAATTATTTTGGCAAATTATTTTGGGAGGCAAATTATTTTGGGAGGCAAATTATTTTGGCAGGCAAATTATTTTGGGAGGCAAATTATTTTGGGAGGCAAATTATTTTGGGAGGCAAATTATTTTGGCAAATTTTTTTGGGAGGCAAATTATTTTGGGAGGCAAATTATTTTGGCAAATTATTTTGGGAGGCAAATTATTTTGGGAGGCAAATTATTTTGGGAGGCAAATTATTTTGGGAAATTATTTTGGGAGGCAAATTATTTTGGGAGGCAAATTATTTTGGCAAATTATTTTGGGAGGCAAATTATTTTGGCAAATTATTTTTGGAGGCAAATTAGAAACAGCTCATAAAACATTATTTTACACTTTTGGTTGTTGAGAAACAGCTCCTAAAACATTATTTGACACTTTTGGTTGTTGAAAAACAGCTTCTAACCATTATTTGACACTTTGGTTGTTGAGAAACAGCTCCTAAAACATCATTTTACACTTTTGGTTGTTGAGAAACAGCTCCTAAAACATTATTTGACACTTTTGGTTGTTGAAAAACAGCTTCTAACCATTATTTGACACTTTGGTTGTTGAGAAACAGCTCCTAAAACATTATTTTACACTTTTGGTTGTTGAGAAACAGCTCCTAAAACATTATTTGACACTTTTGGTTGTTGAAAAACAGCTTCTAACCATTATTTGACACTTTGGTTGTTGAGAAACAGCTCCTAAAACATTATTTTACACTTTTGGTTGTTGAGAAACAGCTCCTAAAACATTATTTGACACTTTTGGTTGTTGAAAAACAGCTTCTAAAACATTATTTTACACTTTTGGTTATTGAGAAACAGCTCCTAAAACATTATTTGACACTTTTGGTTTTTAAAAAACAGCTTCTAACCATTATTTGACACTTTGGTTGTTGAGAAACAGTTCATAAAACATTATTTGACACTTTTGGTTGTTGAGAAACAGCTCCTAAAACATTATTTGACACTTTTGGTTGTTGAGAAACAGCTCCTAAAACATTATTTGACACTTTTGGTTGTTGAAAAACAGCTTCTAACCATTATTTGACACTTTGGTTGTTGAGAAACAGCTCCTAAAACATTATTTTACACTTTTGGTTGATGAGAAGCAGCAATTATTTTGGGAGGCAAATTATTTTGGCAAATTATTTTGGGAGGCAAATTATTCTGGGAGGCAAATTATTTTGGGAGGCAAATTATTCTGGGAGGCAAATTATTTTGGGAGGCAAATTATTTTGGCAAATTTTTTTGGGAGGCAAATTATTTTGGCAAATTATTTTGGGAGGCAAATTATTTTGGGAGGCAAATTATTTTGGCAAATTATTTTGGGAGGCAAATTATTTTGGCAAATTATTTTGGGAGGCAAATTATTTTGGGAGGCAAATTATTTTGGCAAATTATTTTGGGAGGCAAATTATTTTGGGAGTCAAATTATTTTGGCAAATTATTTTGGGAGGCAAATTATTTTGGCAAATTATTTTGGGAGGCAAATTATTTTGGCAAATTATTTTGGGAGGCAAATTATTTTGGGAGGCAAATTATTTTGGGAGGCAAATTATTTTGGGAGGCAAATTATTTTGGCAAAATATTTTGGCAAATTATTTTGGCAAATTATTTTGGGAGGCAAATTATTTTGGGAGGCAAATTATTTTGGGAGGCAAATTATTTTGGCAAATTATTTTGGGAGGCAAATTATTTTGGCAAATTAATTTGGGAGGCAAATTATTTTGGCAAATTATTTTGGGAGGCAAATTATTTTGGCAAATTATTTTGGGAGGCAAATTTTTTTGGGAGGCAAATTATTTTGGGAGGCAAATTATTTTGGGAGGCAAATTATTTTGGCAAATTATTTTGGGAGGCAAATTATTTTGGGAGGCAAATTATTTTGGGAGGCAAATTATTTTGGCAAATTATTTTGGGAGGCAAATTATTTTGGGAGGCAAATTATTTTGGCAAATTATTTTGGGAGGCAAATTATTTTGGGAGGCAAATTATTTTGGGAGGCAAATTATTTTGGGAGGCAAATTATTTTGGCAAATTATTTTGGGAGGCAAATTATTTTGGGAGGCAAATTATTTTGGCAAATTATTTTGGGAGGCAAATTATTTTGGGAGGCAAATTATTTTGGCAGGCAAATTATTTTGGGAGGCAAATTATTTTGGGAGGCAAATTATTTTGGCAAATTATTTTGGGAGGCAAATTATTTTGGGAGGCAAATTATTTTGGGAGGCAAATTATTTTGGCAAATTATTTTGGGAGGCAAATTATTTTGGGAGGCAAATTATTTTGGCAAATTATTTTGGGAGGCAAATTATTTTGGCAGGCAAATTATTTTGGGAGGCAAATTATTTTGGGAGGCAAATTATTTTGGCAAATTATTTTGGGAGGCAAATTATTTTGGGAGGCAAATTATTTTGGGAGGCAAATTATTTTGGGAAATTATTTTGGGAGGCAAATTATTTTGGGAGGCAAATTATTTTGGCAAATTATTTTGGGAGGCAAATTATTTTGGCAAATTATTTTTGGAGGCAAATTAGAAACAGCTCATAAAACATTATTTTACACTTTTGGTTGTTGAGAAACAGCTCCTAAAACATTATTTGACACTTTTGGTTGTTGAAAAACAGCTTCTAACCATTATTTGACACTTTGGTTGTTGAGAAACAGCTCCTAAAACATCATTTTACACTTTTGGTTGTTGAGAAACAGCTCCTAAAACATTATTTGACACTTTTGGTTGTTGAAAAACAGCTTCTAACCATTATTTGACACTTTGGTTGTTGAGAAACAGCTCCTAAAACATTATTTTACACTTTTGGTTGTTGAGAAACAGCTCCTAAAACATTATTTGACACTTTTGGTTGTTGAAAAACAGCTTCTAACCATTATTTGACACTTTGGTTGTTGAGAAACAGCTCCTAAAACATTATTTGACACTTTTGGTTGTTGAAAAACAGCTTCTAACCATTATTTGACACTTTGGTTGTTGAGAAACAGCTCCTAAAACATTATTTTACACTTTTGGTTGTTGAGAAACAGCTCCTAAAACATTATTTGACACTTTTGGTTGTTGAAAAACAGCTTCTAAAACATTATTTGACACTTTTGGTTGTTGAGAAACAGCTCCTAAAACATTATTTGACACTTTTGGTTGTTGAAAAACAGCTTCTAACCATTATTTGACACTTTGGTTGTTGAGAAACAGCTCCTAAAACATTATTTTACACTTTTGGTTGATGAGAAGCAGCAATTATTTTGGGAGGCAAATTATTTTGGCAAATTATTTTGGGAGGCAAATTATTCTGGGAGGCAAATTATTTTGGGAGGCAAATTATTTTGGCAAATTTTTTTGGGAGGCAAATTATTTTGGCAAATTATTTTGGGAGGCAAATTATTTTGGCAAATTATTTTGGGAGGCAAATTATTTTGGCAAATTATTTTGGGAGGCAAATTATTTTGGGAGGCAAATTATTTTGGCAAATTATTTTGGCAAATTATTTTGGGAGGCAAATTATTTTGGGAGGCAAATTATTTTGGGAGGCAAATTATTTTGGCAAATTATTTTGGGAGGCAAATTATTTTGGCAAATTATTTTGGGAGGCAAATTATTTTGGCAAATTATTTTGGGAGGCAAATTATTTTGGGAGGCAAATTATTTTGGGAGGCAAATTATTTTGGGAGGCAAATTATTTTGGCAAATTATTTTGGGAGGCAAATTATTTTGGCAAAATATTTTGGCAAATTATTTTGGCAAATTATTTTGGGAGGCAAATTATTTTGGGAGGCAAATTATTTTGGCAAATTATTTTGGGAGGCAAATTATTTTGGGAGGCAAATTATTTTGGCAAATTAATTTGGGAGGCAAATTATTTTGGCAAATTATTTTGGGAGGCAAATTATTTTGGCAAATTATTTTGGGAGGCAAATTTTTTTGGGAGGCAAATTATTTTGGGAGGCAAATTATTTTGGCAAATTATTTTGGGAGGCAAATTATTTTGGGAGGCAAATTATTTTGGGAGGCAAATTATTTTGGGAGGCAAATTATTTTGGGAGGCAAATTATTTTGGCAAATTATTTTGGGAGGCAAATTATTTTGGGAGGCAAATTATTTTGGGAGGCAAATTATTTTGGGAGGCAAATTATTTTGGGAGGCAAATTATTTTGGCAAATTATTTTGGGAGGCAAATTATTTTGGGAGGCAAATTATTTTGGCAAATTATTTTGGGAGGCAAATTATTTTGGCAGGCAAATTATTTTGGGAGGCAAATTATTTTGGGAGGCAAATTATTTTGGCAAATTTTTTTGGGAGGCAAATTATTTTGGGAGGCAAATTATTTTGGCAAATTATTTTGGGAGGCAAATTATTTTGGGAAATTATTTTGGGAGGCAAATTATTTTGGGAGGCAAATTATTTTGGCAAATTATTTTGGGAGGCAAATTATTTTGGCAAATTATTTTTGGAGGCAAATTAGAAACAGCTCATAAAACATTATTTTACACTTTTGGTTGTTGAGAAACAGCTCCTAAAACATTATTTTACACTTTTGGTTGTTGAGAAACAGCTCCTAAAACATTATTTGACACTTTTGGTTGTTGAAAAACAGCTTCTAACCATTATTTGACACTTTGGTTGTTGAGAAACAGCTCCTAAAACATCATTTTACACTTTTGGTTGTTGAGAAACAGCTCCTAAAACATTATTTGACACTTTTGGTTGTTGAAAAACAGCTTCTAACCATTATTTGACACTTTGGTTGTTGAGAAACAGCTCCTAAAACATTATTTGACACTTTTGGTTGTTGAAAAACAGCTTCTAACCATTATTTGACACTTTGGTTGTTGAGAAACAGCTCCTAAAACATTATTTTACACTTTTGGTTGTTGAGAAACAGCTCCTAAAACATTATTTGACACTTTTGGTTGTTGAAAAACAGCTTCTAAAACATTATTTTACACTTTTGGTTATTGAGAAACAGCTCCTAAAACATTATTTGACACTTTTGGTTTTTAAAAAACAGCTTCTAACCATTATTTGACACTTTGGTTGTTGAGAAACAGTTCATAAAACATTATTTGACACTTTTGGTTGTTGAGAAACAGCTCCTAAAACATTATTTGACACTTTTGGTTGTTGAAAAACAGCTTCTAACCATTATTTGACACTTTGGTTGTTGAGAAACAGCTTCTAACCATTATTTTACACTTTGGTTGTTGAGAAACAGCTCCTAAAACATTATTTTACACTTTTGGTTGTTGAGAAACAGCTCCTAAAACATTATTTGACACTTTTGGTTGTTGAAAAACAGCTTCTAACCATTATTTGACACTTTGGTTGTTGAGAAACAGCTCCTAAAACATTATTTTACACTTTTGGTTGTTGAGAAACAGCTCCTAAAACATTATTTGACACTTTTGGTTGTTGAAAAACAGCTTCTAAAACATTATTTTACACTTTTGGTTATTGAGAAACAGCTCCTAAAACATTATTTGACACTTTTGGTTTTTAAAAAACAGCTTCTAACCATTATTTGACACTTTGGTTGTTGAGAAACAGTTCATAAAACATTATTTGACACTTTTGGTTGTTGAGAAACAGCTCCTAAAACATTATTTGACACTTTTGGTTGTTGAAAAACAGCTTCTAACCATTATTTGACACTTTGGTTGTTGAGAAACAGCTCCTAAAACATTATTTTACACTTTTGGTTGATGAGAAGCAGCAATTATTTTGGGAGGCAAATTATTTTGGCAAATTATTTTGGGAGGCAAATTATTCTGGGAGGCAAATTATTTTGGGAGGCAAATTATTTTGGCAAATCTTTTTGGGAGGCAAATTATTTTGGCAAATTATTTTGGGAGGCAAATTATTTTGGGAGGCAAATTATTTTGGCAAATTATTTTGGGAGGCAAATTATTTTGGCAAATTATTTTGGGAGGCAAATTATTTTGGGAGGCAAATTATTTTGGCAAATTATTTTGGGAGGCAAATTATTTTGGGAGGCAAATTATTTTGGGAGGCAAATTATTTTGGCAAATTATTTTGGGAGGCAAATTATTTTGGCAAATTATTTTGGGAGGCAGATTATTTTGGCAAATTATTTTGGGAGGCAAATTATTTTGGGAGGCAAATTATTTTGGGAGGCAAATTATTTTGGCAAATTATTTTGGGAGGCAAATTATTTTGGCAAAATATTTTGGCAAATTATTTTGGCAAATTATTTTGGGAGGCAAATTATTTTGGGAGGCAAATTATTTTGGCAAATTATTTTGGGAGGCAAATTATTTTGGCAAATTATTTTGGGAGGCAAATTATTTTGGCAAATTATTTTGGGAGGCAAATTATTTTGGCAAATTATTTTGGGAGGCAAATTTTTTTGGGAGGCAAATTATTTTGGGAGGCAAATTATTTTGGGAGGCAAATTATTTTGGGAGGCAAATTATTTTGGGAGGCAAATTATTTTGGGAGGCAAATTATTTTGGCAAATTATTTTGGGAGGCAAATTATTTTGGGAGGCAAATTATTTTGGGAGGCAAATTATTTTGGGAGGCAAATTATTTTGGGAGGCAAATTATTTTGGGAGGCAAATTATTTTGGCAAATTATTTTGGGAGGCAAATTATTTTGGGAGGCAAATTATTTTGGCAAATTATTTTGGGAGGCAAATTATTTTGGCAGGCAAATTATTTTGGGAGGCAAATTATTTTGGGAGGCAAATTATTTTGGCAAATTTTTTTGGGAGGCAAATTATTTTGGGAGGCAAATTATTTTGGGAGGCAAATTATTTTGGCAAATTATTTTGGGAGGCAAATTATTTTGGGAGGCAAATTATTTTGGGAGGCAAATTATTTTGGGAAATTATTTTGGGAGGCAAATTATTTTGGGAGGCAAATTATTTTGGGAAATTATTTTGGGAGGCAAATTATTTTGGCAAATTATTTTTGGAGGCAAATTAGAAACAGCTCATAAAACATTATTTTACACTTTTGGTTGTTGAGAAACAGCTTCTAACCATTATTTGACACTTTGGTTGTTGAGAAACAGCTCCTAAAACATCATTTTACACTTTTGGTTGTTGAGAAACAGCTCCTAAAACATTATTTGACACTTTTGGTTGTTGAAAAACAGCTTCTAACCATTATTTGACACTTTGGTTGTTGAGAAACAGCTCCTAAAACATTATTTTACACTTTTGGTTGTTGAGAAACAGCTCCTAAAACATTATTTGACACTTTTGGTTGTTGAAAAACAGCTTCTAACCATTATTTGACACTTTGGTTGTTGAGAAACAGCTCCTAAAACATTATTTGACACTTTTGGTTGTTGAAAAACAGCTTCTAACCATTATTTGACACTTTGGTTGTTGAGAAACAGCTCCTAAAACATTATTTTACACTTTTGGTTGTTGAGAAACAGCTCCTAAAACATTATTTGACACTTTTGGTTGTTGAAAAACAGCTTCTAAAACATTATTTGACACTTTTGGTTGTTGAGAAACAGCTCCTAAAACATTATTTGACACTTTTGGTTGTTGAAAAACAGCTTCTAACCATTATTTGACACTTTTGGTTGATGAGAAGCAGCAATTATTTTGGGAGGCAAATTATTTTGGCAAATTATTTTGGGAGGCAAATTATTCTGGGAGGCAAATTATTTTGGGAGGCAAATTATTCTGGGAGGCAAATTATTTTGGGAGGCAAATTATTTTGGCAAATTATTTTGGGAGGCAAATTATTTTGGCAAATTATTTTGGGAGGCAAATTATTTTGGCAAATTATTTTGGGAGGCAAATTATTTTGGCAAATTATTTTGGGAGGCAAATTATTTTGGGAGGCAAATTATTTTGGCAAATTATTTTGGGAGGCAAATTATTTTGGGAGGCAAATTATTTTGGGAGGCAAATTATTTTGGCAAATTATTTTGGGAGGCAAATTATTTTGGCAAATTATTTTGGGAGGCAAATTATTTTGGGAGGCAAATTATTTTGGGAGGCAAATTATTTTGGGAGGCAAATTATTTTGGCAAATTATTTTGGGAGGCAAATTATTTTGGCAAAATATTTTTGGAGGCAAATTAGAAACAGCTCATAAAACATTATTTTACACTTTTGGTTGTTGAGAAACAGCTCCTAAAACATTATTTGACACTTTTGGTTGTTGAAAAACAGCTTCTAACCATTATTTGACACTTTGGTTGTTGAGAAACAGCTCCTAAAACATCATTTTACACTTTTGGTTGTTGAGAAACAGCTCCTAAAACATTATTTGACACTTTTGGTTGTTGAAAAACAGCTTCTAACCATTATTTGACACTTTGGTTGTTGAGAAACAGCTCCTAAAACATTATTTGACACTTTTGGTTGTTGAAAAACAGCTTCTAACCATTATTTGACACTTTGGTTGTTGAGAAACAGCTCCTAAAACATTATTTTACACTTTTGGTTGTTGAGAAACAGCTCCTAAAACATTATTTGACACTTTTGGTTGTTGAAAAACAGCTTCTAAAACATTATTTTACACTTTTGGTTATTGAGAAACAGCTCCTAAAACATTATTTGACACTTTTGGTTTTTAAAAAACAGCTTCTAACCATTATTTGACACTTTGGTTGTTGAGAAACAGTTCATAAAACATTATTTGACACTTTTGGTTGTTGAGAAACAGCTCCTAAAACATTATTTGACACTTTTGGTTGTTGAAAAACAGCTTCTAACCATTATTTGACACTTTGGTTGTTGAGAAACAGCTCCTAAAACATTATTTTACACTTTTGGTTGATGAGAAGCAGCAATTATTTTGGGAGGCAAATTATTTTGGCAAATTATTTTGGGAGGCAAATTATTCTGGGAGGCAAATTATTTTGGGAGGCAAATTATTTTGGCAAATTTTTTTGGGAGGCAAATTATTTTGGCAAATTATTTTGGGAGGCAAATTATTTTGGCAAATTATTTTGGGAGGCAAATTATTTTGGCAAATTATTTTGGGAGGCAAATTATTTTGGCAAATTATTTTGGGAGGCAAATTATTTTGGCAAATTATTTTGGGAGGCAAATTATTTTGGCAAATTATTTTGGGAGGCAAATTATTTTGGGAGGCAAATTATTTTGGCAAATTATTTTGGGAGGCAAATTATTTTGGCAAATTATTTTGGGAGGCAAATTATTTTGGCAAAATATTTTGGCAAATTATTTTGGCAAATTATTTTGGGAGGCAAATTATTTTGGGAGGCAAATTATTTTGGCAAATTATTTTGGGAGGCAAATTATTTTGGGAGGCAAATTATTTTGGCAAATTATTTTGGGAGGCAAATTATTTTGGCAAATTATTTTGGGAGGCAAATTTTTTTGGGAGGCAAATTTTTTTGGGAGGCAAATTATTTTGGGAGGCAAATTATTTTGGGAGGCAAATTATTTTGGGAGGCAAATTATTTTGGGAGGCAAATTATTTTGGCAAATTATTTTGGGAGGCAAATTATTTTGGGAGGCAAATTATTTTGGCAAATTATTTTGGGAGGCAAATTATTTTGGGAGGCAAATTATTTTGGGAGGCAAATTATTTTGGCAAATTATTTTTGGAGGCAAATTAGAAACAGCTCATAAAACATTATTTTACACTTTTGGTTGTTGAGAAACAGCTCCTAAAACATTATTTGACACTTTTGGTTGTTGAAAAACAGCTTCTAACCATTATTTGACACTTTGGTTGTTGAGAAACAGCTCCTAAAACATCATTTTACACTTTTGGTTGTTGAGAAACAGCTCCTAAAACATTATTTGACACTTTTGGTTGTTGAAAAACAGCTTCTAACCATTATTTGACACTTTGGTTGTTGAGAAACAGCTCCTAAAACATTATTTTACACTTTTGGTTGTTGAGAAACAGCTCCTAAAACATTATTTGACACTTTTGGTTGTTGAAAAACAGCTTCTAACCATTATTTGACACTTTGGTTGTTGAGAAACAGCTCCTAAAACATTATTTGACACTTTTGGTTGTTGAAAAACAGCTTCTAACCATTATTTGACACTTTGGTTGTTGAGAAACAGCTCCTAAAACATAATTTGACACTTTTGGTTGTTGAAAAACAGCTTCTAACCATTATTTGACACTTTGGTTGTTGAGAAACAGCTCCTAAAACATTATTTTACACTTTTGGTTGTTGAGAAACAGCTCCTAAAACATTATTTGACACTTTTGGTTGTTGAAAAACAGCTTCTAACCATTATTTGACACTTTGGTTGTTGAGAAACAGCTCCTAAAACATTATTTGACACTTTTGGTTGTTGAAAAACAGCTTCTAACCATTATTTGACACTTTGGTTGTTGAGAAACAGCTCCTAAAACATTATTTTACACTTTTGGTTGTTGAGAAACAGCTCCTAAAACATTATTTGACACTTTTGGTTGTTGAAAAACAGCTTATAACCTTTATTTGACACTTTGGTTGTTGAGAAACAGCTCCTAAAACATTATTTGACACTTTTGGTTGTTGAAAAACAGCTTCTAACCATTATTTGACACTTTGGTTGTTGAGAAACAGCTCCTAAAACATCATTTGACACTTTTGGTTGTTGAAAAACAGCTTCTAACCATTATTTGACACTTTGGTTGTTGAGAAACAGCTCCTAAAACATTATTTTACACTTTTGGTTGTTGAGAAACAGCTCCTAAAACATTATTTGACACTTTTGGTTGTTGAAAAACAGCTTCTAACCATTATTTGACACTTTGGTTGTTGAGAAACAGCTCCTAAAACATTATTTGACACTTTTGGTTGTTGAAAAACAGCTTCTAACCATTATTTGACACTTTGGTTGTTGAGAAACAGCTCCTAAAACATTATTTTACACTTTTGGTTGTTGAGAAACAGCTCCTAAAACATTATTTGACACTTTTGGTTGTTGAGAAACAGCTTCTAATCATTATTTTACACTTTGGTTGTTGAGAAACAGCTCCTAAAACATTATTTGACACTTTTGGTTGTTGAGAAACAGCTCCTAAAACATTATTTGACACTTTTGGTTGTTGAAAAACAGCTTCTAACCATTATTTGACACTTTGGTTGTTGAGAAACAGTTCATAAAACATTATTTGACACTTTTGGTTGTTGAAAAACAGCTTCTAACCATTATTTTACACTTTGGTTGTTGAGAAACAGCTCCTAAAACATTATTTTACACTTTTGGTTGTTGAGAAACAGCTCCTAAAACATTATTTGACACTTTTGGTTGTTGAAAAACAGCTTCTAACCATTATTTGACACTTTGGTTGTTGAGAAACAGCTCCTAAAACATTATTTGACACTTTTGGTTGTTGAAAAACAGCTTCTAACCATTATTTGACACTTTGGTTGTTGAGAAACAGCTCCTAAAACATTATTTGACACTTTTGGTTGTTGAGAAACAGCTCCTAAAACATTATTTGACACTTTTGGTTGTTGAAAAACAGCTTTTAACCATTATTTGACACTTTGGTTGTTGAGAAACAGCTCCTAAAACATTATTTTACACTTTTGGTGGTTGAGAAACAGCTCCTAAAACATTATTTGACACTTTTGGTTGTTGAAAAACAGCTTCTAACCATTATTTGACACTTTGGTTGTTGAGAAACAGTTCATAAAACATTATTTGACACTTTTGGTTGTTGAAAAACAGCTTCTAACCATTATTTTACACTTTGGTTGTTGAGAAACAGCTCCTAAAACATTATTTTACACTTTTGGTTGTTGAGAAACAGCTCCTAAAACATTATTTGACACTTTTGGTTGTTGAAAAACAGCTTCTAACCATTATTTGACACTTTGGTTGTTGAGAAACAGCTCATAAAACATTATTTTACACTTTTGGTTGTTGAGAAACAGCTCCTAAAACATTATTTGACACTTTTGGTTGTTGAAAAACAGCTTCTAACCATTATTTGACACTTTGGTTGTTGAGAAACAGCTCCTAAAACATTATTTTACACTTTTGGTTGTTGAGAAACAGCTCCTAAAACATTATTTGACACTTTTGGTTGTTGAAAAACAGCTTCTAAAACATTATTTTACACTTTTGGTTATTGAGAAACAGCTCCTAAAACATTATTTGACACTTTTGGTTGTTAAAAAACAGCTTCTAACCATTATTTGACACTTTGGTTGTTGAGAAACAGTTCATAAAACATTATTTGACACTTTTGGTTGTTGAGAAACAGCTCCTAAAACATTATTTGACACTTTTGGTTGTTGAAAAACAGCTTCTAACCATTATTTGACACTTTGGTTGTTGAGAAACAGCTCCTAAAACATTATTTTACACTTTTGGTTGATGAGAAGCAGCAATTATTTTGGGAGGCAAATTATTTTGGCAAATTATTTTGGGAGGCAAATTATTCTGGGAGGCAAATTATTTTGGGAGGCAAATTATTTTGGCAAATTTTTTTGGGAGGCAAATTATTTTGGCAAATTATTTTGGGAGGCAAATTATTTTGGGAGGCAAATTATTTTGGCAAATTATTTTGGGAGGCAAATTATTTTGGCAAATTATTTTGGGAGGCAAATTATTTTGGCAAATTATTTTGGGAGGCAAATTATTTTGGGAGGCAAATTATTTTGGGAGGCAAATTATTTTGGGAGGCAAATTATTTTGGCAGGCAAATTATTTTGGGAGGCAAATTATTTTGGCAAATTATTTTGGGAGGCAAATTATTTTGGGAGGCAAATTATTTTGGCAAATTATTTTGGCAAAATATTTTGGCAAATTATTTTGGCAAATTATTTTGGGAGGCAAATTATTTTGGGAGGCAAATTATTTTGGGAGGCAAATTATTTTGGGAGGCAAATTATTTTGGGAGGCAAATTATTTTGGGAGGCAAATTATTTTGGGAGGCAAATTATTTTGGCAAATTATTTTGGGAGGCAAATTATTTTGGGAGGCAAATTATTTTGGGAGGCAAATTATTTTGGCAAATTATTTTGGGAGGCAAATTATTTTGGGAGGCAAATTATTTTGGGAGGCAAATTATTTTGGCAAATTATTTTGGGAGGCAAATTATTTTGGGAGGCAAATTATTTTTGGCAGGCAAATTATTTTGGGAGGCAAATTATTTTGGGAGGCAAATTATTTTGGGAGGCAAATTATTTTGGGAGGCAAATTATTTTGGCAAATTATTTTGGGAGGCAAATTATTTTGGCAAATTATTTTGGGAGGCAAATTATTTTGGCAAATTATTTTGGGAGGCAAATTATTTTGGGAGGCAAATTATTTTGGGAGGCAAATTATTTTGGCAAAATATTTTGGCAAATTATTTTGGGAGGCAAATTATTTTGGCAAATTATTTTGGGAGGCAAATTATTTTGGCAAATTATTTTGGGAGGCAAATTATTTTGGCAAATTATTTTGGCAAATTATTTTGGGAGGCAAATTATTTTGGGAGGCAAATTATTTTGGCAAATTATTTTGGGAGGCAAATTATTTTGGGAGGCAAATTATTTTGGGAGGCAAATTATTTTGGGAGGCAAATTATTTTGGCAAATTATTTTGGCAAATTATTTTGGGAGGCAAATTATTTTGGCAAATTATTTTGGGAGGCAAATTATTTTGGCAAATTATTTTGGGAGGCAAATTATTTTGACACTTTGGTTGTTGAGAAACAGTTCATAAAACATTATTTGACACTTTTGGTTGTTGAAAAACAGCTTCTAACCATTATTTTACACTTTGGTTGTTGAGAAACAGCTCCTAAAACATTATTTTACACTTTTGGTTGTTGAGAAACAGCTCCTAAAACATTATTTTACACTTTTGGTTGTTGAGAAACAGCTCCTAAAACATTATTTGACACTTTTGGTTGTTGAAAAACAGCTTCTAACCATTATTTGACACTTTGGTTGTTGAGAAACAGCTCCTGAAACATTATTTGACACTTTTGGTTGTTGAAAAACAGCTTCTAACCATTATTTGACACTTTGGTTGTTGAGAAACAGCTCCTAAAACATTATTTTACACTTTTGGTTGTTGAGAAACAGCTCCTAAAACATTATTTGACACTTTTGGTTGTTGAAAAACAGCTTCTAACCATTATTTGACACTTTGGTTGTTGAGAAACAGCTCCTAAAACATTATTTTACACTTTTGGTCGTTGAGAAACAGCTCCTAAAACATTATTTGACACTTTTGGTTGTTGAAAAACAGCTTCTAACCATTATTTGACACTTTGGTTGTTGAGAAACAGCTCCTAAAACATTATTTTACACTTTTAGTTGTTGAGAAACAGCTCCTAAAACATTATTTGACACTTTTGGTTGTTGAAAAACAGCTTCTAACCATTATTTTACACTTTGGTTGTTGAGAAACAGCTCCTAAAACATTATTTTACACTTTTGGTTGTTGAGAAACAGCTCCTAAAACATTATTTGACACTTTTGGTTGTTGAAAAACAGCTTCTAACCATTATTTTACACTTTGGTTGTTGAGAAACAGCTCCTAAAACATTATTTTACACTTTTGGTTGTTGAGAAACAGCTCCTAAAACATTATTTGACACTTTTGGTTGTTGAAAAACAGCTTCTAACCATTATTTGACACTTTGGTTGTTGAGAAACAGCTCCTAAAACATTATTTTACACTTTTGGTTGTTGAGAAACAGCTCCTAAAACATTATTTGACACTTTTGGTTGTTGAAAAACAGCTTCTAACCATTATTTGACACTTTGGTTGTTGAGAAACAGCTCCTAAAACATTATTTGACACTTTTGGTTGTTGAAAAACAGCTTCTAACCATTATTTGACACTTTGGTTGTTAAGAAAAAGCTCCTAAAACATTATTTTACACTTTTGGTTGTTGAGAAACAGCTCCTAAAACATTATTTGACACTTTTGGTTGTTGAAAAACAGCTTCTAACCATTATTTGACACTTTGGTTGTTGAGAAACAGCTCCTAAAACATTATTTTACACTTTTGGTCGTTGAGAAACAGCTCCTAAAACATTATTTGACACTTTTGGTTGTTGAAAAACAGCTTCTAACCATTATTTGACACTTTGGTTGTTGAGAAACAGCTCCTAAAACATTATTTTACACTTTTGGTTGTTGAAAAACAGCTTCTAACCATTATTTGACACTTTGGTTGTTGAGAAACAGCTCCTAAAACATTATTTTACACTTTTGGTTGTTGAGAAACAGCTCATAAAACATTATTTGACACTTTTGGTTGTTGAAAAACAGCTTCTAACCATTATTTTACACTTTGGTTGTTGAGAAACAGCTCCTAAAACATTATTTTACACTTTTGGTTGTTGAGAAACAGCTCCTAAAACATTATTTGACACTTTTGGTTGTTGAAAAACAGCTTCTAACCATTATTTGACACTTTGGTTGTTGAGAAACAGCTCATAAAACATTATTTTACACTTTTGGTTGTTGAGAAACAGCTCCTAAAACATTATTTGACACTTTTGGTTGTTGAAAAACAGCTTCTAACCATTATTTGACACTTTGGTTGTTGAGAAACAGCTCCTAAAACATTATTTGACACTTTTGGTTGTTGAGAAACAGCTCCTAAAACATTATTTGACACTTTTGGTTGTTGAAAAACAGCTTCTAACCATTATTTGACACTTTGGTTGTTGAGAAACAGCTCCTAAAACATTATTTTACACTTTTGGTGGTTGAGAAACAGCTCCTAAAACATTATTTGACACTTTTGGTTGTTGAAAAACAGCTTCTAACCATTATTTGACACTTTGGTTGTTGAGAAACAGTTCATAAAACATTATTTGACACTTTTGGTTGTTGAAAAACAGCTTCTAACCATTATTTTACACTTTGGTTGTTGAGAAACAGCTCCTAAAACATTATTTTACACTTTTGGTTGTTGAGAAACAGCTCCTAAAACATTATTTGACACTTTTGGTTGTTGAAAAACAGCTTCTAACCATTATTTGACACTTTGGTTGTTGAGAAACAGCTCCTAAAACATTATTTTACACTTTTGGTTGTTGAGAAACAGCTCCTAAAACATTATTTGACACTTTTGGTTGTTGAAAAACAGCTTCTAACCATTATTTGACACTTTGGTTGTTGAGAAACAGCTCCTAAAACATTATTTGACACTTTTGGTTGTTGAAAAACAGCTTCTAACCATTATTTGACACTTTGGTTGTTGAGAAAAAGCTCCTAAAACATTATTTTACACTTTTGGTTGTTGAGAAACAGCTCCTAAAACATTATTTGACACTTTTGGTTGTTGAAAAACAGCTTCTAACCATTATTTGACACTTTGGTTGTTGAGAAACAGCTCCTAAAACATTATTTTACACTTTTGGTCGTTGAGAAACAGCTCCTAAAACATTATTTGACACTTTTGGTTGTTGAAAAACAGCTTCTAACCATTATTTGACACTTTGGTTGTTGAGAAACAGCTCCTAAAACATTATTTGACACTTTTGGTTGTTGAAAAACAGCTTCTAACCATTATTTGACACTTTGGTTGTTGAGAAACAGCTCCTAAAACATTATTTTACACTTTTGGTTGTTGAGAAACAGCTCATAAAACATTATTTGACACTTTTGGTTGTTGAAAAACAGCTTCTAACCATTATTTTACACTTTGGTTGTTGAGAAACAGCTCCTAAAACATTATTTTACACTTTTGGTTGTTGAGAAACAGCTCCTAAAACATTATTTGACACTTTTGGTTGTTGAAAAACAGCTTCTAACCATTATTTGACACTTTGGTTGTTGAGAAACAGCTCATAAAACATTATTTTACACTTTTGGTTGTTGAGAAACAGCTCCTAAAACATTATTTGACACTTTTGGTTGTTGAAAAACAGCTTCTAACCATTATTTGACACTTTGGTTGTTGAGAAACAGCTCCTAAAACATTATTTGACACTTTTGGTTGTTGAGAAACAGCTCCTAAAACATTATTTGACACTTTTGGTTGTTGAAAAACAGCTTCTAACCATTATTTGACACTTTGGTTGTTGAGAAACAGCTCCTAAAACATTATTTTACACTTTTGGTGGTTGAGAAACAGCTCCTAAAACATTATTTGACACTTTTGGTTGTTGAAAAACAGCTTCTAACCATTATTTGACACTTTGGTTGTTGAGAAACAGTTCATAAAACATTATTTGACACTTTTGGTTGTTGAAAAACAGCTTCTAACCATTATTTTACACTTTGGTTGTTGAGAAACAGCTCCTAAAACATTATTTTACACTTTTGGTTGTTGAGAAACAGCTCCTAAAACATTATTTGACACTTTTGGTTGTTGAAAAACAGCTTCTAACCATTATTTGACACTTTGGTTGTTGAGAAACAGCTCCTAAAACATTATTTTACACTTTTGGTTGTTGAGAAACAGCTCCTAAAACATTATTTGACACTTTTGGTTGTTGAAAAACAGCTTCTAACCATTATTTGACACTTTGGTTGTTGAGAAACAGCTCCTAAAACATTATTTTACACTTTTGGTTGTTGAGAAACAGCTCCTAAAACAATATTTGACACTTTTGGTTGTTGAAAAACAGCTTCTAACCATTATTTGACACTTTGGTTGTTGAGAAACAGCTCCTAAAACATTATTTGACACTTTTGGTTGTTGAGAAACAGCTCCTAAAACATTATTTGACACTTTTGGTTGTTGAAAAACAGCTTCTAACCATTATTTGACACTTTTGGTTGTTGAGAAACAGCTCCTAAAACATTATTTGACACTTTTGGTTGTTGAAAAACAGCTTCTAACCATTATTTGACACTTTGGTTGTTGAGAAACAGCTCCTAAAACATTATTTGACACTTTTGGTTGTTGAGAAACAGCTCAAATTATTTTGGCAAATTATTTTGGGAGGCAAATTATTTTGGCAAATTATTTTGGGAGGCAAATTATTTTGGCAAATTATTTTGGGAGGCAAATTATTTTGGGAGGCAAATTATTTTGGGAGGCAAATTATTTTGGCAAATTATTTTGGGAGGCAAATTATTTTGGCAAAATATTTTGGCAAATTATTTTGGGAGGCAAATTATTTTGGCAAATTATTTTGGGAGGCAAATTATTTTGGGAGGCAAATTATTTTGGGAGGCAAATTATTTTGGGAGGCAAATTATTTTGGCAAATTATTTTGGGAGGCAAATTATTTTGGGAGGCAAATTATTTTGGGAGGCAAATTATTTTGGGAGGCAAATTATTTTGGGAGGCAAATTATTTTGGCAAATTATTTTGGGAGGCAAATTATTTTGGCAAATTATTTTGGGAGGCAAATTATTTTGGGAGGCAAATTATTTTGGCAAATTATTTTGGGAGGCAAATTATTTTGGCAAATTATTTTGGGAGGCAAATTATTTTGGCAAAATATTTTGGCAAATTATTTTGGCAAATTATTTTGGGAGGCAAATTATTTTGGGAGGCAAATTATTTTGGCAAATTATTTTGGGAGGCAAATTATTTTGGGAGGCAAATTATTTTGGCAAATTATTTTGGGAGGCAAATTATTTTGGCAAATTATTTTGGGAGGCAAATTATTTTGGGAGGCAAATTTTTTTGGGAGGCAAATTATTTTGGGAGGCAAATTATTTTGGGAGGCAAATTATTTTGGGAGGCAAATTATTTTGGGAGGCAAATTATTTTGGCAAATTATTTTGGGAGGCAAATTATTTTGGGAGGCAAATTATTTTGGCAAATTATTTTGGGAGGCAAATTATTTTGGGAGGCAAATTATTTTGGGAGGCAAATTATTTTGGCAAATTATTTTTGGAGGCAAATTAGAAACAGCTCATAAAACATTATTTTACACTTTTGGTTGTTGAGAAACAGCTCCTAAAACATTATTTGACACTTTTGGTTGTTGAAAAACAGCTTCTAACCATTATTTGACACTTTGGTTGTTGAGAAACAGCTCCTAAAACATCATTTTACACTTTTGGTTGTTGAGAAACAGCTCCTAAAACATTATTTGACACTTTTGGTTGTTGAAAAACAGCTTCTAACCATTATTTGACACTTTGGTTGTTGAGAAACAGCTCCTAAAACATTATTTTACACTTTTGGTTGTTGAGAAACAGCTCCTAAAACATTATTTGACACTTTTGGTTGTTGAAAAACAGCTTCTAACCATTATTTGACACTTTGGTTGTTGAGAAACAGCTCCTAAAACATTATTTGACACTTTTGGTTGTTGAAAAACAGCTTCTAACCATTATTTGACACTTTGGTTGTTGAGAAACAGCTCCTAAAACATAATTTGACACTTTTGGTTGTTGAAAAACAGCTTCTAACCATTATTTGACACTTTGGTTGTTGAGAAACAGCTCCTAAAACATTATTTTACACTTTTGGTTGTTGAGAAACAGCTCCTAAAACATTATTTGACACTTTTGGTTGTTGAAAAACAGCTTCTAACCATTATTTGACACTTTGGTTGTTGAGAAACAGCTCCTAAAACATTATTTGACACTTTTGGTTGTTGAAAAACAGCTTCTAACCATTATTTGACACTTTGGTTGTTGAGAAACAGCTCCTAAAACATTATTTTACACTTTTGGTTGTTGAGAAACAGCTCCTAAAACATTATTTGACACTTTTGGTTGTTGAAAAACAGCTTATAACCATTATTTGACACTTTGGTTGTTGAGAAACAGCTCCTAAAACATTATTTGACACTTTTGGTTGTTGAAAAACAGCTTCTAACCATTATTTGACACTTTGGTTGTTGAGAAACAGCTCCTAAAACATCATTTGACACTTTTGGTTGTTGAAAAACAGCTTCTAACCATTATTTGACACTTTGGTTGTTGAGAAACAGCTCCTAAAACATTATTTTACACTTTTGGTTGTTGAGAAACAGCTCCTAAAACATTATTTGACACTTTTGGTTGTTGAAAAACAGCTTCTAACCATTATTTGACACTTTGGTTGTTGAGAAACAGCTCCTAAAACATTATTTGACACTTTTGGTTGTTGAAAAACAGCTTCTAACCATTATTTGACACTTTGGTTGTTGAGAAACAGCTCCTAAAACATTATTTTACACTTTTGGTTGTTGAGAAACAGCTCCTAAAACATTATTTGACACTTTTGGTTGTTGAGAAACAGCTTCTAATCATTATTTTACACTTTGGTTGTTGAGAAACAGCTCCTAAAACATTATTTGACACTTTTGGTTGTTGAGAAACAGCTCCTAAAACATTATTTGACACTTTTGGTTGTTGAAAAACAGCTTCTAACCATTATTTGACACTTTGGTTGTTGAGAAACAGTTCATAAAACATTATTTGACACTTTTGGTTGTTGAAAAACAGCTTCTAACCATTATTTTACACTTTGGTTGTTGAGAAACAGCTCCTAAAACATTATTTTACACTTTTGGTTGTTGAGAAACAGCTCCTAAAACATTATTTGACACTTTTGGTTGTTGAAAAACAGCTTCTAACCATTATTTGACACTTTGGTTGTTGAGAAACAGCTCCTAAAACATTATTTGACACTTTTGGTTGTTGAAAAACAGCTTCTAACCATTATTTGACACTTTGGTTGTTGAGAAACAGCTCCTAAAACATTATTTGACACTTTTGGTTGTTGAGAAACAGCTCCTAAAACATTATTTGACACTTTTGGTTGTTGAAAAACAGCTTTTAACCATTATTTGACACTTTGGTTGTTGAGAAACAGCTCCTAAAACATTATTTTACACTTTTGGTGGTTGAGAAACAGCTCCTAAAACATTATTTGACACTTTTGGTTGTTGAAAAACAGCTTCTAACCATTATTTGACACTTTGGTTGTTGAGAAACAGTTCATAAAACATTATTTGACACTTTTGGTTGTTGAAAAACAGCTTCTAACCATTATTTTACACTTTGGTTGTTGAGAAACAGCTCCTAAAACATTATTTTACACTTTTGGTTGTTGAGAAACAGCTCCTAAAACATTATTTGACACTTTTGGTTGTTGAAAAACAGCTTCTAACCATTATTTGACACTTTGGTTGTTGAGAAACAGCTCATAAAACATTATTTTACACTTTTGGTTGTTGAGAAACAGCTCCTAAAACATTATTTGACACTTTTGGTTGTTGAAAAACAGCTTCTAACCATTATTTGACACTTTGGTTGTTGAGAAACAGCTCCTAAAACATTATTTTACACTTTTGGTTGTTGAGAAACAGCTCCTAAAACATTATTTGACACTTTTGGTTGTTGAAAAACAGCTTCTAAAACATTATTTTACACTTTTGGTTATTGAGAAACAGCTCCTAAAACATTATTTGACACTTTTGGTTGTTAAAAAACAGCTTCTAACCATTATTTGACACTTTGGTTGTTGAGAAACAGTTCATAAAACATTATTTGACACTTTTGGTTGTTGAGAAACAGCTCCTAAAACATTATTTGACACTTTTGGTTGTTGAAAAACAGCTTCTAACCATTATTTGACACTTTGGTTGTTGAGAAACAGCTCCTAAAACATTATTTTACACTTTTGGTTGATGAGAAGCAGCAATTATTTTGGGAGGCAAATTATTTTGGCAAATTATTTTGGGAGGCAAATTATTCTGGGAGGCAAATTATTTTGGGAGGCAAATTATTTTGGCAAATTTTTTTGGGAGGCAAATTATTTTGGCAAATTATTTTGGGAGGCAAATTATTTTGGGAGGCAAATTATTTTGGCAAATTATTTTGGGAGGCAAATTATTTTGGCAAATTATTTTGGGAGGCAAATTATTTTGGGAGGCAAATTATTTTGGCAAATTATTTTGGGAGGCAAATTATTTTGGGAGGCAAATTATTTTGGGAGGCAAATTATTTTGGCAAATTATTTTGGGAGGCAAATTATTTTGGCAAATTATTTTGGGAGGCAAATTATTTTGGGAGGCAAATTATTTTGGCAAATTATTTTGGCAAAATATTTTGGCAAATTATTTTGGCAAATTATTTTGGGAGGCAAATTATTTTGGGAGGCAAATTATTTTGGCAAATTATTTTGGGAGGCAAATTATTTTGGGAGGCAAATTATTTTGGCAAATTAATTTGGGAGGCAAATTATTTTGGCAAATTATTTTGGGAGGCAAATTATTTTGGCAAATTATTTTGGGAGGCAAATTTTTTTGGGAGGCAAATTATTTTGGGAGGCAAATTATTTTGGGAGGCAAATTATTTTGGCAAATTATTTTGGGAGGCAAATTATTTTGGGAGGCAAATTATTTTGGCAGGCAAATTATTTTGGGAGGCAAATTATTTTGGGAGGCAAATTATTTTGGCAAATTTTTTTGGGAGGCAAATTATTTTGGGAGGCAAATTATTTTGGCAAATTATTTTGGGAGGCAAATTATTTTGGGAGGCAAATTATTTTGGGAAATTATTTTGGGAGGCAAATTATTTTGGGAGGCAAATTATTTTGGCAAATTATTTTGGGAGGCAAATTATTTTGGCAAATTATTTTTGGAGGCAAATTAGAAACAGCTCATAAAACATTATTTTACACTTTTGGTTGTTGAGAAACAGCTCCTAAAACATTATTTGACACTTTTGGTTGTTGAAAAACAGCTTCTAACCATTATTTGACACTTTGGTTGTTGAGAAACAGCTCCTAAAACATCATTTTACACTTTTGGTTGTTGAGAAACAGCTCCTAAAACATTATTTGACACTTTTGGTTGTTGAAAAACAGCTTCTAACCATTATTTGACACTTTGGTTGTTGAGAAACAGCTCCTAAAACATTATTTTACACTTTTGGTTGTTGAGAAACAGCTCCTAAAACATTATTTGACACTTTTGGTTGTTGAAAAACATCTTCTAACCATTATTTGACACTTTGGTTGTTGAGAAACAGCTCCTAAAACATTATTTGACACTTTTGGTTGTTGAAAAACAGCTTCTAACCATTATTTGACACTTTGGTTGTTGAGAAACAGCTCCTAAAACATTATTTTACACTTTTGGTTGTTGAGAAACAGCTCCTAAAACATTATTTGACACTTTTGGTTTTTAAAAAACAGCTTCTAACCATTATTTGACACTTTGGTTGTTGAGAAACAGTTCATAAAACATTATTTGACACTTTTGGTTGTTGAGAAACAGCTCCTAAAACATTATTTGACACTTTTGGTTGTTGAAAAACAGCTTCTAACCATTATTTGACACTTTGGTTGTTGAGAAACAGCTCCTAAAACATTATTTTACACTTTTGGTTGATGAGAAGCAGCAATTATTTTGGGAGGCAAATTATTTTGGCAAATTATTTTGGGAGGCAAATTATTCTGGGAGGCAAATTATTTTGGGAGGCAAATTATTTTGGCAAATTTTTTTGGGAGGCAAATTATTTTGGCAAATTATTTTGGGAGGCAAATTATTTTGGGAGGCAAATTATTTTGGGAGGCAAATTATTTTGGGAGGCAAATTATTTTGGGAGGCAAATTATTTTGGGAGGCAAATTATTTTGGCAAATTATTTTGGGAGGCAAATTATTTTGGGAGGCAAATTATTTTGGGAGGCAAATTATTTTGGGAGGCAAATTATTTTGGCAAATTATTTTGGGAGGCAAATTATTTTGGCAAATTATTTTGGGAGGCAAATTATTTTGGGAGGCAAATTATTTTGGGAGGCAAATTATTTTGGCAAATTATTTTGGGAGGCAAATTATTTTGGCAAAATATTTTGGCAAATTATTTTGGCAAATTATTTTGGGAGGCAAATTATTTTGGGAGGCAAATTATTTTGGCAAATTATTTTGGGAGGCAAATTATTTTGGGAGGCAAATTATTTTGGCAAATTAATTTGGGAGGCAAATTATTTTGGCAAATTATTTTGGGAGGCAAATTATTTTGGCAAATTATTTTGGGAGGCAAATTATTTTGGCAAATTATTTTGGGAGGCAAATTTTTTTGGGAGGCAAATTATTTTGGGAGGCAAATTATTTTGGGAGGCAAATTATTTTGGCAAATTATTTTGGGAGGCAAATTATTTTGGGAGGCAAATTATTTTGGGAGGCAAATTATTTTGGGAGGCAAATTATTTTGGCAAATTATTTTGGGAGGCAAATTATTTTGGGAGGCAAATTATTTTGGCAAATTATTTTGGGAGGCAAATTATTTTGGGAGGCAAATTATTTTGGGAGGCAAATTATTTTGGGAGGCAAATTATTTTGGCAAATTATTTTGGGAGGCAAATTATTTTGGCAAATTATTTTGGGAGGCAAATTATTTTGGGAGGCAAATTATTTTGGCAAATTATTTTGGGAGGCAAATTATTTTGGGAGGCAAATTATTTTGGCAGGCAAATTATTTTGGGAGGCAAATTATTTTGGGAGGCAAATTATTTTGGCAAATTTTTTTGGGAGGCAAATTATTTTGGGAGGCAAATTATTTTGGCAAATTATTTTGGGAGGCAAATTATTTTGGGAGGCAAATTATTTTGGGAGGCAAATTATTTTGGGAAATTATTTTGGGAGGCAAATTATTTTGGGAGGCAAATTATTTTGGCAAATTATTTTGGGAGGCAAATTATTTTGGCAAATTATTTTTGGAGGCAAATTAGAAACAGCTCATAAAACATTATTTTACACTTTTGGTTGTTGAGAAACAGCTCCTAAAACATTATTTGACACTTTTGGTTGTTGAAAAACAGCTTCTAACCATTATTTGACACTTTGGTTGTTGAGAAACAGCTCCTAAAACATCATTTTACACTTTTGGTTGTTGAGAAACAGCTCCTAAAACATTATTTGACACTTTTGGTTGTTGAAAAACAGCTTCTAACCATTATTTGACACTTTGGTTGTTGAGAAACAGCTCCTAAAACATTATTTTACACTTTTGGTTGTTGAGAAACAGCTCCTAAAACATTATTTGACACTTTTGGTTGTTGAAAAACAGCTTCTAACCATTATTTGACACTTTGGTTGTTGAGAAACAGCTCCTAAAACATTATTTTACACTTTTGGTTGTTGAGAAACAGCTCCTAAAACATTATTTGACACTTTTGGTTGTTGAAAAACAGCTTCTAAAACATTATTTTACACTTTTGGTTATTGAGAAACAGCTCCTAAAACATTATTTGACACTTTTGGTTTTTAAAAAACAGCTTCTAACCATTATTTGACACTTTGGTTGTTGAGAAACAGTTCATAAAACATTATTTGACACTTTTGGTTGTTGAGAAACAGCTCCTAAAACATTATTTGACACTTTTGGTTGTTGAAAAACAGCTTCTAACCATTATTTGACACTTTGGTTGTTGAGAAACAGCTCCTAAAACATTATTTTACACTTTTGGTTGATGAGAAGCAGCAATTATTTTGGGAGGCAAATTATTTTGGCAAATTATTTTGGGAGGCAAATTATTCTGGGAGGCAAATTATTTTGGGAGGCAAATTATTTTGGCAAATTTTTTTGGGAGGCAAATTATTTTGGCAAATTATTTTGGGAGGCAAATTATTTTGGCAAATTATTTTGGGAGGCAAATTATTTTGGGAGGCAAATTATTTTGGGAGGCAAATTATTTTGGGAGGCAAATTATTTTGGGAGGCAAATTATTTTGGCAAATTATTTTGGGAGGCAAATTATTTTGGGAGGCAAATTATTTTGGCAAATTATTTTGGGAGGCAAATTATTTTGGGAGGCAAATTATTTTGGGAGGCAAATTATTTTGGGAGGCAAATTATTTTGGGAGGCAAATTATTTTGGCAAATTACCATTTTTTGACACTTTGGTTGTTGAGAAACAGTTCATAAAACATTATTTGACACTTTTGGTTGTTGAGAAACAGCTCCTAAAACATTATTTGACACTTTTGGTTGTTGAAAAACAGCTTCTAACCATTATTTGACACTTTGGTTGTTGAGAAACAGCTCCTAAAACATTATTTTACACTTTTGGTTGATGAGAAGCAGCAATTATTTTGGGAGGCAAATTATTTTGGCAAATTATTTTGGGAGGCAAATTATTCTGGGAGGCAAATTATTTTGGGAGGCAAATTATTTTGGCAAATTTTTTTGGGAGGCAAATTATTTTGGCAAATTATTTTGGGAGGCAAATTATTTTGGCAAATTATTTTGGGAGGCAAATTATTTTGGCAAATTATTTTGGGAGGCAAATTATTTTGGCAAATTATTTTGGGAGGCAAATTATTTTGGCAAATTATTTTGGGAGGCAAATTATTTTGGCAAATTATTTTGGGAGGCAAATTATTTTGGGAGGCAAATTATTTTGGCAAATTATTTTGGGAGGCAAATTATTTTGGGAGGCAAATTATTTTGGCAAATTATTTTGGGAGGCAAATTATTTTGGCAAAATATTTTGGCAAATTATTTTGGGAGGCAAATTATTTTGGCAAATTATTTTGGGAGGCAAATTATTTTGGGAGGCAAATTATTTTGGCAAATTATTTTGGGAGGCAAATTATTTTGGGAGGCAAATTATTTTGGCAAATTATTTTGGGAGGCAAATTATTTTGGCAAATTATTTTGGGAGGCAAATTATTTTGGGAGGCAAATTTTTTTGGGAGGCAAATTATTTTGGGAGGCAAATTATTTTGGGAGGCAAATTATTTTGGGAGGCAAATTATTTTGGCAAATTATTTTGGGAGGCAAATTATTTTGGGAGGCAAATTATTTTGGGAGGCAAATTATTTTGGGAGGCAAATTATTTTGGGAGGCAAATTATTTTGGGAGGCAAATTATTTTGGGAGGCAAATTATTTTGGCAAATTATTTTTGGAGGCAAATTAGAAACAGCTCATAAAACATTATTTTACACTTTTGGTTGTTGAGAAACAGCTCCTAAAACATTATTTGACACTTTTGGTTGTTGAAAAACAGCTTCTAACCATTATTTGACACTTTGGTTGTTGAGAAACAGCTCCTAAAACATCATTTTACACTTTTGGTTGTTGAGAAACAGCTCCTAAAACATTATTTGACACTTTTGGTTGTTGAAAAACAGCTTCTAACCATTATTTGACACTTTGGTTGTTGAGAAACAGCTCCTAAAACATTATTTTACACTTTTGGTTGTTGAGAAACAGCTCCTAAAACATTATTTGACACTTTTGGTTGTTGAAAAACAGCTTCTAACCATTATTTGACACTTTGGTTGTTGAGAAACAGCTCCTAAAACATTATTTGACACTTTTGGTTGTTGAAAAACAGCTTCTAACCATTATTTGACACTTTGGTTGTTGAGAAACAGCTCCTAAAACATAATTTGACACTTTTGGTTGTTGAAAAACAGCTTCTAACCATTATTTGACACTTTGGTTGTTGAGAAACAGCTCCTAAAACATTATTTTACACTTTTGGTTGTTGAGAAACAGCTCCTAAAACATTATTTGACACTTTTGGTTGTTGAAAAACAGCTTCTAACCATTATTTGACACTTTGGTTGTTGAGAAACAGCTTTTAAAACATTATTTGACACTTTTGGTTGTTGAAAAACAGCTTCTAACCATTATTTGACACTTTGGTTGTTGAGAAACAGCTCCTAAAACATTATTTTACACTTTTGGTTGTTGAGAAACAGCTCCTAAAACATTATTTGACACTTTTGGTTGTTGAAAAACAGCTTCTAACCATTATTTGACACTTTGGTTGTTGAGAAACAGCTCCTAAAACATTATTTTACACTTTTGGTTGTTGAAAAACAGCTTCTAACCATTATTTGACACTTTGGTTGTTGAGAAACAGCTCCTAAAACATAATTTGACACTTTTGGTTGTTGAAAAACAGCTTCTAACCATTATTTGACACTTTGGTTGTTGAGAAACAGCTCCTAAAACATTATTTTACACTTTTGGTTGTTGAGAAACAGCTCCTAAAACATTATTTGACACTTTTGGTTGTTGAAAAACAGCTTCTAACCATTATTTGACACTTTGGTTGTTGAGAAACAGCTCCTAAAACATTATTTGACACTTTTGGTTGTTGAAAAACAGCTTCTAACCATTATTTGACACTTTGGTTGTTGAGAAACAGCTCCTAAAACATTATTTTACACTTTTGGTTGTTGAGAAACAGCTCCTAAAACATTATTTGACACTTTTGGTTGTTGAGAAACAGCTTCTAATCATTATTTTACACTTTGGTTGTTGAGAAACAGCTCCTAAAACATTATTTGACACTTTTGGTTGTTGAGAAACAGCTCCTAAAACATTATTTGACACTTTTGGTTGTTGAAAAACAGCTTCTAACCATTATTTGACACTTTGGTTGTTGAGAAACAGCTCATAAAACATTATTTTACACTTTTGGTTGTTGAGAAACAGCTCCTAAAACATTATTTGACACTTTTGGTTGTTGAAAAACAGCTTCTAACCATTATTTGACACTTTGGTTGTTGAGAAACAGCTCCTAAAACATTATTTTACACTTTTGGTTGTTGAGAAACAGCTCCTAAAACATTATTTGACACTTTTGGTTGTTGAAAAACAGCTTCTAACCATTATTTTACACTTTGGTTGTTGAGAAACAGCTCCTAAAACATTATTTTACACTTTTGGTTGTTGAGAAACAGCTCCTAAAACATTATTTGACACTTTTGGTTGTTGAAAAACAGCTTCTAACCATTATTTGACACTTTGGTTGTTGAGAAACAGCTCATAAAACATTATTTTACACTTTTGGTTGTTGAGAAACAGCTCCTAAAACATTATTTGACACTTTTGGTTGTTGAAAAACAGCTTCTAACCATTATTTGACACTTTGGTTGTTGAGAAACAGCTCCTAAAACATTATTTTACACTTTTGGTTGTTGAGAAACAGCTCCTAAAACATTATTTGACACTTTTGGTTGTTGAAAAACAGCTTCTAACCATTATTTGACACTTTGGTTGTTGAGAAACAGCTCCTAAAACATTATTTTACACTTTTGGTTGTTGAGAAACAGCTCCTAAAACATTATTTGACACTTTTGGTTGTTGAAAAACAGCTTCTAACCATTATTTGACACTTTGGTTGTTGAGAAACAGTTCATAAAACATTATTTTACACTTTTGGTTGTTGAGAAACAGCTCCTAAAACATTATTTTACACTTTTGGTTGTTGAAAAACAGCTTCTAACCATTATTTTACACTTTGGTTGTTGAGAAACAGCTCCTAAAACATTATTTTACACTTTGGTTGTTGAGAAACAGCTCCTAAAACATTATTTTACACTTTTGGTTGTTGAGAAACAGCAATTATTTTGGGAGGCAAATAATTTTGGCAAATAATTTTGGGAGGTAAATTATTTTGGCAAATTATTTTGGGAGGCAAATTATTTTGGGAGGCAAATTATTTTGGGAGGCAAATTATTTTGGCAAATTATTTTGGGAGGCAAATTATTTTGGCAAATTATTTTGGGAGGCAAATTATTTTGGGAGGCAAATTATTTTGGGAGGCAAATTATTTTGGCAAATTATTTTGGCAAATTATTTTGGGAGGCAAATTATTTTGGCAAATTATTTTGGGAGGCAAATTATTTTGGGAGGTAAATTATTTTGGCAAATTATTTTGGGAGGCAAATTATTTTGGGAGGCAAATTATTTTGGGAGGCAAATTATTTTGGCAAATTATTTTGGGAGGCAAATTATTTTGGCAAATTATTTTGGGAGGCAAATTATTTTGGCAAATTATTTTGGGAGGCAAATTATTTTGGCAAATTATTTTGGGAGGCAAATTATTTTGGCAAATTATTTTGGGAGGCAAATTATTTTGGGAGGCAAATTATTTTGGGAGGCAAATTATTTTGGCAGGCAAATTATTTTGGCAAATTATTTTGGGAGGCAAATTATTTTGGCAAATTATTTTGGGAGGCAAATTATTATGGCAAATTATTTTGGGAGGCAAATTATTTTGGGAGGCAAATTATTTTGGCAAATTATTTTGGGAGGCAAATTATTTTGGCAAATTATTTTGGCAAATTATTTTGGCAAATTATTTTGGGAGGCAAATTATTTTGGGAGGCAAATTATTTTGGCAAATTATTTTGGGAGGCAAATTATTTTGGCAAATTATTTTGGGAGGCAAATTATTTTGGCAAATTATTTTGGGAGGCAAATTATTTTGGCAGGCAAATTATTTTGGGAGGCAAATTATTTTGGCAAATTATTTTGGGAGGCAAATTATTTTGGCAAATTATTTTTGGAGGCAAATTAGAAACAGCTCATAAAACATTATTTTACACTTTTGGTTGTTGAGAAACAGCTCCTAAAACATTATTTGACACTTTTGGTTGTTGAAAAACAGCTTCTAACCATTATTTGACACTTTGGTTGTTGAGAAACAGCTCCTAAAACATCATTTTACACTTTTGGTTGTTGAGAAACAGCTCCTAAAACATTATTTGACACTTTTGGTTGTTGAAAAACAGCTTCTAACCATTATTTGACACTTTGGTTGTTGAGAAACAGCTCCTAAAACATTATTTTACACTTTTGGTTGTTGAGAAACAGCTCCTAAAACATTATTTGACACTTTTGGTTGTTGAAAAACAGCTTCTAACCATTATTTGACACTTTGGTTGTTGAGAAACAGCTCCTAAAACATTATTTGACACTTTTGGTTGTTGAAAAACAGCTTCTAACCATTATTTGACACTTTGGTTGTTGAGAAACAGCTCCTAAAACATTATTTGACACTTTTGGTTGTTGAAAAACAGCTTCTAACCATTATTTGACACTTTGGTTGTTGAGAAACAGCTCCTAAAACATTATTTTACACTTTTGGTTGTTGAGAAACAGCTCCTAAAACATTATTTGACACTTTTGGTTGTTGAAAAACAGCTTCTAACCATTATTTGACACTTTGGTTGTTGAGAAACAGCTCCTAAAACATTATTTGACACTTTTGGTTGTTGAAAAACAGCTTCTAACCATTATTTGACACTTTGGTTGTTGAGAAACAGCTCCTAAAACATTATTTTACACTTTTGGTTGTTGAGAAACAGCTCCTAAAACATTATTTGACACTTTTGGTTGTTGAAAAACAGCTTCTAACCATTATTTGACACTTTGGTTGTTGAGAAACAGCTCCTAAAACATTATTTGACACTTTTGGTTGTTGAAAAACAGCTTCTAACCATTATTTGACACTTTGGTTGTTGAGAAACAGCTCCTAAAACATAATTTGACACTTTTGGTTGTTGAAAAACAGCTTCTAACCATTATTTGACACTTTGGTTGTTGAGAAACAGCTCCTAAAACATTATTTTACACTTTTGGTTGTTGAGAAACAGCTCCTAAAACATTATTTGACACTTTTGGTTGTTGAAAAACAGCTTCTAACCATTATTTGACACTTTGGTTGTTGAGAAACAGCTCCTAAAACATTATTTGACACTTTTGGTTGTTGAAAAACAGCTTCTAACCATTATTTGACACTTTGGTTGTTGAGAAACAGCTCCTAAAACATTATTTTACACTTTTGGTTGTTGAGAAACAGCTCCTAAAACATTATTTGACACTTTTGGTTGTTGAGAAACAGCTTCTAATCATTATTTTACACTTTGGTTGTTGAGAAACAGCTCCTAAAACATTATTTGACACTTTTAGTTGTTGAGAAACAGCTCCTAAAACATTATTTGACACTTTTGGTTGTTGAAAAACAGCTTCTAACCATTATTTGACACTTTGGTTGTTGAGAAACAGCTCATAAAACATTATTTTACACTTTTGGTTGTTGAGAAACAGCTCCTAAAACATTATTTGACACTTTTGGTTGTTGAAAAACAGCTTCTAACCATTATTTGACACTTTGGTTGTTGAGAAACAGCTCCTAAAACATTATTTTACACTTTTGGTTGTTGAGAAACAGCTCCTAAAACATTATTTGACACTTTTGGTTGTTGAAAAACAGCTTCTAACCATTATTTTACACTTTGGTTGTTGAGAAACAGCTCCTAAAACATTATTTTACACTTTTGGTTGTTGAGAAACAGCTCCTAAAACATTATTTGACACTTTTGGTTGTTGAAAAACAGCTTCTAACCATTATTTGACACTTTGGTTGTTGAGAAACAGCTCATAAAACATTATTTTACACTTTTGGTTGTTGAGAAACAGCTCCTAAAACATTATTTGACACTTTTGGTTGTTGAAAAACAGCTTCTAACCATTATTTGACACTTTGGTTGTTGAGAAACAGCTCCTAAAACATTATTTTACACTTTTGGTTGTTGAGAAACAGCTCCTAAAACATTATTTGACACTTTTGGTTGTTGAAAAACAGCTTCTAACCATTATTTGACACTTTGGTTGTTGAGAAACAGCTCCTAAAACATTATTTTACACTTTTGGTTGTTGAGAAACAGCTCCTAAAACATTATTTGACACTTTTGGTTGTTGAAAAACAGCTTCTAACCATTATTTGACACTTTGGTTGTTGAGAAACAGTTCATAAAACATTATTTTACACTTTTGGTTGTTGAGAAACAGCTCCTAAAACATTATTTTACACTTTTGGTTGTTGAAAAACAGCTTCTAACCATTATTTTACACTTTGGTTGTTGAGAAACAGCTCCTAAAACATTATTTTACACTTTGGTTGTTGAGAAACAGCTCCTAAAACATTATTTTACACTTTTGGTTGTTGAGAAACAGCAATTATTTTGGGAGGCAAATAATTTTGGCAAATAATTTTGGGAGGTAAATTATTTTGGCAAATTATTTTGGGAGGCAAATTATTTTGGGAGGCAAATTATTTTGGGAGGCAAATTATTTTGGGAGGCAAATTATTTTGGGAGGCAAATTATTTTGGGAGGCAAATTATTTTGGGAGGCAAATTATTTTGGGAGGCAAATTATTTTGGGAGGCAAATTATTTTGGGAGGCAAATTATTTTGGCAAATTATTTTGGGAGGCAAATTATTTTGGCAAATTATTTTGGGAGGCAAATTATTTTGGGAGGTAAATTATTTTGGGAGGCAAATTATTTTGGGAGGCAAATTATTTTGGGAGGCAAATTATTTTGGGAGGCAAATTATTTTGGGAGGCAAATTATTTTGGGAGGCAAATTATTTTGGCAAATTATTTTGGGAGGCAAATTATTTTGGCAAATTATTTTGGGAGGCAAATTATTTTGGCAAATTATTTTGGGAGGCAAATTATTTTGGCAAATTATTTTGGGAGGCAAATTATTTTGGGAGGCAAATTATTTTGGGAGGCAAATTATTTTGGCAGGCAAATTATTTTGGCAAATTATTTTGGGAGGCAAATTATTTTGGCAAATTATTTTGGGAGGCAAATTATTTTGGCAAATTATTTTGGGAGGCAAATTATTTTGGCAAATTATTTTGGGAGGCAAATTATTTTGGCAAATTATTTTGGGAGGCAAATTATTTTGGCAAATTATTTTGGCAAATTATTTTGGCAAATTATTTTGGGAGGCAAATTATTTTGGGAGGCAAATTATTTTGGCAAATTATTTTGGGAGGCAAATTATTTTGGCAAATTATTTTGGGAGGCAAATTATTTTGGCAAATTATTTTGGGAGGCAAATTATTTTGGCAGGCAAATTATTTTGGGAGGCAAATTATTTTGGCAAATTATTTTGCGAGGCAAATTATTTTGGGAGGCAAATTATTTTGGCAAATTATTTTGGGAGGCAAATTATTTTGGGAAATTATTTTGGGAGGCAAATTATTTTGGGAGGCAAATTATTTTGGGAGGCAAATTATTTTGGCAAATTATTTTTGGAGGCAAATTAGAAAAAGCTCATAAAACATTATTTTACACTTTTGGTTGTTGAGAAACAGCTCCTAAAACATTATTTGACACTTTTGGTTGTTGAAAAACAGCTTCTAACCATTATTTGACACTTTGGTTGTTGAGAAACAGCTCCTAAAACATTATTTTACACTTTTGGTTGTTGAGAAACAGCTCATAAAACATTATTTGACACTTTTGGTTGTTGAAAAACAGCTTCTAACCATTATTTTACACTTTGGTTGTTGAGAAACAGCTCCTAAAACATTATTTTACACTTTTGGTTGTTGAGAAACAGCTCCTAAAACATTATTTGACACTTTTGGTTGTTGAAAAACAGCTTCTAACCATTATTTGACACTTTGGTTGTTGAGAAACAGCTCCTAAAACATAATTTGACACTTTTGGTTGTTGAAAAACAGCTTCTAACCATTATTTGACACTTTGGTTGTTGAGAAACAGCTCCTAAAACATTATTTTACACTTTTGGTTGTTGAGAAACAGCTCCTAAAACATTATTTGACACTTTTGGGTGTTGAGAAACAGCTTCTAACCATTATTTTACACTTTGGTTGTTGAGAAACAGCTCCTAAAACATTATTTTACACTTTTGGTTGTTGAGAAACAGCTCCTAAAACATTATTTGACACTTTTGGGTGTTGAGAAACAGCTTCTAACCATTATTTTACACTTTGGTTGTTGAGAAACAGCTCCTAAAACATTATTTTACACTTTTGGTTGTTGAGAAACAGCTCCTAAAACATTATTTGACACTTTTGGTTGTTGAAAAACAGCTTCTAACCATTATTTGACACTTTGGTTGTTGAGAAACAGCTCATAAAACATTATTTTACACTTTTGGTTGTTGAGAAACAGCTCCTAAAACATTATTTGACACTTTTGGTTGTTGAAAAACAGCTTCTAACCATTATTTGACACTTCAGTTGTTGAGAAACAACTCCTAAAACATTATTTTACACTTTTGGTTGTTGAGAAACAGCTCCTAAAACATTATTTTACACTTTGGTTGTTGAGAAACAGCTCCTAAAACATTATTTTACACTTTTGGTTGTTGAGAAACAGCTCCTAAAACATTATTTGACACCTTTGGTTGTTGAAAAACAGCTTCTAACCATTATTTGACACTTTGGTTGTTGAGAAACAGCTCCTAAAACATAATTTGACACTTTTGGTTGTTGAAAAACAGCTTCCAACCATTATTTGACACTTTGGTTGTTGAGAAACAGCTCCTAAAACATTATTTTACACTTTTGGTTGTTGAGAAACAGCTCCTAAAACATTATTTGACACTTTTGGTTGTTGAAAAACAGCTTCTAACCATTATTTGACACTTTGGTTGTTGAGAAACAGTTCATAAAACATTATTTGACACTTTTGGTTGTTGAGAAACAGCTCCTAAAACATTATTTGACACTTTTGGTTGTTGAGAAACAGCTTCTAACCATTATTTGACACTTTGGTTGTTGAGAAACAGCTCCTAAAACATTATTTGACACTTTTGGTTGTTGAGAAACAGCTCCTAAAACATTATTTTACACTTTTGGTTGTTGAGAAACAGCTCCTAAAACATTATTTGACACTTTTGGTTGTTGAAAAACAGCTTCTAACCATTATTTGACACTTTGGTTGTTGAGAAACAGCTCATAAAACATTATTTTACACTTTTGGTTGTTGAGAAACAGCTCCTAAAACATTATTTGACACTTTTGGTTGTTGAAAAACAGCTTCTAACCATTATTTGACACTTTGGTTGTTGAGAAACAGCTCCTAAAACATTATTTTACACTTTTGGTTGTTGAGAAACAGCTCCTAAAACATTATTTGACACTTTTGGGTGTTGAGAAACAGCTTCTAACCATTATTTTACACTTTGGTTGTTGAGAAACAGCTCCTAAAACATTATTTTACACTTTTGGTTGTTGAGAAACAGCTCCTAAAACATTATTTGACACTTTTGGGTGTTGAGAAACAGCTTCTAACCATTATTTTACACTTTGGTTGTTGAGAAACAGCTCCTAAAACATTATTTTACACTTTTGGTTGTTGAGAAACAGCTCCTAAAACATTATTTGACAATTTTGGTTGTTGAAAAACAGCTTCTAACCATTATTTGACACTTTTGGTTGTTGAGAAACAGCTCCTAAAACATTATTTGACACTTTTGGTTGTTGAAAAACAGCTTCTAACCATTATTTTACACTTTGGTTGTTGAGAAACAGCTCCTAAAACATTATTTTACACTTTTGGTTGTTGAGAAACAGCTCCTAAAACATTATTTGACACCTTTGGTTGTTGAAAAACAGCTTCTAACCATTATTTGACACTTTGGTTGTTGAGAAACAGCTCCTAAAACATTATTTGACACTTTTGGTTGTTGAAAAACAGCTTCTAACCATTATTTGACACTTTGGTTGTTGAGAAACAGCTCCTAAAACATAATTTGACACTTTTGGTTGTTGAAAAACAGCTTCTAACCATTATTTGACACTTTGGTTGTTGAGAAACAGCTCCTAAAACATTATTTTACACTTTTGGTTGTTGAGAAACAGCTCCTAAAACATTATTTGACACTTTTGGTTGTTGAAAAACAGCTTCTAACCATTATTTGACACTTTGGTTGTTGAGAAACAGTTCATAAAACATTATTTGACACTTTTGGTTGTTGAGAAACAGCTCCTAAAACATTATTTGACACTTTTGGTTGTTGAGAAACAGCTTCTAACCATTATTTGACACTTTGGTTGTTGAGAAACAGCTCCTAAAACATTATTTTACACTTTTGGTTGTTGAGAAACAGCTCCTAAAACATTATTTGACACTTTTGGTTGTTGAGAAACAGCTCCTAAAACATTATTTTACACTTTTGGTTGTTGAGAAACAGCTCCTAAAACATTATTTGACACTTTTGGTTGTTGAAAAACAGCTTCTAACCATTATTTGACACTTTGGTTGTTGAGAAACAGCTCCTAAAACATTATTTTACACTTTTGGTTGTTGAGAAACAGCTCCTAAAACATTATTTGACACTTTTGGTTGTTGAAAAACAGCTTCTAACCATTATTTTACACTTTGGTTGTTGAGAAACAGCTCCTAAAACATTATTTTAAACTTTTGGTTGTTGAGAAACAGCTCCTAAAACATTATTTGACACTTTTGGTTGTTGAAAAACAGCTTCTAACCATTATTTGACACGTTGGTTGTTGAGAAACAGCTCATAAAACATTATTTTACACTTTTGGTTGTTGAGAAACAGCTCCTAAAACATTATTTGACACTTTTGGTTGTTGAAAAACAGCTTCTAACCATTATTTGACACTTTGGTTGTTGAGAAACAGCTCCTAAAACATTATTTTACACTTTTGGTTGTTGAGAAACAGCTCCTAAAACATTATTTGACACTTTTGGTTGTTGAAAAACAGCTTCTAACAATTATTTGACACTTTGGTTGTTGATAAACAGTTCATAAAACATTATTTGACACTTTTGGTTGTTGAGAAACAGCTCCTAAAACATTATTTGACACTTTTGGTTGTTGAAAAACAGCTTCTAACCATTATTTGACACTTTGGTTGTTGAGAAACAGCTCCTAAAACATTATTTGACACTTTTGGTTATTGAGAAACAGCTCCTAAAACATTATTTGACACTTTTGGTTGTTGAAAAACAGCTTCTAACCAATATTTGACACTTTGGTTGTTGAGAAACAGCTCCTAAAACATTATTTTACACTTTTGGTTGTTGAGAAACAGCTCCTAAAACATTATTTGACACTTTTGGTTGTTGAGAAACAGCTCCTAAAACATTATTTTACACTTTTGGTTGTTGAGAAACAGCTCCTAAAACATTATTTGACACTTTTGGTTGTTGAAAAACAGCTTCTAACCATTATTTGACACTTTGGTTGTTGAGAAACAGCTCCTAAAACATTATTTTACACTTTTGGTTGTTGAGAAACAGCTCCTAAAACATTATTTGACACTTTTGGTTGTTGAAAAACAGCTTCTAACCATTATTTTACACTTTGGTTGTTGAGAAACAGCTCCTAAAACATTATTTTACACTTTTGGTTGTTGAGAAACAGCTCCTAAAACATTATTTGACACTTTTGGTTGTTGAAAAACAGCTTCTAACCATTATTTGACACGTTGGTTGTTGAGAAACAGCTCATAAAACATTATTTTACACTTTTGGTTGTTGAGAAACAGCTCCTAAAACATTATTTGACACTTTTGGTTGTTGAAAAACAGCTTCTAACCATTATTTGACACTTTGGTTGTTGAGAAACAGCTCCTAAAACATTATTTTACACTTTTGGTTGTTGAGAAACAGCTCCTAAAACATTATTTGACACTTTTGGTTGTTGAAAAACAGCTTCTAACAATTATTTGACACTTTGGTTGTTGAGAAACAGTTCATAAAACATTATTTGACACTTTTGGTTGTTGAGAAACAGCTCCTAAAACATTATTTGACACTTTTGGTTGTTGAAAAACAGCTTCTAACCATTATTTGACACTTTGGTTGTTGAGAAACAGCTCCTAAAACATTATTTGACACTTTTGGTTATTGAGAAACAGCTCCTAAAACATTATTTGACACTTTTGGTTGTTGAAAAACAGCTTCTAACCAATATTTGACACTTTGGTTGTTGAGAAACAGCTCCTAAAATATTATTTGACACTTTTGGTTATTGAGAAACAGCTCCTAAAACATTATTTGACACTTTTGGTTGTTGAAAAACAGCTTCTAACCATTATTTGACACTTTGGTTGTTGAGAAACAGCTCATAAAACATTATTTGACACTTTTGGTTGTTGAAAAACAGCTTCTAACCATTATTTGACACTTTGGTTGTTGAGAAACAGCTCCTAAAACATTATTTGACACTTTTGGTTATTGAGAAACAGCTCCTAAAACATTATTTGACACTTTTGGTTGTTGAAAAACAGCTTCTAACCAATATTTGACACTTTGGTTGTTGAGAAACAGCTCCTAAAATATTATTTGACACTTTTGGTTATTGAGAAACAGCTCCTAAAACATTATTTTACACTTTTGGTTGTTGAAAAACAGCTTCTAACCATTATTTGACACTTTGCTTGTTGAGAAACAGCTCCTAAAACATTATTTGACACTTTTGGTTATTGAGAAACAGCTCCTAAAACATTATTTGACACTTTTGGTTGTTGAAAAACAGCTTCTAACCATTATTTGACACTTTGGTTGTTGAGAAACAGCTCATAAAACATTATTTGACACTTTTGGTTGTTGAGAAACGGCTCCTAAAACATTATTTGACACTTTTGGTTGTTGAAAAACAGCTTCTAACCATTATTTGACACTTTGGTTGTTGAGAAACAGCTCATAAAACATTATTTGACACTTTTGGTTGTTGAGAAACGGCTCCTAAAACATTATTTTACACTTTTGGTTGTTGAAAAACAGCTTCTAACCATTATTTGACACTTTGGTTGTTGAGAAACAGCTCCTAAAACATTATTTGACACTTTTGGCTGTTGAAAAACAGCTTCTTCTTGCCATGTCTTTGTATATTCAATTTTTTTGTCCTTAAATTTGTTAAAAGCAATAAATATACTTTATTTAAAAAGAATAGCATAATTCTGAGCGGAGCAGAGAACTGACCTCTGAAAGACATCCCGGACTGCCTGTTCACTGGCTCCGATGTACTTACTGAGAAGCTCCGGTCCCTGGAGGAGAGGAGGGGAGAGGAGAGGAGATGAGGGGAGGGGAGGGGAGGGAAGGGCAGGGGAGGGGAGGGGAGGGGAGGGGAGGGGAGGGGAGGGGAGGGGAGGGGAGAGGATCTTATCAAACAAAACATTGAGGCTAAAATGGTGGTCCGCGTGGCTCAAATGCAGAATAAATGATGGGCCTTGACATGAAAAGGGTTAAAAACCACTGGTGTGTATCATAATGTAGAGATAACAGTTCATGCCACTGTCCTTGGGTTTGAAGTATTACAATATAAATATACCTTGATAGAGATGAAGTTCATGCCACTGTCCTTGGGTTTGAAGTATTACAATATAAATATACCTTGATAGAGATGAAGTTCATGCCACTGTCCTTGGGTTTGAAGTATTACAATATAAATATACCTTGATGGAGATGAAGTTCATGCCACTGTCCTTGGGTTTGAAGTATTATAATATAACCCATTTTGGGTGGGAACCTCTTTTGGTGTTAGCATTATGTTATGCTTTAGCTATTGAAAAAGAGCAGATCTACAAGCTCGTAGCGCGCCACCGAGTGGCGCGCTACGAGCTTGTAGGTCTGCTATTTTAGAAAAATCGAAGAATGACTGACATAGAAACATAGCTTTTTCAGAAGACTGTCAGGACGTAGAAGACATTTTTAGAATCTGATCTCAGGTCAAAATGGGATAAATATACCTTGATAGAGATGAAGTTCATGCCACTGTCCTTGGGTTTGAAGTATTACAATATAAATATACCTTGATAGAGATGAAGTTCATGCCACTGTCCTTGGGTTTGAAGTATTACAATATAAATATACCTTGATAGAGATGAAGTTCATGCCACTGTCCTTGGGTTTGAAGTATTACAATATAAATATACCTTGATGGAGATGAAGTTCATGCCACTGTCCTTGGGTTTGAAGTATTATAATATAAATATACCTTGATAGAGATGAAGTTCATGCCACTGTCCTTGGGTTTGAAGTATTACAATATAAATATACCTTGATAGAGATGAAGTTCATGCCACTGTCCTTGGGTTTGAAGTATTATAATATAAATATACCTTGATGGAGATGAAGTTCATGCCACTGTCCTTGTGTTTGAAGTATTACAATATAAATATACCTTGATGGAGATGAAGTTCATGCCACTGTCCTTGGGTTTGAAGTATTACAATATAAATATACCTTGATGGAGATGAAGTTCATGCCACTGTCCTTGGGTTTGAAGTATTACAATATGAATATACCTTGATAGAGATGAAGTTCATGCCACTGTCCTTGGCCACGGCCCCTGCCAGCATGGTCTTTCCCGTGCCAGGCGCTCCGTACAGCAGCAGTCCGGAGCAGTGGCGGATGGGCAGCTTGGAGAACAGAACCGGGTACTGCAACGTACGGGAGACACGTTTCCATATTTTAGCCTCGTCTCTTGTTACTGTACATGTACAGTAGATCAGTGGTTGACAAACAAGACCCCCAAAAAAATGAGAGATTTCTGTACCCAGGCTGTAACCAAACTTCTGATCTGACATTTTCATTACTTCTAAAAAAAAAAGTTGTTTTAAAAAAGTATTCGTTTTTTGACTAATATTACCATTGTGAACTTTTCTGGAAATGCCTTTGAGAAGAAATTACAACATTGTTTTGGAGGAAATGAAGCAAGAAAAATTACTCGCGACCCATAAAAATCGGTGCGCGATCCACAAATGGGTCCCTCCCGACCCAGTGTTTTGGAAACAGTGATATAGATAGAACAGACAGACAGAGGGACACTTTTCATTGTTACAAGATCACAATAGAACAGGAGAAATTGTCCAACTAATCCACTTATTGTGTCACTCACAGGAAGCAGAGAAATTCACTTTTTAAAGTTTCACACAATTGAAAAAAGACAAAGGGATAAGTATATATCTTTCCGGCCTAAAAATACAATTTTTATTTACTGAAATGAAAATGAGACGGTCAAAGAAAAGAAAAGAGTAACTTTCACCTTTACATAAGGGCACTTTTGATATCTTAGTATTTAACCCATTCTGAACGGGAACCCATTTTGGTGTTAGCACCATGTTGTGCTTTAGCTATTGCGCGCTACGAGCTTGTAGGTCTGCTTTTTTTTTTTTTAATCGAAGAACGACTGACATTTTTTAGAATCTGATCTCAGGTCAGAATGGTTCAATCAGACCAGTGTGTGTGTGTCCAGTGGAAACCTCGTATGAATCTGATCTCAGGTCAGAATGGGGTAAGACAGAGTTGTGACATTGACGCAGCCTGCACTGGGACAATAAGCTGGAGGTTGAAAATACATTCATTGTTTTCAACGAGGGGCGCCGCAAATATCAGCCATTTTAGGCACGTGTGCAACAATATTTGACAAACAGTTTTAAAGTATTGTACAGTGAGACAACTAAAGTCTCTGCAATGTTTTATGTTTATTACTAAAAAAAAACGATCTAAAATAAAGGGGATTTGCCGTCTCTGCATTTTCATCTACACGTGCATTTACCTCGCTTGAGTCGCTCTGGATGAGAGCGTCTGTTAAATGCCTAAATTGTAAATGATAAAACCTATGACCGCCGTGGAGCTGACCTTGGCCGGCAGCAAAATGGCGTCCATTAACTGACCTTGGCCGGGAGCAAGATGGCGTCCATTCATTAACTGACCTTGGCCGGGAGCAAGATGGCGTCCATTCATTAACTGACCTTGGCCGGGAGCAAGATGGCGTCCATTAACTGTCGTCTCACGTCCCTCAGGCCGCCCACGCTGTCGAGCCCCACCCCACCGGGGGGGGTGTGGAGGTCCATGGCCAGCAGCGACGGAGGGGTGAAGCCCTGCAGAGCCCGCTGGAAGTCCTCCTGGGATACACACACACCTGAGGGACAGACACACAGCGTGTTGGGACACACACATACCTGAGGGACAGACAACACAGCGTGTTGGGACACACACACATACCTGAGGGACGGACAACACAGCGTGTTGGGACACACACACACACCTGAGGGACGGACAACACAGCGTGTTGGGACACACACACACCTGAGGGACAGACACACAGCGTGTTGGGACACACACATACCTGAGGGACAGACAACACAGCGTGTTGGGACACACACCTGAGGGACGGACAACACAGCGTGTTGGGACACACACACACCTGAGGGACGGACAACACAGCGTGTTGGGACACACACACACCTGAGGGACGGACAACACAGCGTGTTGGGACACACACACACCTGAGGGACAGACACACAGCGTGTTGGGACACACACATACCTGAGGGACAGACAACACAGCGTGTTGGGACACACACACACACCTGAGGGACGGACAACACAGCGTGTTGGGACACACACACACCTGAGGGACGGACTGTAATCATAGCGTAGGTCAGGGGTTGGGCGACTTTGACGATGGAGAGAGGGCCAATATATTTCCACACAGCCACAGTGCATATTACCGACGTAGTAAAAAATAACCGATCGACGAGCTCAAAACGCGTCGCAATGTGACGCGCTTTGAGCTTGTAGATTTAGCTATTATTGCTATATTTGAATTGAAAACCTGAATATTTTTTGATATAACAATATGAGAAGCAGCTGCTTCTCATATTGTTATATTGTAATTGCTGAAGAATGTTCAGCAATTGCAATGTCACATTCATTAATATTCACGGACTAGTGGTGCAATTGTAACATATCTCTGTTGACATGTGTTGACTAACATAATTATCATCATAGTGTATTTCAATGACTTAACTCCTGGACTACTAAACCCGGAATAAACGGAATTAATCGAAAAATATAAACATGCCATAAACGGATTAAACGGAATTTATTGACTGTTATTTATTGGGGCTTCAAATGAGAAAAAATTTTGCATTTTTTCGCTAATATCGCTAATGTTAGATGTAATCTACCAAAAAACAGCCGAAATCCGCGTGATCGTGCGCCATCGCGCACGCGCGCCGTCTCTATGTGCGTCGCTGTGAAAAATGTGATATTTTGCGATGTTTTGGGGTTGATTTGGGGTTAATATGACTTAGTAATGAAAAATATGGTATTATCCTAGCATCGACGAGATTCACCGCAGTGGCTTGGGTCAAACTAGTACCGGATGTTGATGATCATTTGAACCGGAAGTGACTCTCCTAGATTCCTCTATTTTTGTCAAAATCAGCATAATGGTGCATTCTCGCCATCTGGTGGCAATTCTAGAGAAGACACTAGGATCGCCAGTCTCATCAAAACGATATATTCAAACCATCAGATCTTTCTATTAATGTTAAAATGATGAATTAAAAATAAGCCAATTTGTTACCCAAACAAAAAAATTGGGGCTGGCAGTACAAGGGGTTTGATTATATATGTTTAGATTATCTGTATTATGTTGTCTTCATAAAATTGTAACAGAACATATTTACTCTGTAAAAAAGACTGTCTGCAATTTCTTCTTTTTCAAATAAAGGGTTGACAGCTACACATATTTTGTGTGTTCATTACAGAAAGCTCATCAAAACACATGTGCTTCACCTTCAACTTGTACTGTGAACAATACAGTGACAAGAACTGCTTCATTTTACATCCTGCATGCCAAACTATTACTATAAGGAACAGTATTAATTAAATTAAACAGTCTACATTGAACATGACAGGAGTAAGTCCTACTCCTAATGTTACAGAGTGCATACTGTCCATTGTACTTAACCTGTGACTACATTGATAGACCTAGTGTATAATAAGAAATGCTACATTTTCTAACAATTGTGTGCAAGGATGGTGACACTTAGTCATACTGTGATGATGGTTAAAACTATGACAAAATAATAGTACTTGTGGACATGCAGGGTGGGAGGGAAATTGCGGCCGAGCGCAGCGAAGCCGCGCGAAGAATTCCGGGTCTTTTTCGGGTATAATTAGTCATGGCCTCAGAACTTTAACCAGACACATTAGCACCGTCAAAGTCAGATTATATATGCATATCCAACCGGAATCTAGAAAAATGTACAAAAGTAGTCTTGACTACTGTACCAGTGTTTTACAGATGTCCCTAAATATATACCAGGTGATTGCAGCTCATTCAGAACGCTGCTACTCAAGTCTTTAGTCTTGCGTAGGTGCCACCTGTTCATACCTCTATGAACCTAAGGTCACCTGGTAAAGGTTTGCTTTATGACCATAGAATTAAAACATAGTATTCAGATTAATGTGTAACATATCTGGAACAAACTACCTGAAAACTGCAGCTCTGCAACAATTGTTATTTTTATCACAGCTAAAAACATGCATGCCTGTTTGCTGCTGCCTTTCATTGAGATTGTGTCATTATTATTCTACACTGACATTTAATATAGATAGGTAAAATAGGAAAGTTACATAATGCAGCTTTTACTTTTATTTTTTTTACTGAATCTGATATGTTTAATTTGCTTAATGTTTGATATAAAACTCATTGAATTGCCTTGTTGTTGGGAGCAGTGATTGGCCAGTTTTGTGTACCGCCCCCTCACTCTGATTGGACCATCAGGGCCCTCTGTTAGTATTTAACAAGAGTTTCTTCTGCTTGGAGTCACTTTAATCTCTGCTAGTTGTTAAGAGCTGAACTTCTCCTTTCTACACTAACTGAAGCATTTCGTTTTGGTTCTACTTTAAACTTTAGTACTTTAAACTTTAGTACTTTAGATTTTAGTACTTTAGATTTTCGCTCTTTAAAAATAGATCTAGTATCAGTTTGTTTGGGCCGGTTTGAGTTATGGCTTTACTACAAACATTGAAGTCCTTGGTCAACCAGAGACTATCTGCTGCTGCTGAAGAGATATTTGGGGTCGTTGGAAGAATTCTAACAGAGTACGAGGATGAAGCTTTCCACATCAAGCAAGAAACTGACCGCCAACGCAGACTACTGGATATGGTTTTACAACCAATCGTCAAACTACACAGAGCAGGTTGGTAAAACCTTCACTACTATTTTCACCATTATTTATTAAATGGTGAAAATGTTGCATTGATAATAGTCAATAGTATTCTAGTTGTATTTTCCCCCATTCATGTCCGTGTGACTGTTAAACTAGCATTAACAACAGAATCAAGTAGTAAGGAATAATTTATTTAAATGTTGACCATGAATAATCATAAACGTGTTGCACTCTAAAACAACAGAGGATACATCTGATAGCAAAAGGGTTGTATAGCAAATGGTAATTTACATTTGAGAAACAAGGAGATACTTGTTTTAGAAATGAAGCATTGTTGAAGTAAAATCATTTGCATGACACTTCACACTGAAACAACATTAGGGCAGGTATGGAACTAACAGCAAGAGTTCATGTTCAACCATGTAATGATGTGTTTCTCCTCTGTATCTTCTGTCTAGACTCCATACACCCCCTTGTGTGTAAAGAGGAGGTATTCCCTGAGCAGCAGCAGGAGAGAACCTCCAGTCTTATCAAAGAGGAACCAGTTTCACAACAGATTAAAAAAGAACAGGAGGAGATAAACTCCAGTCTGATCAAAGAGGAACCAGAGTATCCACAGATTAAAAAAGAACAGGAGGAGAGAACCTCCAGTCTGATCAAAGAGGAACCAGAGTATCCACAGATTAAAGGAGAACATGATGAGTTACTTCAAAGATCAGAGGAGGATGGTGGATCAACAGAGACATTACTATTAGTGAAACATGAAGATGATGAAAACATGCTAACAGAACCTGTAGCCAGCACCTCGTCTAAAAGCATGGAAACACAATCTGATGTAGAGGACTGTGGACCATCACAACCAACTAGTGATGATCAGCTCCTCTCTTCACACTGTTCTGAATCTGACATCACTGAAGACAGTGATGAGTGGGATGAGACCACAGGTGACCAGTCTGGTTTAAACACACTGAAATCACACAATACACAACACATGGGAGGAAATAGTTTGTCTTTAAGCAACAAGCTGCTCCATGACCTCAAATCACCAAAAGAAAGTCACTCAATGAGGAGTCACACAGGTAAGAAATGTTTTAGTTGTGCAGATTGTGGCAAAATGTTTAGCCTAAAGAGAAATCTGAAGAAGCATGCAATGGTTCATTCAGGCGGAACTCCCTTTACGTGTACAGTTTGTGGCAAGAGCTGCATTCAAAAGGGTCATCTAAAAGCACACATGATGACTCACACAGGGGAAAAGCCCTTTACGTGTACAGTTTGTGGCAAGAGCTGCATTCAAAAGGGTCATCTAAAAGCACACATGATGACTCACACAGGGGAAAAGCCCTTTACGTGTACAGTTTGTGGCAAGAGCTGCATTCAAAAGGGTCATCTAAAAGCACACATGATGACTCACACAGGGGAAAAGCCCTTTACGTGTACAGTTTGTGGCAAGAGCTGTCTTCATACTGGGAATCTAAAACGACACATGATGACTCACACAGGGGAAAAGCCTGTTACGTGTACAGTTTGTGGCAAGGACTTTAGTCAAAAGTGTGATCTAAAACGACACATGATGACTCACACAGGGGAAAAACCCTTTACATGTACAGTTTGTGGCAAGCGCTGTATTCATAATGGGGATTTAAACGTACACATGAGGACTCATACAGGGGAAAGACCCTTTACGTGTACAGTTTGTGGCAAGGGCTTTAGTCATACTGGGAATCTAAAACAACACATGATGACTCACACAGGGGAAAAGCCCGTTACGTGTACAGTTTGTGGCAAGGGCTGTATTCATAATGGGGATTTAAACGTACACATGAGGACTCATACAGGGGAAAAACCCTTTACGTGTACAGTTTGTGGCAAGGGCTGTAGTCAAAAGATTCATCTACAAACACACATGAAGACGTGTCATAAAGAGGAAAAGGCTGTTAAATGAGTGTTTTTTTCTTCTTCAGATAAGGCATTATGTCAATTATTCAGTTTAGTCCAGCTATATACATTAAACATGATGGACTATACATAAATTATTTTAATCAATGTTCAACTGGCATAATGACCTGCTGATATTGATATAACAATATTCTCATATTGTTATATTGTTATATTTTTTTGCACATTAATTAATATTCACAGACTAGTGGTGCAATTGTAACTTGTCTCTGTGTTGACTAACATAATTATCATCATAGTGTATTTCAATTACTTAGTTTGATTATATGTTTAGATTATCTGTTTTATGTTGTATTCATAAAAGTGTAACAGAACATGTTTACTCTGTAAAAAAGACTGTACGCAATTTCTTCTTTTTCAAATAAAGGGTTGACAGCTACACATCTTTTGTGTGTTTATTAGGAAAGTATTAATTCAATTAAACAGTCTACACATATTTTACTTGAACTTTCTACATTGAACACGACAGGAGTAAGTCCTAATGTTACAGAGTGCATACTGTCCATTGTACTTAACCTGTGACTACATGTAGATCTAGTGTATAATAAGAAATGCTTCATTTTCTGTTGTGTGCAAGGATGGTGACACATCCCATAGTCATACTGTGATGATGGTTAAAACTATGACAAAATAATAGTTGTGGACATGAGTGGATATGTTATCTAACAATTGGTATGAATGAAACTTTTTATTTTTACTGTACAATACCAGTGCATTATTATTTCTAGTAGTAGGATACGGGAATCCCAGCTTTATCTACCGTGTTAGAATAAATGGGTTGTGAATGTTGTGGAATGTTTAGGAGCATGTCTGTCTCATTGTTAATGGACAGGTGATAATGGGTTAGGGTGTGTAACCCTGTTGCTGAATGGATCGACCAACCAATTTGCATGTGATCCTTTTACATGTACTGTATATATAGGATTGGGAATCATTTGCATTTAAATCATTTAGACTGGAAAATACTTAGCATCCCTGTGACAACATCTGTTAGGTGACTAAAGCAACTTGAGCTATTTGTCACATTCCTAATCCTAAATTCACCACACCCACTGCACACAGCAATAGTCATTGTATGAAGTCATTCTCTCATGGTCAAATAGACATTTCACACATGCATGTTTAAAGGGCCACTTCAGCCCTTTTGCAACCATATCTTTCTGGGGGGTTTATGTGGGAAACATTTTAGTATTTCAAAGTGTCTGTGACGTCATGGACACTGGTGGATTACTACAATGACCATAATGCTTTGCTGCACTTGTGGAGAAGGAAGGAAGGAACTTCAGGAAGGAAGTGAGACCAGTGTCCATGACATCATTGGCAATTTGAAATACTACAATATCTAAAAACACATAATTACACACGGAAAAAGTGTTTCATGTTTCCCAAACAAATGCCCTTTAAATGCAAGACAGGCTCGATTTTCTCTCCATGCTTATTTTCCAGTTAGTCTTGATATGATGGACTATTGAGTCTATTGGGCAACTTTGACGATGGAGAGAGGGCCAATATATTTCCACACAGCCACAGTGCATATTACCGACGTAGTAAAAAATAACCGATCGACGAGCTCAAAACGCGTCGCAATGTGACGCGCTTTGAGCTTGTAGATCAGCTATTTTTGCTATATTTGAATTGAAAACCTGAATATTTTTTGATATAACAATATGAGAAGCAGCTGCTTCTCATATTGTTATATTGTAATTGCTGAAGAACATTCTTCAGCAATTACAATGTCACATTCATTAATATTCACGGACTAGTGGTGCAATTGTAACATATCTCTGTTGACATGTGTTGACTAACATAATTATCATCATAGTGTATTTCAATGACTTAGTTTGATTATATATGTTTAGATTATCTGTATTATGTTGTCTTCATAAAATTGTAACAGAACATATTTACTCTGTAAAAAAAGACTGTCTGCAATTTCTTCTTTTTCAAATAAAGGGTTGACAGCTACACATCTTTTGTGTGTTCATTACAGAAAGCTCATCACAACACATGTGCTTCACCTTCAACTTGTACTGTGAACAATACAGTGACAACAGCTTAATTTTACATCCTGCATGCCAAACTATTACTATAAGGAACATGATAGGAGTATTAATTAAATGAAACAGTCTACATTGAACATGACAGGAGTACGTCCTACTCCTAATGTTACAGAGTGCATACTGTCCATTGTACTTAACCTGTGACTACATTGACAGACCTAGTGTATAATAAGAAATGCAATTGTGTGCAAGGATGGTGACACTTAGTCATACTGTGATGATGGTTAAAACTATGACAAAATAATAGTACTTGTGGACATGCAGGGTGGGAGGGAAATTGCGCGAAATTGTGTTCATTACAGAAAGCTCATCACAACACATGTGCTTCACCTTCAACTTGTACTGTGAACAAAACAACATTAGGGCAGGTATGGAACTAACAGCAAGAGTTCATGTTCAAACATGTAATGATGTGTTTCTCCTCTGTATCTTCTGTCTAGACTCCATACACCCCCTTGTGTGTAAAGAGGAGGTATTCCCTGAGCAGCAGCAGGAGATAACCTCCAGTCTTATCAAAGAGGAACCAGTTTCTCAACAGATTAAAGGAGAACAAGAGAGAACCTCCAGTCTGATCAAAGAGGAACCAGAGTCTCCCCAGATTAAAGGAGAACAAGAGGAGAGAACCTCCAGTCTGATCAAAGAGGAACCAGAGTATCCACAGATTAAAGGGGAACATGATGAGTTACTTCAAAGGTCAGAGGAGGACGGTGGATCAACAGAGACATTACTATTAGTGAAACATGAAGATGATGAAAACATGCTAACAGAACCTGTAGCCAGCACCTCATCTAAAAGCATGGAAACACAAGCTGATCTAGGGGACTGTGGACCATCACAACCAACTAGTGATGATCAGCTCCTCTCTTCACACTGTTCTGAATCTGACATCACTGAAGACAGTGATGAGTGGGATGAGACCATGGATGACCAGTCTGGTTTAAACACACTGAAATCGCACAATACACAACACATGGGAGGAAATAAGCTTCTCCAAGACCTCAAATCACCAAAAGAAAGTCACTCCATGAGGAGTCACACAGGTAAGAAATGTTTTAGTTGTGCAGATTGTGGCAAAATGTTTAGCCTAAAGGGAAATCTGAAGAAGCATGCAATGGTTCATTCAGGGGAAAAGCCATTTGCTTGCACAGTGTGTGGCAAAGGCTTTAGTCAAAAGAGGTATCTAAAAGCACACATAATGACTCACACAGGGGAAAAGCCCGTTACGTGTACAGTTTGTGGCAAGGGCTTTAGTCAAAAGCGTGATCTAAAACGACACATGATGACTCACACAGGGGAAAAACCCTTTACGTGTACAGTTTGTGGCAAGCGCTGTAGTCGAAAGGGTGATCTAAAACGACACATGATGACTCACACAGGGGAAACACCCTTTACGTGTACAGTTTGTGGCAAGCGCTGTAGTCGAAAGACTCATCTACAAACACACATGAAGACGTGTCATAAAGAGGAAAAGGCTGTTAAATGATGAGTGTTTTTTCTTCTTCAGATGACGCATTATGTCAATTATTCAGTTTAGTCCAGCTATATACATTAAACATGATGGACTATACATCAATTATTTTAATCAATGTTCAACTGGCATAATGACCTGCTGATATTGATATAACAATATGAGAAGCAGCTGCTTCTCATATTGTTATATTGTTATATTTTTCTGCAAATACAATGTGAAATTAATTAATATTCACGGTGTGTGTTCATTAGGAAAGTATTAATTCAATTAAACAGTCTACACATATTTTACTTGAACTTTCTACATTGAACACGACAGGAGTAAGTCCTAATGTTACAGAGTGCATACTGTCATTGTACTTAACCTGTGACTACATGTAGATCTAGCGTATAATAAGAAATGCTTAATTTTCTATTGTGTGTAAGGATGGTGACACATCTCTTAGTCATACTGTGATGGTGGTTAAAACTATGACAAAATAATAGTTGTGGACATGAGTGGATATGTTATCTAACAATTGGTATGAATGAAACTTTTTTATATTTTATTTTTACTGTACAATACCAGTGCATTATTATTTCTAGTAGTAGGATACGGGAATCCCAGCTTTATCTACCGTGTTAGAATAAATGGGTTGTGAATGTTGTGGAATGTTTAGGAGCATGTCTGTCCCATTGTTAATGGACAGGTGATAATGGGTTAGGGTGTGTAACCCTGTTGCTGAATGGATCGACCAACCAATTTGCATGTGATCCTTTTACATGTATTGTATATATAGGATTGGGAATCATTTGCATTTAAATCATTTAGACTGGGAAATACTTAGCATCCCTGTGACAACATCTGTTAGGTGACTAAAGCAACTTTAGCTATTTGTCACATTCCTAATCCTAAATTCACCACACCCACTGCACACAGCAATAGTCATTGTATGAAGTCATCCTCTCATGGTCAAATAGACATTTCACACATGCATGTTTAAAGGGCCACTTCAGCCCTTTTGCAACCATATCTTTCCTGGTGGGTTTATGTGGGACATTTGTGCTTTTAGACATTTTAGTATTTCAAAGTGTCTGTGACGTCATGGACACTGGTGGATTACTACAATGACCATAATGCTTTGCTGCACTTGTGGAGAAGGAAGGAAGGAACTTCAGGAAGGAAGTGAGACCAGTGTCCATGACATCATTGGCAATTTGAAATACTACAATATCTAAAAACACATAATTACACACGGAAAAAGTGTTTCTTGTTTCCCAAACAAATGCCCTTTAAATGCAAGACAGGCTCGATTTTCTCACCATGCTTATTTTCCAGTTAGTCTTGATATGATGGACTATTGAGTCTATTGGGCAACTTTGACGATTAAAACATAGTATTAATGTGTAACATATCTGGAACAAACTCCCTGAAAACTGCAGCTCTGCAACAATTGTTATTTTTATCACAGCTAAACACATGCATGCCTGTTTGCTACTGCCTTTCATTGAGATTGTGTCATTATTATTCTACACTGACATTTAATGTATTTAAATTATTTTATTTTTGTTCTATTTTTCTCTGTGTCCTGAATATGTTTTCAATTAAGGCAACAAGGTTCAAATACGGGATAGAATAGGAAAGTTACATAATGCAGCTTTTACTTTATTTGTATTTGTTTAACTGAATCTGATATAATGTTTAATTTGCTTAATGTTTGATATAAAACTCATTGAATTGCCTTGTTGTTGGGAGCAGTGATTGTGACCAGTTTTGTGTACCGCCCCCTCACTCTGATTGGACTATCAGGGCCCTCTGTTAGTATTTAACAAGAGTTTCTTCTGCTTGGAGTCACTTTAATCTCTGCTAGTTGTTAAGAGCTGAACTTCTCCTTTCTACACTAGCTGAAGCATTTCGTTTTGGTATAACTTTAAACTTTAGTACTTTAGATTTTTGCTCTGTAAAAAAAGATCTAGTATCAGTTTGTTTGGGCCGGTTTGAGTTATGGCTTTACTACAAACATTGAAGTCCTTGGTCAACCAGAGACTATCTGCTGCTGCTGAAGAGATATTTGGGGTAGTTGGAAGAATTCTAACAGAGTACGAGGATGAAGCTTTCCACATCAAGCAAGAAACTGACCGCCAACGCAGACTACTGGATATGGTTTTACAACCAATCGTCAAACTACACAGAGCAGGTTGGTAAAACCTTCACTACCATTACTATTTTCACCATTATTTATTAAATGGTGAAAATGTTGCATTGATAATAGTCAATAGTATTCTAGTTGTAGTTTCCCCCATTCATGTTCGTGTGACTGTTAAACTAGCATTAACAGAATCATGTAGTAAGGAATAATTTATTTAAATGTTTACCATTAAACGTGTTGCACTCTAAAACAACAGAGGATACATCTGATAGCAATAGGGTTGTATAGCAAATGATAATTTACATTTGAGAAACAAGGAGATACTTGTTTTAGAAATGAAGCATTGTTGAAGTAAAATCATTTGCATGACACATCACACTGAAAAAAACAACATTAGGGCAGGTATGGAACTAACAGCAAGAGTTCATGTTCAAACATGTAATGATGTGTTTCTCCTCTGTATCTTATAGACTCCATACACCCCCTTGTGTGTAAAGAGGAGGTATTCCCTGAGCAGCAGCAGGAGAGAACCTCCAGTCTTATCAAAGAGGAACCAGAGTCTCTACAGATTAAAGGAGAACAGGAGGAGATAACCTCCAGTCTGATCAAAGAGGAACCAGAGTCTCTACAGATTAAAGGAGAACAAGAGGAGAGAACCTCCAGTCTGATCAAAGAGGAACCAGAGTCTCTACAGATTAAAGGAGAACACGATGAGTTACTTCAAAGATCAGAGGAGGATGGTGGATCAACAGAGACATTACTATTAGTGAAACATGAAGATGATGAAAACATGCTAACAGAACCTGTAGCCAGCACCTCGTCTAAAAGCATGGAAACACAATCTGATGTAGAGGACTGTGGACCATCACAACCAACTAGTGATGATCAGCTCCTCTCTTCACACTGTTCTGAATCTGACATCACTGAAGACAGTGATGAGTGGGATGAGACCACAGGTGACCAGTCTGGTTTAAACACACTGAAATCACACAATACACAACACATGGGAGGAAATAGTTTGTCTTTAAGCAACAAGCTGCTCCATTACCTCAAATCACCAAAAGAAAGTCACTCAATGAGGAGTCACACAGGTAAGAAATGTTTTAGTTGTGCAGATTGTGGCAAAATGTTTAGCCTAAAGAGAAATCTGAAGAAGCATGCAATAATTCATTCAGGCGGAACTCCCTTTACATGTACAGTTTGTGGCAAGGGCTGTAGTCAAAAGGGTGATCTAAAACAACACATGAGGACTCATACAGGGGAAAGGCCCTTTATGTGTACAGTTTGTGGCAAGAGCTGCATTAGAGAGGGTCATCTAAAAGCACACATGATGACTCACACAGGGGAAAAGCCCTTTACGTGTACAGTTTGTGGCAAGGGCTGTCTTCATACTGGGAATCTAAAACAACACATGATGACTCACACAGGGGAAAAGCCCGTTACGTGTACAGTTTGTGGCAAAGACTTTAGTCAAAAGTGTGATCTAAAACGACACATGATGACTCACACAGGGGAAAAACCCTTTACGTGTACAGTTTGTAGCAAGGGGTTTAGGCTTACTGGGAATCTAAAACAACACATGATGACTCACACAGGGGAAAAGCCATTTACATGTACAGTTTGTGGCAAGGGCTGTAGTCAAAAGACTCATCTACAAAAACACATGAAGACGTGTCATAAAGAGGAAAAGGCTGTTAAATGATGAGTGTTTTTTTCTTCTTCAGATAAGGCATTATGTCAATTATTCAGTTTAGTCCAGCTATATACATTAAACATGATGGACTATACATCAATTATTTTAATCAATGTTCAACTGGCATAATGACCTGCTGATATTGATATAACAATATTCTCATATTGTTATATTGTTATATTTTCTGCAAATACAATGTCACATTAATTAATATTCACAGACTAGTGGTGCAATTGTAACTTGTCTCTGTGTTGACTAACATAATTATCATCATAGTGTATTTCAATGACTTAGTTTGATTATATGTTTAGATTATCTGTTTTATGTTGTATTCATAAAAGTGTAACAGAACATGTTTACTCTGTAAAAAAGACTGTACGCAATTTCTTCTTTTTCAAATAAAGGGTTGACAGCTACACATATTTTGTGTGTTTATTAGGAAAGTATTAATTCAATTAAACAGTCTACACATATTTTACTTGAACTTTCTACATTGAACACGACAGGAGTAAGTCCTAATGTTACAGAGTGCATACTGTCCATTGTACTTAACCTGTGACTACATGTAGATCTAGTGTATAATAAGAAATGCTTCATTTTCTATTGTGTGCAAGGATGGTGACCCATAGTCATACTGTGATGATGGTTAAAACTAAATAATAGTTGTGGACATGAGTGGATATATGTTATCTAACAATTGGTATGAATGAAACTTTTTATTTTTACTGTACAATACCAGTGCATTATTATTTCTAGTAGTAGGATACGGGAATCCCAGCTTTATCTACCGTGTTAGAATAAATGGGTTGTGAATGTTGTGGAATGTTTAGGAGCATGTCTGTCTCATTGTTAATGTACAGGTGATAATGGGTTAGTGTGTGTAACCCTGTTGCTGAATGGATCGACCAACCAATTTGCATGTGATCCTTTTACATGTATTGTATATATAGGATTGGGAATCATTTGCATTTAAATCATTTAGACTGGAAAATACTTAGCATCCCTGTGACAACATCTGTTAGGTGACTAAAGCAACTTGAGCTATTTGTCACATTCCTAATCCTAAATTCACCACACCCACTGCACACAGCAATAGTAATTGTATGAAGTCATCCTCTCATGGTCAAATAGACATTTCACACATGCATGTTTAAAGGGCCACATCAGCCCTTTTGCAACCATATCTTTCCTGGTGGGTTTATGTGGGAAATTTGTGCTTTTAGACATTTTAGTATTTCAAAGTGTCTGTGACGTCATGGACACTGGTGGATTACTACAATGACCATAATGCTTTGCTGCACTTGTGGAGAAGGAAGGAAGGAACTTCAGGAAGGAAGTGAGACCAGTGTCCATGACATCATTGGCACTTTGAAATACTACAATATCTAAAAACACATAATTACACACGGAAAAAGTGTTTCTTGTTTCCCAAACAAATGCCCTTTAAATGCAAGACAGGCTCGATTTTCTCTCCATGCTTATTTTCCAGTTAGTCTTGATATGATGGACTATTGAGTCTATTGGGCAACTTTGACGATGGAGAGAGGGCCAATATATTTCCACACAGCCACAGTGCATATTACCGACGTAGTAAAAAATAACCGATCGACGAGCTCAAAACGCGTCGCAATGTGACGCGCTTTGAGCTTGTAGATCAGCTATTTTTGCTATATTTGAATTGAAAACCTGAATATTTTTTGATATAACAATATGAGAAGCAGCTGCTTCTCATATTGTTATATTGTAATTGCTGAAGAATGTGGACAAACACTAGTGTTTGCCCACATTCTTCAGCAATTACAATGTCACATTCATTAATATTCACAGACTAGTGGTGCAATTGTAACATATCTCTGTTGACATGTGTTGACTAACATAATTATCATCATAGTGTATTTCAATGACTTAGTTTGATTATATATGTTTAGATTATCTGTATTATGTTGTCTTCATAAAATTGTAACAGAACATATTTACTCTGTAATAAAAAAAATGTCTGCAATTTCTTCTTTTTCAAAAAAAAGGGTTGACAGCTACACATATTTTGTGAGTTCATTACAGAAAGCTCATCACAACACATGTGCTTCACCTTCAACCTGTACTGTGAACAATACAGTGACAAGAACAGCTTCATTTTACATCCTGCATGCCAAACTATTACTATAGGGAACATGATAGGAGTATTAATTAAATTAAACAGTCTACATTGAACACGACAGGAGTACGTCCTACTCCTAATGTTACAGAGTGCATACTGTTCATTGTACTTAACCTGTGACTACATTGATAGACCTAGTGTATAATAAGAAATGCTACATTTTCTAACAATTGTGTGCAAGGATGGTGACACTTAGTCATACTGTGATGATGGTTAAAACTATGACAAAATAATAGTACTTGTGGACATGCAGGGTGGGAGGGAAATTGCGGCCGAGCGCAGCGAAGCCGCGCAAAGAATACCGGGTCTTTTTCGGGTATAATTAGTCATGGCCTCAGAACTTTAACCAGACACATTAGCACCGTCAAAGTCAGATTATATATGCATATCCAACCGGAATCTAGAAAAATGTCCAATAGTAGTCTTGACTACTGTACCAGTGTTTTACAGATGTCCCTAAATATATACCAGGTGATTGCAGCTCATTCAGAACGCTGCTACTCAAGTCTTTAGTCTTGCGTAGGTTCCACCCGTTCATACCTCTAAGGTCACCTGGTAAAGGTTTGCTTTATGACCCTAGAATTAAAACATAGTATTCAGATTAATGTGTAACATATCTGGAACAAACTCCCTGAAAACTGCAGCTCTGCAACAACTCTGTTATTTTTTATCATAGCTAAAAACATGCATGCCTGTTTGCTGCTGCCTTTCATTGAGATTGTGTCATTATTATTCTACACTGACATTTAATTTATTTAATTTATTTTATTTTTTGTTTCATTTTTCTCTGTGTCCTGAATATGTTTTCAATTAAGGCAACAAGGTTCAAAAACGGGATAGAATAGGAAAGTTATATAATGCAGCTTTTACTTTATTTGTTTTACTGAATCTGATATGTTTAATTTGCTTAATGTTTGATATAAACTCATTGAATTGCCTTGTTGTTGGGAGCAGTGATTGACCAGTTTTGTGTACCGCCCCCCTCACTCTGATTGGAAATAGATCTAGTATCAGTTTGTTTGGGCCGGTTTGAGTTATGGCTTTACTACAAACATTGAAGTCCTTGGTCAACCAGAGACTATCTGCTGCTGCTGAAGAGATATTTGGGGTCGTTGGAAGAATTCTAACAGAGTACGAGGATGAAGCTTTCCACATCAAGCAAGAAACTGACCGCCAACGCAGACTACTGGATATGGTTTTACAACCAATCGTCAAACTACACAGAGCAGGTTGGTAAAACCTTCACTACTATTACTATTTTCACCATTATTTATTAAATGGTGAAAATGTTGCATTGATAATAGTCAATAGTATTCTAGTTGTAGTTTCCTCCATTCATGTTTGTGTGACTGTTAAACTAGCATTAACAGAATCATGTAGTAAGGAATAATTTATTTAAATGTTTACCATTAAACGTGTTGCACTCTAAAACAACAGAGGATACATCTGATAGCAATAGGGTTGTATAGCAAATGATAATTTACATTTGAGAAACAAGGAGGTTTTAGAAATGAAGCATTGTTGAAGTAAAATCATTTGCATGACACATCACACTGAAAAAAACAACATTAGGGCAGGTATGGAACTAACAGCAAGAGTTCATGTTCAAACATGTAATGATGTGTTTCTCCTCTGTATCTTATAGACTCCATACACCCCCTTGTGTGTAAAGAGGAGGTATTCCCTGAGCAGCAGCAGGAGAGAACCTCCAGTCTTATCAAAGAGGAACCAGAGTCTCTACAGATTAAAGGAGAACAGGAGGAGATAACCTCCAGTCTGATCAAAGAGGAACCAGAGTCTCTACAGATTAAAGGAGAACAAGAGGAGAGAACCTCCAGTCTGATCAAAGAGGAACCAGAGTCTCTACAGATTAAAGGAGAACACGATGAGTTACTTCAAAGATCAGAGGAGGATGGTGGATCAACAGAGACATTACTATTAGTGAAACATGAAGATGATGAAAACATGCTAACAGAACCTGTAGCCAGCACCTCGTCTAAAAGCATGGAAACACAATCTGATGTAGAGGACTGTGGACCATCACAACCAACTAGTGATGATCAGCTCCTCTCTTCACACTGTTCTGAATCTGACATCACTGAAGACAGTGATGAGTGGGATGAGACCACAGGTGACCAGTCTGGTTTAAACACACTGAAATCACACAATACACAACACATGGGAGGAAATAGTTTGTCTTTAAGCAACAAGCTGCTCCATGACCTCAAATCACCAAAAGAAAGTCACTCAATGAGGAGTCACACAGGTAAGAAATGTTTTAGTTGTGCAGATTGTGGCAAAATGTTTAGCCTAAAGAGAAATCTGAAGAAGCATGCAATAATTCATTCAGGCGGAACTCCCTTTACATGTACAGTTTGTGGCAAGGGCTGTAGTCAAAAGGGTGATCTAAAACAACACATGAGGACTCATACAGGGGAAAGGCCCTTTATGTGTACAGTTTGTGGCAAGAGCTGCATTAGAGAGGGTCATCTAAAAGCACACATGATGACTCACACAGGGGAAAAGCCCTTTACGTGTACAGTTTGTGGCAAGGGCTGTCTTCATACTGGGAATCTAAAACAACACATGATGACTCACACAGGGGAAAAGCCCGTTACGTGTACAGTTTGTGGCAAAGACTTTAGTCAAAAGTGTGATCTAAAACGACACATGATGACTCACACAGGGGAAAAACCCTTTACGTGTACAGTTTGTAGCAAGGGGTTTAGGCTTACTGGGAATCTAAAACAACACATGATGACTCACACAGGGGAAAAGCCATTTACATGTACAGTTTGTGGCAAGGGCTGTAGTCAAAAGACTCATCTACAAAAACACATGAAGACGTGTCATAAAGAGGAAAAGGCTGTTAAATGATGAGTGTTTTTTTCTTCTTCAGATAAGGCATTATGTCAATTATTCAGTTTAGTCCAGCTATATACATTAAACATGATGGACTATACATCAATTATTTTAATCAATGTTCAACTGGCATAATGACCTGCTGATATTGATATAACAATATTCTCATATTGTTATATTGTTATATTTTCTGCAAATACAATGTCACATTAATTAATATTCACAGACTAGTGGTGCAATTGTAACTTGTCTCTGTGTTGACTAACATAATTATCATCATAGTGTATTTCAATGACTTAGTTTGATTATATGTTTAGATTATCTGTTTTATGTTGTATTCATAAAAGTGTAACAGAACATGTTTACTCTGTAAAAAAGACTGTACGCAATTTCTTCTTTTTCAAATAAAGGGTTGACAGCTACACATATTTTGTGTGTTTATTAGGAAAGTATTAATTCAATTAAACAGTCTACACATATTTTACTTGAACTTTCTACATTGAACACGACAGGAGTAAGTCCTAATGTTACAGAGTGCATACTGTCCATTGTACTTAACCTGTGACTACATGTAGATCTAGTGTATAATAAGAAATGCTTCATTTTCTATTGTGTGCAAGGATGGTGACCCATAGTCATACTGTGATGATGGTTAAAACTAAATAATAGTTGTGGACATGAGTGGATATATGTTATCTAACAATTGGTATGAATGAAACTTTTTATTTTTACTGTACAATACCAGTGCATTATTATTTCTAGTAGTAGGATACGGGAATCCCAGCTTTATCTACCGTGTTAGAATAAATGGGTTGTGAATGTTGTGGAATGTTTAGGAGCATGTCTGTCTCATTGTTAATGTACAGGTGATAATGGGTTAGTGTGTGTAACCCTGTTGCTGAATGGATCGACCAACCAATTTGCATGTGATCCTTTTACATGTATTGTATATATAGGATTGGGAATCATTTGCATTTAAATCATTTAGACTGGAAAATACTTAGCATCCCTGTGACAACATCTGTTAGGTGACTAAAGCAACTTGAGCTATTTGTCACATTCCTAATCCTAAATTCACCACACCCACTGCACACAGCAATAGTAATTGTATGAAGTCATCCTCTCATGGTCAAATAGACATTTCACACATGCATGTTTAAAGGGCCACATCAGCCCTTTTGCAACCATATCTTTCCTGGTGGGTTTATGTGGGAAATTTGTGCTTTTAGACATTTTAGTATTTCAAAGTGTCTGTGACGTCATGGACACTGGTGGATTACTACAATGACCATAATGCTTTGCTGCACTTGTGGAGAAGGAAGGAAGGAACTTCAGGAAGGAAGTGAGACCAGTGTCCATGACATCATTGGCACTTTGAAATACTACAATATCTAAAAACACATAATTACACACGGAAAAAGTGTTTCTTGTTTCCCAAACAAATGCCCTTTAAATGCAAGACAGGCTCGATTTTCTCTCCATGCTTATTTTCCAGTTAGTCTTGATATGATGGACTATTGAGTCTATTGGGCAACTTTGACGATGGAGAGAGGGCCAATATATTTCCACACAGCCACAGTGCATATTACCGACGTAGTAAAAAATAACCGATCGACGAGCTCAAAACACGTCGCAATGTGACGCGCTTTGAGCTTGTAGATCAGCTATTTTTGCTATATTTGAATTGAAAACCTGAATATTTTTTGATATAACAATATGAGAAGCAGCTGCTTCTCATATTGTTATATTGTAATTGCTGAAGAATGTGGACAAACACTAGTGTTTGCCCACATTCTTCAGCAATTACAATGTCACATTCATTAATATTCACAGACTAGTGGTGCAATTGTAACATATCTCTGTTGACATGTGTTGACTAACATAATTATCATCATAGTGTATTTCAATGACTTAGTTTGATTATATATGTTTAGATTATCTGTATTATGTTGTCTTCATAAAATTGTAACAGAACATATTTACTCTAGGAGCTACACATATTTTGTGAGTTCATTACAGAAAGCTCATCACAACACATGTGCTTCACCTTCAACCTGTACTGTGAACAATACAGTGACAAGAACAGCTTCATTTTACATCCTGCATGCCAAACTATTACTATAGGGAACATGATAGGAGTATTAATTAAATTAAACAGTCTACATTGAACACGACAGGAGTACGTCCTACTCCTAATGTTACAGAGTGCATACTGTCCATTGTACTTAACCTGTGACTACATTGATAGACCTAGTGTATAATAAGAAATGCTACATTTTCTAACAATTGTGTGCAAGGATGGTGACACTTAGTCATACTGTGATGATGGTTAAAACTATGACAAAATAATAGTACTTGTGGACATGCAGGGTGGGAGGGAAATTGCGGCCGAGCGCAGCGAAGCCGCGCGAAGAATACCGGGTCTTTTTCGGGTATAATTAGTCATGGCCTCAGAACTTTAACCAGACACATTAGCACCGTCAAAGTCAGATTATATATGCATATCCAACCGGAATCTAGAAAAATGTCCAATAGTAGTCTTGACTACTGTACCAGTGTTTTACAGATGTCCCTAAATATATACCAGGTGATTGCAGCTCATTCAGAACGCTGCTACTCAAGTCTTTAGTCTTGCGTAGGTTCCACCCGTTCATACCTCTAAGGTCACCTGGTAAAGGTTTGCTTTATGACCCTAGAATTAAAACATAGTATTCAGATTAATGTGTAACATATCTGGAACAAACTCCCTGAAAACTGCAGCTCTGCAACAACTCTGTTATTTTTTATCATAGCTAAAAACATGCATGCCTGTTTGCTGCTGCCTTTCATTGAGATTGTGTCATTATTATTCTACACTGACATTTAATTTATTTAATTTATTTTATTTTTTGTTTCATTTTTCTCTGTGTCCTGAATATGTTTTCAATTAAGGCAACAAGGTTCAAAAACGGGATAGAATAGGAAAGTTATATAATGCAGCTTTTACTTTATTTGTTTTACTGAATCTGATATGTTTAATTTGCTTAATGTTTGATATAAACTCATTGAATTGCCTTGTTGTTGGGAGCAGTGATTGACCAGTTTTGTGTACCGCCCCCTCACTCTGATTGGACCATCAGGGCCCTCTGTTAGTATTTAACAAGAGTTTCTTCTGCTTGGAGTCACTTTAATCTCTGCTAGTTGTTAAGAGCTGAACTTCTCCTTTCTACACTAACTGAAGCATTTCGTTTTGGTTCTACTTTAAACTTTAGTACTTTAGATTTTCGCTCTTTAAAAATAGATCTAGTATCAGTTTGTTTGGGCCGGTTTGAGTTATGGCTTTACTACAAACATTGAAGTCCTTGGTCAACCAGAGACTATCTGCTGCTGCTGAAGAGATATTTGGGGTCGTTGGAAGAATTCTAACAGAGTACGAGGATGAAGCTTTCCACATCAAGCAAGAAACTGACCGCCAACGCAGACTACTGGATATGGTTTTACAACCAATCGTCAAACTACACAGAGCAGGTTGGTAAAACCTTCACTACTATTACTATTTTCACCATTATTTATTAAATGGTGAAAATGTTGCATTGATAATAGTCAATAGTATTCTAGTTGTAGTTTCCTCCATTCATGTTTGTGTGACTGTTAAACTAGCATTAACAGAATCATGTAGTAAGGAATAATTTATTTAAATGTTTACCATTAAACGTGTTGCACTCTAAAACAACAGAGGATACATCTGATAGCAATAGGGTTGTATAGCAAATGATAATTTACATTTGAGAAACAAGGAGATACTTGTTTTAGTGCATGACACTTCACACTGAAACAACATTAGGGCAGGTATGGAACTAACAGCAAGAGTTCATGTTCAAACATGTAATGATGTGTTTCTCCTCTGTATCTTCTGTCTAGACTCCATACACTGCCTTGTGTGTAAAGAGGAGGTATTCCCTGAGCAGCAGCAGGAGAGAACCTCCAGTCTTATCAAAGAGGAACCAGTTTCTCAACAGATTAAAAAAGAACAGGAGGAGATAAACTCCAGTCTTATCAAAGATGAACCAGAGTCTCTACAGATTAAAGGAGAACAGGAGGAGAGAACCTCCAGTCTGATCAAAGAGGAACCAGAGTCTCTACAGATTAAAGGAGAACAAGAGGAGAGAACCTCCAGTCTGAGCAAAGAGGAACCAGAGTCTCTACAGATTAAAGGAGAACAAGAGGAGAGAACCTCCAGTCTGATCAAAGAGGAACCAGAGTATCCACAGATTAAAGGAGAACAAGAGGAGCGAACCTCCAGTCTGATCAAAGAGGAACCAGAGTATCCACAGATTAAAGGAGAACACGATGAGTTACTTCAAAGATCAGAAGAGGACGGTGGATCAACAGAGACATTACTATTAGTGAAACATGAAGATGATGAAAACATGCTAACAGAACCTGTAGCCAGCACCTCGTCTAAAAGCATGGAAACACAATCTGATGTAGAGGACTGTGGAACATCACAACCAACTAGTGATGATCAGCTCCTCTCTTCACACTGTTCTGAATCTGACATCACTGAAGAGAGTGATGAGTGGGATGAGACCACAGGTGACCAGTCTGGTTTAAACACACTGAAATCACACAATACACAACACATGGGAGGAAAGAGTTTGTCTTTAAAGGGGGAGTGTCAAAGCCCGAGATTAACATTGCTGATAAGGTACATCACGTGGTCTGAATGAAAACAGTTTCAAACGACACGTGACTATATCTCAGGCTCTGACGTGACCTAGCATCTAGCCGAGCTGAGTGGCTAGCGCAGTAAAGGCTAGTGGTTTTGAGGTGGCCTTTTGCGTCATACAAAGTGAAAGTGTAATAAAAAAAATTATTTTATTGCTCGAAAAGCTTCCTTACAATGACATTGAGTTGACGTGTAGGTCTTAGGGTAAGCTGTTGCATAATCGCTATTTCGCACTCGGAGTTCCATGCTGCGGCAGAGAGCTGGGATGCAGCCCTGCTCACGTCCGTTTGTCCCCTCTCACCGCCGGGGCACAGCCTAGTGCGCACACGGTATAGCCTCTGGTAGTCATGCAGGCTGCTCTCAGCCGGTCGGACTCGGAAATGTGTGAAAATAAAATGTATATAACGTACTCAAATGTGTTAGTTTTACCAATATTGTTTGTTCATGTGAAATGTTTGTTTATGCATAATGAATTGATGAGAAGGCACATCAAAACGGGGAAATTGCCGTACTCTTTGAGTGTGTGTAAACGTATGTTTTCTCATGCCAATAAAGCCCATTGAATTGAATTGAGTGTGACTCTGTACCAAATAATAAATTGCCTCAACTGATCGTCTGACCTGTCCTAGATTATAAGCCATGAAAATATTCTGCATTCTTTCCCATTCTGCAGCAAGGGGCGATATAATGCTGTGATTCATTCCACTTTACTGACCGTTTCATTGCCTATATGTCCGATTGTCCGTCATGAGTGACTATACTCGTCGCCATAATATAAGAAAATGTGTGCTGTAACTGCAGACCCGAATAGTTCTGATGATCCTCATGGGGGCTATCCGCAGCCCCGCCTCCCCCCCCCCAGCGGTGAAAAAAAAGAAGTTGATGTTTTCTCGCGTTTACGCTGATATAATGACGTGAAGCTAGCGGAAAGGCATTTACGTGGATTTCATGTGTCCCGACCTAGAATGCCTGTGATCATTTAATTATACTTCGTACTAGTCTATATATATGATATATAAATGCCGAGTGCACTTGCATGCCTATGCATGCATTCTAGAGGCAAGTCCCATAAGGAAACTGCCCCTGCAAGCGACACCTTTTTATTTATTTATTAGGATATTTCTATAGCATGCGCGATTGCGCTGCTCACTTGACAGGCTACTCGCAGTGCAACGCGTTGTGAGCTTGTAGATCGGCTCCCGTGGACTCGCGGTGCATGTTAAAAAACAAACTCACAATTATAATAAGAACATAGGCCTACACTTATCTGCATTCTGCACTGTACGAATCCAACGTTGTTTAGTGTTGTTTAGTGAGTCAGTTCTCTGACTGTCGGTGTGTGTGTGTGTGTGTATGGAGGGGTATAATATTTGATATACATAAAATGATCACCCATACAAGTTGATCATTATAGCCTAAATAACGCTATGTATGGAGCCCGTCACGCGAAATTGCGATTATGCAACAGTTCACCCTAAAACTTACACGTCAACTCAATATCATTCTAAAGAATATTTTAGAGCAAAAAATTAATTTTTCCACCAAACTTTTACCCAGCTATGAAGCTAAAAGTGACCTCAAAACCACTAGCATGAGTTGATAGCCACCAGGAACGCTAACTCGCAGAGCCCAGAGCCGCTCTGACATTTAGACCAGATACAAGATCAATTTCATTGGTCAAATTGAGCTGGCCCGACTTTACGTCACAATCTAGATGCTAGCGTTAATAGCCTTAATAGCTTCCCGAGGGGCGTGTCATCCCCGCTTTAAGCAACAAGCTGCTCCATGACCTCAAATCACCAAAAGAAAGTCACTCAATGAGGAGTCACACAGGTAAGAAATGTTTTAGTTGTGCAGATTGTGGCAAAATGTTTAGCCTAAAGAGAAATCTGAAGAAGCATGCAATAATTCATTCAGGCGGAACTCCAGTTTGTGGCAAGGGCTGTAGTCAAAAGGGTGATCTAAAACAACACATAAGGACTCATACAGGGGAAAGGCCCTTTATGTGTACAGTTTGTGGCAAGAGCTGCATTAGAGAGGGTAATCTAAAAGCACACATGATGACTCACACAGGGGAAAAGCCCGGAACTGTACAGTTTGTGGCAAGGGCTGTAGTCAAAAGGGTGATCTAAAACAACACATAAGGACTCATACAGGGGAAAGGCCCTTTATGTGTACAGTTTGTGGCAAGAGCTGCATTAGAGAGGGTCATCTAAAAGCACACATGATGACTCACACAGGGGAAAAGCCCTTTACGTGTACAGTTTGTGGCAAGGGCTGTCTTCATACTGGGAATCTAAAACAACACATGATGACTCACACAGGGGAAAAGCCCGTTACGTGTACAGTTTGTGGCAAGGACTTTAGTCAAAAGTGTGATCTAAAACGACACATGATGACTCACACAGGGGAAAAACCCTTTACGTGTACAGTTTGTAGCAAGGGGTTTAGGCTTACTGGGAATCTAAAACAACACATGATGACTCACACAGGGGAAAAGCCATTTACATGTACAGTTTGTGGCAAGGGCTGTAGTCAAAAGACTCATCTACAAAAACACATGAAGACGTGTCATAAAGAGGAAAAGGCTGTTAAATGATGATAAGGCATTATTATGTCAATTATTCAGTTTAGTCCAGCTATATACATTAAACATGATGGACTATACATCAATTATTTTAATCAATGTTCAACTGGCATAATGACCTGCTGATATTTTTCTGCAAATACAATGTCACATTAATTAATATTCACAGACTAGTGGTGCAATTGTAACTTGTCTCTGTGTTGACTAACATAATTATCATCATAGTGTATTTCAATGACTTAGTTTGATTATATGTTTAGATTATCTGTTTTATGTTGTATTCATAAAAGTGTAACAGAACATGTTTACTCTGTAAAAAAGACTGTACGCAATTTCTTCTTTTTCAAATAAAGGGTTGACAGCTACACATATTTTGTGTGTTTATTAGGAAAGTATTAATTCAATTAAACAGTCTACACATATTTTACTTGAACTTTCTACATTGAACACGACAGGAGTAAGTCCTAATGTTACAGAGTGCATACTGTCCATTGTACTTAACCTGTGACTACATGTAGATCTAGTGTATAATAAGAAATGCTTCATTTTCTATTGTGTGCAAGGATGGTGACACATCCCATAGTCATACTGTGATGATGGTTAAAACTATGACAAAATAATAGTTGTGGACATGAGTGGATATATGTTATCTAACAATTGGTATGAATGAAACTTTTTATTTTTACTGTACAATACCAGTGCATTATTATTTCTAGTAGTAGGATACGGGAATCCCAGCTTTATCTACCGTGTTAGAATAAATGGGTTGTGAATGTTGTGGAATGTTTAGGAGCATGTCTGTCTCATTGTTAATGGACAGGTGATAATGGGTTAGGGTGTGTAACCCTGTTGCTGAATGGATCGACCAACCAATTTGCATGTGATCCTTTTACATGTATTGTATAGGATTGGGAATCATTTGCATTTAAATCATTTAGACTGGAAAATACTTAGCATCCCTGTGACAACATCTGTTAGGTGACTAAAGCAACTTGAGCCATTTGTCACATTCCTAATCCTAAATTCACCACACCCACTGCACACAGCAATAGTAATTGTATGAAGTCATCCTCTCATGGTCAAATAGACATTTCACACATGCATGTTTAAAGGGCCACATCAGCCCTTTTGCAACCATATCTTTCCTGGGGGGTTTATGTGGGAAATTTGTGCTTTTAGACATTTTAGTATTTCAAAGTGTCTGTGACGTCATGGACACTGGTGGATTACTACAATGACCATAATGCTTTGCTGCACTTGTGGAGAAGGAAGGAACTTCAGGAAGGAAGTGAGACCAGTGTCCATGACATCATTGGCAATTTGAAATACTACAATATCTAAAAACACATAATTACACACGGAAAAAGTGTTTCTTGTTTCCCAAACAAATGCCCTTTAAATGCAAGACAGGCTCGATTTTCTCTCCATGCTTATTTTCCAGTTAGTCTTGATATGATGGACTATTGAGTCTATTGGGCAACTTTGACGATGGAGAGAGGGCCAATATATTTCCACACAGCCACAGTGCATATTACCGACGTAGTAAAAAATAACCGATCGACGAGCTCAAAACGCGTCGCAATGTGACGCGCTTTGAGCTTGTAGATCAGCTATTTTTGCTATATTTGAATTGAAAACCTGAATATTTTTTGATATAACAATATGAGAAGCAGCTGCTTCTCATATTGTTATATTGTAATTACAATTACAATGTCACATTCATTAATATTCACGGACTAGTGGTGCAATTGTAACATATCTCTGTTGACATGTGTTGACTAACATAATTATCATCATAGTGTATTTCAATGACTTAGTTTGATTATATATGTTTAGATTATCTGTATTATCTTGTCTTCATAAAATTGTACCAGAACATATTTACTCTGTAAAAAAGACTGTCTGCAATTTCTTCTTTTTCAAATAAAGGGTTGACAGCTACACATCTTTGGTGTGTTCATTAGGAAAGTATTAATTAAATTAAACAGTCTACACATATTTTACTTGAACTTTCTACATTGAACATGACATAAGTAAGTCCTAATGTTACAGAGTGCATACTGTCCATTGTACTTAACCTGTGACTACATGTAGATCTAGTGTATAATAAGAAATGCTTCATTTTCTATTGTGTGCAAGGATGGTGACACATCCCATAGTCATACTGTGATGATGGTTAAAACTATGACAAAATAATAGTTGTGGACATGAGTGGATATGTTATCTAACAATTGGTATGAATGAAACTTTTTTATATTATATTTTTACTGTACAATACCAGTGCATTATTATTTCTAGTCGTAGTCGCAATTTCTTAAATAAAGGGTTGACAGCTACACATCTTTTGTGTGTTCATTACATAAAGCTCATCACAACACATGTGCTTCACCTTCAACCTGTACTGTGAACAATACAGTGACAAGAACAGCTTCATTTTACATCCTGCATGCCAAACTATTACTATAAGGAACATGATAGGAGTATTAATTAAATTAAACAGTCTACATTGAACACGACAGGAGTACGTCCTACTCCTAATGTTACAGAGTGCATACTGTCCATTGTTGTGAACGCAGTGAGCACTAACTATGAGACCCTGCAGATCATGTCTGTGTGTCTGTCCCGCTGTTACACCACCCGCCCGCCACCAGAGGGCGCAGCTGTATCACACACACACCTTAAAAAAACGTAACTTAAAAAAAACGTAACTTAAAAAACCCAAATATGTACAAGCTGCGTTCGCTTCCCGCATTTGCGCGTCTTACTTGTACTTAACCTGTGACTACATTGATAGACCTAGTGTATAATAAGAAATGCTACATTTTCTAACAATTGTGTGCAAGGATGGTGACACTTAGTCATACTGTGATGATGGTTAAAACTATGACAAAATAATAGTACTTGTGGACATGCAGGGTGGGAGGGAAATTGAAGAATTCCTGGTCTTATTCGGTTATAATTAGTCATGGCCTCAGAACTTTAACCAGACACATTAGCACGGTCAAAGTCAGATTATATGATTTATATCCAACCGGAATCTACAAAAATGTCCAATAGTAGTCTTGACTACTGTACCAGTGTTTTACAGATGTCCCTAAAAATATACCAGGTGATTGCAGCTCATTCAGAACGCTGCTACTCATGTCTTTAGTCTTGCGTAGGTGCCACCCGTTCATACCTCTAAGGTCACCTGGTAAAGGTTTGCTTTATGACCCTAGAATTAAAACATAGTATTCAGATTAATGTGTAACATATCTGGAACAAACTCCCTGAAAACTGCAGCTCTGCAACAACTCTGTTATTTTTATCACAGCTAAAAACATGCATGCCTGTTTGCTGCTGCCTTTCATTGAGATTGTGTCATTATTCTACACTGACATTTAATTTATTTAAATTTGTTCCATTTTGCTCTGCGTCCTGAATATGTTTTCAATTAAGGCAACAAGGTTCAAATACAGGATAGAATAGTAAAGTTACATAATGCAGCTTTTACTTTATTTGTATTTGTTTTACTGAATCTGATATAATGTTTAATTTGCTTAATGTTTGATATAAAACTCATTGAATTGCCTTGTTGTTGGGAGCAGTGATTGGCCAGTTTTGTGTCCCGCCCCCTCACTCTGATTGGACCATCAGGGCCCTCTGTTAGTATTTAACAAGAGTTTTCTTCTGCTTGGTGTCACTTTAATCTCTGCTAGTTGTTAAGAGCTGAACTTCTCCTTTCTACACTAGCTGAAGCATTTCATTTTACATCTGGTTCTACTTTAAACTTTAGTACTTTAGATTTTCGCTCTTTAAAAATAGATCTAGTATCCGTTTGTTTGGGCCGGTTTGAGTTATGGCTTTACTACAAACATTGAAGTCCTTGGTCAACCAGAGACTATCTGCTGCTGCTGAAGAGATATTTGGGGTCGTTGGACGAATGCTAACAGAGTACGAGGATGAAGCTTTCCACATCAAGCAAGAAACTGACCGCCAACGCAGACTACTGGATATGGTTTTACAACCAATCGTCAAACTACACAGAGCAGGTTGGTAAAACCTTCACTACTATTACTATTACCATTTTCACCATTATTTATTAAATGGTGAAAATGTTGCATTGATAATAGTCAATAGTATTCTAGTTGTATTTCCCCCCATTCATGTTCGTATGACTGTTAAACTAGCATTAACAACAGAATCAAGTAGTAAGGAATAAAGTATTTAAATGTTGACCATGAATAATCATAGACCGTTTAAAGTAAGCCAACTCATTAAACGTGTTGCACTCTAAAACAACAGAGGATACGTCTGATAGCAATAGGGTTGTTTAGCAAATGATAATCTACATTTGAGAAACAAGGAGATACTTGTTTTAGAAATAAAGCATTGTTGAAGTAAAATCATTTGCATGACACTTCACACTGAAAAAAACAACATTAGGGCAGGTATGGAACTAACAGCAAGAGTTCATGTTCAAACATGTAATGATGTGTTTCTCCTCTGTATCTTCTGTCTAGACTCCATACACCCCCTTGTGTGTAAAGAGGAGGTATTCCCTGAGCAGCAGCAGGAGAGAACCTCCAGTCTTATCAAAGAGGAACCAGTTTCTCAACAGATTAAAAAAGAACAAGAGGAGAGAACCTCCAGTCTGATCAAAGATGAACCAGAATCTCTACAGATTAAAGGAGAACAGGAGGAGATAAACTCCAGTCTGATCAAAGAGGAACCAGAGTATCCACAGATTAAAGGAGAACAAGAGGAGCGAACCTCCAGTCTGATCAAAGAGGAACCAGAGTATCCACAGATTAAAGGAGAACAAGAGGAGCGAACCTCCAGTCTGATCAAAGAGGAACCAGAGTATCCACAGATTAAAGGTGAACACGATGAGTTACTTCAAAGATCAGAGGAGGATGGTGGATCAACAGAGACATTACTATTAGTGAAACATGAAGATGATGAAAACATGCTAACAGAACCTGTAGCCAGCACCTCGTCTAAAAGCATGGAAACACAATCTGATGTAGAGGACTGTGGAACATCACAACCAACTAGTGATGATCAGCTCCTCTCTTCACACTGTTCTGAATCTGACATCACTGAAGACAGTGATGAGTGGGATGAGACCATGGATGACCAGTCTGGTTTAAACACACTGAAATCGCACAATACACAACACATGGGAGGAAAGAGTTTGTCTTTAAGCAACAAGCTGCTCCATGACCTCAAATCACCAAAAGAAAGTCACTCCATGAGGAGTCACACAGGTAAGAAATGTTTTAGTTGTGCAGATTGTGGCAAAATGTTTAGCCTAAAGATAAATCTGAAGAAGCATGCAATAATTCATTCAGGCGGAACTCCCTTTACATGTACAGTTTGTGGCAAGGGCTGTAGTCAAAAGGGTGATCTAAAACGACACATGAGGACTCATACAGGGGAAAAGCCCTTTATGTGTACAGTTTGTGGCAAGGGCTGCATTCAAGAGGGTCATCTAAAAGCACACATGATGACTCACACAGGGGAAAAGCCCTTTACGTGTACAGTTTGTGGCAAGGGCTGTCTTCATACTGGGAATCTAAAACGACACATGATGACTCACACAGGGGAAAAGCCCTTTACGTGTACAGTTTGTGGCAAAGGCTGTCTTCATACTGGGAATCTAAAACAACACATGATGACTCACACAGGGGAAAAGCCCTTTATGTGTACAGTTTGTGGCAAGGGCTTTAGTCATACTGGGAATCTAAAACAACACATGATGACTCACACAGGGGAAAAACCCTTTACGTGTACAGTTTGTGGCAAGGGCTGTACTCATAATGGGGATTTAAAAGTACACATGAGGACTCATACAGGGGAAAATCCATTTACATGTACAGTTTGTGGCAAGGGATGTATTCATAATGGGGATTTAAAAGTACACATGAGGACTCATACAGGGGAAAAACCCTTTACGTGTACAGTTTGTGGCAAGGGCTGTAGTCAAAAGACTAATCTACAAAAACACATGAAGACGTGTCATAAAGAGGAAAAGGCTGTTAAATGATGAGTGTTTTTTTCTTCTTCAGATAAGGCATTATGTCAATTATTCAGTTTAGTCCAGCTATATACATTAAACATGATGGACTATACATCAATTATTTTAATCAATGTTCAACTGGCATAATGACCTGCTGATATTGATATAACAATATGAGAAGCAGCTGCTTCTCATATTGTTATATTTTTCTGCAAATACAATGTCACATTAATTAATATTCACGGACTAGTGGTGCAATTGTAACTTGTCTCTGTGTCATAGTGTATTTCAATGACTTAGTTTGATTATATATGTTTAGATTATCTGTATTATGTTGTCTTCATAAAATTGTAACAGAACATATTTACTCTGTAAAAAAAGACTGTCTGCAATTTCATCTTTTCAAATAAAGGGTTGACAGCTACACGTCTTTTGTGTGTTCATTACAGAAAGCTCATCACACACATGTGCTTCACCTTCAACTTCAACAAGAACTGCTTCATTTTACATCCTGCATGCTAAACTATTACTATAAGGAACATGATAGGAGTATTAATTAAATGAAACAGTCTACATTGAACATGACAGGAGTAAGTCCTACTCCTAATGTTACAGAGTGCATACTGTCCATTGTACTTAACCTGTGACTACATTGATAGACCTAGTGTATAATAAGAAATGCTACATTTACTAACAATTGTGTGCAAGGATGGTGACACTTAGTCATACTGTGATGATGGTTAAAACTATGACAAAATAATAGTACTTGTGGACATGCAGGGTGGGAGGGAAATTGCGTCCGAGCGCAGCGACACATTAGCACCGTCAAAGTGCAAAATCCAACCGGAATCTAGAAAAATGTCCAATAGTAGTCGACTACTGTACTAGTGTTTTACAGATGTCCCTAAAAATATACCAGGTGATTGCAGCTCATTCAGAATGCTGCTACTCAAGTCTTTAGTCTTGCGTAGGTGCCACCTGTTCATACCTCTAAGGTCACCTGAAAAAGGTTTTTTTTATGACCATAGAATTAAAACATAGTATTCAGATTAATGTGTAACATATCTGGAACAAACTCCCTGAAAACTGCAGCTCTGCAACAATTGTTATTTTTATCACAGCTAAAAACATGCATGCCTGTTTGCTGCTGCCTTTCATTGAGATTGTGTCATTATTATTCTACACTGATATTTAATATAGATAGGTAGAATAGGAAAGTTACATAATGCAGCTTTTACTTTATTTTTATTTGTTTTACTGAATCTGATATGTTTAATTTGCTTAATGTTTGATATAAAACTCATTGAATTGTCCCGCCCCCTCACTCTGATTGGACCATCAGGGCCCTCTGTTAGTATTTAACAAGAGTTTATTCTGCTTGGAGTCACTTTAATCTCTGCTAGTTGTTAAGAGCTGAACTTCTCCTTTCTACACTAGCTGAAGCATTTCGTTTTGGTTCTACTTTAAACTTTAGATTTTTGCTCTTTAAAAATAGATCTAGTATCAGTTTGTTTGGGCAGGTTTTGAGTTATGGCTTTACTACAAACATTGAAGTCCTTGGTCAACCAGAGACTATCTGCTGCTGCTGAAGAGATATTTGGGGTCGTTGGAAGAATTCTAACAGAGTACGAGGATGAAGCTTTCCACATCAAGCAAGAAACTGACCGCCAACGCAGACTACTGGATATGGTTTTACAACCAATCGTCAAACTACACAGAGCAGGTTGGTAAAACCTTCACTACTATTACTATTTTCACCATTATTTATTAAATGGTGAAAATGTTGCATTGATAATAGTCAATAGTATTCTAGTTGTATTTTCCCCCATTCATGTTCGTGTGACTGTTAAACTAGCATTAACAGAATCATGTAGTAAGGAATAATTTATTTAAATGTTTACCATTAAACGTGTTGCACTCTAAAACAACAGAGGATACATCTGATAGCAATAGGGTTGTATAGCAAATGATAATTTACATTTGAGAAACAAGGAGATACTTGTTTTAGAAATGAAGCATTGTTGAAGTAAAATCATTTGCATGACACTTCACACTGAAAAAAACAACATTAGGGCAGGTATGGAACTAACAGCAAGAGTTCATGTTCAAACATGTAATGATGTGTTTCTCCTCTGTATCTTCTAGACTCCATACACCCCCTTGTGTGTAAAGAGGAGGTATTCCCTGAGCAGCAGCAGGAGAGAACCTCCAGTCTTATCAAAGAGGAACCAGTTTCTCAAGAGATTAAAAAAGAACAGGAGGAGATAAACTCCAGTCTTATCAAAGATGAACCAGAGTCTCTACAGATTAAAGGAGAACAGGAGGAGATAACCTCCAGTCTGATCAAAGAGGAACCAGAGTCTCTACAGATTAAAGGAGAACAAGAGGAGAGAACCTCCAGTCTGATCAAAGAGGAACCAGAGTCTCTACAGATTAAAGGAGAACAAGAGAGAACCTCCAGTCTGATCAAAGAGGAACCAGAGTATCCACAGATTAAAGGAGAACACGATGAGTTACTTCAAAGATCAGAGGAGGATGGTGGATCAACAGAGACATTACTATTAGTGAAACATGAAGATGATGAAAACATGCTAACAGAACCTGTAGCCAGCACCTCGTCTAAAAGCATGGAAACACAATCTGATGTAGAGGACTGTGGAACATCACAACCAACTAGTGATGATCAGCTCCTCTCTTCACACTGTTCTGAATCTGACATCACTGAAGACAGTGATGAGTGGGATGAGACCACAGGTGACCAGTCTGGTTTAAACACACTGAAATCACACAATACACAACACATGGGAGGAAAGAGTTTGTCTTTAAGCAACAAGCTGCTCCATGACCTCAAATCACCAAAAGAAAGTCACTCAATGAGGAGTCACACAGGTAAGAAATGTTTTAGTTGTGCAGATTGTGGCAAAATGTTTAGCCTAAAGGGAAATCTGAAAAAGCATGCAATGGTTCATTCAGGGGAAAGGCCATTTGCTTGCACAGTGTGTGGCAAAGGCTTTAGTCAAAAGAGTGATCTAAAAGCACACATGAGGACTCATACAGGGGAAAAGCCCTTTACGTGTACAGTTTGTGGCAAGGGCTGTCTTCATACTGGGAATCTAAAACAACACATGATGACTCACACAGGGGAAAAGCCCTTTACATGTACAGTTTGTGGCAAAGAATGTAGTCAAAAGGGTGATCTAAAACGACACATGAGGACTCATACAGGGGAAAGGCCCTTTACGTGTACAGTTTGTGGCAAGAGCTGCATTCAAGAGAGTCATCTAAAATCACACATGATGACTCATTCAGGGGAACAGCCCTTTACATGTACAGTTTGTGGCAAGGGCTGTCTTCATACTGGGCATCTAAAACAACACATGAGGACTCACACAGGGGAAAAGCCCGTTACGTGTACAGTTTGTGGCAAGGGCTTTAGTCAAAAGTGTGATCTAAAACGACACATGATGAATCACACAGGGGAAAAACCCTTTACGTGTACAGTTTGTGGCAAGGGCTGTAGTCAAAAGACTCATCTACAAACACACATGAAGACGTGTCATAAAGAGGAAAAGGCTGTTAAATGATGAGTGTTTTCTTCTTCTTCAGATAAGGCATTATGTCAATTATTCAGTTTAGTCCAGCTATATACATTAAACATGATGGACTATACATCAATTATTTTAATCAATGTTCAACTGGCATAATGACCTGCTGATATTGATATAACAATATGAGAAGCAGCTGCTTCTCATATTGCTATATTGTTATATTTTTCTGCAAATACAATGTCACATTAATTAATATTCACGGTGTGTGTTCATTAGGAAAGTATTAATTCAATTAAACAGTCTACACATATTTTACTTGAACTTTCTACATTGAACACGACGGGAGTAAGTCCTAATGTTACAGAGTGCATACTGTCCATTGTACTTAACCTGTGACTACATGTAGATCTAGTGTATAATAAGAAATGCTTCATTTTCTATTGTGTGTAAGGATGGTGACACATCTCTTAGTAATAGTGTGATGGTAAAAATTATAACAAAATAATAGTTGTGGACATGAGTGGATATGTTATCTGACAATTGGTATGAATTAAACTTTTTTATATTTTATTTTTACTGTACAATACCAGTGCATTATTATTTCTAGTCGTAGGATACAGGAATCCCACCTTTATCTACTGTGTTAGAATAAATGGGTTGTGAATGTTGTGGAATGTTTAGGAGCATGTCTGTCTCATTGTTAATGGACAGGTGATAATGGGTTAGGGTGTGTAACCCTGTTGCTGAATGGATCGACCAACCAATTTGCATGTGATCCTTTTACAGATTGGGAATCATTTGCATTCAAATCATTTAGACTGGAAAATACTTAGCATCCCTGTGACAACATCCGATAGGTGACAAAAGCAACTTGAGCTATTTGTCACATTCCTAATCCTAAATTCACCACACCCACTGCACACAGCAATAGTCATTGTATGAAGTCATCCTCTCATGGTCAAATAGACATTTCACAAATGCATGTTTAAAGGGCCACTTCAGCCCTTTTGCAACCATATCTTTCCTGGGGGGTTTAAATTTGTGCTTTTAGACATTTTAGTATTTCAAAGTGTCTGTGACGTCATGGACACTGGTGGATTACTACAATGACCATAATGCTTTGCTGCACTTGTGGAGAAGGAAGGAAGGAACTTCAGGAAGGAAGTGAGACCAGTGTCCATGACATTATTGGCACTTTGAAATACTACAATATCTAAAAACACATATTGCACACTCTCCATGCTTATTTTCCAGTTAGTCTTGATACGATGGACTATTGAGTCCATCATATCAAGTTAAAAGTGATGTGCAGAACATGTATATAATACATCATTTTGTAAGTATATTTCCATGTGAGATATGTATCTTTTGGTGCCAAGCTGAAAAGGTTGGACAAACATGATGGACCATTGAGCTTTGAGCTTGTAGATCAGCTATATTGCTATATTTGAATTGAAAACCTGAATAGCTTTTGATATAACAATATGAGAAGCAGCTGCTTCTCATATTGATATATCGTAATTGCTGAAGAATGTGGGCAAACACTAGTGTTTGCCCACATTCATTAATATTCACGGACTAGTGGTGCAATTGTAACATATCTCTGTTGACATGTGTTGACTAACATAATTATCATCATAGTGTATTTCAATGACTTAGTTTGATTATATATGTTTAGATTATCTGTATTATGTTGTCTTCATAAAATTGTAACAGAACATATTTACTCTGTAAAAAAAGACTGTCTGCAATTTCTTCTTTTTCAAATAAAGGGTTGACAGCTACACATCTTTTGTGTGTTCATTACAGAAAGCTCATCACACACATGTGCTTCACCTTCAACTTGTACTGTGACAAGAACTGCTTCATTTTACATCCTGCATGCTAAACTATTACTATAAGGAACATGATAGGAGTATTAATTAAATGAAACAGTCTACATTGAACATGACAGGAGTAAGTCCTACTCCTAATGTTACAGAGTGCATACTGTCCATTGTACTTAACCTGTGACTACATTGATAGACCTAGTGTATAATAAGAAATGCTACATTTTCTAACAATTGTGTGCAAGGATGGTGACACTTAGTCATACTGTGATGGTTAAAACTATGACAAAATAATAGTACTTGTGGACTTGTGGAGGGAAATTGCGGCCGAGCGCAGCGAAGCCGCGCAAAGAATTCCGGGTCTTTTTCTGGTATAATTAATCATGGCCTCAGAACTTTAACCAGACACATTAGCACCGTCAAAGTCAGATTATATATGCATATCCAACCGGAATCTAGAAAAATGTCCAATAGTAGTCGACTACTGTACCAGTGTTTTACAGATGTCCCTAAAAATATACCAGGTGATTGCAGCTCATTCAGAACGCTGCTACTCAAGTCTTTAGTCTTGCGTAGGTGCCACCTGTTCATACCTCTAAGGTCACCTGGTAAAGGTTTGCTTTATGACCATAGGATTAAAACATAGTATTCAGATTAATGTGTAACATATCTGGAACAAACTCCCTGAAAACTGCAGCTCTGCAACAATTGTTATTTTTATCACAGCTAAAAACATGCATGCCTGTTTGCTGCTGCCTTTCATTGAGATTGTGTCATTATTATTCTACACTGACATTTAATATAGATAGGTAGAATAGGAAAGTTACATAATGCAGCTTTTACTTTTATTTGTTTTACTGAATCTGATATGTTTAATTTGCTTAATGTTTGATATAAAACTCATTGAATTGCCTTGTTGTTGGGAGCAGTGATTGGCCAGTTTTGTGTACCGCCCCCTCACTCTGATTGGACCATCAGGGCCCTCTGTTAGTATTTAACAAGAGTTTCTTCTGCTTGGAGTCACTTTAATCTCTGCTAGTTGTTAAGAGCTGAACTTCTCCTTTCTACACTAACTGAAGCATTTCGTTTTGGTTATACTTTAAACTTTAGTACTTTAGATTTTCGCTCTTTAAAAATAGATCTAGTATCAGTTTGTTTGGGCCGGTTTGAGTTATGGCTTTACTACAAACATTGAAGTCCTTGGTCAACCAGAGACTATCTGCTGCTGCTGAAGAGATATTTGGGGTCGTTGGAAGAATTCTAACAGAGTACGAGGATGAAGCTTTCCACATCAAGCAAGAAACTGACCGCCAACGCAGACTACTGGATATGGTTTTACAACCAATCGTCAAACTACACAGAGCAGGTTGGTAAAACCTTCACTACTATTACTATTTTCACCATTATTTATTAAATGGTGAAAATGTTGCATTGATAATAGTCAATAGTATTCTAGTTGTAGTTTCATTCATGTTCGTGTGACTGTTAAACTAGCATTAACAGAATCATGTAGTAAGGAATAATTTATTTAAATGTTTACCATTAAACGTGTTGCACTCTAAAACAACAGAGGGTACATCTGATAGCAATAGGGTTGTATAGCAAATGATAATTTACATTTGAGAAACAAGGAGATACTTGTTTTAGAAATGAAGCATTGTTGAAGTAAAATCATTTGCATGACACTTCACACTGAAAAAAACAACATTAGGGCAGGTATGGAACTAACAGCAAGAGTTAATGTTCAAACATGTAATGATGTGTTTCTCCTCTGTATCTTCTAGACTCCATACACCCCCTTGTGTGTAAAGAGGAGGTATTCCCTGAGCAGCAGCAGGAGAGAACCTCCAGTCTTATCAAAGAGGAACCAGTTTCTCAAGAGATTAAAGGAGAACACAATGAGTTACTTCAAAGATCAGAGGAGGATGGTGGATCAACAGAGACATTACTATTAGTGAAACATGAAGATGATGAAAACATGCTAACAGAACCTGTAGCCAGCACCTCGTCTAAAAGCATGGAAACACAATCTGATGTAGAGGACTGTGGAACATCACAACCAACTAGTGATGATCAGCTCCTCTCTTCACACTGTTCTGAATCTGACATCACTGAAGAGAGTGATGAGTGGGATGAGACCACAGGTGACCAGTCTGGTTTAAACACACTGAAATCACACAATACACAACACATGGGAGGAAAGAGTTTGTCTTTAAGCAACAAGCTGCTCCATGACCTCAAATCACCAAAAGAAAGTCACTCAATGAGGAGTCACACAGGTAAGAAATGTTTTAGTTGTGCAGATTGTGGCAAAATGTTTAGCCTAAACGGAAATCTGAAGAAGCATGCAATGGTTCATTCAGGGGAAAGGCCATTTGCTTGCACAGTGTGTGGCAAAGGCTTTAGTCAAAAGAGTGATCTAAAAGCACACATGAGGACTCATACAGGGGAAAGGCCCTTTACGTGTACAGTTTGTGGCAAGAGCTACATTCATTCTGGGCATCTAAAACAACACATGATGACTCACACAGGGGAAAAGCCCATTACGTGTACAGTTTGTGGCAAGGGCTTTAGTCAAAAGTGTCATCTAAAACGACACATGATGACTCACACAGGGGAAAAACCCTTTACGTGTACAGTTTGTGGCAAGCGCTGTAGTCGAAAGGGTGATCTAAAAGCACACATGAGGACTCATACAGGGGAAAAACCCTTTACGTGTACAGTTTGTGGCAAGGGCTGTAGTCAAAAGACTAATCTACAAAAACACATGAAGACGTGTCATGAAGAGGAAAAGGCTGTTAAATGATTGAGTGTTTTTTCTGGCATTATGTCAATTATTCAGTTTAGTCCAGCTATATACATTAAACATGATGGACTATACATCAATTATTTTAATCAATGTTCAACTGGCATAATGACCTGCTGATATTGATATAACAATATGAGAAGCAGCTGCTTCTCATATTGTTATATTGTTATATTTTTCTGCAATTACAATGTCACATTCACTAATATTCACGGACTAGTGGTGCAATTGTAACTTGTCTCTGTGTTGACTAACATAATTATCATCATAGTGTATTTCAATGACTTAGTTTGATTATATGTTTAGATTATCTGTTTTATGTTGTATTCATAAAAGTGTAACAGAACATGTTTACTCTGTAAAAAAGACTGTCCGCAATTTCTTCTTTTTCAAATAAAGGGTTGACAGCTACACATCTTTTGTGTGTTCATTAGGAAAGTATTAATTCACACTTTAATACTTCTTTCGATGGAAATAAGCGAACACCCCATAGCCCCATTCAATGCAATGCAATTCATTGAGGGCTTATGGTAGGGGAAATAGCCAATTAGGAGTTTTTGCACAAAAAAACACCTGGACCTCTTTGGTGGGGACGTAACAACTACAAAGAAAGGTAAGAAAGATAAGAAAGCATTCTAGCATGGAATTCTCCTTTAAACCTTAACACTGGCTTTATGTTATATTTCATATTAATTCACACATTACCAAGATTGCCTTTTTTCACCTTAGAAATATTGCACGAATCAGAGCCTATTTGTCCTTGGAAGATGCAAAAACGCTAATCCACGCCTTTGTTTTTTCTCGGCTTGACTACTGCAATGCACTTTTTTCAGGACTGCCTAAGAAAACAACTGACAGATTACAACTTGTCCAAAATGCAGCAGCCAGAGTTTTAACTAGAACTAAGATGAGAGAACATATTACTCCAGTTTTGGCATCACTGCACTGGCTTCCGGTTGTTTTTAAGATTAAAATTATTTTACTTGTCTATAAAGCTCTCAATGGTCTTCCTACCTACATGACTGCCTGCCTAAATATATGTCCCAAACCGCCCCCTAAGGTCTTCCACTGCTGGCCTGCTCGCTTTGACAAAAAAATGGCAACTAAAAAATACGGGGAAGCAGCTTTTTGCTTCTACGGGCCGTCGGCATGGAACAAGCTCCCACTGTACCTTCGTCAGGCAGCCTCTGTAGACATTTTTAAAGCTCAGCTCAAGACCCACTTCTACAACATTGCTTTTAATTTATCTTTTATTTTTTGTTATTCATGTCCTCACTGTATTGCATTACTGCTTTTTTTTAATGTTGTTGCCTTGCTTTTATTCTCCATTGTTCTGTAAAGCACTTCTGCATTTCAGGTCATGAAAGGTGCTATACAAATAAAGTTTTATAATTATTATTATTATTATTATGTGTGTCAAATAATACATTTTCAAAAATACATTTTCAAAACGCCGCGGACAAAGCCAACTCGGATCGTGACAAATCATGACAATGAACACAATGTTTTGGGCCGATCAAATCATTAGAAAGAAGAAAAGAAAGTCAGGAGACAACACTATTTGTTTTGTTTTTCGTCTTATAAATTATTTGATCGGCCCAAAACATTGTGTTCATTGTCATGATTTGTCACGATCCGAGTTGGCTTTGTCCGCGGCGTAACAGTCTTTAAATAAATTAAATAAGAAGTGCCGATGGGAGAATGCATTGGGGTTTCATTTCCTGTGCCACTCGTTTTTCTGAAAGGGGGAGGGACTGCGGCCCTCTGGAGTGAGTGTGGAAATATAGTGGCTCTCTGGAGTGAATGTGGAACTATAGTGGCCCTCTGGAGTGAGTGTGGAACTATAGTGGCCCTCTGGAGTGAGTGTGGAAATATAGTGTAAGACAGTAAGCTGGTATTTCCTGATTTCTACCTGTCTGGAATGGCATTAAAAGAATGCAAAGAGACCAAATATCTAGGTCATTTTATAACAAATGATCAGATGATAGAGATATCTTTAGACAGCGGCGTAAACTGTATGCTCAAGCAAACACACTCATACGCAAGTTTAATTTCTGCTCTGTTCCTGTGAAAATCTCACTTTTTTAAAGCTTATTGTACTCCGCTGTACACTGCCCACTTGTGGCGACACTACAAAAAGGGCAGCCTGCAAAAAAATGACAGTGGCATACAGTATAATGGCTGCATGAGACTGCTGCTCAAAGCCCCAAGATGCTGTAGTGCCAGTCAAATGTTTGTAGAAATAAATGTACCCACTTGCCCTGCTGTGCTACGAAACCTGATCTGAGAACAGCATCATTGCATCACTTTCCAACCCTGCTAAGAGCTCTGTCAGACTATTATCATCTAAGCTGTGGAGCCACTGGCGTTCTAGCCTGTACAGTATGTACAGAGATAAGTGTCCCCCCTGTTTGTTTGTTTGTTTATGCTTCGTTTATTTTATTTATAGTTTGTTTACTTTTGTGTTTTTTTATGTTTTATGTGTTCTGCCCTATGGACCCCCCTGTGAGTGTCTTGAATAAAGTTTGAATTGAATAGTGGCGATGGCAGGCTCTCAGTCAAATCTGGTCACATATGGGGAGGGGGAGGGGGGGAGGGGGTTTCCTTACCGTCTCCAGTGTGTGCGTGTCCGTGCGTGCGCGCCACACTGGCGTGCACGCTCCTCTCCAGCAGCAGCGCCAGGTCGCGGGGCGCGTAACCCTCCGTCTCCTTGGCGACCGTCCCCAGGTCCAGAGTGTGTAAGGTCTCCTCCGATAGGCCGGTCCTCCCCAGCACCAGGCAGCGCAGGATCTCTGCTCTCTGCATCTGAGGGAAGATGTACAGTATTATATGTACAGTATATACTGTAAGTCACAGAAAACTCTCATCTCTGATTTTTTTTTCTTTTTTCGCAAATAACAGCCGAAACGCGAAGTGACGCGTTTTGGGCTTGTAGATCTGCTACTTTTTTTTGCTTTTGAATTTTAATCCTTTAACCCATTTTGAGCGGGAAACCCCTTTTGGTGGTTACATACATTGTTATAATATAGCTATTGAAAAAATAGCAGATCTACAAGCTCATAGCGCGCCACCGAGTGCCGCAACTTACAAACTTGTAGGTCTGCCGAAAATTGTCATGATTTAGAAAACTTTTATTTATTTATTTCGACGTCAGGCCTGAATGGGTTAAAGCAACAGTTTTGGACGTGCGGTTTCCAACCCGACAGCAACGACATAGGCACTGACTGACACGTACGAATTAGTTACGTTTTATGATAGAACTATAGAAGATTAGTCTGACATCTTAAGGACTGTTTCATACGTTTCATACATTTATTATAATAAAGCTAAATTATAATAATTAAAACAAATGATGTGTTCAGTGTGTGTGCGTGCCTGCGTACATGCGTGCGCGCGTGTATACCTGGTCAGGTGGCTGTATGTGTAGGGTCCTCTGTATGAAGTGGGTGAGGGGTTTGTGTGTGTGTGTGTGTTGGTGTGTGTGTGTGTGTGTACCTGGTCAGGGTGGTGTATGTGGAGGGTCCTCTGTATGAAGTGGGTGGCCTGCAACTGGGTGAGGGGAGGGGTGTGTGTGTGTGTGTGTGTGTGTACCTGGTCAGGGTGGTGTATGTGGAGGGTCCTCTGTATGAAGTGACCCTGCACCGTGGTCAGTGAGGGGTGTGTGTGTGTGTGTGTGTGTGTGTGTACCTGGTCAGGGTGGTGTATGTGGAGGGTCCTCTGTATGAAGTGACCCTGCACCGTGGTCAGTGAGGGGTGTGTGTGTGTGTGTGTGTGTGTGTGTGTGTGTGTGTGTACCTGGTCAGGGTGGTGTATGTGGAGGGTCCTCTGTATGAAGTGACCCTGCACCAGTGCACCGTGGTCAGTGAGGTGTGTGTGTGTACCTGGTCAGGGTGGTGTATGTGGAGGGTCCTCTGTATGAAGTGACCCTGCACCGTGGTCAGTGAGGTGTGTGTGTGTGTGTACCTGGTCAGGGTGGTGTATGTGGAGGGTCCTCTGTATGAAGTGACCCTGCACCGTGGTCAGTGAGGTGTGTGTGTGTGTGTGTACCTGGTCAGGGTGGTGTATGTGGAGGGTCCTCTGTATGAAGTGACCCTGCACCGTGGTCAGTGAGGTGTGTGTGTGTGTACCTGGTCAGGGTGGTGTATGTGGAGGGTCCTCTGTATGAAGTGACCCTGCACCGTGGTCAGTGAGGGGTGCAGGGAGTGTTGGCTGTGGCTGGACAGGAGGAGACACACCAGGCTGGAGCGCTGCACCAACTCATCCACTATGTCTAGAAGACCTGGAGGGAGCGCGCACACGCACACGCACACACACACACACACACACACGCACACGCACGCGCACACACACGCACACGCACACACTTAAATCCTCAATTCAATCATAAGCCTAAAGCCGCAGCGCCGCAAGCAGCGACGTGATTTGACAGAGACACAAACGCTCATACTCTGTGCGATGTGTTCTCTTACTCTGTGCGATGTGTTCCCTTACTCTGTGCGATGTGTTCTCTTACTCTGTGCGACGTGTTCTCTTACTCTGTGCGACGTGTTCTCTTACTCTGTGCGACGTGTTCTCTTACTCTGTGCGATGTGTTCTCTTACTCTGTGCGATGTGTTCTCTTACTCTGTGCGATGTGTTCTCTTACTCTGTGCGATGTGTGTTCTTTTACTCTGTGCGATGTGTGTTCTTACTCTGTGCGATGTGTTCTCTTACTCTGTGCGATGTGTTCCCTTACTCTGTGCGATGTGTTCTCTTACTCTGTGCGATGTGTGTTCTCTTACTCTGTGCGATGTGTTCTCTTACTCTGTGCGATGTGTTCTCTTACTCTGTGCGATGTGTGTTCTCTTACTCTGTGCGATGTGTTCTCTTACTCTGTGCGATGTGTTCTCTTACTCTGTGCGATGTGTTCTCTTACTCTGTGCGATGTGTTCTCTTACTCAGTGCGATGTGTTCTCTTACTCAGTGCGATGTGTTCTCTTACTCTGTGTGATGTGTTCTCTTACTCTGTGCGACGTGTGTTCTCTTACTCAGTGCGATGTGTTCTCTTACTCTGTGCGATGTGTTCTCTTACTCTGTGCGATGTGTTTCCTCAGCACGGCCTCGGGGCCGTGCTCGTGCTCCGGCGAGGTGGGCGAGCCCGTCACGTGGTCCAGGTCATCCAGAAGGACCACCGAGGGCTGCCTCCACACCGCCTGCTCGAAAACCTCCTCCAGCGCCCGGCGCACCGTCTCCGCCCTTTTACCTGGGAAATAATTATGGTTTTATATTTGAGTCACATTTGAGACAATTTCTGGCAATTAATTGGATTGAAAGATTAACGCTTTCAAACCTACATTGGGCATGTATGTCATTAATACATTTAAAATCTATCTTCAACTATCTTCAACACATGCACACTAGAGAGTGACATTTTCGGGATTCCCGTGGGATGGGATTAACATTTTTATTAATCCCGTGATCGGGACGGGACGGGAATGAAAGTCAACGGGAGCGTGCAGGAGAGGGAATCATAATGATCATTTTCAGCTGGTCGTGGCGCCAACCAAAAGAACAGAAGCACCCATATTTGTAGTCATCTTTCAGTGAGACAACGCTCTTTTGACTTGCGTTAGCAAGTCAAAAAAACTACACATACCAAATAATCCATAAAAAAATTTAAAAAAACAGGAGCGGGATGGGAGTCATCTCGAGTGGGAGTGGGATGGGATCAGGAGTCATTCTAGGAGTGGGACAGGACAGGATTTAGTTTTTTACCCTGGTCCAGGATTGGGACAGGACAGGATTTTTTCTGTGGGACAGGACAGGAGTGGAAATCCACTCCTGTGTCAGTCTCTAATGCACACTACTGCACTGTAAATGTACGTACGTGTGTGCGTGCGTGCGTGCGTGCGTGCGTGCACATATCCTCCTACCTTTGAGCATCTTGCAGTCCACCACATCCACGTGTGCGTCCAGCTCTTCCGCAGCCTTCCAGCACAAGGCTTTAGCCAGAGAGCTTTTCCCACTGCCCTGTGAAGGAGACCCCCCCCCCACACACAACACGTACAGTATGTTAGCCAGCGCTAACCTGTGTGAAGGAGACCCCCCCCACACACAACACGTTCAGTATGTTAGCCAGCGCTAACCTGTGTGAAGGAGACCCCCCCCACACACAACACGTACAGTATGTTAGCCAGCGCTAACCTGTGTGAAGGAGACCCCCCCCCCCCACACACAACACGTTCAGTATGTTAGCCAGCGCTAACCTGTGTGAAGGAGACCCCCCCCCCACACAACACGTTCAGTATGTTAGCCAGCGCTAACCTGTGTGAAGGAGACCCCCCCCACACACAACACGTACAGTATGTTAGCCAGCGCTAACCTGTGTGAAGGAGACCCCCCCCCCCCCACACAACACGTTCAGTATGTTAGCCAGCGCTAACCTGTGTGAAGGAGACCCCCCCCCCACACACAACACATACAGTATGTTAGCCAGCGCTAACCTGTGTGAAGGAGACCCCCCCCCCCCCCCACACAACACGTACAGTATGTTAGCCATGCAGCGCTAACCTGTGTGAAGGAGACCCCCCCACACACACAACACGTTCAGTATGTTAGCCAGCGCTAACCTGTGTGAAGGAGACCCCCCCCCACACAACACGTACAGTATGTTAGCCAGCGCTAACCTGTGTGAAGGAGACCCCCCCCCCCCCCACACAACACGTACAGTATGTTAGCCAGCGCTAACCTGTGTGAAGGAGACCCCCCCCCACACAACACGTACAGTATGTTAGCCAGCGCTAACTGGACAAATTAACCCATTTTGGGGCAGGAACCCGCTTTGGTGTTTTTAGCATTACGTTATGCTTTAGCTATTGAAAAATATTTTTTGAAAAATCGAAGAATGACTGACATAGAAACATAGCTTTTTCAGAAAACTGTCAGGATGTAGAAGACTTTTTTTTAGAATGTACGGGTCTTTTTTAACCCTGACCCAGTAAGTATCGGGTCAGTGCAGCACCGACATGAATGGCTGTGGATTTCGGAAAACAAAATTTCACAGGCCAAATTACGGTACAGATTCGTACTGTTTATTTTTTTATTTTTTAGTGGGAACGAAATTGACACGTGTGTTTGGATTTGTTATTTTAATTTGTTTTCAGAATTGGATTGGAATCAGATCAGCCAACGCAGGGAAGCTGGAAGTACCCTCACTAAATACTCCGGGACAACGCTCCACACGTCCCAAACTCTTCTCCTTTCTGGCTCCAAAACTGTGGAATGCACTTCCCATTGCAGTCAAAACTGCAGCCTCACTCCCAATCTTCCGCCGTAGTCTGAAAACCCACCTTTTCAGACTCCATCATGGCCCATAGCACTTACTCCACCCCCTTAGATAGCATTTCTCTAGACTTTTGATACAGACTTATAGCATGTTATGTAGACTGCACTATAATTGCATTGTATGTAGTCATAGCACGTCATAGTACATATGTATAGCATAGTATAGTTAGTTATGTATGTATAGTTTCATTATATAGATATTCCACTATTACGTTCTTAGCTTACGCATAATTCATGATAAATGCTTTTTATGTGATGTATTCCCATGCTTTTTTTTCTTGTTCTTAATGTAAATCGCTCTGGATTAAGAGCGTCCGATACCACCTTGGAGACCATTCTGTGTTTTGAGATACCTCTGTCTGTTTCTTTTCTACTGTTGGGAAATATCCCTGAAGAGTTTCTAACACATGATAAATATTTAATCAAGATCCTCCAAGTAAAAAAGCAATCACACGACGCTGGTACCAACAGGACCCACCAACGGTCAATGGATGGATGGACATTATTGAGGAACTGTATTCTATGGAAAAACTAACATTCATACTGAGACTACAAGAGGATAAATTCTATAAAAAGTGGGAAAAGTGGAATCTCTTCTCTCAGCCTAGCGATATTGCAATAGGATTTCATTGAATGTTTGTTGTAATATGAAAAATGCAGCCTTTTTCTTTTACTTTTTGTCTTTTTCTTTTTTTTTTCTTTCCGTATTGTCTTGTTAGTTGTTTTTTTTGTCTGTTCTTCCTTCAATAAAAATTAAGTGAAAAAAAAAAGAGCGTCTGATAAATGCCTAAATTGTAAAAGATCACAGGCCAATTTTGGGTTCGGGTCTACAGTATGTTTATGGACCCCATGAAGAGCTCTAGTGGGGGAACCATGGCTCCGGTGACGAGTGTGTGTGTGTGTGTGTGTGTGTGTGTGTGTGTGTGTGTGTGTGTGTGTGTGTTACCTTGGCTCCGGTCACCAGCAGTGCCCCTCCCCGGAGGCCCCGTCCCAGAGACACCAGCTCTCGGGACAGAGGACCGACCTGGAGGCTGAGGGAGATGAACTCCAACCCGGAGGTGATCAGCTCCTTCATCCCCCTGTGGGGGAATTAAACAACTTCAGTGCACTGTGCCTACACATGTTGGGACCGAAGGTCGCAACATGTGTAGGCACAATGCAAGGAATAAATGCATTCGCCATGTATCCGAAGGAAGTCTGATCCAATCACTTTTAGATTTCTCCAGTTTAATCCTGAGTTTAAGTTTTGTTGTGTTCAAGATCTGATTTTAGGCATGTTTAATTAAGCCTCCAGGAAAATCCGTGTTGAGGTTCTTAATCCAACTGTTTTTCATTAAAACGTCTTTGTCCTAAAACTGTCCAGTTAGGATTGTGTTGAAGTCCAGCGCATTTTAGAGCTTCAATGCCGTGAGCCATGAAATGTTGCACAAATGTTGTGGTTGTCTTTTTGGCATTGTTAATATTGTATCTGTGTCGTCCCAGCCTAGTACCTATTGTTTTACCCGTCTCTCCGACATATTGTAAACCACATTTTTCACATGTGATTAAGTAAATGCAGTTGCTGGTTCTGGCTGTTATTTGTTGTTTAATGTCTAACACGCGTTTTGTGGTTCTATTTTTTTACTAATTGTTTGGGTTTGAAGTATTCTGGTCCCTGGCGTGCTGGTGTGTTGATTTATTTTAGCTTGCTGTGTACTAGATAATCTTTAAGGTTTTTATGTTTTCTGTAGGCCGATATAATTGTACAGGGGACATGTACAGTACTATTTAGCTGTGAACATGTACTATTTAGACACTCCTATGCAAAGGGACTTACGTTTATTTGGGGGGGGATTGAATTGAATTTGTTCACAGAAATAATATTCAACGCAATAATGAGTCTCTTATACTCCTACAGTACAGTATGTGCAATCATGCCCAAAGACAATTTCAAAATATTTCCAGGAATTTCATGGACGGTGGGAACACCGATTATAAAAAGCAATAAATAAATAGTAGCCAGACATACCCGAGAGTACTGGGACAGGTCAGATCTGGATGTAGCGTGGTGTCGCCTGGGGATTTCACCGCTGGTGCTGGTGGAGGTGGTGTGCTGACCGGCTGTCTGTCCACCTGGATGTGACCAATAATAATAACACAACAACTGTGATCAGAATGACAAAATTAACTTCCATTGCCTTCAAAAGGGACCAATACCAGATATCCACTCCACCTTGGAGACCATTCTGTGTTTTGAGATACCTCTGTTTCTTTTCTACTGTTGGGAAATATCCCTGAAGAGTTTCTAATACATGATAAATATTTAATCAAGATCCTCTTAGCATCAAGTAAAAAAGCAATCACACGACGCTGGTACCAACAGGACCCACCAACGAAAGATCAAGGGATGGACATTATTGAGGAACTGTATTCTATGGAAAAACTAACATTCATACTGAGACTACAAGAGGATAAATTCTATAAAAAGTGGGAAAAGTGAAATCTCTTCTCTCAGCCTATAGCGATATTGCAATAGGATTTCATTGAGTTTGTTGTAATATGAAAAATGCAGCCTTTTTTTCTTTTACTTTGTCTTTTTCTTTTCTTTTTCTTTCCGTATTGTCTTGTTAGTTGTGGGTTTTTTTGTCTGTTCTTCCTTCAATAAAAATTAAAAAAAATGACCAATACCAGAGGTTGTCAGACTACCAGTAATGAGGAACAGATGTAAGCTTATATATACTGTAGCTTTTAAACTATGTTGATATTTAAGACACTAAATCAGCATGAATCACAACAACGTAGTGAAAGCATTTTCTAATAAATATATCCTATAGAGCGTCGAAGTCTGATGTCACTTTCAGTAGAGGGCGCCAGTACACAGGTTCATGTATTTTTTGAGTGGCGCAACCACTCCTACAACCAGCAATGTCTGTGTACCTGTGTACCTGCGTACCTGTGTAAGTGAGCACGAGTATGTGACTTATTCATACCAGTAGGGGCGCCAGAAACAGAGAGAGGGGTAGTGCTGTGTCTCTAATGAGAGAGAGAGAGAGAGAGAGAGAGAGAGAGAGAGAGAGAGGGGGGGGGGGGGGAGGGGGAATTGCACCACTCAGTTCACACGTGTGTGATTTTTTTAGTTGCATTGAAATCCCCAAATATTTTAAATCGAAGGAACTGTGTTTGAAAAATAAACCGACCACTCCGGCCTTTCTGTCAGGGGGGTGGCTGTGTGTCGTTAATGATGTCCATTAATATTTGATACAGCCAGTTTCTGGAGAAAACTGAATTAATGTTGCCGCAAAAGCCTTGAAACTACATATAAAGGCAATGTCGCTGCTAATATACGTCACGCCCAGCTGTCAACACATTGCGTTCCTGCGATTCCTTGTTGACGTAAGCTCAGCTGGTGGTGACTCGACTCATACTAACCACGAAACATTAAATATCAATAAAATAAAAATAAAAATAAACGTAATTAACATTCAGTTTCTGCGACGGGCAGATGCAGCCACCCCGCCTACCCGGAAATGTATTCTCTGGGTTGTTTGACTAATTTCTAACGCTTATTTTGTTGAGCAAGGCATTGAACCCCTACCATGAAATGTTCTATGAGCAGGGTGTGGCTGTAAACAAGTCCTTGGCTTAGTCCACTCCACTTCCCTGGGTAAACAAAGAACTTTGCTTTGCTTTGCTTACTCTTATATTATATTTGTACATTTCCACCTTCAGTCGATGCTTCATATCCATATGAGTGAAAAGGCCGGGATGATATGTTGATTTTTCAAACACAGTTCTTATATGAAGAGATCTAAAATGGGGATTTCAATGCAAATAAAAAATACATGAACCTGGGGACTGACGCCCGGACTTTGGTGCTCTATTCAACTATACAAAAATAGCTTATGTTTTTTTTAAATGTGCTATATTTCAGCATATGAAACGGCACTATAAATCAAGTGTGAGGTTTGCCAAAAGGTCCCTTAGTTAAGACAGTGTCCTAGTATTTAAACATGTTTGAGAACCCAGGGGACTGCACTGTAGTACGTAAAGTAATGTGAATGTTGGGAGGAAACTGTGAGAAAAGATGATATAATATCGTGTCCAAAACTGTTACTTTTCAGGATGCAAATTCAAAAGTATTAGCAGATCTACAAGCTCAAAACACGCCGCTTTCCGAGCTTAGTAGGGACCATCTACTTTTGAAGCTTTTGTGTGACTCTGTAGTTATGATTAGGAGCTTTAGCTATTGAAAAATAGCGGATCTACGAGCTCATTGCTACGAGCTTGTAGGTCTGCTATTATTGTCTTTGGGCGATTTTTACGACTGACATAGAAACATAGCTTTTTCAGAAAACTGTCAGGATGTAGAAGACATTTTTAGAATCTGATCTCAGGTCAGAATGGGTTCTGACAGTATGAACAATACCTGTATGTCTGCCTTGTGTAGGACGCTTGGAGCTAGCAGAACAATACCTGTACGTCTGCCTTGTGTAGGACGCTTGGAGCTAGCAGAAACAATACCTGTATGTCTGCCTTGCGTAGGACGCTTGGAGCTAGCAGAAACAGCTGGTCGAGTGGATCGCTCTCTGGCTCTGGCGTAAGGACAGTCAGTGCGAGCTCCAGCTTAGCTAAAACAGTCACAAGAAAGAAAGGTTTGACATTTATTTTACCAGTACATGTACAGTACGTTATATATTTCCTCTCCAGGTGTAGTATTTAACTTGATTCTCAAAATTTCTCAAACAGGTTTCCAAAAAAAAATGGTTATGGAAATGTTTGGGGGTGTATCACTAGTAGGACTATTCAACAACAACTGCTGCGCTCAACAACAGCATCATCATAGATCCGCGTGTCCGTGCATGTGCGACCTACGAGCAGGACGGTGCGCACCATGAACTGTCAATCAAATCCGCGACCACAAGAGCCACCATTCTAGCAATGAAGCGATCAAAGTGCACAACACTGGACCAGTCTGAGGCTGCAGGGAAAACTGGCTCTTCTTCCCTTTGCAAACCACTCATTATCACACTCTATACTGTCAAATAACACCATAGGTGAGGACATTCTCATTTTCACTATTAAAGCCCGTTTACAGGTGTTGCCGACCAAGTTCAACTTGGCAACCTGGTACCCATCAGCACACGACCCACACTGCATCCTACATCCAGTACCACATGACAAAGAAACAGTCGCACACATCTTAAATGGTTGCAGCCACTATAAAGGACTGTACATTGCCAGACATGATCGTCTGGTGGACCTGGTCTCAGACAAGACCAGAGGAGTACAGGACAGGACAACAAGAATGTATAAACACAGCACTGTAAAAATAGACTGGTTTGATCACAATGACACGCATGTCAATTCACTACAAAATATTCCAAATACCCCAGATATTGTGTTCATCAATGAAATTAGAAAAACTGTCACTATATTTGAAATAGGCTGCCCATTTGATTTGTATATGGACACTTGTTTTACATCGAAACTTATGAAATATCAGCTTCTGGTGGAACGTATTATGGCCTTGGGATATAACTGTCAACTTATTGTCCTTGTATTTGGAAGTCTGGGCCATGTCCATAAACTTGTGCTTAGGGGTTTGCAATTGGGTGGATTGCTAAAAACAAATGCAAAAAAGCTGGCTAAATACTGTTCTGTCTCAGCTACTATGGGCAGTCTGTCCGTCTGGAGAAGGCGTTGATTAATTTATCCCTAGGTGGCTTAAAAAAATAAAATAAAAAAACATCCTGTCTAGTAGTGTCAAGTAATAGTATGTCAACAATGTGCTATATATATATTTTTTTTTTTCCTTCTTTTACGTGTGTTAAGCATCATCATAACCTTTATTTAAACTCTGAGTACAATTAAGGGGCAAGCCCTCATTTTCAATGTAGCCGAAATACAAAGCACAAAATACAAAAAACAAACTCAACAACATACACTCTACAATACAGCAATATCAAAATATGAATTGTAAAACAGAAAGTGTCCAAAGCTAGAATAAATATAATATAATATATGTGTGCAGCAGCTATATCTGGTTTGGACCATATAATGTATAACCTAATTCTGATCAGTGTTTGGGTCTATTGTATTACGCCTCTTGTGCAGATCCAAATAAAATAATTAAATTGTGGTCAGTAGTATAACTCACCTTCGTGTCCGTGTAGGGCAATGACGCTGCAGCGTGCGGTCAGGCAGGCCAGCGGTTGGTGGCTCTGTGCGTGCAGCCAATCCAAGAAGGCCGTGTGGATGTCCTCGTCACTCTCGTCTGGCTGTGACTACAAACGAGACATCAGAGAAAAGGTTTCAAAACATCCAACGGCAATGAGCTTTTAACCCATTCTGACCTGAGATCAGATTCTAAAAATGTCTTCTACATCCCGACAGTTTCCCATTCTGACCCGAGATCAGATTAAAAAAATGTCTTCTACTGTACATCCTGACAGTTTTCTGAAAAAGCTATGTTTCTGTGTCAGTCGTTCTTCGATTAAAAAAAATCACACACGTGTGAACTGAGTGGTGCAATTCCCCCCCCCCCCCCCCCCTCTCTCTCTCTCTCAATAGAGACACAGCACTACCCCTCTCTCTGTTTCTGGCGCCCCCTACTGGTATAAATAAGTAACATACTCGTGCTCATAGACACACACAGGTACCTAGGTACACGGACATTGCTGGTTGTAGGAGTGGTTGCACCACTCAAAAAATAGCAGACCTACAAGCTCGTAGCTATGAGCTAATTACATCTGGCCACAAAATAAATCACAGGATCTACTGAATGTGAAGGTAGCCTACTGGGGGGGAAGCCACACTGTGTGTCATAGGCTCAATGTCAGTTTGACACATTCAGTAGAACTCGTGATCTTTTCTGGCCAGATTAAATTTCCTGGGGTTTATTAGGACCATAGTAAATAATTAAAAAATAAATCGCTATAAAATAAAATATTTAGCCCCCATGCTCGAATGCCCCCACCCCGTCAAAAATCGCTAAAACGAAAGAAAGCAGCAAATGAAATAAAAAATCACACCTGTGTGAACAGAGTGGTGAAACTCCCCTCTCTCCCCCCTCCTCTCTCTCTCTCTCTCTCTCTCTGCTCCGTCAGATTAGCTTTATTATGGATATCAATCCGCGTCGCTGAGAACTATTTTTTCATTATTATTTTGGCTCGGCCTTTCCTTCTTTAGCGAACCTAGACAGTCAGAAGTTGGATTTTGCGTCCAGCAGGTGGCAGCCATGTCACATACTTCTCTCGTTCCAATTTCACGCATGCGCACACCCACTCGTGCTCACACAGGTACACAAACAGGTACACGGGGTACACGGACATTGCTGGTTGTAGGAGTGGTTGCACCACTCAAAAAGAAACACTCATCTTTTACTTTCTCTAATGACAACCTAAAACATGAACCTTCCCCATCCCAACTCCCGTCCCCTCAGCTCTGAGTTCAAGCTGCTTCCCTCTGGCATTCGCCTAAAAGTCCCAGGGGCCAAAAGCAACAGGTATACGTTTTCCTTCGTGCCTGTAGCTATCAAGGCTCTAAATGCCGATAGGAGGAGGTAAATTGGATTTGTATTAATGTTTTATACAACTTTCTGGAAAAGTTATGAATTATAATGTTACACTGATACCTTGAACTGCCATCCTGTTTTAAATGTTCTATGTGTATTATGTGCCTTTTTGCTGTGTTTTTGTGTTTCATGTTACCTGCCTGTGTTATGCCTTGCTGTAAACCAAATCGCCCCACGGGCACAAACAAAAAAATGAACCTGAAACATGAACCTTGGTAGCATGTAGCCCCTTAACACTGTGTTTACAGCTTACTATGCTGTAGGTCTGAACTAACGAGAGTAAGCAAATGATGGCCGCTGTGTCATTTGCTTCCTTGGTTGAGTGTAGTTTATTATCCTTGACTGTTAGGCAGAAACCTTGTATAATGACACAAGACATAAAGCACACACCTCCACATCACATTTGTACACACATAAAACACTAGTGAAGAACTAGGGCAATAGATAGGCAAGAAGAAAGACATTACTTAAATATAATAAAGCAAAATGTGATTAAAAACTATGACAAGAAAAAATAAATAACTTTATTAAATCCAAAGAATAGAAGAGAAAGGAGATCTTACATATGTGATGTGGATGTGGACAGACTTTACCTGTAAATTATGTTAAACGATAAATAAATCACATGCCTCCACAAACATCATATAACGGTGATGTGGACTGGCATTATATACACACAAATTAAGTTAAACTATACATGGCGTGAAAGACAACCTACGGTATGGTAGCATGTAGCCCACTTAAACAAGCAGCAAGAATCAGACGGTTAACTAACCTTCACAGATAACAGCAGCCAGCAGTGGCAACAGCATAGAGTTCACCCAGCAGTGGCAACAGCATAGAGTTCACCCAGCAGTGGCAACAGCATAGAGTTCACACCTCCAGTCAGCTTCACTTTCTGAAATGGCAGGGGGAAAGAAAATGAGTTGTCGGCCTACAGGATGACATTTTGGAAGTCATAACAGTCACTGACAGAGCTGTGTCACCATTATTACACACATTCTAGGGCTATAATCTGCCTTGTGCAACCATTTCTTTTATGAAGCCTAAAAGCTAAAAAGGAAACTTTGTATTCATATGTTCAACAGCAAACACAATTATTAATCGCAGTACGTACCGTGCGGGGCCTTCCGTCGCTCGGTTGAAGATGGCCGGTATTAATAGAGCCGCGTAGGTTGTATGGCACAATACGTCCCGAGCACCGTACGCCTCGTAATCTCAGGGAGCGTTCGTTGACACCGTTATAAGTTTCAGCTCAGCCGAGTAGACACTCTATTAGCAATACCAGCCATCTCCTGATGACTGCATCCAAGGTCACCGCATGACACCAAGGTCACATGATCAACCTGTAAGACACAAACATACACCAACATTACTCTTTATCCAGATTTTATACATTGTAGAAAATACATCTTTAGGAAATTCTTGCTTTTCTCTTTTGCATCCAGATCTTATTTTAATTATGTTTGAGACAAAAAACACTTTCCTGGGGTTTTTAGATATTTCAATATTTCAAAGAGTCCATGATGTCATGAACACTGGGCTCACTTCCTTCCTGGACTACATGTTGTCTCAGTAAGACAGCCCCTCCCCCTATCCACAAGGAGGAGCAGTGGATCAAAGCATTGTGGGAATAGTAGTTCAGGAAGGAAGTGAGCCCGGTGTCCATGACATCATGGAGTCCATGGACACTTTGAAATACTAAAATATCTAAAAACACATAAAAACCTCAGGAAAGTGTTTCTCAAAAATCATTCAAATAAGATCTGGTTGCAAAAGGGGTGAAGTGGCCCTTTAAAGTTGAAATCAAGTTGCTCTGTATGGTAGAAATTAGATTGTACATCTGCTACTTTAGAATTCTGAGAAGTTTGTACAGAGTTTTCCATCCAGCAGAGAGTTAGTTTAGCTTGATCTTATGAATGTGTCTGAGCCACAGTTACAACTTGTGTTACCATTATGTACTAAAGTAAAAGGGTATGGCATCAACATGCACTTAAAAAATGACCAAATGTAATCATTACGCAGAATGAGTAGGCTACATTTCAAATGTTTGAAAGAAAAAAATCTGAAAATAGCATATCTACAATTTCACAATGCATTGCATCACAAAGCATTGTGAGATTGTAGATCAGCTACTTCCAAATGGCCAAAATGTGGTTGTAGCCCAGTGGTAGATTGCAATGTAGCCAAAAGGATTTTTTTTTTAATAATCCCAATCTACAAAACAACTAGTAAAGTGTCCAAATAATAGAATATAAAAGTACAATATAGCCCATTGTCCACAGTACTTCAGTAGATGTAATTATTTACTTTCCACCTGTTTGTTTGTTTGTGTCTCAAAAAGTACCAACACATTCCTCATAATTTGTTGTGACTGTTTTAGAGTCACAATAAACAACCAACAATCCTTCTAACAACACTAACACTTTAAACAATAACAGAGTTAATGTTCACTAACAACCATGCGGTTATCAAACAAATCTTACCTCTCAGCAGCAACGCCCCAAACACACTATGCACCGTGTGCGCCTCCATTTTAAAGCATAAGCCCCGCCTCCTGTATCCGGTTCTAGACCGTCGGTCATTGGTCCGTCAGAGTGAATGAATAACAGCTGTGTGGATTTACAAGCTGCACGCATGCGCGCGCGCACGCACGCACGCACGCACGCACGCACACACAACAGACAGACAGACAGACAAGGACCCACAAATTATATAATATATGAAAAGGTTTGTCAAGAACTGCTGCAGAGTCAGACCCATAATAATCACATGCAGTGTCTGCTGGTGAACACTAGATGGCAGCAAAACGGTTTCCCAGTCTGTCCATGACAAACGACTTTGAACATGTAGTTTCACCTGCTCTCTCTCTCTCTCTCTCTCTCTCTCTGAGTTAAAATGTTCACTCTGTAATAATATATATGAGCTATCCGCAATTTGTGAAATAATCACATAAAAATATCACATAAATGCACATCACATACCGGCCTGTGTTCATATCTGATGTGAACTGACGTGATGGCGCTTTACCAGCAAATGACACAACGCAAATGACGTGAAACGATACAGCTCCAATCAAATGATTAGAAACTGTATGAGAGACACGACCCGACACACGCACCACATACACTAGTGAAGAACTAGTGATAGATAGGAAAGAAAGAAATTACTTATGAAAAATAAAGCAAAATGCGATTAAAAACTCTGACCAGAAAAAACAATAACTTTATTAAAGCAAAGAATAGAAGAGAAGATGAAAGGTCGGGGTAGAAACCGTGCATGTTCGATACTAATAGGTTATATTCAATAATGGATGATCTTTGCATCGTGAGCTTGTAGATCAGCTATTTGCTACTTTAGTGTGTGACACTGTAGCATGACCAAGTAAGGAAATTAATTTACAAAAGGTTGAACTATGGAGATACAAGGTTTCTGCCCGACATCAAAAGATAATAAACTACGCCCACTTACCTTCAATATCAGCACTAAACAAAACAAACTAACCAACGAAGAAAATCTGCCATAATTTTCTTCCTGTTAGTTTGGACAGATCTACAGCATAGAAGGCTGTAAACAGTGTTAAGCAGGCTACATGCTACCATAATGATACCGGAAATAAGTCGCATGACGCCAAATCACATTTTGTACACACAGTCCACTAGTGAAGAACTAGGGCAATGGGCAAGGAGAAATAAAAAAAAATACTTTTTTTTATTAAAAGAGAAAGGAAATAGAAATTCTAATTACTCGACACAGAAAACAGCACAGAAAGACTACAACAGAACATACATAACATATGTGATGTGACGTGACGCGACAGCTGCTTTACCCGTAAATTATGTTAAACAATACATAAATCACATTGCGGCATGTGATGTAGAGTGGCATTATACACAGATTACGTGAAACGATACACGGTGCGAATGACAACCTATGGTATGGTAGCATGTAGCATGTAGCCCACTTACACAAGCATCAGGAATCAAAAGGTTCATTACTAACCTTCACTGCCAACAGCACCCAGGAGTGGCAACAGCACTGTACCTTCAATACCGACGTCGCCTTGTCAGCTTCACGTTCTGAAATGACAAGAAAAAAAAATATCTATTTAGTTGTCGGCCTACAGGATGACATTTTGTAAGTCATAACAGTCACTGAAAGCTGTGTCACCAATATCTTACTTTATTATTGTCACAAATTGTGATTAAAGCTCCTATAAGCAATAATGTCAATTTTAATGATTTTTATTTCATTCAGCAATGAGTAAAACACACATGATTTAGTCTCTGCGATACATCTAGGGGCCACAATCTGCAGTCAAAGATATTCCTAGAAGCTTTGTCATTGGTCAGAGAAAAAAAAAGAACCCGGTCAAAATGACTGACCAATCAGGAAGTAGACAGGCAAATCGACCAATGACAAAGCTAGGAACATCTTTGAATGCAGATTGTGGCCCCAAGATGTGTCAGAGACAATATTGTTTTACCCATTGCTGGCAGTCTGAATACCAATTTTTTTTAAAGTAATTACATTTGACATATTGCTTATAGCAGCTTTAATGATTCAACCCATTAAACGGCGACTTCACCCCTTTTGCAACCAGAGCTTATTTTAATGATGTTTGGGAGACAAGAAACACTTTCCTGGGTTTTTTATGTGGGTAATCGTCGTTTTTATATATGTAGTATTTCAAAAGTGTCCATGGGCTCCATGATGTCATGGACAATGGGCTCACTTCCTCCCTAGACTACATGTTGTCTCAGTAAGACAGCCCTCCCCTATGCACAAGGAGCAGTGCACCAAAGCATTATGGGAATTGTAGTCTGGGTAGGAAGTGTCCATGAAATCATGGACACATTGAAATACTAAAAACACATAAAAACCTCAGTAAGGTTTTTCACCCAAACATATGTAAAATCATATGTATGACAATGAATGGTCAACTTGACATGTAATGGTGACACTGCCCTTGTTTCTACTACAGCCACATGTAATCCAGGTACATACCATGGGGGGGCTTCCGTCGCTCAGTTGAAGATAGCCGGTATTAATAGAGCCGCGTAGGTTGTATGGCACAATACGTCCCGAGCACCGTACGCCTCGTAATCTCAGGGAGCGTTCGTTGACACCGTTATACGTTTCAGCTCAGCCGAGTAGACACTCTATTATCAATACCAGCCATCTCCTGATGACCCCATCCAAGGTCACACATGACACCAAGGTCACATGATTAACCTGCAAGACATAAATAAAAACAACATTACTCTTTATCCAGATTTCATACATTGTAAAATTCATATAATATTTCACTTTATCGTCTACTCAGGCTTATGTGAACACTGCAGACAGCTTTTAAGTTGCTTGATTCAGTATTTAAATATTCATTTTAGCTTTTTAGCATTTTAACTTAAAAACTGTCTGTAGTGTTCACATAAACCCGAGTAGATAATACAATGACAAAAAGTTAGTTTTTTAAAGTGAATTGTCCCTTTAAGATATTGGTAAAAAAAATCTAAACTTCAAAATCTACATTATATAACTTGAGTCAAAGTTAAAAGGTTTTGGCATCAAAATGTACTTAAACATTTCAAATGGGACAATCTGCATACTTGGTCATTTTGAACAGAAAAAAACCTTTTGAAAATAGCAGATCTAAAAGCTCACAATGTGTCACATCACATTCACAATGCATTGTGAGCTTGTAGATCAGCCATTTTCACAGACAAGACAATGCTTTTGTTGCGATCAAGGCCCAAGGCCTCAGTCACACATAAGCATATGTTCTGGGCTCTGCCTGCATGTGTTTGATTGCCCCCCAAAATCAAACATAAATGTTTGGTCAAAGCATGTGCCTCCCATTGGAAATGCATTGGGGCGGCCATTAAACAGACAAGACAAATGTTTTTTTTGTGTGATCGAGGCCCAAGGCCAAAGAACGAGTCCTATAAAAGGACAAACATTGCTGACATTGTTGTCCATTTAGTGTCACAATAAACAACAGTCTTATAAATACTCTGTTTAAACAATAAACAGTCCTATAAATCATCTTAATGTCTAAACAACAACAGTGCTCAAGGATAAAACCGTGTTTCTCAAACAAACGCTTCTTACCTTGGAACAAACAGCTCTGCTCACAGACAGCATGAAGTGGATCCCAAACCAAACAGCATGCTGGGAAAAAACATGGCCGCTCCTATTTAAATCCAAAGCCCCGCCCACTGGATCCGGTCACCTGTTCAACTAGTCCGTCCGTCATTGGTCCGTTAGTCAGAGTGATTTGTGTTTGGATCATCCACTGTTGATGTAACTGCTGTGTGCACCACACACACACACACACACACACACACACGCACTCATGCACTCACGCACGCACGCACGTGCATTATTTCACCCTTTGGTTGGTTATAAAGGCTTATATTAATACTCTAACCCAGGGATACTCAAATAGATTTACCTGTGGGCCACATTACAAAAATGGCAAGGGGCCAGGGGCCAGTAGATAAAATTACGACATTAATGATACTTGATAACTTCTCTCTTTCAATTGCTTTATTTTCGCAAAATGTATCAAAGTACAATGTGCATGCACACAATATGTAAATAAATAAATGTGTTACATTTTCTTGCATAAACACAAAGAGCTGTTTCCATAACTGCACAAATTATTGCACATAACATGAGTAGCTGTTATAATAACATAATAACATAACATGAGTAGCTCTTTGCCTGCCTGCCTGCCTGTCTGTCTGTCTGTCCATGAGTAGTTATTTGTCTGTCTGTCAATGAGTAGCTGTCTTACTGTCTGCGTGTCTATGAGTAGCTGTCTGTCTGCCTGCCTGCCTGTCCAATTGTCCATGAGTAGCTGTCTGTCTGCCTGTCTGAGTAGCTGTCTGCCTGCCTGCCTAATTGTCCATGAGTAGCTGTCTGTCTGCCTGTCTATGAGTAGCTGTCTGCCTTCCTGCCTGTCCAATTGTCCATGAGTAGCTGTCTGCCTGCCTGCCCAATTGTCTATGAGTAGCTGTCTGTCTGTCTATGAGTAGCTGTCTGCCTTCCTGCCTGTCCAATTGTCCATGAGTAGCTGTCTGTCTGTCTATGAGTAGCTGTCTGCCTTCCTGCCTGTCCAATTGTCCATGAGTAGCTGTCTGCCTGCCTGTCCAATTCTCAATGAGTAGCTGTCTGTCTGCCTGTCTATGAGTAGCTGTCTGACTGCCTGCCTGTCCAATTCTCCATGAGTAGCTGTCTGTCTGTCTGCCTGTCTATGAGTAGCTGTCTGCCTGCCTGCTAGCCAGCAAGTTGGTTAACAGAAAATAAATTGTTATGGCTGAGTAAAATAAAATACAATAAACACAATTTGCCTGAAAATAGATTACCCAGCTATGACCTTTTTCATGAAAAAAAATGAGTAGTGATATGGCTGACTGAGTAAAATAAAACAATCTACCTGAAAATAGATAGCTATAAGTGAAGAGCAATTTCCGCAATTACCATTTCCGCAATTTCCACAATTTCCATTTCCGCAATTTCCTCAATTTCCATTTCCGCAATTTCCGCAATTTCCATTTCCACCATTTCCGCAATTTCCATTTCCGCATTTCCGCAATTTCCGCAATTGGGATTGGTAATTGCGGAATTGCGGAAATTGCGGAAATGGAAATTTCCGAAAATGTAAATTGCGGAAATTGCGGAATTGCGGGAATGGTAATTGCGGAAATGCAAATTGCGGAAATTGCGGAAATTGCGAATGTTTCTCATCCTCCGCAACACTAAATTTTTCCGGTAAATACAACACATTGAGCAGGGCACTGCAGGGAGTTGAACCCCGTTCCGGTAAACCAGAAGTACGACACCAGTGCCTTAGCTTTTGTGTATTCAACTATTTGGGTAACATGTGAGCTTTATCCTCTAATTCATGGGCCTGGATTTTTTTTTTTTTTAATTTAAAAAAACATGGGCTATAACCCATCGTTTTTTTTTTTTTTTTTTTTTTTTTTAAATCCTCAAAAATGATGAAAAACGGCATGCCATAGTATGCCGTACGATATGGGCTATAGCCCACGGTCCAAAATGATGAGAAATGAGGCTAACTTTTTTTTTCAAAATTTCAAAAAACATGGGCTATAACCCATCGTTTTTTTCATTTTTTCATTTTTTTCAAATCCTCAAAAATGATGAAAAACGGTCCACATCACATCTACTAGCCCGGCTAGCATGTACCAAACACTATGCAAACTGCTGCCCGCTTTGAACACAGGTTAAACTGTAATTGGATTCATGTGAATGAATGAGTGAATCATGCTTCTGTGGTTACACCAGAGAATTTATTGCACCATGACTTCATCAAAGAGCAAAACGTTCCCTTGCTGGGTCCAGAGAATGTGAATCAAACAGTCTAGGAGTGGTCACCTGCTATCAAGTATAAACTTGTCTTTGAAAGTATAATACAGCAAGTAAACATTAACAAATTACAGACAAACTTTCAAATGCCATTTTGTTTGCATACCGCTTTGTTTTAACCCATTAAAACCGGGGAAGCATCCATCATTAGTGTTAAATGGCTATTCAAAAATACCAGATATACAAGCTCACTTCGTGCCACGCTATCCGCCATGAGCTTTGTAGAAAAATCTTGAATATTTGTGCAAACTTTATTTACTCAAATCTTCTGGAGGTCCCTGGAACAAAATATTTTGAGATGGGGGGTCAGCAACCAAATACATAATTCTGTGACATGAATATTTTTAAGCTACACTGATATACCGGTAGCTGCAACAAAAGTTGGGATGGCCCAGGCGGCTAGTGCAGCGGTCCAGGCACCTATGCTGCTAAGCCAGTCTGTTCAACACCCGATCCCGACGACCTTTGCCACGTGTCACCCCCCCATCTCTCTCCCCATTTCCTGTCACCATACTGTACACTATCCAATAAAGGCAGAAAAAAGACCAAAAATATCTCTTAAAAAAAGAAACCTGGATTTAGAAGAATCGTTCTCAGGTCTTAATGGGTTAAGATGTGTGAGTGTGCTCAGAGACAACCATAATCCATAAATGTGGTATTGGTATAAATGTCGAGGCTTTATGTGAATTAGTAGATCATGTGATGAAAAAGCCCTTGAGTCAAGAGTTGCTGCCCTCATTGCATTGTGATGAAGTTAAGACACTTTGTTGTAACAGGAGAGAGAGAAACAGAGCTCAGGCATTAGATCAGCCACACTTCACTTCATCCGTCAACGTGGAAACAAAATTAGGGATTCAATACAGTAGACATACAGTAACACTCCTGCCATTTGTGCAACAATTACAAACAGTGGGAAACCAAGACAGCGGTTATAAATACATAGTTCAAGTGAAAATTTACAAAAGTTAAACTGCCCTTAAAACGGGTGCAATCGTAAAATAAAATAAAAATCAAACAAGAAAAATCTATCTGTACACATGTCAGTGAAAGAAATTGCTTTCACAAAAAGAAGAAAAAGGAATCTACTGGCCATACTGAAGGCCTTTCTCCTTAATTTACTGTAACTATTATTGTTATTTTTTATTATTATTATTAATCCTGCAAGCATAAACAGTCAAACCTTTTTCAGCTTGGGTAGGGATTCCCGATCCGAACAAAGTTCAGGAAGGACTAAACTGTTTTCTATTGTATGCTGCTCCACTCTGGAATCTGAACATTAGATACTGTATAGACTGCTGGAACAGTGATTTTTACTAGTACACACTACACACACCAACCTCTGACGTGTTTTGCCATAATTTGTCTCTGAGATCTTGCCCTTTCTGGCGACACACAAGTAGACAAAGTGTGTGCTATCGCTCTCCATTACTTTATAGCCATCTGGTTGTGTTTGTAGTTTGTACTCCAAACGTTTGGCTAGTAAAATCAGCAAGAACTGCCAAACTGAACACCAGCTAAAAATTATAAATTTTGTTGTAATTGACCTGCCGAAAAAAAGTACTACAGCCTTTACACAAGCAAATAGTTACAGTAAGTGACGGAGTGAAGGAGCTTGATTATTATAATCAAGCATGATGGGGAAGGTGGGTCTTTATAACCCTTTTCGAGCCTCGTCGTCCTAGATAAGTCACATCCTCGGGGAGAAAAAAAAACCCTCAGAAGGTGACAGATTTGGGCAGCTGTTGGCTTCCTGGGTGCATCCTGTAAAAGTCTGGGCTGGATCGCACCAAAGGCACGGCCGCTGCTGACTGTCCTGAGGGCCTGGCGTGGCCTGGTGGGGAGGAGCCAGTGTACAGCAGCGGTGCCGGGAAGGCAGAGTGGTCCCTGGGGCCCCTGGAGAACGGCTGCGAATAGCTGGTCGGGGGCGAGGAGTGTGGACTGAGCTGGAAGGGGGAAAGTCTGTCTGCGAAACAAGGCGGAGGAGGGGCGATGATACCGTCCTCTACCCACCTGTCGCCCCCCGCATACTCTGGCAACTGAGGCAGGCGGGAGAGGGTGCACGGCGAGGGAGGAAGATGAGACGGAGGGATGAAGACAGGTGATGGGGGGAAGGGGTACGGGGCGAGTGGGCTGTGTTCCTTGTCCGCGACAGTCGCCGCCGGGGGTCGGCCGTACATTCCCATGGCCTCCTCGGGAGTGGCGGGCAGTCCCGGGCTGTGAGGCCCAGCGGCTGTCGCCTCCAGTAGCCTCTCCAGGTAGCGGTCGTCCTCGTCCTCAGAGAGGTTGTCGTACTGGGAGGTGTTGGAGGGCCTCCGGTTCCCCGCCGCCGCCGGGACGCCCAGGGACACCGGGAACTTGGTCGGCTTGGGAGGCAGGGCTCTAGGAGAGGAGGTGGCGGAGGTGGGGGTGAGGGGCAAGGGAGGCCGCTTGGAGCTGGGCTCCTTTTGCACAAGGTCCAGGGAGGTGGGAGGTTGCGGGCGGGGTTTTGGGGGGAGTCTCCCGTGGGGAGGAGGACCGTTAATCACAACCAAGGGAACAGAGGGCGGATGGATCAGCTCTATGCGAGGAGGCTCAGCGTCCACAGGAGTCTCATCAGAGTAGCACAGCGGCGGCGGGGGGAGATCGGGGAGGTCCAGCATCTCCTCCTCAGCCGGCATGGCAAAGACCTCCGAGGCAGGAGGCTCGTAGGGCGGAGGCCAGTCTCCACATTCCACATGGTCGCGGTGGCGCTCGCCGACCACCCCTGCTTCTGCACAGGGCTTGTTCACTGGTTTCGGCGGCAACGGAGGTGGACCGCCGCACCGGATCACTTCAGGCGGTTGCGAGTGAACCGGAGGGGAAGGCACGGGTTGCAAGGCTAGTGGAGCCGAGAGGCCCTGCGGGTCAACAGGAGGAGGGCTCTGCTGCGAGGCGTCCGTACCGGGCAGTGGACTCTCCGTGGCAGAATGAGGCTGCAGGGGGAGCAGGACGATGGGCCTTTCCTCGCCCAGAGGTTTCTTCACCAGCTCGTCCGGCTTGGCTGAAGAAGAAAAAAAGGAGATGACATTTTTTATTTATTCACAGGAAAATATAGAACACGCTTGGGGACCGTGGGGCTGAAGCTAATACACAGGAAATGGATGTGTATTTTTAGACCCAAACAAGAAAAAGAATCCTGCTCCCCCCCCCCTCCTCGACCCTAAAAACAACAAAACACGAAGTAATTAAATGAGACTGTGGGTACTGTTGTTTTTTCCATGACAGACGGGTTAGTGCCAAACCAGAACCTGATACAGACACGATCTCCAGCAAAGGATATGAATGATACATAATTATCATGTACTATACATGTACACAAGGTCTGTAACTACTGATTATTTAGTCAACTATTCATTTATTAATGAAAGATCACACTCATGTGAAGTGATGGGTGCCCAATATGGCTGCCACATGACATCACAAGTGGTGCTGTTTTTTTCCCCCCAAAAAACATAGACTTGGCTGCCACATGACATCATGATCGACTAAATCAATAAGTCTGACTAACCGTTTAAGTTTAAGGCCTATAAACTTTGTTGTACAACTGTGTCACGCAGATATAGCCAATTTTACAGGCTCACTATGTGTCGTACTCGTGACACATCCCACACAAATTTATTATTATTTTATTCAAATCAATTAGTTTGAGTACCTGAAGGGGGCAGGTCCAGCTTCTTACTGCGCAGCTCAGCCATGGCGGCTTGGAGCTGCTCCACCACCACATCATCTGGAACCAGGAAGGAGACCGCAAGCTGCTCCTGGAGGAACTCCCTGAGGTCCTCCAGGGGAAGCTTCAACATACGCTCTGATGGGGGACACACAGACAGACAGACAGACAGACAGACAGACAGACAGACAGACAGACAGACAGACAGACAGACAGACAGACAGACAGACAGACACACACGTTTAAATCAACATTTCATGAATGCTATCTTTACACAGCAGATCTACTGTACAATCTCACACCGTATTCACGGTACACAACACTTATCCTAATCCTAATCTGAATCTTTTCCTAATTGGAAGCATAACTCCCCAAATCAGTTTGAACCATAAAACAACATTTCTCTTGTACCAGGGAAATGATCCTCCCAATGTCTAACTCTCAAATTCTACTACTGTACTAAATTGCCCAAGTACGCACAGTCGCACACACACAAAAGGATGGGAGTTTTGTCTATGCCATTTAACATCAACGTAACAAAGACGGTGTGTGGCGTTAACCAATTCATGGCATTCGCCGAGTGAACACCCAATGAGAAGTTAGCATTGGCTTCCTCTCCACAGCAACGAGCCGCCTTGCATTATGTAAGCCATACACTTATAGGCAGCCAACCAGGAGACAGTGGAGCATGTAATCCATGCATGCAACATGCAGCACATGCATCTCTACAGTATATACAGTATGAGCATAAAGATGCTTTCTCTGACTCATTCTGAAAGCACAGTACAGCTAGGCCTGTCACAATTTATTACATAATCTGTTTGAGATTTGAAATAATTGCAATTATGTTTACATTATTGTACGAATCGTTTAAAACAAAAATGTATAAAGAACCACCGCTCATCTGCTGAAAAAACTTAAGTGAGGTGCTGGAGTCACAAAGGGTTGATGAAAAGGGAAGCTCCGCACAATCAATGCATTTATTTTGCAAGCTTTTGGTTTACTGACCTTCTTCAGGCATCTGCCAGGCAAGACGCCTATATACATCATAGGCTGACCATCTTACAGTGTTGATTTTGGTAGCAAAGATTTTAGTCGACTAAATCTAGTTGATTTAGTTGACTAAAATGTATTTTGGCGGGCCTTGATGCCGTCGTAATGACAAATTTTACACTTGCTGAAAATAGCAAGTTAATTGTTATTTTCAGCATGCAACCAAGTGTAAAATAACTTATACTTGATCTCTTGTCCACTAGTCCCCTTCCTAGCACTTTAGTCTAGTTTTTATCTGTTGACGAAATTGTCACTACATTTAGTCTTAGTTTTAGTCATCATAGCTTAGTTTTTAGTTTTCGTCAGTGAAAAAAGGTAGTCGACAAACATTTTTCGTCTTAGTTTTAGTTGACAAAAACAACACTGAAGGTGGGGTTGGCGAAAGGGCCTTTCTGTGTGGAGTTTGCATGTTCTCCCCGTGTCCCCTAGGGTAGATACCCTCACAAAAACATGCAGTAATCCTGGTCTCTAAACTGCCTCCCCCTGGCCAGCCGGGGCGCCTGATGGAGGGGAAAGGAACTGGTTGGAATAACGTGTTCCTTCCACGCGCTACGTCCAACCAGGGAATCTCCCCCTGTCAGGTGTAAAGGAGCAACTTGGACACTCAAGCATGAAGGAAGCATGAGTTAAGTCTGTTGCTCTCCCCAGGTTGGCGGAGGGTGTGTAGAGCCCAGGATCACATTAGATGATTGACACAGGGGTGAAAATGGGTTACAAAATCGTGGGATAAAATAATATATTATAAAACAACACTGCCTCCTTCAGGCATCTGCCTGAAGTAGGCAGTAGACAGAAAGCTTGCAAAATAAATACATTGATTGTGCACAGATCTGAGTTACCCCTTTGTGACTCCAGATCTGTGTTACCCCTTTGTGACTCCAGATCTGTGTTACCCCTTTGTGACTCCAGATCTGAGTTACCCCTTTGTGACTCCAGATCTGTGTTACCCCTTTGTGACTCCAGATCTGTGTTACCCCTTTGTGACTCCAGATCTGAGTTACCCCTTTGTGACTCCAGATCTGAGTTACCCCTTTGTGACTCCAGATCTGAGTTACCCCTTTGTGACTCCAGATCTGAGTGTGCGGAGCTTCCCTTTATTTCTTTCATTACGAATCGTATCAATACATTTGTATACATTAATCTGCTGAAAAAATACAGTACACTTATTTTAGCCATAGTGCATGATACATTTTGATGTGATGTTTTTGTTTACAAAGCCTAATGGAAACACATTTATATGTTTCAATGTTCAATGCCGAAACCACAATTATTTGACTTTTCAGGATTCACATAAGGACATGTTACAGTGTATACATGTAGGGTATAGGTGCCTATGATGTATAGGCGTCTTTAGGTCATTTTTAATGATATCAGACAGGATCGCTGAAATCTTTATTTTATTATTATTCTTTTGGCCATGCCTAGACATGTTTCGCGCATCCGCACATAATTTCCTCATTTACGGGGACCGACTAAATGCTTTTGTGTGACACTATAGTATGATCGAGTAAGGTGTTGATTTACGAAAAGAAAAAAGAACAAGAATTGATGACATCAATTAATTTCCAGCTGCTGCCTTATATCCCATGGCTGAGATGTGGGCTAGAGGCAAAAAGTGTGTGGTTGCCTAGAGACGAGGCAACCAATCAGGACGATAGGTTGTCAGTACAGCCAATGAGAAACATAGGTCTCAACTACAGCAAGTGGGCGTGAAAGCACCGCAGAGACAACATTGACCAGCTGTGCTTACACAGCAGCTGGTAACTAAAAACTAAAAGATAGAATATGGAGATAAGAGACATCAAGTTAACTTTCATGATGGTGACAGAACTCACTCTTGTGTACTTTGAGGATAGTGTAAGCCATGGCAGTGAGCAGTCTCTCCCCCTCCAACATGTAGATGTCCCACAGACGCAGCGTGAGGGTGAATGGGCTCTGTTAACATAAGACACACAGGAAGAGGAGCATGTCACCAGCCCGGTGAGTCTCAAACATTTTCATGTCAAGGACCCCCAAATGGATGATGAAATGTTTTGCGCCAAGGATTTCTAAGAAAATTGCAGATGAACAAGCTTGCAAGTTGGCACTAAGTGACGTACTGTGAGCTTGTAGATGTGCCATTTTCAATAGCCAACATATAAATGGATAAAGTGGTTAAAACGATTGTGATGCTATGTTTTTTTTTTTATATTTTCAGAGAATGTTTTACAATTTAAAAAGAAGATTAACCAGCTCACAACGCATCAATGTGACCCATTGCGAGCTTGTAGATGAGCTATTTTCATGTGACGCCTTTATAAAACAGTGTTTACAGTAAGTGGTTAAATAGAGTCAAACTTAGAACAATCATCGATATCTCTCTATCTGGTGTGGTGATGAGTAATGATGTAAGCATAATATTTACATTGTGTAACGTGTACTTTCGTATGGTTATACAGAGGGAACTAGGGACATTTAATTAACAATTACGCAATGCATGTTTTGTAAGCAGGGACTTTTTATAAGCAAACAAGAGGCAAATGGAAAATATGACATGGTGAGACTCACTCGATCGATGAAGCACTGCAGAAACCATTTAGTGGTGTATATTCCTGTGGTCATCTGCTCCTTTTCCTGAGGGTGGACAGCATTTCACGGCTTTATGTCTCAAACATGATCCAGACAGTTGGTTCTCCGACTACTTGGAAGGTCATTGCAGCGACCTATTTAAACTATGGTATGCAAACCTCCCCTGCCACATTATTTGAAGCCATCAGCAGGTATATCGCTGTTGTCGAGCAGAAACCTCTTATCTCCATATCCCCCCCCCCCCCGCCGTGATGACGGCTATGTGTTTTTCGTGCAAAACATATGCTAGGAATGGATTCAGAATCATGAAAACCCTAGTTTGACATGTCACAATTGTCAAATGCTACTTAAAGCATGATGACATTTGGGAAATTTGCCTTATATTGGTTGGTTGTGGTATACAAAAATGGCCATAATTTTTTTTTTTTTTGCAGAGCAGGCCTCTCATTCTGTGGACCTTAATGACCAAACGACTACACCACCACCACCACCATCACCACTACTACTACTACTACTACTACTAACAGTACATGTATGTATCATTGTTAAAACAGAAGTCACAGTGTGCTTTAAAACTTTGATATCACACAATTTAAAAAAGTAAGGTAACAGAGGGGTAGCAGAACAAAAAAAATGTTAGAGCAAACAAATATGTAAAACGAGAGTTTCTACAGACAAAGCAGCATATATACAGCATGGTGATTTACAGAAAGGCTTATCTGAATAGGTGTGTTGAATAGCCTCAGGTAGGGCATTCCATCTGGCAGAAACCTTGTATGTTCATATTTGAACTGTTGGTGTTGTAAATGAATGCCCTACTTCAACAATACGTTATACAAGTGCCGCACAAAAGTAAAAAAAAAAGTGCACAACACGTCACAATGGGAGATGTTGTGGGCTTGTAGATCTGTTATTTTCACCTTTATATAAACTAATACTAATAGTCATACTCATGCTCATTAACGTCACACGGACACATTCCTTGGAGTGGTTGCACCACTCAAAAATATTTTAAGATGAAAGTTAAAGTGGTGAAGTGTGTCTATGTTTTTTTTTTATATCGAATCAAATGAAAAGTATAATAAAATAGCTTAATTGTGACTAGTGACTACATTAGATCCATTGGACACAGGTTCTTTTTCATCTGAGAATGAACAGTTTTGGACATAGAAGGTTTCAACCCGACAGTGACGATATAAAAGCACGAGTCATAGGGGTAAGGCTCACCAGGTGCTTCTTGAGCCTGGGAAGCAGCTTGGAGAGGATCTGTTCGTGGTGGGCCTGGTATCGTAGTAGCTTAGGAAAGCCAGGGATGAAGAACCCTATTGCAGCGAGAGAGCAGACAGTTATTGGTCCATGGTGGAGCACAGTAAATAACACATTTCATTCCCTTCATTTAGTACCCCAATTTGAATGAACCCAAGCGTCCCATATTTTGGGGGGAACATTCCCCCGTAAATAGCAGATCTACAATGTGCCACGATGCGACACGTTGTGTGAGCTTGAAGCTCAGCTATTTTCGGCAAAGATATTTGGTGTAGAGGAGAACATTTTTACAGAAAGTGGTACAGTATACCCGCTTTCTGTTGTAGTTAAGTAAACAGAAAGCTTCATTTGTTTGGCTTGGCAGCAGATTCATGTGCGTTTCCCGTTAGTATTTATTAGTCATGGTTTTGACCAATTGTTGTCTCCACCAGGCCGAAGGCATGGGGAGAGAGTATGTTTTGCACCCCGTGTGTGTGTGTGTGTGTGCGTCCGTCTGGCCGTCCGTCCGTCCGTTACCAGCTAATAGGGACTTTATTTTAAGTAACGACTGTTTTAAGGACGGCTCCTCTAGGCGGAAGTACGGCGGCTATGATGCCGTCGCTGTAGCTGTCAAAATCGTTAAGCAAACAGCTGTTGGCGACGGCGACATTGGTTCCCATGGTGACACATCTATGCAGCATGTGTCAAACAACCACCCCGTCGCATGTCAGCTAACTTGCCAATATTGCTTAATTCTTACATGATCAGCAGTGGAAAGACGTTTTAACCCGGTCGATGCCAACAATGAACCTCTGCCCTACATTTTCCAGAACGGCCACCAGGAGACCGACTTTTGTAAAACACATTTTTTATATTACTCCTCCAGACTCTGTCCAAACATCCCGCAAATCGTTACACACTATAGTCATGTGTTCAAGAAGGATCTGTCCGGTATCTCATATTCCATCCCAAGTGGCTAACATTGGCTTTCAAAGATTGCAGGATCGGCCTGTTTTGAATAAAAAGCCTCAAATCATGAACACAGCTTGCAAGTTACGTGAAATCTTCCACAGACTTTCCTACTAGGCTGAAGAATATATCCCTCCCTTTTCACATTGACCACCAGGAGGCCACAACCTGACCTGCCCTGGTGGAGACCTGTGCCCTGAGGGGCACTTTATCTAGTTTCTGTTGTATTGCATGTCCACGCTCAGGGTTGGGTTTGCTGGGGAGGATGTGGGCTAAAATCTATGCCTATGCATTTGATATCCCCTGTCTGGTTTATAAAAAATAAAATAAAATGTCAAAGTCGTACAATTTGTCACAGACGTTACAGCAGTGAAATTTGTTCTCTGCATTTGACCCCTGTTTCTGACCAGACTGAAATAAACAAAGGCATTTCCTTTTTGGAAATGTAGACTGATATGCTTATTTATGTTTGATCATATTTACAGTTCAACAATTACATTTTCAAATAATAATCTCAAAAAGTTTATCGTCTCTGTCGGGTGGAAATCTCTATATGTCCAAAACTGTTGAACACATCATGTATGGGAATAATGACAGTGACTCAGACTGACGGGAAATCCATGTATGGTTGGGGATAATGAGTGACTGACGGGAAATGAACAATAGGTTTCTCTTTCATTTTCTCTCTCACCGTGCATGACATGCTTGCTGCTGGTGAGCAGCTGCGACAGAGCCCAGAAGGCGTCCTCCTCACCCAGGTACATGAGCAGCAGGGCAGCGATCTGACTCATCCCCTGGCAGTAGTTCACCTCCTGGGGGACAGACAGACAGAAGACAGACAGGGTCAATTAAACTGCTTGGGGGGACAAGATGGAGAGGAATTATTTATAACTTAATGCAGGATTCCAGACCCAGAGAGGAGGAGGAGGACGACGACGGGGGGGAAAAAACATGTGAATGTCTGATGTGGTCTGAGAGGACAGTGGATGTCAGTGGATGTTTTTTATGCTTGTATGATGTCTCTTAAGTGCTGACTTAAACCTGACTTAAACCTTTTCAAGTCAGGGATCCACAAATTGACCATGGACTCCCAGAAGATTTGCGTTAAAAAAAACGAAATTATTCAACATTTTCAAGATTATCATTAGATGTACAAGCTAGCAGCACGGCACGATGCTTGCTATTTTCGCCATTACAGTAAGTGTTAACAAAAATAACTAATGTTCCCAAAATAGGGATGCCAGGGTTAATGTGGTTAACAGGACCAGGTTCTGCTTTTAAGTCTTATTTCGAAAGGTCCTTTTCTTTTCAAACTAGCCTCTCCATGATTTGTTATGCCATTTTATTGCATTGATGTTTTACTGCCTTGGTAATTAATTAACTGCCTATGTTAATTAATGGCAGTTTAAAGTCATCTACAGTACGTGTTACTCTCTCTTCACTTATCGTTGTTATTTTGGACTGCCGTTGCATTACATTCTTTTAATCATGTAGAGTGCATTATGATTATTGTAAGCTTAAGTGCTCCTACAGTACCTTGATGTCGTTTTACCATTACATTTGCAACGATTTCAGTTTCATAAAGGTCTGCATTAAATTAGAACACAAAGATCAACATCACACATTTGCCATTGGTCTGCATTAAGAGTTATGACTCATTTATAGTGCCACTGCAACATGGGACTCACCAGCATCAAGCATCCCTTCATGGGAGCATAATTCATTTAATTAGAGTTACTTTGAGGCTAAACTGCACATTCTCTACATTCCATCTCTGTCCCCATGTTCTTCCCTCCTACCACACAAACATATTGACCTCCTTTTCTTTCTTGTGCCATTTCTAACCATGAACACAGATAATCCCCCTAAATGCCTAATCCTAACCCCCAAACTAGATCCTTTAATAATGTGAACTTTAATAGCTCTAAAAAGTTAAATGGTCCTCCTCACAAGGTCGATGTCTCAGTCCTTCTGGGGACGTCTGGCCCTAGTGATGTCTCAGTCCTTCTGGGGACGTCTGGCCCTAGTGATGTCTCAGTCCTTCTGGGGACGTCTGGCCCTAGTCTCAGTCCTTCTGGGGACGTCTGGCCCTAGTGGTGTCTCAGTCCTTCTGGGGACGTCTGGCCCTAGTGATGTCTCAGTCCTTCTGGGGACGTCTGGCCCTAGTGATGTCTCAGTCCTTCTGGGGACGTCTGGCCCTAGTGATGTCTCAGTCCTTCTGGGGACGTCTGGCCCTAGTGATGTCTCAGTCCTTCTGGGGACGTCTGGCCCTAGTCTCAGTCCTTCTGGGGACGTCTGGCCCTAGTGGTGTCTCAGTCCTTCTGGGGACGTCTGGCCCTAGTGATGTCTCAGTCCTTCTGGGGACGTCTGGCCCTAGTGATGTCTCAGTCCTTCTGGGGACGTCTGGCCCTAGTGATGTCTCAGTCCTTCTGGGGACGTCTGGCCCTAGTGATGTCTCAGTCCTTCTGGCCCTAGTGATGTCTCAGTCCTTCTGGGGACGTCTGGCCCTAGTGGTGTCTGTCCTTCTGGGGACGTCTGGCCCTAGTGGTGTCTCAGTCCTTCTGGGGACGTCTGGCCCTAGTGATGTCTCAGTCCTTCTGGGGACGTCTGGCCCTAGTCTGAGTCCTTCTGGGGACGTCTGGCCCTAGTGGTGTCTCAGTCCTTCTGGGGACGTCTGGCCCTAGTGGTGTTTTGGTCGTAGCACAGGGAACCACGGCCTGTGGCCAGTCATTTTTCATGCACGGTGCCGTAATGTTACGGTGCCGTAATGTTACGGTGTGCACGTTAGAAATTTAAATACCGTACCCCCGAAAATACATCACCATTACACCACTGCTCGTAATTAGTGACACACACACGCACACACACACACAAACCCCCACCCCGGGCACTCTTTACTACTGACCCACTTTCTGGTAAGGGTGGTGGGGGACACACAGCATGTTGAGATTTCCTCTCTGATAAACACCTCACACAAACCAACTACGTGTGTGTGTGTGTGTGCGTGCGTGCGTGCACACACGCACACACGCCTACACTTCAGTGTACATTAGCAGCAGACTGTGTTTATGTTTGTATGAATCATGAAACAGTCCTGTAAGCTGCTGTAACCCAAACATTTGCACCTCTTCCATTCCCTGTTTCCACCCATGCAGAGGACCATCAGCCGCTGTTGGAACCACCTGGGGTTTGGGTGAAGACTCGAGTGTTGTTCACAGCAGCGTCTCAGCAGCAGGTCAAAATTCCAAAAATAGCTTCTAAATCATGACAGTTTTCTGAAAAACCTTATGTTTCTGTATCAGTCGTGCTCAAACTATTTAATGTGAAGGAACCCCATGTAATTGGCCGCGACCCCTAGAAGCAAAGATACGAGTTAAAAACGTTCACTCTGAAAGAATATATATTCAAAGATTTGCGCCACATTTTCACGATTTTGCAAAAATAGTTTAAAATAATAATGCTTAAAACACCAAAAGGGGTTCCCATCCTGAACGGTGTACGTTAAGTGTACGTACGCGATATGACTGTGTATAAAATGATGCGTCGAGGCAGATAAGTCCCCGTTCAGTCACAGCACCCTGAGGTGGGCTTATGTGGGTATGGTGCACTGCAGAGAGGAGACATCTTCACACTGCTCTAGCCCATTTTGGGCAGGAACCCCTTTTGTTGTTTTAAGCGTAATGTTATACTTTAGCTATTGAAAAATAGCAGATCTACAAGCTCATAGCACAGCACTGAGTGCCGCACTACGAGCTTATAGATCTATTTTTGAAAAATCGTGAAAATGTAGTGCAAATCTTATATTCTTTCAGAGCCAAATCTTTGCTTTTTTTGGGTGGGGGGGGGGGGGTCCCTGGAACATCATATTTTCAGATGGGGGTCAGCAGCCAATTACATATGACCTTGGGGGTCCTGACCACTGATATAGAAACATGGGTTTTTCAGAAAACTGATTTAGAAGACATTTGTAGAATCATTCCCAGGTCTAAATGGGCTAGATTAGAGTCACGGTCGTCGTCGTCATCGTCATCATCATTTCTGGCTTCTATTGTGATGAAGCTACTACAGCCAAGATTATTAACCATTTCAGCCATATACAGTATAGTTTGTAGTACAACAAATTCAAAATCTTTCGATTTGAAAGAATATATATTCAAAGATTTGCGCCACATTTTCACGATTTTGCAAAAATAGTTTAAAATAATAATGCTTAAAACACCAAAAGGGGTTCCCATCCTGAACGGTGTACGTTAAGTGTACGTACGCGATATGACTGTGTATAAAATGATGCGTCGAGGCAGATAAGTCCCCGTTCAGTCACAGCACCCTGAGGTGGGCTTATGTGGGTATGGTGCACTGCAGAGAGGAGACATCTTCACACTGCTCTAGCCCATTTTGGGCAGGAACCCCTTTTGTTGTTTTAAGCGTAATGTTATACTTTAGCTATTGAAAAATAGCAGATCTACAAGCTCATAGCACAGCACTGAGTGCCGCACTACGAGCTTATAGATCTATTTTTGAAAAATCGTGAAAATGTAGTGCAAATCTTATATTCTTTCAGAGCCAAATCTTTGCTTTTTTTGGGTGGGGGGGGGGGGGTCCCTGGAACATCATATTTTCAGATGGGGGTCAGCAGCCAATTACATATGACCTTGGGGGTCCTGACCACTGATATAGAAACATGGGTTTTTCAGAAAACTGATTTAGAAGACATTTGTAGAATCATTCCCAGGTCTAAATGGGCTAGATTAGAGTCACGGTCGTCGTCGTCATCGTCATCATAATTTCTGGCTTCTATTGTGATGAAGCTACTACAGCCAAGATTATTAACCATTTCAGCCATATACAGTATAGTTTGTAGTACAACAAATTCAAAATCTTTCGATTTTTGTTTTGTTTTGGAAAACGTTTGAGATTTTTTGAGTGGCGCTAGCCCCTCCTATGCACAGCTTTGTGTTTGTACCACAGAATGTGATGTTTTGATTGGCTGATCCTATGATGATGTATGACGATAAGAGCGCCCCTCACTTCACAAGTGTGAAAATCTTTGCCTAGAAAGACAATCCCAAAATAGGTACTGCAGGTTGCAATTAGCTAAAGGAGGGTCTATGTCTAAAGATGCTACTGCATACAAAATCAATGCAAAAACGCAATGTGTCGAGTGGCACTGAATGAGGCGAACGGCGTGACATGAGCAAAGCGTTCCGTCACCTCAGGATCTTTGCTCCAGCTGGATAATGCCCTCCCACCAACGCTATATGGCCCGTGGCTTCCTTCTGGATAATGCCCTCCCACCAACGCTATATGGCCCGTGGCTTCCTTCCTGAAATGTACACTTTTTGTAACCCGCCAGTCATGTGAAATTCATACACCCTTCAAACCTTCAAATCCACCCTCAAAACCCACCTCTTCAAAATTGCCTTCCCTAGCTAACCCTTTTCACTGTCTTTTAATGTTCTTTAGCTTTTAGTGTTATTTTTCCTTTTTCTATTAAAGTTGTTTTTAATTTGTTGTTACCTCTGTAAAGCCCCCCCATGTAAAGCGTCTTTGGGTACTCAGAAAAGCGCTATATAAGTTTGAGATATTATTATTATTATTATTATTATACATTAAAGTTTTTTAAATTACTATTTGAATTTGTAACGGTGATTGTTCGTTGCGTTATGTCATTCCTCATTATGTGGGGGGAAAAAGCTTTGTATTTCATTACATATTATTTTTATATTATAAAAAAGGTACAGACATTTTTATACCCGATTACACAATGCCATTTAAACACAAGACAATGTATTGGACTGTAAATAATATATATTAAACATTGAAGTGCATGCTAGTGGGCAAAAGTGTGTTTTTGTTTTGTTCACAACACAGCTGAGTGACTTAGGCTACATTTGGCTATGATTGCCAACAAAAGACTGATATTGTACTGCAGTTTAAGCTGCACTATACTTTCCTCTTCTCTCCTGGATTTGAAATGTCAGCTAGTGCTGACATTTTTACCATTAAGCAAATAGAGCCTTTCTGCTTGCTCAGGGGATGAATGGAATCTTGACCATCAGGTCAACATTCATGTCAGATCCTGTGTCTAGGTGAGACATGACCTTTGACACGATCTAAAATGTCTCAATAGAAGAGCAGGAAGACCAAATACAACCATTCCATTTGAATAAGTAATATATTGTAATAACATACTCTACCATACAGATTGGACCAAATTACATTGTATTTATCAAAGGCTACTTGTTATGGCCCAAAGGCTACTGTACAGTAAGTATTACATTAGATACAGTTGGCCCTATATGGTATTTTATTATGTCTCCCTTTGAAAAACATATGGATGGACAGTCACCCCTGAACTAAATCAGTCACAGTTTGAGTCACCAGGAGTATAAATCAGTGAGTATTTGGTTCAATGCTGGACTTTAAGTGCTGATGATGTACATTCTGGCTGAGCTACAGTCATAAATAAAATACTCCCCCCCCCCCTGCTCCTCTCCCCTTCCCTTCCCCAGGGGAAACGAGGGTCAGAGTGGACGGACAAGGAATGCTTACATGGTAGTTTAACCACTTGAACCCTAGCATCCCTCTTCTGGGGAGAACATTCAGCGACAATAGCTGATCTACAAGCAAGGCACTGTGAGCTCTGTTCTAGACTTCTAGGAAAAAAAAGGAAAAAAAATAGGGGGCCCGGAATCGAGCCCTAGGGGACTGCAGTCAACCAAGTATACTTTTCAAGTGGTTAACTTTGATTACCGGTATGTACAAATCAAACCAAATTTAGACCTGTAAGAGCACATTATGTAACACACACACGTGCACACACACACACACACACACACACACACACACACACACACACACGTGCACACTCACCGGGTTGTACACAGAGTAGGCTGCCAGAACATGAAACAACGCCTGCTGCCTGGAGAGGGAAAAGAAAAGGAAAACAGACACCAGTCTTAAACCATAATAAGACAGAAATAATTAGAGTTTAATAACACCCGGTAAGCATACGGGAGTTTAAAGGATGAACACACCCAGACGCCCATGTGAGAAAACAACTGAAGGACAATACCTCATTGTTAAATCAGCCGCATTGACTAGCACAGCTTGCATGGCTTGACATTTATGCATGCCTCGTTTACCAGCCTTTTTGTTTCATAATTACATGATGCCAACACGATTTCATTAAGAAACATATACTGGATTAGTACATGCAGTATATTACATATCCACACAATGTAAATCACGAAATGTCCTCATTTCTTATTCATATTATAAGTGGATAGAATGTAAATCATTAAACGTTTTCACTTATTCATTAAAAAGAGGGAACTTAGTGACGACGTGTACCAACAGACACCATAAATTAGCAACGGAGTCAAACAATGTAAATCACAAAATGTCCTCATTTGTTATTTATTCTATAACTACAACTCAACATTAATTAATCATGAGATTGTATCCCATCAAAATGTGAAGATAAAAACAAGGATATAACCTCCGACTAAAGGTTGAGTTGTAGTGAATAACAACATGCATCGTAGTGAATAGCATGCATAGTACTATATATTGTCAGTGAATGTTCTGAACTTCTGATGAATTGAAAATGGAGGACCCCAATGTAAACAAGTCTTAGTGCTTTTCTAGGTTTTATCCTCTTAGCAGACCTTGTATTGAATTGTGCTTTCCCCAAACTGTGCTTTTCCTACAAACTGTTAATATCACACTGTTTGAATACTTAATACCGTATGCACGTTGTAACTTGCTAACTATATGTATGGCTAGACTTAAGTTACTATATGCTAGTAAAAGCCACTAGTATCCATTGACAGAGCCTGTCTCTTAAAAACAGGACTATTTATGTCCTTAATTGCACTCTGCTTGTGTTCGTTTGATTGATTGATTGATTACTTTATTAGCAGTTGTATTAACAATACAGGTAGTACAGTCAAAGATTATGCTAAAAGGATACCACAAAAAGCCCCAGAGGGCTTGTTTCCATCGTGGTCCATTGTACTGTAATGTGGCAGAAGGGAACAACTCATTCGCATACTGAACATGGCATTGTGATTTGTGCAGCTTTGTTCACAAACTGGAATGTGGAAAATCTAGCCTGTTTTCACTCAATATCTGACCCGTTTCCCATTTATATCGCTATTCTTCTTCCCTTTCCTGAAAACTACAAATGATGCTAGCTTGTATGAACAAAAAATATTGTTTTTCTTTTACACCAGTAAACCTGAGATGTGGCGATAAAGTTGAAGATACTGTCGAGCTACTGTTAAGAGTGGACAAGGAGGCCGCGCTGATTCTAGACTCAACTGTGTTGTTTATTAATGAAACTTCCCTTTTAGTTTCCTGTGTTGACTCCTCCGAGCTGCTGTTGCATGAGTCATGGCTTGTAGCACACGCAGCTACTGTACAATAAAAACAGCCATGGCCATGCATACAATGAATACAAGAAGGGTCTGCCCCGAAACCAGCTTGCCCTGGGGCAAATCCAACGACCCCTGAATGGTCGGTCACAGGTATTCCTAAAAGTAGCCTCAGTAAAACTATGCCTGAACCTAACCTTATTCCTAAACGTAGTCTCAGTAAAACTATGCCTGAACCTAACCTTATTCCTAAATTTAACCTCAGTAAAATTATGCCTAACCCTAAACCTATCCCTAACCTTAACTTAAGAATAGCTGGAGGCGAGTGGTCTGTGGACGAAATGAGGGGGAGTGTGTTTTCATACAAGTAGGCCTTGTAGTGAATGGGAGCGTGTTGTTTGTGTGGGTGCTCCCTGCATGTGAACATGATGCATTAACACATTCATACAGTAGCCCACTGATCCTGCTATAAGCTCTGTAGGGGGGGCAGCAGTATACCGGTAGATATATATATATAAAGAAAAATAGATGCCTCATTGGCCACTGCAGTTCGTTGGAGCCATCAGCCATGACAATTTACACTCTGGGCCGGAAGTGTGGAAGGTACGCTACGCAACCCTGCCACTCAAGTGACTACTGGCCAATCACAGCGCATCATTTCCGGAACCTTGGCATGCTTCCGCTTTGCTTCGCAAGGAATCTCGGGAAAGCTTTTCCCCCTCTCGAGAACACACGCCTTAGAGCCGGAAGAGGCATCTACCTTTATATGTCTATGGGCAGCAGCGCTTCAGGAGGAGGTACAGCGGAAGGTTCCATGTTCGATAAGTGTCCTTTTGCAAGACACTGTACCCCTAACTTAGGGATACAGTGTCTTGCTCAATGAACCTGGTGAGCCTTCCGTGGTTTCCTCCGCTGTCGGTGTGTGTGAATGGGTGAATGTAATGCATTAAAAAGCACTTTGGATAAACTTGCCATATAAATGGAACCAAATGGACCGGGGTTACAGGGGTGCTTGAAATTTAAAAATGTTTGACAACCACTGAACTCAATATAAACGTGGCCAGTGGTGGAAAGTAAGTACTGTACTTATTCGTATTTCACTTGAGAATGTCAAATTTTCTGTACTTTTACTTCTACTCCACTACATTTCAGAGGCAAATATTGTACTTTTACTCCACTACAGTTATTTGACAACTTAGTTACTAGTTACTTTGTAGATTTAGATTATTATAACAAAACATACACTCCAGCCCTATACACATTTATTTATACCTTTACTTATAAGTGAAACATTTGAGTACTTTTTCCACCACTGAATCCGGCATAAGGGTTTGTTACGTATGTGTGCCTGGTTGATCACATCTGGCACTTCATCAGTTTGTGACACAGAGCACAAAGCAGCCAGTATGGGGTGGTTAGGGGTTTCCCAGCTTTGTCAGGGTATTAACAGATATAACAGAGACAATTAGAAACACCCCCGTCCCTAAGGCCTTCATAGTAAATACGTGCCTTACAGATGCTGACAGAAACAGGAACGCAGCTTTAAATAGCTCTCAGTGCGTGTGCGTGCGTGCGTGTGTGTGTGCACGCATGCGCGCCCCAGCTGTTGATTTGCAGGGATGCGGCAGTCAGCCAAGCAGGATGGAACTGTATTCAGGCCTGTGTGGATACACACGCTTTGAACTGAAAGGGGAAATATGACACCAAGGGACAAGACTTACGGGTCCATTTGGTTCCGAATGTGCACTCCGAGTCTAAATTGACTAAAGTGCAGTGAAGAGATATTGACTGACATGGGTGCTGGTGATCGGTGAACAGAAAACAGTAGAGCCTATATATTAGGCTTTGTTGCGAGGAGATTTGGTGTACATACAAAAAAGTGTAGGCCCCTAGCCTAGGGAACCCAAGTCAATGAAGTATAAAGTCCTGGACTCATAAAGTCTTGCTCTTCTCTCCCTCCTTGCCAGATCTATGCTTTGTCACTGCACCCAAACAGCGCTGTTCTGTGTGCACTGTGCTCATGTGTATTTCTCTTTGTATGTCTCTGCACGTTTCCGTGTGACTGCCATTTCCTGCAGGGCCATGCTCGCTGACAGGAAGGCTAATAAAACCCTGAGGGGAGAGCACAGGAGAGGAAACCACTTTTGTTTTAGTTGGGTGTGCGACTGTGCGTGCACGCTTGTCTGTATGCGCGTGCATACGTGTTGCCAGTCGAAGGTTAGAGCCAGAGCCGGTGCCCTGTACTGTAGGAGACTTGGAGAGGTCAGACCTGGACATGAGAGGCTGCTGAGAGAAAACAAACTTTTGGAGACACCCAACTAAAACAAAGCAGGGAGACTGAGACACACGTTCTGAAAGATATAAGCAAACCTCATCCCTTACCCAATGGTAGCAAAGGTCAGAGGAATAGTCCTATGATCCACAGGAGCGTGAAAAGCCTCACTAGTGCTCCGATTCAGTTAGAAAATGTGTAACTAAAATTATTATGTTTTGCCATTATCGTTCTAAACCTTCGTTCTTGCTGTTTAACATACAGCCAAGAGTATTAGGAATATATGCAAGATGCTTCACACTGACAATAGCAGATCTACAAGTTTGCAATGTGGCGTGCTGTGGCGCATTGTGATTTTGAAGATTGTCTATTTTCGGTGCGCGACACTGGCACCCAACTAAATATAAGTCCTTCTTTACAGAAAGGCAAGGGAAAGACATGGTGAATGGTGAATGACAATCCATGTAATGTAATCCCTGTAGACTGCTGCTGTGATTATTTTTATAATTAGTTTATTACAGTGCAATGCATTGGAAGTAATGGTGACTTCATCCCATCATTATCAGTTACATTTACAGGTCTATTAATGTGCTAGACTTATATTACAAGATTAATAGACCAATAGAGTCATGGTGTTGAGGTCTATTCATCATGCATTTCCTCATATTATTATTATGATACCGTCCGCAAGTCACACTCTCCAAAAGCATCATGCTATACAGTTACCGTCAAAATTCCGTGGCACAGCAGTGCACATGACACGCGCGCACGTCCAAACAAACAACGTGCCTGGTAAACATGGACTGTGGACGGTAGAACGTAGAGTGGTGGAATACTCACGTGACTCCGAAGCGGTCCTTGAACATGATGTGATTCCTGAACGTTCTGTTGACGTCCAAGTCGATCTGCTTGATCTCCAAGGAGAAGTTACGAGCCTGCTGCTTCATTCTCTGTGGAGCAAGAACAGGACATCAGTTGCATAGTTAGCTAAAACTAACACTTGGGGGAGAATTGTCTTTATTTTGTTAACTGAAACTGGATTAGACTAGAATAGACCGAAATGTAATATTCCCATTACATAGTTTTGCTTGTATTTGAGGACACTGTGTGCTAGAGTTTCTTCTTTCGTTAACAGTTTTGCTGAACCCGAATTCTCCGACTCAATTGATTTTTATAACTTTTAAGACATACAAGCTTTTACGCGGCTACTTTGTGACACGTTGGATCACATGACCGAAAAAAACTAAACAAGTGACGGTCGCTTCTGAAGGCCGCTGGGTAATCTCCACCAGGCCGAAGGCATGGGGAGAGAGTATGTTTTGCACTCCGTCCGTCCGTGTGTCCGTCCGTCCGTCTGTGAACAGCTAATCTCCGGTACCGTTAACCCGGTCGATGCCAAACTTTGCACCCACACTCCAGAACGGCTATCCAAGTTTTTGGATAGTACACCTACAGATTTTGTCCAAACATCACGTAAATTGGTACACAGTCTCTCTAGAGCCATTCAGATTTTTTCAGACTCCATCCTGATTGGCTAAGATTGGCTTCCAACGTTCGCAGGAGTGCTCAGTTTCAAACGAAATGCTGCAAATCATGAACACATCGTGTGATTTCCGTGAAACTGTGCACGCACATTCCCACTAGGCCGAGGAAGAAATGCCACATGAACATTTTCAACTCAGCCTCATGGTGGCGCTATAACTGGCTGAAAAGTGTTTTTACCTCTTACTGCACGGATATGTGGATAACTTTGTATGCCAACTCCCTAGAGACCAAGGAAAAACCTTTGCCTGGAATCTGCTCTTTATAGCGCCACCAGGAGGCCGACATTTGTAAAACACATTTTCTAATATTACTCCTTCAGATTGTATCCAAATTTCACACAAATCGGTACACATGCTCTCCATAGTCATGTGATCAAGGCTGGTTTGTTTGATTTCTCATAATCCACCCTCATTGGCTATGATTGGCTTCTAAACTTTTCAGGAGTAGCCCGCTTTGTCCCCGTTTTGTACAAATCGCCACAACTACTCAACGCAGCGTCCGTTTGTGGTGAAACTGTGCATACATATGCACACCCCCCGGTCCACCCCGGTAACAAAATGTGCACACACTCTACAGTGGGGGGGGGGGGGGAGACACACACAACAGGCCAACAGCATGTGCACCAAGGCCCGCCCCCACTCGTTCATGATTGGAGAAAGGCCCCTCTCATCCTGATTGGATCTAGTAAGAGAGTGGCGACACGCTTTGATCTCACCGCAAAGCGGGGTGCTATGGGCTATAGTTCCAAACATTGGAACTATCCCATTGAGATAGAATGAGCACTTCCGCATCCCATTGTTACAATGGGAGTCAACGCTAGTGTCGCTACTCTCTTACTAGATTACTCTGGCTAACCCTAGCCAAAAACGTTTTTTTTACCCCAGGGGTTAACTGGGGACAGGGAGGAACTCCTTATATGGTACACTATAGTAGGGAGGATTAAGTGAAATCACTGAATATACCTTTAAGACATTCAAACGACACCCATAACTCTGATCTACACCTTCACAGTTACACCCCCGTAAGGAGCGACTAAGGACACTTTGAGACCCATGGAGTAGCAGAGTGTTTCCAGTGAGCCAACACTTTGAGACCCATGTAGTAGCAGAGTGTTTCCAGTGAGCCAACATGCACAATAGCAGCACCCTGACTCTGTTTGACCCGAATGTGACAGAGCCTTCATCAGTCTCATCGGGAACACCTGTGAAGGGAGTAGGGAAGGGGCCCACCCAAGTTCTTTCCAAAATGGTGTGTGTGCAAACTGTGCATAGAGCCTACTGTAAAACGTAAGTATTGGGTTATGTTTATGCATGGAATATTTCCTCGCCCAATGAGGCTGTGATCTTACCTCGTATTTTCCGACATTTTCCTGTTTGACCGTCTCTATGTCCAGAAGCAGTGCCCAGGCTTTGCCTCTCAGCTGCTGAGGGATCCCTTTATACACCCGCTTCACCATCTGAAATAATGCACAACGCAAACACATCATTATTAACCACTTAACCCATTCTGACCGGGCACCCATTTTGGTGTTAGCATCATGTTATGCTTTAGCTATTGAAAAATAGCAGATCTACAAGCTCATAGCGCGCCACCGAGTGGCGCGCTATGAGCTTGTAGGTCTGCTATTTTAGAAAAATCGAAGAGCGACTGACATTTTTAGAATCTGATCTCAGGTCAGAATGGGTTCATCAGACCAGTGTGTGTCCAGTGGAAACCTCGTATGAATCTGATCTCAGGTCAGAATGGGTTATACCATGTATGGTTGACCGTAGTCCTTCAGGGCTTTATACTAGAGTATTTTCTGTTATTGTAGGGAAGGCCTTCGCCGAAATTAGCCGATCAACAAGCTCTGTGTCGCGGCACAAAATACATACATACAGTACATGCATGCAAACATGGACAAGATGAGATGGAAATATAGCAAGAGAAAACTGCACTGTAAAATCACGACTGTTCATTTAAGAGCACATGAAACCAAATGAACACTTAACTCTGAGACTCTCTTGAGTTAACCCTGAGATTGTTACTGCGTTGGGAGTTGAGATCATTTTGTCAAATGTCTTACCTACTTACAATTTAGGAATTTATAAAGACGCTCTAAACAGTAGAATACTATCAGAAGATAAATAATCTGTACATTGCAACTACAGTATACAAACTAAAGGATGCCAGGTCAACAAATTAACTTGCCATCTGTCTACATAACATCTAAATTATATTTTAATCTTTGCATAAGCCTGCATGTCCTCAAGGCTAGGTCAAATGTTGTCTGAAGAGGTGAGTCTTCAGACTACGGCAGAGGATTGGGAGTGAGCCTGCAGTTCTAAGTGCAATAAGGAGTTATAGTTTGGGAGCCAGAAGGGAGAAGAGTCCCACATGTGTTAGGGAAGGTTCTGACAGCTTCCCTGTGTTACCATAAACCCTATTTACTTCATAAAGCGGTGTCCCCAGGGCTCTATACTGGGCCCCCTCCTTTTTCACTCTACACTGCGGTGTGTTGCGGGGACTGGTATGTGGAAACACACCAAAAGTGCGGTCCAGGGACCCCACTGGAGGATGGAGGATATTTCCTCCATTGTACTTTGCCCCTGGCAGTCAGGGTTGCGCAGCCAATTGCACTCAATTTGGGAGATCCACATGGATGACTGATTCCGAGAGTGGTTTAAAACACAGTTTTTATTGAAAACTACGGACCTCCAGGTTTCAAATGCTTGGCAGAGAACAATCGGGACAGGTGGGGCAGCAGGATAATCAGCTTAGATTTTAAATGTGTACATGTTCAGAGCTCTCCAGAGGCAGTGCAGGGGTTTCTCTCTCACTACCATGGGTATCGAAGCCTCTCGTAGATTGAAAATGTCAGAATCGATCAAATACATCTACGAGTCTAAATATTACGCTAGCTCTACACCAAATTTCTTCACAGCATATTGTTCACCCCAGAATAGGGATAGCAGGGTTCTAAGTGGTTAAATCACACAGCTAGAGATGTATCAGATCCTGTTCCGTGTCTCAACCAGACAGGAGTAAGGGAGGAATTCAAGTTAAAAGAGGAATGGAATAACAATGTATGAGTGGCAAAAAAAGAACACACACTGCATCAAATATGGTTGTGCGCTGAGGCTAAATTGAGGCGGTTTATGTGGCGAGCGGGGGTGACTTGAAGGGATTAATGTGATGAGGTCTGTATGACGGCCATCACTGCAGATCTACAGTACCACACACACCTTATCACTGTTCCTGTACTTGTCCCACTTCTTCACCATCTTTAGCCATTTCTCCGACCTTTCCACCTCCTGCTGCTTATGCTGAAAAGTAACAAGGCCAGAGACACACTGTTTAGGCCCGGTTTAGACTGTAATTATCCACTATAGCAAAGGTTTTGTGGTGGTGTGCTTTAGTTCTTTCATTTTCTAAGAGCAATTCATACGGTTACCTTTGCCTCAACAGCGCTGGGTGTGGGTAGTTCCTCCTCACTGGTGTAGAAACAAATAAACAGCAGGCAGACACAATGTGGCGAGAGAGAGAGAGAGAGAGAGAGAGAGAGAGAGAGAGAGAGATACAAAAACAGGAATATTAATGGTTGAAGTAGTTATTCTCCAGAGTTCCTGGTCCTAAGCTGGGGTCAAAGCCCCCTAGTGTACTGTTAAGCAGGTAGACTTACTGCAGGAAGCCGAAGCGGTCAGTGACCTTATAGATGTTATAGTCAGCATCCTCCCAGGGGTCGATGTCCACACCTTCCCGTCGCCCCTGAAAACACATATGCATAGTCTCTCCATTAGGCTTCTCTAATAACAATTCAATGTACTGCACAGTACACACGACACACACATTGATACATGATACATCAGCTTGAAGGTATGTAAAATGGCCATAAACGTAATGGAGAACTTACTACTTATAAAGTGAGTGGACTGTTACAACTTGACTAATGCAATGTGCTAATATGGCTGATGGTCATTGCTGGGCTTCCCAAACGCATATGGTGTAAGACTTGTAGTGCTGCACATGCTCAGATGCCCTCTAGGCCGCACACAGAAGCCTGTGAACATGAGACATTTCATGCATAGATGGGCATCTGAGCATGTGTAGCACTACAAGTCTTACACCATATGCATTTGGGAAACCCAGCCAATGGCCATGAGCCATGTTTACATATCCCACAGGCAGTCCAGAGGCGATAACGGACAAACCAACTGTGGACGCTAGTTGTACATTGCAAAAGTATGTTAGTTAGTTGTTCTCATGTGGGTATGTCAGTTAGATAAACATAATGTATACGTGTGCTTGTCCACAAATGCTAAGCATGTCGTTTAGACAGATGCTAGGTTGCACATGTACTTGCTAAATTGAGCTAAATGTCTGAATTATAACAGTAGGGATGCCAAAGTGACTGGCATTTAAATAACTCGGTCACAGTGAAGTGGTTATGTCTGTCTGTGTGCATGTGGTGTGTGACTGTGACTATGTGTGTGTGTGGGGGGTTGGGTGGGGGGACTCAGTTAACACCAACCTATCTATGTCGATTGCCATTAAACTAAACTCTAGGGATTGATTTAATATGTAATTGGTTTTTTTGTCGATTGTTGAAGGACCATGCTGAAGGTCATGTATTCTTAATAGTTGCAGTAATTGCTTTATCCTCAATTTTAGACCTGTAGTGATTATAATCCCCCCCTGGACTGGACTGGACTGGACTGGACTGGACACAACACACACACACACACACACACACACACACACACACACACACACACACACACACACACACACACACACACACACACACACACACACACACACACACACACACACACACACACACACACACACACACACACACACACACACACACACACACACACACACACACACACACACACACACACACACACACACACACACACACACACACACACACACACACACACACACACACACACACACACACACACACACACACACACACACACACACACACACACACACACACACACACACACACACACACACACACACACACACACACGGTGGAAATGGGAAATTACTAACTTCCCCATTTCCACCACCGGATGGTAATGAATCTATTCTCAGTTCACAGAAATCATGGGCTTCACTACATGGGGCAGGGCACAGTAGTGACATACTGGCACTGGTGTGTGCCTGGATCTGGCAGGGTGAGAGACTCCCAGAGGCCAAGCTGTTCTGCTTTCCTGGGGAATGGCATGTCAGTTGGCACTGGTGGCACGATACAATCTGTCCCCAAGCTCAGCTGTGCCTCCCCACACACCCCCCCCCCCCCCCCCCCACACACACAACCTATGGTATAATCCACAGATTCCACCCCCACAACGAACCTATATGGTATAATCAAATCCACAGATTTTGGAGCTACGCAGCTTCATGTGAGTCATCGCTGATATCTTTGCTGCTGCCGCTCCATATTTTAACTCTACTTGATCATTCAACAGTGTCACACAAAAGTATCAAAAATAGCAGATTTACAAGCTCGAAGTGCAGCTCGAAACGTGGCGCGAACAGTGCTCAAAGCAACGCATTTTGGGCTTATCGATCTGTTATTGTATTTTTGCATTCTGAATAGTAACAGTTTGATTGGTTGTGTATAGGAAGCGCAACTTCTCCTCAAGTGTCCTGAAGTGTTGTAGCTCAACCTCCGCTAAGTTGATCACACACAAACCTTGTCATATTTGGAGATGATGTCAGCTCGTTCGTCTGCTATTATCATCTCTATGTCCTTCTTCATGTCAAAATCTGGAAGCAAACAGAACAAGACAATAAGAATATTAAACAGTATCATAACAGGAAAAGCTTTACAGTAAATGTATCTCGTTCATATAATAAGGTCTGTAACTCTGTATGGGTAATAATAAGGTATTGTATGGGTGTGTCCAAGATTACAAAATATCTTGGGCATATCATAACAGATACCTTAGAGGATGACGAGGACATGTTTAGACAGAGGAGAATGCTTTATGTACAAGCAAACATGTTGGTCCGTAAATTTCACCATTGTACTACGGATGTTAAGGTAAACCTCTTTAGAGCTTATTGCACCCCTCTCTACACAGCTCCACTGTGGGTAAAGTACAAGAAGGAGAGCTTACGCAAACTGCAAGTAGCCTATAATGACTGTCTTCATATCATGTTAAAAAAACCAAGGAGCACTAGAGCCAGTGGGCTTTTCTGTTCATTGGGACTCACTACTTTTATGGCTCTGTTGAGGAACTTGACATTTAAATTCATGAGCAGGCTGGATCGCTCACTGAATGGACTCAATTGGTCAGTTGACAGACCCAGGCCGTAGTTCTGTAAGGTACACTTCTACCATCAGAGGACACTGGCATGAGTGCCTCGCCTAGAGTAGTAACCTGTGGGGCTGGGTAAATGTACTGTATTTTTATTTATTTCTATTTGTATTCTCGTATTGTGATGTACTGTTTTACCTTGTGGGCCACGAGCCTGTAATAAAGTTTATATATTAATCACAGTCATAGAACAAATAACAGCAATAACAGGAGATTCATTCATGTTGTTGTTCACTGCCTGGGCCAATCTTGGACCAGTGTTTAACGTTCATTGGAATTTAGAGTCCTCTCTACCTTTGGGAAAGAGCTACATTCTGCTACATTTCAAAATTGCAACGGTAGCGATGGCAGTGACTCCCCTCACTAGACTGGCATTTAAATAACTCGGTCACAGTGAAGTGGTTATGTCTGCGTGCATGTGTTGTGTGTGTGTGTGTGTGTGTGTGTGTGTGTGGGGGGGGGGGTTCCCAGGGGCTTAGTTGCGCGTGGACTCAGTTAACAACACCAGCCTCTCTGTTCAAACTGTATAGACTCAAGGCAAGGGGGATTGATTTCATACCGTATTGGTTTTTTATAGATTGTTGAACGACCATTCTGGAGGTCATGTAGTAATTCGGAAAGAGCTGATCATAAGGAATTAGCGGATTAGAGGATTATCTTGAGAGGATCATGTGTCATGGCTGGTTCTCCCCTCAAAGAGTAAATCTTTGATTATTTTTTGTGTGGTTGACCAACAGGGCATACTATAGTAATTGTCACACTTTATTTAATTTTAGATTTAGAGTCGGTGATTGCATCTTTCCAAAGACAGTAACATTTATCATTTACGGGCTTACCCACTTTCACAAAGGCAACCCTAATTTGATGACTTGGGAACTACTTTCAAAATGACCAGCTCAGTCAACTCGCTCATAAACATATGACGTAAATTCTCCTTTCATTGTCAAAGGCAAATGTTACACGTGTTGTGATGAAAAGCTGTATATAGGAGGGGCTATAGCGTGGCTAGCGCCCCTCAAAAATGTACCTGAGGGGGCTTTGGAATAGCGGTGTACAGATAAACCAGATGCCAAATTATTATTATTATTATTTCTTTTTTAAATGGCTGTCATGTGATGATGTGGCCTACCTTTTGGACTTAAGCAGTTACAGAGAAACAAACATCACAGTAAGCAGGCAGTATCACAGTCATTACGAACCCAGACCACGACACACCACAGCTATAGCATCTTTCAGTAGGACTGACACAATCTACTCAACAGCATCAGTATGTGACCAACATCACACCTCAACCACAAGAAGCAGAACTATTGTTAGGTACAGTGTGGTGCTTCTGCATCAGTAGTTCTCACGCTTTTTAATTTCAAGGATCCCCATAACTCTGAGTGTGCACATAAAGGAAACAAATGTCAACACATCACATGTATACCTTTTGTTTTTCTTTTCCTGATCTTCTGATGTATTGTGATGTGATTGTATTACTCAACGACACTGAAAATTAGTTTGATTACTCGAGAATAAATAAAACTTGAATGAATGGATGAAAAATGGACCCTCGGTAGGGCGGTCACGACTACAAATTTAAGTTGACAATTAATTGTCACACAAATAATTCATTGCTATTAACGATTTGATTCGATTTTTGGCATTGAATATTGTAACTTAAATAAAAATACACTTCTGTTTGCCTCATAATAAAAAAATGCACAAGGCAGATATGACAAATAACTGAAAGAAATTACTGAAATATTAATTATACTTTAGATAAATAGCTTATCCTTAGATCTGCTATTTCAGCATTTTTTTATGCATGAACATTTTTCAACATGGAAACGATCATGACAGCACAATTGTGACAATTATTGCGACTAGACGATTATGTAATAATTGCGACAAACCCTAAGCCTAACCCTTTGGGTCCATTTGGTTCCATTTGTACACTCTCAGAGTCTGATAGGGTCCATTTGTACACTCTCAGTCTGATAGGGTCCATTTGGTTCCATTTGTACACTCTCAGAGTCTGATAGGGTCCATTTGGTTCCATTTGTCTGATAGGGTCCATTTGGTTCCATTTGTACACTCTCAGAGTCTGATAGGGTCCATTTGGTTCCATTTGTACACTGAGTCTGATTGGTTCCATTTGTACTCCGTCTGATAGGGTCCATTTGGGTCCATTTGGCCTGGCTCAAGGAATCCTGAGGGTCCCTGGACCACATTAAGAACCACTGTCTGCTCTACCTCATCTAGAGGGGTATAGCTTTAGCCTACATCCAACCTGCTCCCGTTGAATCGGCTTTCAAATGAGCATCAATGTGTAAACGGCCTCTAATGCGTCTGATGCTGGGCAGTGGGCCATATTGTATTATATTCCCTTCAAGTCCTCTGGTGGTTGGTATATTCGCAGGATGCCAGCACAATCATTTAAGTGTATTCCTCAAATGTGTGGTTTTTAAAAATAATACTGAAAACTCCTACTTCCCATTTTTTTAAATGTACAAGAGCTCTCTCTGTGAGCATTATTTGTAAAAAATAAATGATACAAGTCTAGTATACGAAAAACAAGCAAGCAATTTTGAGCTACAACATTTGGAAAAGGTTTATGCTTAAAAACTATATATATATATATAAAAAGGGATCGATACAATAGAATAGACAATGAACGGCAAAAGGCTGTGGCCTAAAGCAACCTCCACCCCACAGAGGACTAGATTGATTGATTTTTATTTGACAACTTTACTGACAAAAGGCATATGCATAAAGTTTAAACATAGTTTAAACACCTGATAAAAGACACACGTAGTGTCAGGGACGGTGGGCCTACGTTTGGAAGACAATGAAATACAAATACAATACAAATACAATAAAATAGTCACTGTGTGCTTTCAAATAGCATTACGAGATTATGAGAGCAAACTGAGCATGTCTAGATACTCAAAATTATATTGTATTCTAAACCAGAGGAAATACAGGCTGTTTAATGTTTTGACTCTATTGATCACAAAATCCTGGGATTTTCTTTGGTCTGCAGGAAGGAGTCTAGCGGTCTAAGAATGATGTGTGTGTCTGGTGCTAATCTTGAAATCGACTGGACCGATCAGCGCCAAAATAATTGTGCGGACTGCAAGTACATTTATATATTTGAAATATGTAACTTTAATTTAAATTTAAATAATGTAACTTTATTGGAATACAATGGGGCTCTGATCTGTCTGAAACCTTGGCCAAATATGGAGTCAGAGATATGTCATAGTCATGAACGTTAGTCTGGTCACATGACCTCCAAGATCCACATTGGATCAGGACAAGGGGATCCTGAGATCCTTCTGTCTGGCAGAAACCTCTTATCTCCATATTTTTGTGTTTTCTTCTTAACCCATTTAGACTTGAAAGTAACCAGATTCTAAAATATGTCTTCTAAACAGTTTTCTTAAAACCTTCTATGTCAGCGGTTCTCAAATTATTTCATGTCAAGGACCCCAGAAATTATATGAAATCGGCCGCCGACCCCCATCTGAAAATATGTTGCTCCAGGGACCCCCCAGAAGCAAGGATTTGAGTTAAAATTGTTCGTTCTGAAAGAATATATATTCAAAGATTTGCGCCACATTTTCACGATTAAAAAAAAAATAGCAGATCTTCAAGCTCGTAGTATAACATAATTCTTAAAACACCAAAGGGGGTCCCCGTCCTGAATGGGTTAAGATGGAGTCAGTGCTAATACCAGATTTGCTTTGCTAATTGAACATATGGCACACCAACAACATGAACAAGTTCATCTTTCAAGTTGGTCACAGTTGCACTGACTGAACAGCCCGTGTGGCCAGATGATGCCTCAGGCTGCGTTAAAGCATGTCTGGCATCCTTTGCCAGCAACAGGTGGGGCAGCACGGCCTGCCGTTCCACAAAGGGCCTCTGTGGTGACCCTCCACAGACCACAAGTCCAGCTTCCATTACACATTGCGGTCCACAAGTGCTATTCAATCCTACTACGGCACATTTCAGTCACCACAAATTGTTTGCAATCAAGTTCATGTCCTGTATTTTACCCTGGCATCTGTCTGGCAGAGCAGATGCTTAGTGGTTCACTACTCTCTCCCAGATGTATTCACCTGCTCTTTATATACGGATCCCGACTACAGTGTTGACCTCAATGAGGTGAAAGCAAACTAGCTCAAAGCTCAAATTAATATAAGAAGGTTTAAAGCAACCATGACAACTCTCCTGTGTATCCCACACACATGGATAAAGAAGAGAGAAAAGTAGGAGCTGTTTATAAGTGCATTGAGTGTCGCGCCTTAATATTCCATTCAGCCAAGACCGGTAAATGCATCTGCTTCTGCTAAAACTCTGATGATTGTGTGTAAAAAAACAAATGGTTGGTTAATTTTAAATGCACGCAGCCACGCACGCTGAGGAGACGAGAAGAGACTCGGTCGGATATATATATACATATATATATATATATATATATATATATATATATATAGTCGGTAGGGAATTTATTTTATTATATATATATATATATATATATATATATATATATATATATATATATAAAATAAATTCCCTACCGACTTCCCAAACCGGACACCAATCTATTATTTTGTTAGGCCTGACTACATAAAATGCAATTCTAGTGCTGTCTACATAACATGCTGTAAGTCTGTATAAAATGCTATTTAAGTCTACATAAAGTGCTATCTAAGGGGCTATAGGGCAAGTCCTATGGGCCATGACGGAGTCTGAAAGTGTGGGTGTTCAGACTACGGTGGAAGATTGGGAGTGAAGCTGCAGTTCTGACTGCAATGGGAAGTGCATTCCATAGTTTTGGAGCCAGAAGAAGGGAGAAGAGTTTGGGACGTGTGGAGCGTTGTCCCGGTGTTTTCAGCTGGAGTGACCAACCTTGTGGATCATCCTGGAGAAATGTTGTGCTGTCAAACGTCATCACACTATATTCATTTTGAACTGAATTGATAGACATTTTTCTTTTTAAAATCACAAGAGTAAGCCTGTAAGCCGGCCCATCATTGGGCCACTGAGTCAGTAGTAATGATTAATTTATGCTCCGTCATGCGACGTGTTGTAAGATAAACAAAAGAGAAAACTTTCCTTCTGGATTATTTGGTTCTAAATCGGATTATTATTAAATATTGGTTTCAAATACATTTTCATTTAATTGCCTATAGCCCTTCTTCAGTCAGTCAGTCCAAAAGGTTTGCCATGCCTCCTCTTTAACATCCAGCAGACTGCTTCCTGTGTTCTGAGCCTCCAGACTGCTGATAATATTGTGTGGTGGTCAGGAAGAGAGGGAAACCAGTCCCCACCGCCCCTCCTTGAAGGGAGAACCTGTGGTGAGTGACACTAATATTTACACGCAACAAAAGCAAATTAGTCTCCTTTTTTTGTTTGTTTTTTACCAAGGACAAGGTGTAACTAGTTTAAAAAAAAATGAATTTCCCAGACTAAGCATGTCTAGTCAGCAAAAACAGCATGAGCAATACCACAGGGTGGCCTCAGTGGCCTGGCCATGCAAAATGTACTGTTCACGGTTCTTGTGAGTGAGTCAGGACAGTGGAAACACAAAGTGAGGCACCTTTCGTTGGCGGAACTGTAAAAGTGCTGATGCCTCACGCATCGTTCAAAGAACTTCACTGTTGAATGCTTCTTTTCAAGTGGTGGACACAGAGAAGGTGGATACAGTTAATGCTGGACAGACGTGGTGGTTGTGAGCCGCACTGCTTCAAACAGAATGGAAACTGGGGGAGAAACACTGAATCAGCCCCCAGAGGTCACTGAGTGGAGAGAGAGAGAGAGTCAGAGAGAGAGAGAGAGAGAGAGAGAGAGAGAGAGAGAGAGAGAGAGAGAGAGAGAGAGAGAGAGAGAGAGAGAGAGAGAGAGAGAGAGAGAGAGAGAGAAAGAGAGAGAGAGTCAGAGAGAGAGAGAGAGAGAGAGAGAGAGAGAGAGAGAGAGAGAGAGAGAGAGAGAGTTGCAATGTATTGGCAATGTAAACGCACATTTCCCACACCAATAAAACCTCTTTCAATTGAATTGAACTGAATTGAATTAAGAGCGAGAGAGGGTGAGATGCACACTGGTGACCAGATTTGACTGTGAGACTGCCATCGCGCAAATTGCAGCTTTTCACCAGAGGAGAAAAACTTTTTTTAGAGTTAATAGCACAGGCAGACTCGTCACATACTAGAGCATGTCTGAAAAAAGTGTCAGAGCTGAAATCGACATGTAAAATATGAAATAAATGCCCAAACATGTAGCTAGGTGTAATGTTAGAGACCACAGAAGTGAACCTTTCAAGCCTGTTTTCTCAACTCGCTGTTTTCTGCAAGACATTACTCTAGTATAAGCCATACCTCCAAAACTGGTGGGCCAAACTGAATATGTCAATTTGAAGATATGATTCCCTGCTTTCATATGACATGAAAAAACTAAAATTTAAAAAGAAATCCAATGGCAGTCCCTCAGTCAAATAATGAGACATTTACATCGCATCCAGTGGATGCGATGTCAATGTCTCATTATTTCTTTCCTTTTTGTGGCAGTAGTTGTTGTTGTTGACCTGATGTCTTGTGCTGGAGTATGTATCTCTGGTGTATACCTGAAAAATATCCCTCTGTATTTTAGTTTAATTGATTTGTGATTTGTGTACTAATGAGGAAAACTCCAATAAAGTACATTTAGCATCCCACCTGGGAAAGGGGGCGGGGGGAGGCAAGAGACCATAACAGGGAGAGTCATGGTCAGAGTCAGTGAGAGAAACAAATGTGTGGATGTGTGGGGGGACGGACGTCTTTGTTACTTTTTCCACCACGCCCTACCAAGGAACTGGGAGAGAAGGGGAGACCCCTGTCACCGAACAAACCCTCCACAGCAATGAGCACCATCACAGCCTGAACTTCTAGCTTTAACCAAACTAAATCACCTACACTACCTTTAAAGGGGAATTTCTTCCTAACCGTTTTTTACAAAATCATGTTGATAATATGTATATTGACCAAAAAAAATATATATATAAAAAAAGAAATAAACATATAGGGCGCTGGTCCTTTAAGAAAAGCGTAGGAGGGGTCTAACGTCAGCTCAGGAAGAGTACAGCAACAACACTGCATGGAGTGTTGCTGTCATATCATCTAGAACAGATGTAAACAAAAAAATCACACCTGTGTGAACTGAGTGTTGCAGCCCCCCCCCCCCTCCCCTCCCCTCCCTCCCTCTCTCTTGCTCTCTCATTAGCAGGCAACATTGAAGCATTGCATCCCTCTCTCCGTTTCTGGTGCCCCCTACTGGTACCCTATAGTCATATACTCGTGCTCATGGCCACATAGATAGGCACGGCAGGGACATTGCTGGTTGTAGGAGTGGTTGCACCACTCAAAAGCTGAAACAAATCGCGCGATTGAATAGGAGTTCTAGCTGTTGATCCACCTGGAACTGTTCTCTGATGGTCATCCATCCACCCATTCGTTCTCTTGTTTTTTTTTGTTGTGACGTGTGTGTATGTGTCTCCTGTATAGTATGTAGTGTTAAGTTTACTTTTCTATCATTTGATGTTGTGTACAGTTTGTTGCATTTCACAAGA